>NC_141152.1:52206912-52831912 GCF_053477565.2 Lygodium microphyllum | reverse complement strand
TGTCAAATTACCAGGAAAACTCTAGCCACTTGACATTCCCCATATGAAATGGGAATTCATTAGCATGGACTTTGTAGTTGGGTTACCTTCTGTACAAGGAGTATATAACTCAATAATGGTGATAGTAGACATGCTAACAAAGGTCGCTCATCTTATTCCAACAAAAACCAATTACAGAGCTTCAGATATTGCTAGAATTTTTGTAAAAGAGATTTTTAGGTTACATGGGTTACCTAAAAGGATCATAAGTGATCGTGATTCTCTTTTCACATCACACTTCTGGAAGAGTTTATTTGAAGCCATTGGAACCCAAATTTGTTTTAGTACTGCTTATCATCCACAAACTGATGGACAAACAGAATGAGTTAATCAAGTAATTGAGGATATTCTGTGTGCATATTGTAGCAAGGAACCAAAAAGGTGGATTCAATATCTATCCTTAGTGGAATTTTCCTATAATGCCTCCTATCATCGAAGTATTCAAATGACTCCACTTTAGGCACTATATGGTCAAGATTGCCGTATGCCACTTAATTTTTTTGATCCTACTCTAAGGGTAGAAGCCTCGAGAAAAATGTTAGAAGAAATGGATTATCAAATCAAGATTATTAGACAGGATATTCAAGCTGCCAAGGATCAACAAAAGGCATATGCTGATCTAAAAAGGCAAGAACGAATCTTCAAAGAGGGAGACATGGTCTTCATCCATGTCCATCCAAAGAAGAGCTCTTTGTCTTTGGGAGAATTTAAGAAGCTAAGTCCAAGATATTGTGGACCCTATAAGATTCTCAAGTGCTTAGGACCAAGCACTTACAAGATACAACTCCCTGAGAATATAAAAATACACAATGTATTTCATGTTAGCTTATTGAAAGAATACGTAGCTAACCATAACCATATCCTTGATGATCAACAAGTTGTAATACCTAGCCAAGGAGTCCTTGAGCTACAACCTGATAGAGTAATTGATGTAAGGGAGAGAAAATTGAGGAGTAGAACCCTTAGAGAATACCTTGTTCAGTGGAAGGGTTATCCTGAAGAAGATGATTCATGGATAGATGAGGATGCTCTTCATCAACAGTACCCAGGGTTTCTCTCGAGATGAGGACATCTTGATTTCTCTAAGGGGAGGAGGATATAATATTTCCAAGCAATAAAAGTTAGTTGGTTAGTTCAAAAGTTAGTTAGTCAATTAATAAGTTAGTAAGGTTATTAACTAAAGTTTAAAAAAATTAACTAACGTTAATAACTAACTAACATTAAAAATAAATAAATAAATAAAACGGAGAGTCGTAACTCAATATTTTTATGAATTAACAAGGACCGTAGCCACCCTTCATGGAAGTTACAACGTGAACAAGAGAAATGAGCTATATTAATCACTAATGTTAATGTGTATAGTAAGGATGGTCTAAAAATATTAGATTTTTGGACAATACTAGAATATTTTAGATATTATCATTTTTTTAAAAGAGATATAGAAATTTCTAGAACTGGATGTCATTTAAAAGAAAAGACAAGTGATGTGTTAGTTAGTTTGAAGATTTTATTTTTTTAAAGAAAAAAAGAAAAAGAAAGAAAGAAAGAGAGATTGGCGAAATCCTGTGTGCCACGATCGCAATATACAAACAGAAAACAACACTTCGAACAGAGAAAAGAAGGAGTGAACTGAGAGTTTTCTAAGCAAGTGTCTTGTGGTTTTACCCGCCTTTAGGAGCCAATGGAACCATTAGATTTATGATCTAAGCATCAGATCAGTGATCTTTCCAAGATCCCCCTCCACAAAGAGCTCCTCTTCTCAGCCACCACAACCCCTCTTCTCCAATTCACTATAAATAAGAGGCATGGAGAGAAGTTAGTGACATATAAGGAGACCCCAAGAGGTTGCAAGAGAGAGGTAGAGAAAGAGAGATAGAAGGACACTCCTTCAAGAGATTGCGAGAAGAAGCTAGAGAGAGAGAGAGAGAGAGAGAGAGAGAGAGAGAGAGAGAGAGAGAGAGAGGAAGAGAGGAAGAGAGTTACCTCAATTTCCTTGTCTCCATCTTTAACTAAGCCATATTCTCTTATGCTCTCTCATCTCGAATCTATTCCACCTTCTCTATCTCTCGAACAACTCATGGACAATGGCTCCAAAGCAATGAAGTGGAAAAACCATGGGGACCAATGCAACCGGTCAAGAACTGGGTATTGGCAACGATACGAGAGTGCCCGAGGTTGCGGGAGTTACCGCTACCAACGGAACATCGGGTGTGGCTAATGCAAGCGTGAGTAAAGACAAAATTCCTAATGTCGTCATGCTGTCAAACCAAGTTATTCATTACTAGATTGTTATTTTGCTATATAAGATAATAACATAAGATATTAACTTCCATATTCTTTACTTACACAAATTGATAACTCATCTAGAAAACATATTAGTGCAAGCATAAACAATTAATCGTTATGATTTGCAGCTAGATTAATTGAGATTCTAAGTCATAGAATCATGTTAGAATTAATTGCCAAATGTTATTGTACATATGTCTTTATGCGCAGTCGATATAGTTAATCAAATGCGACAAGATTAAGAGTTGACTAGAGATGGTTATAGAAACTAATTGTATATTTAAGAGTCCTATAGGTCATCTCGTTGTGTTATTGCCACAATGTATTTCTTTAAGGAATTTCTCTTATGTTGGGTAAGATAGCCCAAACGGAAAATTCATGCCTTGCTTAACATGTTATAAGAGATGTACTCAACACTTCTTTATGGGGAGGAGAATCCTCATTAGAATGTAAGGTTACCTTAGGATAAGGTCTACCTTGGCTATGTGAAGCTGTGAATCGCATGATGGGGTGATTGTCATTGCATCATTTGTTATACATTTGAAAGGCCTGTTTGTGTTTGCTAGAATCTAGATCTCTAATTGAAATTGTTGTCAAACAGAATAAAAGGAAGAATCATGCTAGGCTACCCCCAAGCTAGCGACGAGACCATACTCCAAGGAAGTCATGATTATCACTACAAGAGGCTTGGAGCAGCTCTGTAGGCGAAAGGTCTATCAGTAGGGATAGTCTCGGATAGTAGGAAATGTAGGTGCCAGAGGGGGCTCTAGCTGTAAATCCTACATTGTTCCCAGAATCTGACGAGCCCCTTCGTGACCCAGGATGGGATCCTAGAACCCTAAATACTAATTATGAGGGTGGAATCTTGGTGGATAGAATATCCTTATGGATTTCTATGTATCTTTTGCTGGGACAGAAAGATGGAAATTGTAATAAGCTTCCAATATAATAAAGAAGTTTGCTTTACTACTCGAATTATATGCGTGTCTGTGAGATAAATTATGTGAAGGAACCTGTGACTCAATGGACTAATTAAGAAAGCTGGTTGTATATGTTCCAATAAATGTGTTGTAGGTAATTAAAAAACTAAAAATGACCCATCATCAAAGGAAAGCGGGTGGGCGTAACCCTCGACAGGTCCGTCCAATGGTAGGGTGGTCCCAATTAGCTAGGAGCTTTTCTAAATCAGCATAGAAATAGAAAGATGGTAAATTGAAAAACTAGTCATTAAGTATAACCGACTTGCATTATTTTAGGGGGCCGGAATGGGATTTTGCTTTATGGGTACGAGGGTTGGCATACTGTACTCCCCTCCGTCTCACATTCTCTTTGAACCAAGTGCAATGGCAAGTCCACTTCAGATCGAGTAATCCTATAAAAGTGGGACTCGAAATTACTGATGCTAGCTAGCTGCTAGGAGACCCATCCGATTTTAGGAACCCAAAACTTCAGGTCGTCCTAGTGGGTCCGGCTGAAACTCTCCCATTGCGAAGTAGACTCGGTAGGGCCTAAGTGACAAACCCCGTGATGTTTCAAGGAAGCACCAAGCAGCATCCTTTTCGAAAAACCTACTGATGGACTACTAAAAGGTGTACCGTGGATTGAAACTACCAGACACCTCATACTAAAATATACTAGTTTTGCCCAAAATCTAATATTTTTGGACCATCCATACTATACACATTAACACTAGTGATTAATATGGCTCATAACTCTCGTTCGTGGTGTAACTTTCGTAAAGGGTGGCTATAGTCCTTGTCAATCCGAGAAAAATATCAGATTATGACTCTCGATTTTTTTTGAATATATATTTTTAATTAAATAAAAATTGTTAATTATTAACATTAGTTAGTTTTTACTTTATTTAGTCTTTATTTAGTACTCTTAATAACTTATTAATTGACTAATTAACTTTTAAACTAACCAACTAACTTTTAATTACTTAGAAATATTACATAAAAGAGGAAAATATGGCAAAAAGGGCATGATACTTGGCGCATGCATTTGGAGAGGTGCATGATCAACACCATAGCTTGATTCAACATCTTCATCTTTCTTCTCATTCTCCATCTCTCTTACAACTTTATTGTGAGTAGGTCATTCTTGGAGCCAACATGGTGAAGACTCAGCAAAAGAGGGTGTAAAAACTATATGTGAAGAGGAGGTGACAATAGCCTAGACAAGTTCATGATGGAAAAGAGGACTGGAGTGACAGCCACACTAAAAGCATCGTTTTCCTTGTCCAATGATGAAGTGGTGATTTGGCAACACCTATGATAGATTGTACTATTTTTTGGATACATCAGAGTATAGCACTAGAGGCTAGCTGATGCAAATTGGCGTATTTTTTGTTGAATTACCTTAGGAATCATGGAGTAATAATGTGCATGCAAAGTAGCAGCTTGCTATCTGATGGGACCTCAAATGGGCCGGCACTGGCTATGGCACTAGCCGGACCTCATGCTCATAACAGACAAACACACCCTCACAGCCTCGCGGGCCAGGAGCGTCTATCTGTTGCTAAAGGGCGAACTGCCCTAAAGCCTAATCTATGCGTTTATAGTTTTGTAGTCCAACGTTTCCCTTTCTATAAACTCCAGAGAGGGAGAACCCATACAGATTGGCAATAAATGCCACGATAATCACATATATGGGAGGCAACCTCTCGATGGAATCACTGCGGCCCCACTGCAGCTCTCCTACATCGCAGGGATTGGCCCCTTGATGCGCTGCTCAACATATAGAACAAATGAACGAACTCCACTCTTTCATTTTGAAAGTATTCCAGGAGATACCATGTGTCCTTACCAAATGATCCCCCAAGAAACGAACGTATATCCTACTACTTAGGTTACCCTTCCACACTCAAGCTTGGGTCATCATAATCGAAAACAGGTGCTATGCATCCAATTCTTTGTATTCTAATACCATGGTTTACATGCACATGCAAAAGTGGATGATCCTAAAGTTCTCAAACATAATTTTCAATCAGGAACATGTTGTGCACAACCAGGCTTTCCAATGCTCATTCACTAACCCATTGCGGCGATGTAAGAATAGCACCGAGACAACACTCGTGCTACTATCCTCTTAATTAAAATACACAAACTCTATGTCATGATGTGAAAATCAGCAAATCATCAATAATCATCACGCAAATCGCACCATTCAAACATCCCAACCCCCTACGTTTAGGTATTGCTTTCGTTGTATAGGTGTAGAGGTTCATTTTGTCATGTTTTGATGTATGAAAAGCAATAAATCACAAACTTTGACAAGGAGATAGGGTAAACTGAGGCTAAACCTCATGCTTTGCCACTAGCACACATCCACAAACAATCATTATATTTTTTCCTATTTTTATAAAGCTTATTTCTATTTTTTTCCTTATTTTTTCTATTTTCTTGATTTATTTGTCAATAAAATATACTATTTTTTTATTTTTCTTGTTCTAATCACTTCAGCATACTAACATTCAATATATTTTTCATTTTTCCCCCATAGGAACACATTTCACCCACCCGAAACGACAAAACTATCATATTACCGCTTAAAAACCGCATTTCGGGTTTATGAGAATTAAATAACGCATGTAAATCATTGAAAAATTAAAATTTTCTAATAAATAGCAATTAATCATGATGCAACCAGTGCTCAAACAAATTATCATTCAATAAGAACATCATTACCATCATAAACTATCAAAAAACTTCATTTTCCTTCATAAAAATGGTCATGCCGTGTTTTTACGAAAATCGAGACGCATTAAATGACTGCACGACCAGCAGACGGAGCCTCCATTGCTCTCAATTCAATGTTGCACATCAATCTTCATCATCTCCATCAATTTCCATCACCGTTTGCTTCAATCTCCTTCCCGATTCCTCCTTCAAGATAGTGCGCATGAACAGCCCATAGAGAGGAGAAAGAGGGAGGAGAGAGAAAGACTAGATTCTGATCTCTTCATCCAAACAGCCATATCTCCTCCGTGAGGACCAGCAATATGATCAGGGAAGAGGGAGAAGTTGGTAGCCAATCTCTGTTCCATGGGTTGCTTACAGCCCAAATTTCAATTTTGGGGGGGGGGGGGGGGGGGTGGTGGAGGTAGCGATTTTTTCGGCCGCCTAATCAGCGTGAAGATGCCGCCATACAAGAGTTTGGCAATGCCACAGGCACAAGGAATCAATATGTTTTAAGGCATGCCATTTCCAAGAGAAGGTTCTTCATCACATTAAATGGTTTATGGAAAGGTTTCTTCTCTTTATCAAGATAGATACAATCACCAAAGATATATTTGGAATCCTTTGGTATGCCAAAAATGTAGCTATTCCTAGTTGGCCAGGTATTATTCATGATAAGCTTGTGTAAGAAGTACATGCACCCACTATTAGAAAGCAATAGTAGAATAGTCTAATTGGATTGATGTTGGTAGCTTTATATACTCATTTACACGTGTAATGTCCAATTGTTCATTCGTCTCTTTGGGACTCACAAAAGGGGATAAGCTTAATGCATTCAAAAAGAAAAAGATAATAGATGGTATTCTTGTGGATCTTTATGACAAGGATTTGACTCATTCTAATGCTTTATTGCATGGTGAAAATAGTCAAGGCAAAGAATTTGTTGCCCCAGTGAATATGGATTATTCTTTACATGATGTATCTAATGCTGATGTGTGCAGTGCTATGCCTTTGGAATTTTCTGAACGGTTGAATGATGATTGTTAACCCTCGCCTTTTGAGACAGAAGCAACAGAAATGAAATGCAGATGAAATGGAAGAAGCAAGATTGAGAACAAGCAAAGGCACAAGGGCGGCCTCTAAAATCAAGTTAAAGGCAAAAGCGCATTTTTAAGTGAAATACACCCCAAAACTTTTGTAAAAGAGCGCTAGGATCCCTCTTATGAAAATTGTAAAAGGGTAGATGGGCCCTGGTCATGTAAAAAAGGGGATGACCACCCAAGGGATTTTAGGGCATGTATATAAACTCCAATAAGTGAATTAGAGGTCATTCTTTGGTGTGTGGCAATAAGAGACTCTTCTTCTTCTCTTCTCTTTGCTTACTTGTGTGTGCTTGAGAGAGGGAGTGTGAGAGTGTGAGGGAATGAGTGTATGAGGGTGAGGGATCAAGGAGGTGAAGCTCTCCACCATCTCCTATCTTCTTCTTCTCTTATCTTATCTTGTGTGCAGCTATGGAGGATGGAGCTTGGAGGTGGAGGCTTGAGGATGCTTGAGCTCGCATTAAGAATTGTGGAGCTACCGATGTGCTTGAAGGAGGAGACAACTCATTCAGGAAAGCATTGAGGTAAGCTCATTACACCCCAGTAGGATCAAAGGCGTGTCGGCTAGAGATAGCTATAGGTGCTTGCTTGAAACGCTTGAATGAATAAGTAGTCCGTGGGTCTCAACGGTTGAGCATAAGCTCCCTCTACAATGATGTTAAGCATGATGCGGTTCATGAAGATGTGGTCATAACGGGTAGACAAAAGAAAGTACAATTTTCTAAGGTGAAAATGGAGACTATGTCCAAGCAATCCAATTGTATGCAACAGGGAAACAATATGTCTCATGACAAGAAAGTATTGGAAACAAATTACATTTTTCATAACTCGAGGAAGCATGTTCATTTTTTTCTGAATTGCATAGGTTTTTGGTTAACATGAATGCATGTGGTGTGATCAAGTTGGATGTTGTTCTAGTCTTTGCAAGAACTGTTGTCTTGTATGAAGTTTGAGAGGGATACTATGCTCATTGAGATGGATTAAAAAAAGGAGTTTCATGCTAGTGAAGTGGATTCTTTGAGGAGACAAATTGATGAATATGGTGAAATTTTTTCGAAGTGTAAGATATCCCCGGCCACTTTCAAGGAATCAACATCCACCACTATGTAGGCAAAATTTTAAGGTGAGCTTGATTTAGTGGGTCAAGAGAATGCCAAACTCAAAGCTAAGAGGATTCTTCTAGATGCTTGGTTGGAAACTTTACTTAAGGTTGAGAAGCAACTATTGAATGACATGGAAGTTGATTTGGATGGTTCTGTGTTTATGCAGTGGGATTTGGCTGGTATGAGGACTACTTTGATTAGGGTTAGGCATGATCAATGGGTTTCTATTGCTGGAAGGATGTCTCAAGTTATTTCTTAGCCTTATTTAGTGTTGTAGTAGTCATTTGTTTCTCAAAATTTGGAAGCATTGATTCATGAACAAGATATGCTCAAAGAGAAGCTTGATGGGATGCAGGTGGAGTATGATAAATTTTTGGGCTTGATTACTAGGTTGCAAAGTGTTAAGTAGATTGATCATGCTCTGAAAATCAATTTTTGGATGTTGATGTTGTCAAGGCTGATATCGATGATGTATTACATGATATCAGTAAATAGGTAAAGATCAGAGAGCTTACACTTGAACAGGATTCATGATATGAATGTTTTACCTCTTATATCTCATGAGCAGCATGCACAGGAGCAATCTATTACTAACTCTCATGATGCTCATGAGCCTGACAGCTCATGAGATATTATTTTTCCAATGTCAAATTTTGTTTATTTTTCCCATTATACTTACTATGTATGCCTTTATTTTGTCTTGACTGCCTTTTGAGTGGATTATGCAACTACAGTAGAGGGCTATAAGTATCCTACTAGAGAGGCTCTACTTATCATTTCTCTTTGTGGCTTACTTCATGGTGCAAGGGTGTGAGTAAGATATACTTTTTCTCATTGGTATGTCACTTTTTGATAAGGCATTTGACACCATGGATTATACGAGGGTTCAATGCCAACCATCTATTTGGTTGTGCAAGTGTTAGCTATGGACTCACACTTCATACGTTATATTTTCCCTTCGTATGGTTAATACCTTAGTCATATTAGTTCTATATGTGGAGCAGCCCTTAAATGCCTCATGAAGTGTGGTTTATAGGCTTATAGGCAATTGTAAGAACATAACCTAAAGAGGCAACTGGTGTCATTCTCAATTTTTGGAACACCTCTGATGTTCACAACCTGTGCACAATGGATTCTTATCATGATATATCATGGCTCTCTCTCATATCCATGTAAGCTTTTCAACTTGGACACTCTCCCTTGCCTTTGCATATGGGATACATTTCATACATTGTAGGTAGCCTCTTTTGGATGCCAACTCATCCATCCTTATCCATCTCCATGTCTATCCATTATCTTAGGCCTAATTTCCATACATAAACATCAAATATGCTAACAACCTCTAGTTCCCTCTCCTTCTCTTCAACCTAATTTTTGAGCTCCCCATGTTGTTGCCCTAATTCTATTAGAATCTCCTAGTACTTCTCCGTTATCATGTCCAGCTATACTTAGAGCTCAAATTTTCCCTCATTGCTTGGACCTTTTCTGTGCATAGTCTTCACATAGGTGTTCCAAAAGCAATGTGCTCTTTTTTGTCCCAACAAGACATACTTCTTGTTATTGTTACTTTGTGGAATTATCCACTTGTTGGTGACTTTCTCTAAGGTGTCTTTTTCTACTACCCACTCTCTCTTCAACTCTTGAAGGTTAGCCTACAAAGCCTTCAAGGTTGCTATGGCATCCATAAAGTGGGGCCTTTCTCTGCCACCTTTAATTTGCCTTTGCATGAGCTATAAACTCTCCAACTTTGATCCAAGATTTGTTATGTCTTCTTCCTCTCTCCACCTCATGTGTCCTCCATGATGGACTCTTTAATGCCTGAGAGAAGGTTCTCTTAGTCTTTCTTATACAAATCTTACTCTCTATGCAAGTCCTCGAGAGACTCCCATAGTGTCATGGCCACATATTCTTTGTACTTGTACCTTTTCTTTTGTTAGCCTCTCTCCTCTTCATCAGCCATCATCCCCTTAGTCTTTGTCTCTCTATGTAATGTCTTAGTCTCTTCGATAGTCCTTGCATGTGAAGGGGATTTAAGAGGAAGGAAAATTAATAAAGTTATCAAATCTTAGTCTTTTAAGAAAAAGGAAATGAACAAATGGACCCTGAACTTGCCACCATCATCCTCGTTTTTTATGCTAACTCAAAGTCTAAGAAATTGTGCATCAGGAATGAGCCTCTGATGATCTCCTCATGATGATCATCATAACCATCTATTCATCATAGCTATCTCTTTATCAATAAACTTGCAACTTTCAAAGGCAATAACTCCATGCTCCTATAGTAAAACAGCCCCTATGCCACAAACAATAGCATCACAATATATTGTAAACTCTCTAGATAAATCCGTATATACTAAAATAGGAGTAGAAGTAAGTAGTTCCTTTAATTGATTGAAGCTACTATCTGCAAGTGCATCCCAAAAGAAAGCCTCCTTCTTCAACTTGCCAACCAAAGGAGCTATAATAGTCGCATAATGCTCAATGAATCTATGATAAAATGATAATAGACCAAGAAACCCTCTAAGTGAAGTAGTGTCAATAGATGTTGGCCAATGTTTAACACACTGCACCTTCTTAGGGTCATTCTTTGTATCCAATAGCTTTCTTTCCTTTAGGTAAGGGTACTAATTTCCACATGCCATTATCCATAAGTGCATCCATTTTTTCATCCATAGCATGCTCCCAATACTCATTACCCATTACATACTTTAAAAAGTGGATTCCACATCTTGCACAACCTTAGCCATGTATGTATAGTAATGACCTACATAGCTATCATATGTCAATTTTTGCATTGGCTTTCTCATTCTACTTGTCCTACATGGACTTAGATCACTACTAGGTGCTTTAGTATCCTCTTATGCCTTCCACATACTAGGTGGTTTAATAGATGGAATCCTAAGCTTCTAATCCAAGCTCTACTTAGAGCCATTTGAATCAACATCAACATGAGAGAAACTTGATGATACATCTGTCACAATAGGTGTGTCTTCAACTTTCTCTTTGCCTTTTCTTGATATCTGTGATGTACTTAGTGGAGGAATGTCTATGACCAAAAGATATTGGCTATTCTACATGTGATAAAGAAATGGCACTATTATTTGTATGGCAACCGATTTAGAGTTCAAAGTAATCACAAGGTCCTAAAGTATTTCTTTATTGAGTCAAATCTCACCCCTAAGTAGCATAGATGGGTGGCTAGTCATGAAGTGTATGCCTTGTCAACAGAACAAGGATAGCACCCATAAGCCGGGTGGTTTATTGCAACCATTGCCTATTCTTGAAGGAAAATGGACACATATTATCATGGATTTCATTACCAACTTACCTACTACTAGAAAAAGGGTTAAATAGCATTTATGTGATAGTGGGCAGACTCAATAAGACATCCCATTTTATTCCTACCAAGACTCAATTCACTGCTTCACAAGTGGCTAATCAGTTCATGGAGTAGATCTTCAAAATTACATGGATTACTACAGGTGATTGTGCATGATAGGGATACTAAGTTTATGGGTAACTTCTAGCAAGCGGTGTTCAACTCCATGGGTACTAAATTGGCTCCTTCTACAACCTATCATCCATAGACTAATGGTCAATTAGAAAGGGTAAATAGTGGTTGGAGACTTACCCTTTCCATTTCTGTCATGATGTGCAACATGTGTGGGATTCATGGTTACATTTGGCTGAGTTTACCTATAATAACTTCACTCATGCAAGCATTGGAGCTTCACCCTTTGAGGTTATATATAGCTACAAGGTGCGTCTACCCATACTTATTTTCAATGAGAAGATTAATCCTCATGCCAAGGAAGAATTAGAAAGAATGCATGCCCTTCTTCAACAATGTAAGATGAATCTTAGGAAATCTCAAGATAAAATAAAGATATATGCTGATGAGAAGTTATGAGAAGAGGTAATCCTTGGAGTTCCAGTACCCAAGTTGTATTCTACTTTAAAGGATGGATCCAACAACAAGCTCGCTCACACGTTCTATGGATCCTACAGGATCTTGAAGCATATTGGAGACTTGGTATATAGATTGGAACTTCCCTCTTCCATTAAGATTCATAATGTATTTCATGTTAGTTAGCTCAAATCCTTGTATGGTACTCAAGTGGAAATAGTTGATGAGCTACCTCGTATGGATGAAGAAGGACTTATTTAGTACATTTGTTAGGAGATCATATGCCAACATGAGAAGAAGCTTTGCTCTCATTCTATCATTGAGTATTTGATCAATTGGGAGGGTTTACCACTTGAGGAATCTTTTGGAGGCTAGATTCTATTTTGGATGAGTTTCCCTATCTATGGGATGCATTAAAGTTTGAGACATAGTCATCATGGGAGCCAGTTGTGTTATAAATAGGGTCTAGATAATAGATTTTTTAGAATAGATTATACTCTGCTTGATTTTCAAAAATATGCCACTTACATAGGATCAAAGTACTCTTCAATAGCTATGTTTTGACATGTGGCACATCCTATTTGAACGCTTTTATCAGAAGGTATGGCAATTTTGTTCAACATGACTTGTTTTTTATAGCAAGCTCTCTATTCTTTATAGAGTTTGTTTCTTGAAGTTTTGAAGGCTCCAATTCCTTTTGAAGATCCCGATTATATGTATGGAATAGGCTTTCCTTTATGACGTTATTTCAGTAAATAACTCTTCATTGCTTGATTCCATTCTTATCATTCGTATAGCTAAAATGAGAGTAGTACTCTCTTTCATCCATCCTTCTTTGCCATTGTAAATTTGTTTTTGTAAGCAAAAACCTTTGGATAGGGATGGATGGTAAGAAGCTGGGAAGACATGTTTTAGTGAGAGAGTTATTAATAATACCTTGTTACACTGATATAAAAAGTATGAGATATGTAAATTTTGACATCTTTTATCATAATATAATTATTGTCTCTCATCTCACCTACTTGTATTCAACTTTCATGGCTTCTCTCTCTTCTTTCCTATCTTTCTAATCTTTCTTTCTCCTCCTCACCCATTCTCTTTCTTTTTTTCTTTCTCTTCTACTCTTCTTTTGCTCACCTCTCAGCCGTCTTCTTGTTGACATGAGGGAGAAGAGGAGGAAATTGGAGGAGGTGAGGAGGTGGTGGAAGAGGAGTGGGTAGAGGAGGGCAAAGAGAAGAGGCAACAAGGAGGAGAAAAAGACCATGGGGTAGGGGGAAGGGAAGTGGAGATGTGTTAGCAATGTCATGCCAAGTAAAGGAGGGGGAGAAGGTAGCCATGGCTGTCAAGGATTATAGGTGGTACATGAGGGTGACACTAGCACACTACATGCATAAGTGGGATACTAAGCGGGCAATGGATGACCAATGGGAGGGAGGAAGAGAAGAGGAAGAAGAAGGAGAAGCAATGGAGAAGGAGGATGTGAGAGGTTGTAGATGACAAAAGATGATGATGATAATGACGAAAGATACGAGTGATAGATACTTTTTTTTCATTTTTGTTAAATGGTTTTTGTTTCTTTTAATTTTGATTAGATTATTTCCTATTATATGAATTAAATATTTAGTATTATTTTTTAAATTTAAATTTACAAGTAATTAAGGAAGATAGAGATCGTTACCATATATGCATTGGGTAGGGATGAAAAGATTTTTTATGTCAAGAACAAAAATGAATCTATGAATGAGTGTGAGACATAAGAGGGGCGGTGGTGTGTTGTTGTTGAGATGGTAAGCTCAACATGTATGGATAGTGATGATGGACCACTTGGTTAGATGGGTCCACATACCTATGTTTAGCACGTGGAAGCTGGTCATTATAATCCTCACATGGCCAGTAACTTATCACTTATTATATTTAGTTAGTTACACACACCTACAGTTGGCATACTTATAGCATCAATCAATTAGTATAGTCAATTATACACTGTTTGACATAGTAGGTCACTTTTCTTTATATTTTATCTTATCTATACTTTGTATACATTGTATTGTGTGAGGAAGAATGAAGAAAAAATCAGCAAGAAAACATTTTGGCCTCCATCTCTGTTCTTGTATTCTTGAGTGAGCTTCCTCTTGTATGTATTGTGATTTTAGCAAAGTAGGTCAAGCAAGTCCTTTTACCATACAATTCCTAATGTGGTATCAAAGAGGCGCCACTAAGAGAGGCTGGTTTTGAGGCTGAAGTGAAGGAGAAGGAAAAAGGATTCAAGCATATAAGCAATCTGTAAGAAGCTCTCCCATTCTCTCTCTTTCCCTTGGATAGTACTTATGGAGGCATTGGAAGCATAGCAAAGCAGAAATCTCAAATTATTGTGAGATTTGGTGTGCAAAAAAATAGTGTAAATTCTGTAAAAAAGCTCTTTACAGCTTTCCCGTTGTTTTTTGGGCCATTTAATGCCATTTCAAGCCCTATTTAAGCTCCACAGTGTTGCAAATATCAGTTTCATGATATTATAATTTCTACTATATCAAACATTCTCAAGTGTACAAGCTACAAATTCCAAGTCTATAAGCTTTGAAATATTTATTAGAAAGAAAACACAATTTTTATTTGCAAATAGGTTGCAAATTATATATATTATTGATCATTCACTTAAAAAGGTTGCTTGGTGTGTTGCTGTGCACATCCTATGAAAGGTTGCAGAAGACTTACTTGTTGTCTAGTACTCAGCTTTGTCATAATGGTCAAGAACAGTGGAAATCATATCATCGAGAAGCTAGAAAAGAACAATTACCCATCATGGAAGTCCCATGTGATGAAGTTTCTTGTTGAAAAAAGTCTCTATGAGTTCATTTCAAGTGAAGAAAAGGAACCAAAGCTAAGTAATCTTGTCAGACTACAAAAGAATTAAAGGTGTAAAAAAGGCCTATATGAGTTCATTTCAGGTGAAGAAAAGAAACTAGAGCTAAGTAGTCCTATGATTGTAAAAGAATTAAGAGCATGAAAAGAATGAAATGCAAAAGATAAAAATATAACTTATTGGTTGCATGCAGATATTGATAATACTATACTAGGGTATATTAGAAATGCAAAAACTTCACACGTACCTTAGACAACCTTTGAGAATATGTTTTTAGTATACAATGGCATAGAAGATTCAACACAAGCAAGAGTTATATACTTTGAAGAAAGGAAATACATCTGTTAATGACTATTTTTGAAGGTGAAAAGCATCGCAAATGCCTTAGCAACTATTGATACAATGCTTGACGATGATTTGGTTTCATCTACTTTGAGTGGCCTTAATAATGAGAAGACCTGAAAATCTTTAATTACTTCTATGTATTTACAGAAGCTATTTTTAGATTTCGATGAGTTGGTCTCCCTCAGGATCATTGAAGAGATCAACATGCAAGATGAATCATCTAAAAGAAGTGGTGAATAGGTCTAAGCATTTTACTCAAGTTCAAGAAGGGACATGGTAAATCCTCTTCAAGAGTTTGTGATATGGATTGTGCTAATGGTAACTAATAAAATAGATTAAAATAACAATTTGGTGATATGTAAATTTCACGTGACCATGGTAATTTTAAAGGTAGGGGGAGCTCTAGAGCAAGAGGTGGATGGTAGAACAAAGGTTCTAGCCACTTAAGTATTATTTGTCATTACTATGGAAGAATAATTCATATTGTAGCCCATTGCTTTGATAAGAATGATGATATTCATAATGGTAAGTTACAGTAAGGAAATTATGCAATGTCTTGAAGATAGAATGATGAAAAAAATGAGGATTTGTTTGTCATGTGACATATAATGAACATTGCCACAGAAAAGGGGGCATATAATGATGTATGGTATATTGATGCAAGTGCATCTAATCATATGGCTAGCCATATTGAATGATTTGGAGAGATGGAGGATTTACAAAGTCTAGGTTATATAAAGACATGTGATTATTTGTGTCATTTGACTTCACATATTGGAAAAGTATCTATATCCTTGCATGATGGTTAGATAAAATGTTTGTCAGATATTTTACATGTGTCATCTATCACAAAGAATTTGGTATCTATTGGTCAAATGGTAGAGCAAGGCCTACAAGTTACTTTAATATAAAGGGCTATTTTTTTGAAGACTCTAATAATAAGTGTAGGTTGATTTCAAAAGGAAGTAGAGTTGGCCACATGTTTACCTTGGATGCTAGAATTCTTGCCATAAATGTAGTTATATATGTTAAAGGCAAAGGTGAGGTTGCAAACATTGAAATATGGCACAAATGTATCGGACATGCAAATTTTCAAAAGCTGGAATTGATGCAGTCCAAAGGTTTGGTTGCCTATATTTAGAGTTAAAAAGTTACATAAAGTTTGTGAACCATGTCAATTTGAGAAGCATGCAAAAAAGTATTTTCACATATGATAGAGATGTAAGCAAAAATATACTCAACATTGTGCATACAAATGTTTAAATATCTATCCAAAATGTATCGCTTGGTAATAGTAAGTATTTTATTACATTCATTGATGATTGCTCTAGAAAACTCTTGGTATATTTTATAAAGGAAAAGGCTGAAGTATTTAAGCACTTCAAAACTTTCAAGGCTATTGTTGAAAACAAAAATAAGTTTGAAAGTTAAGTGCTTGAGGTCAAATGAAGGGGAAGAATACCTCTTTAATGAGTTCAATTATTTTTAAAAATCTCATGGGATAATGTAACAATTTATATGCAGGTATATCCCACAACAAAATAGGATGGGAGAAAGGAAAATTTGACATATTGTAGAAGTTGCACATGCATTAATAGCTAAACGAAATATGCCCAAGCATTTTGTACCTGAGCCTCTTCATAGTATTAGTTGTCTACCTTTTTTCAATTATTAGACCCCACAATATAAACAAGTCTCCCATAGCTGCAATTCATGGTATGATTCTTAAAGAACACTTTACAAGCAAGAAACCTAATGTAGTACACTTTAAAGTTTTTTGTTATATTGCATATGTCCATGTGCCTAATGAGTTAAAGAAGAAATTGGATTTAAAGGCTAAAAATTGTACTTTCGTTGGAGCAAAAAGGGGTATCGTTCTTTAGTGGTGAGTTTCAGGTGATCAAGGATATTATCTTTAATCATATGTGTAGTTGGTATGCATTTAGTGGAGATGTATTGGATGATATTGATGATCATGATAGCCATGTGCAGATAGAGAACCATGATTCATGGACTCTTAGTGGACCAAAGACATTATCTGGTAGTAGATCTACAGTCGACCCTTGGTCACTAATGGGAAGTCCCATATCTTTAGGTGTATCTACTAGTATTTTAGGTCATGAGAAAGTGGCGAAGAAAGTGGAAAATGGTAATAATGCATCTACTAGTCATGCAGTTATTGATGGAGACTCTAGTGGTTCAAAGATTTAGGGTGATGAGTTTGGTATTCCTTTAGTCAGGACACCAAGTATACAGAGAGCACATGCTAATGTAAAGAATCCATTGAGTAATCCAATGGTACGCAAGTCTACCAGGGGGTGAGATATCCTATTATAAAATTTGGTATTGAGGGCTATGAAGCTCACTATTATGATTATATGGTAAAGGTAGTTGAGGATATTGAGCCCTCTTTTTTTAGGAGACTATTGGTCATGTTCATTGGGATTCAACAAAATGGATGAGGAAATGACTACATTAGAGGCCAATAGGACTTGGGATCTAGTACCATTGCCCAAGGTCAAGAAAGCTATTGGTTGTAAGTGGGTCTATAAAATAAAGCATAATGTAAATTGTTTTATTATTTGGTATAAGGCCAAGCTGGTTGTAAAAAGCTATACATAGACGTAAGGCATAGATTATGAAGAAATATTCAATCCAGTTGCTAGGATGGAAACTATCAGACATGTGATTGATTTGGCAGCAATCAAAGGTAGGAGTTTACACCAAATGGATGTGAAGAATGCCTTATTGCATGGTGATTTACAAGAAGAGGTGTATATGGAGCAGCCAGCATGTTATGAGGATTAAATTATCCCCCATATGTGTGTAGATTAAAGAAGGTGCTCTAAGGGCTAAAGCAAGCACCTAGAGTATGGTTTGAAAATATTGGAGAATGTCTTTTCAACATTGGCTTTTATGTCCATGATGCAAATCACTCACTTTATGTAAGGAAGGGTATTGTAGGTTTGGTCATCATAGTCATCTATGTGAATGACTAGATTATCACAGGTTGGAACCCCAAGAGGAACACCAAGAAAATGGGGAGTCTACTACAAAAAAATCTATCTTATATCATCAACAAACATCTTTTTTATATTTGGTATGACTACAAAAAGAAAAACAACACCAAGAACAAGAAATTTTCACGCATCTTCATACAAACAATTCTCCCACGGCTTTAACTTGAACCAAAATTGATTATGCTCTTCATATTATTTATAGAATTCATCAAGATATCACAAATATACAAGAGAATACACCACTTTGAATGGAAATCATCACAATATTTTTCTTCAAAGGTTCCATATATTTCTCTCACAATTTCTCACTCATAGATACATTGTTTTGCATAAATTTGGCTGTCTCTCACTCACTCCCTCTCTCTCTCTTTCATGCATCCTCTCTCTCAATAATACAATAGGATAATCAAGTATAATTATCCACAATCCCTCTTTGGTCGTGGATACCCCTCCCAAGAGGTATGTCTAGTATGAAAGGTCACCAGAGCCACTACAATGTATGTCTCTTGAGAGCTCATTACTGTCATTGTCACTTCAGTATCTACTTCAAGTCTTCAACAGCTAATTTTTCCACTCCATCAATCATCATTCTAACCTATCATACAAAAGGAAAGCAGAAGCTCAACAGACCCAAACAGACACTAACAGAATATATCAAAACATCATATCTCCACTATAAACCATCATGAGCTTCCAAAACATAATCAACCTTGTCCAAAACATTCTCAAACACTTACTAAACATTATTCAAAATCCATCAAAAATCAACCATTCAATCCTAAAAAAGGAACAAAAATTAGCCAAAAAATTCAATCATTTCAACCCTCAACATATCCCCACACTTAATCAGGGAGAATCCTCGTGACCTAGGAAAAAGAGAATACAAGTTCAAAATATAGGTCATCTTGATCTTCTTCATCATCTTCAAGAAACATAATCCAAACACAACCCCAACTTATAATATGTATCTAATAAAGAATTGCAATGACAGGAAAACACATTTATCCATTATTACAGCTTTGAAAGAGAAAAGTGTGACAAACTTTTAACCGATATAAGAGGTTGGTTTTCATCCTCCATAAGCATCCATCCCGTAGATAGAATCATGAACCACCATTAGTTAACTTCTCAATCAGCTTCATCTTCATCTTGAACTCCATGCAAGAGGGATAAAATACCACATATACACCATAAAACATATATACAACTCGTAGGGACACAAGACAATGTAGTCTAAATGGCACATGCTCCCAAAAACTAAAGAGCAAGGAGAAATATTTTCATTAAAAAGGATCAGTACATCCAAGAGAGCATCCATAGACTATGTAGGATGAAGATATTTTTTATTGAACTTTATACTCAGCTTGAGACGTTCCAGACTCTTGTTCTCATCCGCAAAATGTAGAGGCACATTCTGAATACATTGTAAGCAACACATCCTTTCCAATATGATAATAAACCTAGTAGCAAAATCTTGTGCAAAACAATACAGAGCATCCATTTGAGCAACAGTCACATCCTCATTTGGATTAATCATCAAGTTGTTCGGAATGCTCTTCCTAGTATTCAAGTGAGACTACTAATGCATAAAAGTAAGATACCAACAAAAATGAGATGCCAAGCATTCCAAAGTATCCTCAAAACAAGCATGGCTCTAGCAAATTGAAGATAAGAAGTGGAACATTGCGCCGAAGTATCCCAAGAACCAGGAATGATAGCCTAATTAAACATTGGTCATGTCAAAGAATCATTCAATGTCCATTGCCATCGATGGAGGATATCACCGTTATACGCAGGAGTATCCATAACTGATTGGGTAGAATGATCAATATAATCAGATGGATATGGTAGAGGAATAATAAGAGAACAGTGAAGAGGTGGGTAAGATAAATCATAGAATGAAGATATTTAAAGGGATAATGAGGGTGGGAAAGAAGGGGAAAAAAAATATAAATTTTTGAAGGGATTCTGATGGAAAAATAGAAGGAATGGGTTGAATAGCAAAAGTAGATTCAACAGGAGTAGACGAGGATATAGGATCGGTAATAAATGGGCATGTAGTAAAAATTGGAATATGAAGGGAAACTACAGGGGTAAAAGATAAAAGAGGGATGAGATCATAAAGATATATGGAGCATCGAAAATCAAAAGCTTTAAAAAAACCCTTAGTGAATAAAGTATTGTTAGCGATATGGTTTAATAGTTGTGGGGTCTCAATGGCTGAATATTTGACTTGTGACATACACTCCGTCGACGGTGAGGCTCCAAAACCTCATCCTCCAAAGGAGGATGCCAAGCATAGCCTATACACCACAATTATCTGCTAATGATAATTCTTCAAGCCATCAACCAAAGTCATTTTAGCTAAATGGACATACATGACTACTTGCAAAATCACATCTTCTACATAACAGTTCATGTCCTCCTCATCAAGGATGTGCAAATCTCCTCAAGGATACATAAAAGATAATAGTTGAGTTTCATGAGAGATCAACTCATCAACAAATCTATCAAATAATACGGCTTTGAGTAAATTTGCTGACCACATATTTTGCCACCCATCCTATGGAGGTTCTAAGTCCACATTACTCAAGGAGATGTACAACACAAAGCATTGCTGGTGATACTAAATCCAAAATGATGATGGAGGTGACACCAATTCAACATAATGAACAAAATCCTCCCAGACACAATTCATACGCTACTAAAAGTGCTCAACCTTGGCAAAAAATCCATCACACAATTTAGCTTTTTGTTGCAAATGATCTAGTTCTTTCTTAAACAACAAAGAAGACATCATGGGGGCTAGAGGAGGAACAGAAAGAGTAGAAACTTTCTAATTAAGTTCGTCAATAAACTTATTTTTTGCGAGTCTATAGTCTCTTGAGAATGCTGCCAACTAGTCTTCACAAATACCAAGCTTATGAGGCCGATTCAATCATTTCCTCAAGGGTGGCATTCTTCTCTTTGGTTAAGGACACATTCACTTCCTCTAAAGTAGCAACCTTAGCTTCTAACTCTTTAATCACGGCATGCTATGAATCCATCAAATCCGTAGCTATAGCCATTTGTGTATGGATATCACTTAAAGCAGTCTTTTCATAAGCTAAATCTACAAGAGCTTTGCTAAGGTGACTAGTCAAAGAATCCACCTTGTCTTGCAATGAAGTATACATTCCCATATAGATTGTCTGAAGACATGAAGTCATGGAAGTCTCCAAAGCATTACCAGAAACTAGCTGTGACAACATAGATCCAGAAAGTACTATTTGCAAGGAAGGAGGAATCTGTGGATCCAATTGTCCTTCCTATTGTGCTGCAAAAATATTGGTACAATACAAGAACAAGAGAAGGGAGCTATCAAACACCTCAGGATTGGAATCTGTACCACAGGGGTTGGAACAGGTAAAGGGTCATAAGGATCATAAGGACCTTGTGGAAGGGGAACAAGATCAGGCACATGAATGCCACCTGGGGGAGGTGCCAACTAAATGATTTTCTGTAGAAAAACTCCATAGGATACTTACTGAGTTGACCTTTCGTGACTCACTAAAAATGTTAATCCTTCTTAGCCAACAAGAAGGTTGTCCAATTAAGCTTAAATCCTTCTTGGATCCTAATAGAGGCCGTGAAGAGCTCTTGGAACAAACACTTTGAAGTAGGCTTGCATGACATAAAGTGATCCTAGAAAAATTGGCATAATTTCTTCCATAAGAGAGAGGAAATATGTGCCACTGATACCCCTAAACTAGTGATAACTTTATGTGCTACCAAAGGAGTAGAGGTTTCCTTCTGCAACAAGGCAATGATCTCGGTAGTGGATAATAAATGATTACAACTAGGCACAAGGAAAGCTACAAAAGGTAGGAACAAGGCCTCATTGGCAGTAATAAGGGATAAACAGCCATAAACCAAGCCTAAAAGCTTCTTATAAGTCTCTAGAAAAGAATAACAGAGCTTTGTATCTACTAGAGGGAACTTCAAGGCCATAAAGAGATGAAGGCCAGCCTTTCAAATATACAGTCAACATCTAAGAGAAGAGAACAATCATGAACCGTTAACGGTACATGCTAGATCACAAGTGGGGGAGTGGAAGAAAATGCCATTTAGACCATACTAGAGTATCCACACACACACAAAACTAGGAAAAGAAGGAAGGATTCCTGCAACCCCACACATACCACCACTAAGATTGATAATAGGGGAAACAAAAATAGCAACAACAGATTGACCGCCGAACTTGATCAAACCTCCCCAAGCATTTCACATCCTATGAAAACTTTGACGTGACCTACGCACATATGCGACCGAAAACTTCATACGATGCATACATTCATGCACTCAAAATCCCCGTAATCAAACACTGAAAAGAAAATAAAATTTCACACATTCCGTATCCCATATACAATATAGAAATCAAGACTAAACCATAGATTCCAACCATCACTATAAATATAGACAGATAAGACCTTTGTCTTCGACCACCAAGAAAAATCCCAATCCCCGTAAATGTAAGGTGTATACCTATGGTGCGCTGAAGTGGGTGAGTGAAAACTATACGACTCATTGTTGCTAGATGATCAATTAATCACAGTTCATTATTAAATTATTCTATTAATGCATGGTGGGTCGTTTGTGTATCCCAACCCCTACTTATACACTTACTTGACTTGAGTGGGATCTCTACAAATGCAATTCATTTTTTTAAAAAGTTATTTGATCTATGGTGCAAAGCGCATGTATGCGTGACTTTGGGAGATTCATTAAATTAATTATAAATTAATTGTGTGTATAGCGAGTGTGTGCGTGCACTTGTGAATGGATTTTAAGTTACCAAATTAAATAGGTTATGGTGCTATGTCCTCGTGCAACGCAGAATTTTGTTTTATAAATTAATAGTCAGTTATTTTTAATAAAAAACTTAGGATGTGTATTCTATTAATTTTGTGGGTGCAACAATCGGTTGATTTTTAATTACAATTACATGTGTGTTGCGATGCATGTGAAGGAGGAAAAGAGAAAAACCTAGCGGTGTGTGGACAACCGCAAGGTCTAACGTGCAAAAACCCACTTCCAAACAATCCAAAAGAAAGAGGAAAATCATTGTACGTAAACAACAAAGTGACCAAGTGGCAGTCGACCTCATGTAAGATACGAAAAACTAAATACTAATGTAAAAAGAACAATGATAAAAAAGAGTTTGACACTTGGGTAATTATGTGTTGGGGTTTTGTTTTTTGTTTTGTTTTGTTTTTTCTAATGTTTCTTTTTAAATATTTTTGTGTATTTGTTTTAAGTTGGGTTTGGTTTATTGTTTTCTTTTTTTTCTTTGTTGATTTTGGTGTTAATTTTTTCTTTTTGTGAATAAATAAATAAATAAATGTGAGTACCCACATGGCAACAAATATTTAAAATATAAAAATATTTTTGTGGGAAATTTTTGAGGCATTAAAACAACCATTTTTCAAAATTTCCACAATATCTCATTGTTGAAGTTGTTTTTTTTCATCAGCTAACTCATTTCGAATATGTTTGCTAATTTTTATGTATTTTTAAGGAGTCATAATCATAATTGAAATTATTTGAAATTTTCTAAAAAATTTATCATTTTTTAAAATTATTTTCATAATTTTATGAAATTTGTATGACTTGTTGAAGTTTTGTGAGTTTTTGTGTTTTTGTTTAATAATAGTGTAATAATTTTCTATGTTTTATTCACATTTTCTCATTAATATGAAATACTCCAAAATTTTAGAAAAATTTGGATTTTTTTCTATGATTTTTTGTAATTTTCTTCATTTTATTGGAAATTTTATTGATTTTAGACCATTTTTAAATGTTTTTATCGAAATTTAAAAAGGGAGGGAAATATGGTACATGGTCATGGATGGCATGTAAACAGCTGAAGCTCTCCACCGTGTAGATAAATTGCATGCATGTTCTCGCACGTGAACGACGGTGATCACGAATGCACGTAACGAGAGTGAAAACCTCGCATGTGAACAAGACCTTGAGGAATAGCAACATGCGCACAACGGCAAAAAAGGGGGTGATCACACGCAAAAGATTGAAAGAAATGGGGAAAGGGGAAAAGGGTTTGGAGGGTTGGCATTAAGGTTTCTTGTGTGTGGTGTGTTTGGTTTTTGTTTGTCATGTGTTGTGTGTATTTTTTTATTTATTTTATTTGTTTAAGTGGGTTTGTGGTGATGTTTGTTAATGTAAATTGGGAAAGTAGATATAGATATATGGAGAGAGAAAAGGTGGGGGTGTGGGGGTTTGAGGGGGGGTTTTTTTGGAAATATTAGTACTGTTATTACTTTCATTGTTAGGGTGATGTAAAAGAAAGAATAAAAAACATATATATATGTGTGTGTGTGTGTGTGTAGATGGATGAGGATGGGGGTGTTTTTTGTTAAATATAAAATGGTTAATGGATAAGTTTGGTTTAGTTGTAAAATTTTAATTAGAAACTAATTTTGTTTTTTATTAGTTTTTTAGAATAAAAAGGGTGGTAAGTTTTTTTTTTTTTTTGGGGGGGGGGGGGGGGGGGGGGCCTCGTGTCTATGGTAAGGGGGGGTCTTTAAGGAGGGGAGAGTGGTGATCGACGGCCCCCTTTTTGCCCCCATCACATCCGATCATCTGGGCCGTCGATCACGTTGACTGTGAAATTCGAACGGATATTGGTCTTGTCGCCCAAGTGCCCGGCTCCGCGCGTGCCTTGCTCCAAATGTGCCCGGCCCCGAGCGTGCCCGGCCTCGAAAGTGCTCGGATCCTGGGATGCCCGGCCCCGGGCGTGCCCGGTCTCGGAAGTGCCCGGATCCTGGGGTGCCCGGCCCTGGGCACATTCGGTGCCGCGAGCTCAATTTTGACGTGGGTTCTTTTGGAGAGAAACAATTATCTGTCTGGAACTCTTTCGGCCGATATGTGCAGGCTCACGGGGCTATGGTACTTGTAAGGGTCAGCTCTCTCTGCCTGGAAAAGCTTTAGTCCTGGGATTAGAGGTGATGCAAGCACGAATTCTCCTATATCATGGACATTGACGATGGAGCAGTAGCAGAAGGGTGGTGCGCGCAAACTCTGGAGCAAGGAGTGTCGACCCTCAGTATCGACGGCCTGCGAGACGAGAATTTGCTCAGGTGAGTTCCTCTACAGCTTTGCGATCTGTGTTGCACCTGGCATAGAATAAAGAATTCCACTTAATTGCAGTAATTGCAGGGTATGTCATCCATGCCCGTAGTCGATAGCGTAGCCGCACAGCATGGTTTAGGGCTTTTGTGTCCAGGTGTGTTGTGGAGTTCGTCCAAGTGCATGTTTCAAATTAAACGTGTGTTTGCTGGCTCCAATAGAATGAAGCCGGGCAAAAGACCCAGATCACAACGGCAGCAAGCCATGCACGTGGCATCAGCACCCCCCCAAACACCCCAAGCACGCTCACCAATGAAGCTCCGATCACAAGGGCAGCAATCACCATCTCCTAAGCAAGCCATGCATGTGGCCTCACCATCTCCCGACGTACCCCAAGTCCCCTCGCCAAGGAAGCTTCGATCGCAAGGGCAGCAATCACCATCTCCCAAGCAAGCCATGCATGTGGCCTCACCATCTCCCGATGTACCCCAAGTCCCCTTGCCAAGGAAGCTCCGATCGCAAGGGCAAGAAGCCATGCACGTGGCATCACCATCTCCTCAGCGAGCCATGCATGCAGCATCACCATCCCCCGAGACACCCCAAGTGCCATTGCCAAGGAAGCTCCGATCGCAAGGGGAACAAGGCATGCACGTGCCATCACCACTCTCCCCTCAGCCAGCCATGCATGTGGCATTGCCATCTCCTGAGACACCCCACGTGCCCTCACTAAGGAAGCTCCGCTCTGGCAAGTTTGTTCCTGTGCGCAAATTTGTGGTGCCGCCGGCTCCCAGAAAGCAAGCAAAGGCGCAACAATCTCCAACCAAGAAACAATTGCCATTTGTTCACATCAATCGGATGCTTTCAAGGGAGTTCACTTGTAAGTTTTTATTTTTCGCATATAAGTGGTTTCAATTTATTTTTGCACCGAGGTTTAATTGCATTGCCTAAACAACAGTTAACCACGATGCAGGTACGGAAGAGCCTGCAGACGATCTTGCCCAGGAAGAGGATCCTGTCCTTGACAGGCCTTCGGCTGATCTTGCCGATGAGGAAGATCAAGCCGCTACCAGGTCTGCCAATGATATTCGTGATGAAGAACATCAAGTCCCTGCTGCTGACTCGTTGGCCGGTTCGGGGTTGGCACCAAGAGAGTACATTGCATGCCCATTTGGGATGATTTTAAAAACGTATACTATGGATTTCTTGTTGTTCTTGTCTGTAGATCAGAAACTCGTGTCAGAAAATATTGTGTATGAATGCTGTCATCAAGTCAGATTGAATTCTGAACATTGTTGTTGTGCCATTTGATGCTTTGCCAGGCGAAACGACGACAAGTGCAGACACACATGGCATTGACCGAGGTGGTCCTAGAGCACGCCCTGGGCCTGTGCACCCCACGGATGATGGTATCGTCCGAGCCTTCGAGATTGTCTTTGACAAGAATGGTCGATTGGCTCGCCGGTACACTTGTGACCAGTTCTGCAGCAAGCGCACACACTTCTACTATCGACGCTCAGCCATGGAGGAACATTTAAAAGCTGCACATGGCCTGAACATTGCAGTCCCTGCTGGAGGTAGAATAGGGCCTACTGATGCACGTGTATACGGCACCCACACGGAGTACGAGGAGCATCGTAGCCGCCAGAGATTCGAGGATGTGGAATTCAAGTGGCAGAAAAATAGAAAAAAGCATGAGATTGATTCAATGGTCAAAGGATGGAGGATATACAGTGAGTTGCCAGATTCTCAGAGGATGGGAGGTCCGAAGCAATGGGTGGACGCGTATGTGGCAGAACAGATGAAAAGATACGATGCAAAGAAGGATGATCACATAAAGAGGATCCGTGCTCGCATTGCCGTAGGATTCGATAGATATGTAAGTGTATCTCTGTTCTTCAGTTTTTCTGCAGTTGACTTTGCTGGTTTCCATTGATTTTTCTGCAGTCGACTTACTTTTCTGCGTTGCCAACAGCGGAGGACTGCAAGCACAGATGTTGGGGGCCCAGCTCGGACGCAGTCATTGCACCATGCACAGTCGATAGACGCCGCAGATCAGGAGGATGCTGCTGCAGAATACATTGTTGCGGACACACCCATAGAGCTCTTATCGCCAGAGGGGCCTTCATTGTCGATCGCATCTTACGACATTACTGTTTTGCCTGGTCGTGTGCTATATGCATTTTCTGATGGTGACAGGGACACATGCAGGATCATGTTCGTATACAATTGATTCTTCTTGTGGATACCTATTTGTCTGCTTCTTTGATTTAACACTTTGATTATATTGTGCAGATATCGATTCAAGTCAACACGCCTCCAACTGGAGTTGCCAGTACAGGGGGACTTTGAACAATTGAAAGATCCCGCACAGCAGGCCAGCACCTTGGACATGAACTTCTTTGCGCTGTGGATGGAGTTCAGCCTACAGGAGGAAATAAGCTGCAAATTCTGGATTGTTGAGCCCTTGTGGGTTAGCTTGGCAGGCATTGCATCTACAAAGTCGAGCTTGGCCAACTTTATGTCTCCGATTGATGAGCTATGTGACATTGTGTTTTTACCCCTGGTCATGAGCGGTCATTGGACATTGTTTGTGTGCTTCAACTGTTCGGGGCATGGGGTGACTCAGTTGCATCAGAAGCCGGGGCTGCTATTCTTGGATCCTATGAACAAGCCACCCACTCCATTGATGTGTGAGATGGTTAAGCTGGCCGTGGAGCAGATATGGGCTGCGGAGCGTCGCCATGAAACCATACTAAGCAACCCTCCTGTGCAGGCGGTGATACCGTGCCAACCGAACGCCGTTGATTGCGGGTATTATGTGATGCATTGCATGCGCCTGCTAGTGGAGGCTTGCTTGCAGGGAGTGGTTACGGCATCTTTTGTGAGTATATTTATTACATGCACTAATATGGATTGATTTAGGTCGGCTCAATCTAATCTGAATCCTTGTCTTCATTCAGCTGACAAAGCGATGGTTCGAGCATGATGATGTTGTGCAGATGAGGAGGACCTTGAGTCAGTGGGTTTCTCGCGTGGCTGGCAATGTCTGAGTGGGTGTTGATCTCCAGCCATAGTTTCATGGGATGTTTTTGAACTGTGGACCTGGGGATGGGTAGAATGCATTGTACATGTTAGGCCATTCTGGCGAGGCTCTTGTAAAGACTTCATGTTTGCATCAACAGCAGTTGACTGTGCATCCGCTTTCTCTTGAGGCGGATCAATTTTGGCTTTGTAAACTGTCAGCTTCCATTGACACGTTCATGTGGCTTGTAAACTGTTGACACTCATTAAGAAGATTACATATTTCTATTTGCAGCTTTGATGTCTACCCTGAGTTAATTTTGCAATTCATGGTAAATTTTGACTACGCCATTTGGGGCTGTGACACATCTATGCAAAAGTGGTCTCCATTTGAAAAAGGTGCTAGCATACGTATGTTAATAGGTTAAAACAACACGTTGTAAACATGATCCAATCTTTTAACTAAGAGTCTACCAAAATGGCAACAAGTATGAAACGTGTTTGGCAAATAGGAAATATACAACTGTTCAGGGCACCAAAATAGACATCATGCTTAATAAATGGATATCCTAGCTCTCGCATGGCTAGAGGCAAACCTTTCAGAAAAAGTTTTGTTTGTAAAATCATGATCTTCAATAACAGGAATCATCTCATGCCAAACAATTACTTTTGCAGGCAACTTTATGGTACTTAGGAATTGAAAGTTTAAAAGCCTATGCTGAGTAGATGTCTCATGAGTCGAGATTTAGCAAAATATTCAAGCACCTCAACCTACCTAATATTGCAAGCAGTACACACTTACATGGTGCACATTAAGGGTGTGTATGTATGCACGTAACATACATGTGTGGAGTGCACATGGTATACACATGCATGTCCCGCAATCAATTCAACAGCCTTTGACAGTGTCAATCAACAGAATCCTTGTCAAACAGGCTCACAGATTACCACAGGATCTTCCCAATTTGTTCCCTGTCTACAAAGAGACTATAAAGCTAATGGACACAGCAGTTTTAATTAGGGGCAACCTAACACCACAAGGATATGGCAGGAAGGACATTGACAGAGTAGCAGCACCCATGATGCATAAAGTCTGGCATGCATCACTGAAACTGGAAGACAACAAACCGCCAAGCAAGTGTCTCTGTGAATTTATGGCTAGCTCAGAATTTAGTCTGAAATAGTACTTGTTTCTAGATCAACTACAAGTGTTATAGGCGATATCAAGCTGGAGCAGCCAGATAGATGCTAGGAACAGTAGCTCAATGATGGAAGCATAGGGACCATTTCCTATAGGTGTATCTTGTTTCAAACCTTACAATTTTTCTCATGTATGCAGTGTTTTGTCTTGCCTGCTATTTGTTTTGCCCCTACCCAGCAAAATAGGGAAAGAGCAATAAGCACATATATATTAAACAAATACACGCATGCTGACTTGTCTCAGAAAATCCACCAACACCAATCCAAATTATAAGCAAGAATCTATAAAATCACTTGTAAGAATCAATTGCTCATATATATGTTGTCATTCGACATGTTCACAAAGACAGTCAAAGTTCAAATCACCTATAAGAACCAATTAGCCATATATAGATGTTGTCATTCCACATGTACACAAACAGTCAAAGTTCAAGCTTGAATCACATACATATTATATCCGAAATCCAAAGTTTTATGGCTAACATGTCATGAAAAATAACTCCACTGTCAAACCAAAAATTTAGACTGAAATGTAAAATAGTAAAACTCTAGAATCCCAATAGACAATCATCTTGTGTTCTTGAATTCTGACATTGTGTTCTTAAAAGCATATTTTGACAATCGGGAAAGAATTTCTGCCTTTAAGCTTTTCATTAAATGTAGAAACACTCCAGTGCATAGAGATCGACCCACAGAATATATTAAAAGATCGAAATAGACCCAAAGCCCTTCCTCAGTATCATGCTGACAAAATAGCAAGGCTTTGAAAAAATTGTGAGGGATGATACAACACTATGCTACATAGAGCTGTCAAGCAATCTGAATGCAGAAAAACAGGCTGCTGACTCACACACACAGGAGCAGCCAGCTTTAAGAAGGGCAATCAGCACTTTTGAGATTTACAAAACCAAGGCAGCAGAAACAGAAGGAATCTTAAAAGTAATTTTGGAGTTACTGTATACCAAGTCCAGCAATATATTCATAGCAACCACCTCAGCATTGCCGAATGGTTTATCTCAGCTTCCACTAAAACCATGCATAGGAGTGGACTCAAAGGAGTCTTAAGGACCCTCCCAGAAGTTCATGAGGCAGTTGAGGTCCTTCAAATTGATCAAAATCGCTTACAATAAAATTGAGAGCTCTCTAAAGGTGCAGTACTCTTGAAGTTCAAAAACAGTCAGCAGAAAATGACCTGACCATAAACATAACACTCATACTTTGATAATATTAGACTAAGATTAAATGGAGTTTTGCAAGGGGTTAACCACCAGGTTATATTAAGCAATCACCAAAGATGTGATAGATTGACATGCATTTGTGAATTCCAACATATTTGATGATCATGTGTACACTCTGTTGTGTGTCAACCCACAAACTTCACCACTTGTCTCTAGCTTGGATTGCTAAACTTTTTTGCAGTACATGCACATATCCCAAAAGAACCTAATGTCTTAATCTTAAAATATATTTTTACTCCTGTAGGCCTTGCCTAGGTTTGAAAAGGATGCATACAAATCCAAGAGAAGCCACAAACATAGCAGCGCCACTAAAAGCATCCACAAACAGCCTCTCTGCCATAAGCATTGAGAATATATAAGCTTCTGGCAAGAGTCCCAGTAAACACTATACCGCTATCATGCATAAGACATAGACCAAGCAACAGGTACCATCAAAAGTAACTTGGCATCCAACTTGGGCCATGCTAAACAGAAGCTAGATTTTTCTTTACCAGTGTGACATAAAGCACATGCAAATACATCACCAAAGACTGACGCAAGTCTGACCTTTCCAATGCCTTTGACAACTGAGAGACATCATTGGCACATGTGACCGAACCCCCATTAGGTGTACATTTTAAGAATATAAATAGGACATACCATGATGTAATGTGCTTCACTGCTTAGAAGCAACACTATCAAAATACTTGGTAGACACGGTATCAGTGGTAGACATAACACATCATAACCAAAGGGATCATAATGATTTGCCATTTTTGATCAATCATTGCATTGAGTTCAGCACCAAGAGCAGGTCCACCATATTTTTGACATGTCCTTGCAGCAGTCGGCTAGTTTTGGTAATTTCCAACTATTTATGTCTGGCCCAATATATTGGCAGATACATTGTCTTGCAAATTTCAGCACTCTCCGACATCCAGTGGCACTCCTCCCTCGTCCGGTGCTTCTCTCTGTCATCAGCTTCATCCAGTGCCCTCGCTCTGTTGATAAACACGGATGTAGAGCTAGTTAACTATGGTGGATGCAAATCAAACACACGATACATTATCAAAAATGAGAGATTGTAACTCAAGTGAATTAGGTTCCAAGATAGATTAGCTTGGACTCATAAACACAATCTTGAGTGAATTAGGTTCCAAGATGGTAGCCATGGAACCTTGGCCTCGAGCTCAGAAATCCCGAAGATTTTGGTCTCTCCTTGGTCCTCGGGAGTCCCTCTTGAACATTGCTCGAGATTTCAGCCATTAAGAAGAACGGGAAGAAGATCACAAGCAAGGTTTGAAGGCATGCACTTGTGGGCAGCCATGGCTATGGAGTAGGACCTCCAGAGAGCAAGAACCCTCATGGGGAGGTCCTAAACCATCCTGCCCCAAGCTTGATTTCACCCTTTCTTGAGGAAGCATACCCATTTTGGAGCCATGGAGCATTCGGGATCAAATGGAGCTCTCATGGAGGACTAAGGTGGCATCAGTGACTGCCTTCTTCTCCAAAGACTCAAGGTAACTGACTCTTGGCTCTCATTCTCTCCGTTTAAGCCTCTTGTTGAATCCCATCCAATTTTTTGAGAGAATGTATGAGTCCAAGTAGATAATAGGAGACCCAGACCTTGAATGCATGCTGATTCTCATGTCCCAGTTATTTCTCTTTGATCTTATAGTGCTGAAATGGATTTTACTCATGCTGAAGCTTCATTGTGATTATATTTTGCTTACCCATAACCCATTTGGCTTTTTGTGAATTGGCTGAGCCAAGAAGTGAAAAAAAATCCATCAAAGAAGTGACCCCCCTTGCCATCAAAGACCCTGAAGGGGTGCACAACCCGGACCAGGGGGAACTTTGCCCACCTCCCGGTGATCCAGAGCCCAAAGAATTATTGCAGGTGCAGGTACATTTGATGGAATAGCCCGAACGCTGATCACTTGAGCTTACAAACCCTTACATGCATTGGTAATGTCATAAACCGCTTGCTAATGTATGGTGGATGCAATGCAAGAAGGGTAGGGAATGCAATATGGAACTGGTCTAAGCAATAAGCTATGGATGCAAAGAATGTATGGCTTTATGGGGCATTGAGAGCCACCATTGAGGCCCTACATGTCTGGGATAAGACCCTCACCATTGGGATAAATAATGCTTCTTGAGGGAGCCTTTGCAGGATATTACAAACAGCCAGTCCTACACAGTCAGCCCACAAGAATTGATTACAGCAAAGCCTCTTTGTGTGATTGAGTGCAAGCTCTATAGCTTCACTCGAAGAGGGCATTTTCCCCTTCGATCTAAGCTAAAAATCTCCACATTCCGCCCTACGGTTTGAGAGATACACTCAGTTTTGTACCCAGAGGTACTGTGGGACAGGTAGCGGTCCTACACAGTCAGCCCACAAAAAGTGATTACAGCAAAGCCTTGATCATTTACTGTCGGAGATATTTTTACATAGACTCATAGAGGGAATCGAGGGCTTTCATTTGAATCAGAAAGTTTGGCAATCGGAGTTCCCTAGCTCAAGTTATCATCATTTCTGTAACAGGGGGTCTGGTAGACTGCACTTGGGATGACAGGCCACAAGGGTAAAGCAAAGGCCAAGGAGGAATTTCAGTGTGAAATAAGGGACTCCCATGCTTCAATGAACGATCCTAGCTATGCCCAGGAGGATTGTGAAGACTTGTTTGAAGAAGGTGCCCCCGAGATAGATCGCTTATCTCTGCTCAACCAAACCCTATGCCAACATGAGACCCGTCATGCTGATCGACATAGAGAGATGGAGCAACGCCACAGGGAGATGGAAACCCGCCAAGATCAGTGTCATTCCGAGATGATGGCCAAGATGGACTGACTCATAGAGCACATGGGCGCCCTCATTCCCGCCATTGCCCCCCCCCCCTCGGATCAACCCAAGGAGTATGTCTCTCCCCGTGACGCTAATCGCCCTCCCCCCTTGGAGACCGGGCATAGCTCACAAGGTCTTGGTGGTACCCATGGCATTTCCCATAGCACTTGATCAAATGGCAAGGCCTACCAATAGAGGAAGCCTCTTGGTGCCCAGCATCTATATTGGACGAATTCCCACACCTCAAGGAGGCTATGTTGGCTGGCACCTCACCATGACCCCTGTTTTGGGCTGCAGTTTGCATCTGGACAGCCACCTGTTTTGTACCAGATTTGGTCCTGGTCCACTCTCAGCCCCATCCTCCATACATGGCCAGAAAGTATACCTCGAGGGCTCCATTCCGACACCTTACTTGCCCCGATCGGAGTTCCCTAGTGGAAGTTATGGCTGTTTTTCTCCAGCCATACCATCTGGGACTGCACACTAGAAATTCCTGGACAGCCCTTTATTTTGTACCAGTTTTGGTCCTGACCTGATTGCAGCCCCGCCCCAGCCACATGGGCTGAAAGTACATCTCATGGGCTCCGTAAAGACACCTCAATTGTTCCATTCGGAGTTGCCCATACAAAGTTATGGCCGATTTCCTACAGCACACTCTTACAATCCATGACTACATCCCTTGTTTTTTAGGACAAAAACTTTATGAGACGGGATGGTTTGTAATGAACGGGAATCACGGGAATATCTTGTTCAGTGGAGGATAAACCCTACTACCTTGTTCAGTGGAGGACAAAGCTATCTTCTCTCTACAAGCTGAAGACCTTTGTCCACCGTATTACCACAGAAAAGAAGCTCTAAATGCTTCCCGTCGATGATCTGCAGTTGAAGACTTGTGTTATTTTTTCAAAGGAGCAGGAGGGGGTGAAGATGATCTGCAGTTGAAGACTTGTGTTATTTTTTCAAACAGGCTGAATGCCATTGTAAACTGAAGGTATGCATTGAGTGATTGCCTACTCTATGGGTCAAGCTGCAGGTTGTGGCTTGTTTAGAGCCTTGTGAAGGAGGTATTAAGCACTAGTGTGTGCTCCATCAGCATCAACCTCAGCAAATCGAGCTGCTGGAGCAGAGGTCAGATTTGCGTGAACTGCGCCTGTTTGCTGCTATGAGTTGTTGGGCTGCACTTCATCAAATGCAACACATCTGAAAAAAAGAACAGATCAGTTGCTGGAGCAGAGGACAGATCAGAGTGGGCAGATCTGAAAAAAAGGCCAGCACTGCTGTATACACAGCATACATGGTATATGCAACACATTGAAGAGCTTTGGAAGCTCTCTGACAAGCCCAAAAGTACTCTTGGAGCATAGGTATATGCTGGAGGTCATATGTACCTGTTGTGATCCACTGCAAGCTGATTTTGGTAACTGAAATGCTCAGATGTGGAGCATTTCAGACAGGCTGAAAACTGTCATTTGACATGGACAGCAAGCATTTGTTATTTACTGAAGCATACTGTGACATTTGGTGACATCTATGAGATGCATGTACTGACATATGTATGTCAGAATGTTCATGGGTTGAGAAAAGCATTAAGTGCCACTGAATGCTGAAATTTTTGAAGCTGAAGCAAATGCAATCTCGTCTTTTGGCATATGACTTTGCTCATTAGAGATAGACAGTCTATGGTCACTACATAGTCATGCATTGACCTTGTCATACTGGAGCACATGCATGGTTTGGTTTGAAGACACTTTGAAGTGGTTTGAAGCTGGTTATGCTGGTGTTTGGTTGATTGCAGCCTGCAAACAAAACTGTTGATACTTGTACTTGCTGATTATGCACTGTTTTGTCCTTCTATGCTCATGTCTCGAGTGACATATGTACTTGCAATCATCTGAGAAGACTTGGGACATATATGACATGTGTGCATGTTGCTTTTGGCATCAAAAGTATCGCTGTTAATCACAGTTTATAGGTTTAGACTGCATGTTTTTGGACCCTGCCAGTGGATCTGCAGGAGTTCAATCTGAAGCAAGTACACGGCATATGTATTGACAGTTATTTCTACGAGCTGGACAACTTGATTGTGGACTATTTTGGGCTGATACTGGGCTGAAATTTACTGGGTTTTTACTGCATTTAATTGTAGAAAATTGTCATCAACTGTAGTGGACTGAACTTAGTCAGTCGGACTTATTGACTTGCAGGGAGTCAGGCATTTGTCATACAGGCTGTTGCATCATGGCTAATGCACATGGGACTGATAATATCACGCAAATAGTTGGAGAAAAGCTAGACAACAAAAACTTTGCATTATGGAAATTCAGAAGGAAAAATTTTCTGGTTGGCAGAGGATACTGGGACTTATACACAGGAGATGAAGCAGCTCCTGAATTGCCTGAAGCAAATGCAACAAATGAACAGAAGAAAGCTCACAGGTTATGGACTGAAAGAGCATGTAAGGTACTGCATTGGTTTTCACTATGTATATCCGATGCTATGGCTATTCAAATCATTGGCTATGAGTCTCCGAAGGATGCTTGGGATATACTAATGAGAAATTATGGAACCATGACACATGCACGGAAGATCCAGTTGAAACAACAGTTCAATAATATGTGTAGGAATGGCAAGAGCATCCAGGTGTATACCACGGAGATTAAGACCATAGCTGATCAACTTGCTACTATTGGCTCAAGTGTATCAGAAGATGATGTGATTGCTGTTGCAGTAAACGAGAGGATGTGCCAACTTTGCGAATGGGAGCCGGAGAGCAATTACAGACCTTTTCAGTATGGGATCAGAGCCAATCCCAGCCACGTCCACCCCTCCAAAGAGCAATTACAGACCACAACGAAGAGAGCCGCTCTAAATAGAAACCACAACAACAAAGAATGGGTTGCACTACATTCTTTTAAGCATGGGTGCCAGGAAGAGACGGAGATCGGAAACCTTTTACCAAGTAAGCTGAAAGCTGGACACTGTACAATTTCCCTCAAATATGCAAATTCTCAGTATCAAATTCCATTGCCGAGCATTGAGAAACTTGCATTGCATAAACTCTTGTAACAACAATCCAAAAGACTGGAACTGAGATGGCCAATGTACTATAGCGATACTAGAAAACACAGCTGACCCATCATTTTCTGCAAAGCTGTGTGCTCTGACCATGGTACTGAATGATAGAACAACATCCTCTGTAAGGACATGTGAGACATCAATGTCACCCAAGGCAAAGAAACCAATAAGGACATGTGGGCAATCAACGAGGACGTGTGGGCAATCAATGCCATGCAAGGTAACGAAATCAGGAGAGCCTAGGCATCTCTCTCCACAAGATGGAAATTGGACTAAGGAAAGTCGAACGCTTTTGTAAATACTTTCCAAAAAACCTTGGAAGCACCAAATCCTGTCACCAAGAATATGCATAGACCAGTCAAGATCTCTGAGACCAACAAGGCCTCCATTTGAGGTGAATGGTTTCATGTTTTCCTTTACAGCATCAAAGACAGCCATTCGCTCCATTTCTGCGATGTCTGCCAAGCACCATGGTCCTGCTTGGAGAGTACTGCAAGCATTGCACACAGATTCCAGAGTGTGAGTGTAGCATTCCATGTCCATTGGAAGGCTGCTTATCACCTTCTCAATAAGCTCCATTAGAAGAAGACCGCATCAATCTGGATCCAAGAGAGTTCTGCGAGAACAAGACTAACAATCAAATGAGCTATGCTGCCATCTCTTATGCTGAGAACCGTCAGCACCACCCTCACAGAAACCTGACGATGGTGCCTCGCAATCTGATCAGACAAAGCCACGTCTTCGATCACAGAAACCAAACAAAGTCATCACAATCCTTTGCAAGTTCAATATATGAACAGCCCAATGGCCATCCACACACCCAAAGATTCATCTGCAAAGTTTCTATGTCAAAGAGTCCCTTCCCACCTCTAACTGTCTCCCTCCCCCACACTCAGTACATTTTATCTCGTTTCTCAATCTTGTTTTCCCTCAAAAATATGCATACAGTAGCCTTGGGGTCTGCATAGTTGCCTTTTTGCTTTTCATTAGATATCAGAATAATCAACTGCTGTAGACTGTGTCACGCTGACATGATTATCACGCAATGCCAAACAGAATATGCATACAATATGCAGTTGATTATCTCGTTTGTCAGTCTTGTTTTCCCTAAAAAATATGCATACAATAGCCTTGGGGTCTGCATAGTTGCCTTTCTGCTTTTCATTAGATATCAGAATAATCAACTGCTATATACCAGAGGTAGCCATGGAGCTGAGAGAAGACTTGGCCACAGATAGCCCCAATATCAACTTTGCAAGAGTGAGCATCCACATATAGACAAATTCACATTTTGAACTGTGATCAGACCCACAAGCAAACAATTGGTGAAGAGCAATCAACTATTCAACAGCTTGGGGGTGTGACAATCAGAAGACCCACGTATCATCATCATACTCATCTCTCAGCAAAGTTCCCCACCAAATGCAAACGATTGCAGAGTTTTCAGAATCAGACAACAACCACAGGCCAGAAAGGCATACTAGACCTGGCACTTGCAGCCAACTGAAATGCATGCCGTAAAAACATCAACAAAGGATATGACAAAAAGCTGTGGACTCAATGGACATCCCTGCCGCCTTAGAGATCTGTGTCCACAGAGTCCATATAGTCTGCCACAAAGAAACAAACTGACATGTTCGTCCTCAAACAAAAGTTGGGACACAGCAAGCAGTGTGTGGCCCAAGGAGCCGTGCTCTCTACTTAGAGGCCATAGCGGGGGACCAACCTGCATCTGGAGGCCCTAATTGCCTCCACTGAGCTGTCACCTAACATTTGAACAAGAAAGCTCCTTTCCCCCCCTTCAGTTGGATACGCAATGTCTGCAATTGTTCCATCCCACAACATTGCATCGCCATGGAATGCAGTGATTGTAAGACCAGTCAATGTGCTACGAGCAATCTCTGCATTGCAATCTCTAGCACCCAAAGGCAGCATTGCATCACATGTTTTGCAAGCAAATGTGGACCGGCAGTCAATGATTAATGTTTTGCTACAACAATGTGGACACTGAATACGATCTTGCTGAGGAAACCTGATTCGTTTACGGCCTCGTTGATGTTTTTTTGGCAGTCGGCCTGTCTGATTCCTTGGGCGCTTAGGTGAGATTCCAATTTTCGGATCAACATCACTCTTCTTTGCACCATGCCCGAGTCTTGTCTCCGTCACATTTGCTTGGATCTGCCGAATACTTCCCCCGGATGGCATCTCAGTGGTTCCAGGGGCAAGCAATCCAGCTATATGGCTCTGCAATGCTTTCATGTTTTCAATACAGCCCCTAACATCAGCAGCAGACAAAGAGGTTGCTACGTCCTCAAGTCTTTCCAAACTCCGACGTAGCTCGCTGATTTCAGCCTGCAGACATGCATCTTTCTGCGATTCCATGATATCCACGTCAACATCAACATCTTCATGCACCCCAACTGCTGGCAATGCTCCTCGCATGGACATAACATGGTCAACCACAGGAAGAGCATCGCGAAGATGTGAGAATTTGGTATGTAAAATTTGTCTTAACCCAAGTAAATGCTTGCATTCTGTGGTCTGGTCAGGGCAGTCACAGTAACTTGCTTGCACGGAAACATTGTACCAAATGTCCGAGTTTGACTCGCTTAAAACCTTGAACAGCATGGACTCCTCACTAACCACTAGGACAGTAGATGGGTCAAGTTCGAAGCGCTTGCATATACGGTATCCCCCTTGGAAGTGCTTTGCATGGTCTTTGGATGCCCCTCTGTGTGCATATCTGCCCGACTCTGCAATCCCCTGCTTCATCTTGAACCATTCAAGAGCGGTTCCACCCATCCTTGTGCCCGTCTGACTATCACCAACCAATGCATGCACAAGCTCAGTTATGGATCGATTGATCCTTCCATCTAGCAAGGTGTACTTAATGTACTGCCACAATCGCTCTACCAAGTTTGTCGTGTCAACGTTTCCATGGTAAAACAATCGCCCAAATTTGGGCCACATATATCGCCACTGGGAGCTTCTACCACACCAACCATGAGAAATGTAGCTTGTGACATCTGGAAACTGTGAGTACTCGTGCATGGTTGCATCAAACAATGTGTCAAAGTCTTTCTCACTTGTGCAATGCATTAATTGACTCATTCTCTGGTACAGGCAGTTTCTATCAGCGCTTCCAACCTTTGGCAAAAAGTTTTCTACCCAAGCTTTCTTGACATGAAACCAGCATAGTAAAATTCTGCATGCTACCAGCTGTCTTTCAGCATCATGGGACTGCCAGCAGTGTGGATCTTCAGCAATGACATTAAGAAGGGCAGAGTACTCTATAGGAGACTTGTCGATAACAATAGCCGCTGGTCTCACGTGATCCATTCTTGCGAATACAGCTTTGATGGTTACTGTTAGTGCAGCAATCTCCTGTGCAGTCCCTGGATCAGCCGAACACAGCATGAGCCATAGAGGAATCCCATGCCCAATATGGTTTGGTGCGACGGTTGCGTACAACGGAAGACCAAACATATTGGTTTTGAAAGTGCTATCTAGAGCCCATGCATTGTTAGGAGACAGACGCTTGCACATTTCCAACATCCACTCGTCTTGCAGTATCAAAATAAATGGTTGCTTTGCCACATTTTCAGCAGTTGGATCATATGGCTGCACATACAACACCTTGCCAGCCTCCTTCAACTTATATGCCTCATGCATCATTGAAACCCAATCATTGTCAGACACCTGACTTCCCATCCGCAACTTGTATGCCAGTTGAGCAACCTCTTTTGGTATCATAAAGAATCTATGTCTTGCCCTATCCAAAAGAGGAACTCTGGACATCTGCCATGTTTCTTTCTTTGAGCTCATTTTTGCTACGTGTTTAACTGAACCCACGTCAAACAAATCATCCACACAACAACGCATTACATTCTCGTGCACGGGTAGATTGTATCTGTCACTACGAGTACCCGGCTGATGCCCTTTGTGATCTGCGTATAGAAATATTGTAGCCCTGTCAAGCGTTGTTTTGTAAACCACATTCACGCGAAAGGGACAGCCACATCGCTTGGATTGTTTAGGTCTCCGCACAGTTGTGCCTCTTCTGTTGGGCTTACCGCTACGATGGCAATCGTACCGTTCATACCTGACATCCGGGCAGCTTCTCTTCCATGGCCTGCCCTTTCTTAGCCGACTATTGTGCTTGATCTGAATTTCTACCAACACTTCTTGCACCTCGTCTATCCGACACTGAAATGTCTCAGTCGCATTCTCTTGGGCCAGCAAAGTATGTTTAAACTCTTCAGCAGATACACGGCGCACTTTTTGACAAGCACAAGCAAGCACCAGGGCAGTCACATAGCCTATTGGAATCCCATGATGCAAGATATCTGTACACCAATGCTTTTTCAGAAAGCTGAGAGTTTCAGCCAAGCTCCTGTGACATCCGTGATCTCTATCGAAGTGAGCATCCCAAATGATATCAGACCATTCTTCGACCCATGCAATGTAAAGCTTGTCTTTTGACTTCAAGCACAAACGGCCGTTCGCAGCAATACATACATTCTCTTTTATTTTTCGCCATCTTCGTATATCAATGCTCTTGTACGAACATGCATGCCTCAAGCTCTCGATGGTTGCATGATTTGTGCCAGTAATATCCTGAGTCATTGTCTCATACAGCGGCCTTGTAAAGGCTAAATATTTGGATGACAGGAAATCTTGCGCGTTAGGCACATTTGTGTGTGGCCATTTGCGGTTATCACTTGAAGCATCATGGTCGTTTGTGAAGGAGTTGTTCCCTCCATTGGATTCCTCGCTGCTTTCAGAAACAGAAACAGAATCAGCATCTGAGGAGTATACATCTAAAGACATGCAATCTTCTCCACTACTGTCAATGATGTCTGCTGGAATTTGATCCTCTCCAAAAGCATATGCCATGGAGCCTGCCATTTGCAAGGAATGTGTTTACTTAGCAGGGGGGTTGCCTTCTTTGCAGAACGCTTGATTCTATGCATCGCCGATCAGACCTTATCCATTCTATGCATCCAGATCAAGCACGAATTCCGTTGCACTAATCCATTGCCATGCAAACATTCAAAAGTACCTTATCCAGTCAGTGCATCCAGATCAAGTACGAATTCAGTTGCATTTTACATTTAAATGTACCTTATCCCTTCAGTGCATACAAAACAAGCACGATTTCAGTTGTATTCTCCATCCAGATCACACACGAATCCAAATCAAGGCATGAATTATCCATGCATGTCGCATATTGGGTGCTTCGAAGGTGGTGCAGGCATTCAAATGTACCTTGTTCATTCATTCAGTGCATCCAAATCAAGGCACGAATTCTCCATGCATGTTGGGTGCTTCGAAGGTGGTGCGAGCTTTCAAATATACCTTATCCATTCATTCAGTGCATCGAGCTGGATCAAGTACGAATTCAGTTAACTGCATTCTCCATCTCTGCAGATCAAGCACGAATCCAGCTGGATCAAGCTTGGCACGATTTCTCCATGCATATCGCGCGCGTACTGGGTTGCTTCAAAGGTGGTGCAAGCCCGGTTTTTTCATTCGAATTTAAACTCTGTTCCCTTACCATAGACACGGGGTGGGGGGGGGGGGGGGGGGGTGGGGTGAGCCTTCAGTGGGCGGGCGGGTTGTGGGGTATGGGGAAGGGGGCGAGAGACAGGAGGGGTGACGGTGGAGGTGGCACCCAACGGGGGTGGAGGTGGCGGGTGTGAGCTCCGTAGCGCGAGCACGCGGACGGCTGGTGGACACCATAGCACTGGTGGGGCGGCGATGTGCAGGCGACCGCGGGCTCGAAGCAAGCACCAATGGGAGGCGCACCAGGCGACAACGTGGCAGCGGGCGACGACCACGGCTCCAGGGACATCTAGTGGCAGGCGATCCGCATAGCAGCGGGCACCAATGGGAGGCGCACCAGGCGACAACGTGGCAGCGGGCGACGACCACGGCTCCAGGGACATCTAGTGGCAGGCGATCCGCATAGCAGCGGGCATGCAGGCGGCAACGCTACGATGGCTACGGCTCTAGGGGGCGTCGACCTCAACGGCAAGCAACGGTGGGTGGTTGCGGCATGGCGGTGCTACCACGAGGGTTGGAAGGAAGAAGGGGGGAGGAAGGAGAGGAGAGGAGAGGAGGGAAGGAGGAGATGGGAGGTGATATGCAGGAGTAGATAGAGGAGGGAAGGGGGGGTAAGAGGAGAGAGGAGAAGAAAAAACGAAGGGCGGGGGGGCGGAAGGGGGTGTGATTTTTTTTAATGTTTTTGTTTTTTCTTTCGTAAAAAAAAGAGGATCCCCCCATCCCATGCATGAATCCGAGCTAGGGGTAAAAAATCGATTTGATATAGCGGAAGAGGCATACACACGGGAGAAGGATGTTGGCACAAACGTGTCAACACATGGAAAATCACAAAATGGGAGGGTATTCACACAAAAGCACGCAAAATGGTAAAACATAAATTATGAAAAAATCAATAACAATTAAACCGACAACTTTTAAAAAGGGATAAGACGTGTTCTCATGGGGAAAATGGTAAAACACACTTAAAAAATGGGAAAAAAAATTAATACGAAAAAATCCAGCTATTGAAATAAGGACAAATAAAAACAAAAAATATCCGTAGGAAAGTGACAAATAGGATGGGTAAGGTAATACGTTGTTTGGGGGACAGTACAACACATTCACATGGAAAAAACAACAAAAACACAAACGAAAACGGAGTCAAAAATTAATACATGAAAATTCTTGCATTAGAATGAAGTACAATGAAAATTAAAAATGTTAGAGGAAACTTGTGGAACATGGCCCTCAAGTCAGAATGCATTTCCACTGGCATTTAAGGATGTTCACATAGAAAATTTAGGAAAATTGGACACAAAAACTCATGGAAAAATCAATATCAAAAATTTGGTAAACCGAAACAAGATGGGGGAAAAAGAAAAATTGAGCAAGGGAGCAAGCCAGACAAGGCTATCTTAAAAATTTTGAATTTTGAGGTATCTAGGGCAGGTTCACATGGAAAAAGGAAAAAAAATCATACACAAGAATACCCAAAAATACGGAAAAATTAATAACAAACAAATCGTATATTGGAATGATGGGCAGTAAAAAGAAAAACTGTGGAGGGAAAGGTGTGATTCCACACTCAAGGCATCTCAAGTCAGTCTTGTTACTATTAGTTTGCTCCCTTTCGTGTCATGGATGACTGCAAGTCCAACATGTGATGGGTTCATGGTTCCGTCCTCCTAAGCCTATGCCTCTCCCTCTTCCTAATACCATCATCGGCACCGGTTGATAGTCCATGAGAACTGGATTGCCCTTTTCATTGTACAAGACGTAGGGGTTCACGTAAGGCTCCTCATTGTTTGGTTCCTCCACATAGTGGATTGGAGCATTGCTCAGTGGATGGGTCATGTAAGATCCAAGCGGCCTAGGTATGCCTGTGGGATTGATCTCTATCTTAGGGATGGCTGGCTTTGCATCATTAGGTGCTGGGAGGGCCAATGGGGCTCCTCTCCCCCAAAGAAATTCGGAGGGTTGTTCCCTAGGTAAGGGTCGTTGTAAGGCTGTGAGTATGGAAGTCTATGCAGTAGTCTATGTAGTGCATGGTATCGTGGTCGAACCTTCCGTAATCAGAGCAAGGTCGGGACCTAGGGTATTAACACCATGCTGGAAGGTGGTTTCCACCACAGAGTCTCAAATATCCTCCTTGTCCTTTTGCCTATCATTCATCAATCTAACTATGAGGTTGTTAGAGTATCCCGCCTCAGAGAATCTCTTGATGAAGAGACTCTTGAGGGTGTTAAAAGTAATTGTGTTTAGCATTGTCTAAACTAGTGTACCACATCCATTCTTTGTCTCCTAGGCAAAGTTCGAAAGCTTGCGAGTGTTGAGCGAGATATGTGAGGCTGTTAGCCTCGCAGACTTGCTCGAATTTCTTTATAAAACTGTATGATTGGCTGGTGCTTGTCTAGTTGTGTAAGATGGGTGACTAGCCACTTTGGCATTTACTCTAACAACTTTTACCCATAAATATCTCAAACATATGGATAGAAATGGCAAGGCTCAAACATATAATTGTTTTGTAATGCCTAGTGCTTTTTTCCATTTGTAACATAATGAAGGCAACACAAAAATGCACTCCTAGAAAGGTACCCACTTCAATAAATAACAAGTCTACCATTAGTATTGTGAATGAGCATATCAAAGAAAGCTCTATAAAATCTTCTAAATCAAGTGATGTCCCCTAATTTTTCTTTCATGATACTTTTATATTTTTCTTAATATGAAGGTTTTATTATCCAAATCTAATGTGCTTTTGTTTCATTAGAAATGCCGTGAAGGGCACATGCTAATCTTAGAAGAAAATCTCTATCAAAATATGAATATTTGTTTGATTGTAAGTGGCTAACTATGTTCGGCTCCTATTAATAATGACATTACTTACAAGTTTGTAATGATCTTTGCATATGCGCAATGTTGAGCTTCCCTAGAGCAAGTTGTGGAGAATTGTAAGAGGCTATTGAAGGGAATTTGAAAGAAGTTAAACACTTGGATCAAAGTCAAATGTAGTGTAGTCAGCACTTCGTAGTACATGGGAAATGCCCCTTTAGATTAGAAACGTATCAAGCAATAACTAGATGACCTACAGCAATGCCTTGTACCTATACCTAACACCATATGTACAAAGATAGTTGCAGCTCATGTAGAGCAAATGGTACAAAAAAAGAGAATAAAGTTTGAACAACTAAAAGGTGTTCTTGACAATAAATGAGTAGAGCTGTGAAAGAGACATGAAACCCAAGAGTGAAGGATCATCATTTTCCATTATTGTGCTTGTAGTAGACTTGAATAAGCTAAAGAAAAGGGATTGTGAGATGAATGGACTTAGAGACTATAAGAGAGGTTGCAATCCAAACATTTGCACTTTCTGATGCATTGACATTACTTCAAGTAGACAAGACCATCTCTACTATTAAGTTAGAGGTGAATGTATCATAGGCATATGCTCAAGTTCATGGACTTGGCAAGTACTTTTTGTAGATATTTTGCAAGTCTATTCAGTAGTAAGTTTAGAAATGTCTAGTGCAAGGACCTATAAGGTATGTGTCATAGGTGCTACAAAAATACTTGCAATTACTACTACCTAATTAGGCATATAAGTTAAGTTCATTATAATTGACAAGAACCTAGATGGCCCATTATTAGAAAAATATAGGTGATATCAAGTAAATATTATAAGTATATCACACATGACTTCAAAGAATTGTTGGAAGAGTCTCGTTAGATACTTATAGACTACTTATCATAGATAGTAAGATGCACTTGTAGTCTCTCAAATGATCTATGTTATCATAGATAGTAAGATGCACTTATAATCTCTCAAATTATGTATGTTAGGTACTTGTAAAGTATCTTGCATAGGTAGATTAATTGATAGTTGCAATCTAAAGCACTTGACATATGTGCTTAGTTTTATTTCTTAGGCCATTAAACCTTATTACAAGTCATAAGTGGTAAAAATTTACCTAGCATAGTACATAGCACATGTAAATTAATAATTTTAATTTAAAGTGCTTGATATAGGTACTTAGCTCTATGTCTTAGACCATTAAACCTTATTGCAAGCTATAAGCATTAAACAATTATCTAGTATAGGACCTAATACAAGTACATCACCAACACATACAATTTAAAGCACTTGACATAGATACTTAGGTTTGTTTCTTAGGCCATTAGACCTTATTACAAGTCATAGGTGCTAAACAAATACATTTGCATGCAAACTTCACAGTTGTTTGATTTCTATGTTCATTCAATATCCTACATATTGATACTTGTCATTTGAATTGCAAAATATAACTTTTTGTATTGAAAATAGAAGAGAGAAATGATATCTAGTAATCAACATTTTGCCACAATTATAGAATGGATTCAATTAAATATGCAATTCCCCACACCATATATGTCTTCACTAGAGCTTTAGAACATGATACAAGTAGCAAGAGTCTATGTGATGTGGTGAGATGCCTATTGATTGTGTCATTGTCAATGTATATATGTCCTGGCATGTGGGCATCAATATCATTCTCTATGTTTTGGTTATTGGGTGGATGCTAAGAAAGAATGTGGAGATTTCAGTTGTGAAGGGTGTTGCACTCTATGAGCTTAGCATCTGTACCATTGGACACATCTGTATTCTTTTAAGAATTTTGACCTATGAAGCACACAGTTATCTCTAACCTAGCCTACTACTCAATGATGAGAATAGATAACACACTTACTAAGACTCGCCAAATTGTAGGCATTGCATTGACAAGCCACATTCTCAATCCATGTGCACACTCCTTTGCTCTTGACCTTGCTTCTAGTGTTGACCACAAATGAGAGGAGTTGCAAATAATGAGCTTGAGGAGATGAAGAGAAGAAGAGAGCTTTGCAAACCACATCCCTCATACTCTCAACTTGACAAACTTTTGCTTGCATTCACAACTCACCAATGTAAAGAAATACTTGTCTGCAAATAATAAACACAATTGTTTGACAAAGCAGAGATTGATAAAGGACATGAGTAGGATTAGGGTAACTCAGAGATAATGAACAGAGAAGAAGATAATGAATGAATGATAAATGAAAATATGTACAATGCTCAATGCAACAAACACATTATGTAAAGGTGAAATACTAACCCTTGAACTCTTGTGTCTCAAGGATTGAGGCAGAGTATGAACAAGAGAGTGTGTCATACTCTGATGGAGATGAAGAGAAGAAGAGAGCTTCATGAACCACGTCCCTCAAACTCTCAACTTTACACACTCATACTTGCATTCAAAACTCACCAATGTAAAGAAATACCCATTTAAAAATAACAAACACAATCTCATGACAAAGCACAAACTAACAAAGGCCATAGGTAGAATTAGGGAAACTCAGAGATAGTGAACATTGAAGAATATAATGAATGAATGATAATTGAATATATGTACGATGCTCAATGCAGCAAACACATTATGACTGGTGAAATACTAACCCTCAAAATCTCATGTCTCAAGGACTAAGGCAAAGAGTATGAGAAAGAAAGAATGTTGTACCCTAACAAAGAAAAAGAGAAGAGAGCTTCATGAACCACGTCCCTTGACATTCTCAACTTCACACACTCCTTTTTGAATTCACAACTCACCACTATAAAGAAATACCTATCTATAGAAAATAAAAACTATCGTATGACAATGCACATATTGATAAAGGACATGGTTAGAATCATGATAACTTAGAGATAATAAATAATGAAGATAATGAATGAATGCTAAATGAATATATGTATGATGCTTAATGCAACAAACACACTATGAAAGGTGAGAAACTAACCCTTGAACTCTTGTGTCTCAAGGACCGAGGCAAAGATTGTGAGTAAGAAAGTGTATCAGCTAATCAAGGTAGCATCAACAAAATGTTGATCAAATGATAACACACCAATTGGGCAACAAGCTACAATAGCAAAATATAGATCTAGCTAGGTCATGGAAATGCTAGTACACAAAACACAAGGCTTGCTAATGAGATTAGCAACTGGCAACACTAGGAGGAGGATAAACATAGGCTAGAACATGATCTAAACCAATGAACACAATTGTTCTAATGATGATGGCAGTTGGCTAGAAACAATCACCAATAGCAACAAGGGACTAAACAATAGGTGCATGATGATATATAGTATTGGGAAGCATCTCAAACTAAGACATCCTTCGTAAAAAGAGTGTGGACAGCAAAGAGATGGAAACTACAAGCTACAAAAATTAGATTAAGACTAAGTATTGGGCAACTTGTCTATTCAAAGATGGATGGGTCCTCCCGAACTAGGGTATGGCTTATGGAACATAGATACTCTCTAGGATCATATATCTTTTCAATAAAATTTGGTAGATTTGAGATTTAAGAATATAATTAAGAGTAATTAAGTTTAAATCTCATTTCCAATTCAATTCTCCCTCTAGGATCATGTTTTTGTTAAATAAAATTTTGGCATATTTGAGTTTTGGGACTGTAATTAAGAGCTAATTAAGTTTAGAACACATTTTTAGCTTAATACCCCCTCTTAGGCCCAAAATTGGAGCCCAAAGGGATAGTGGAGATAGCTTAAGCCCACATTTTATTTTATCTTATAGCGTCTCACCCCAAAGTAGCCAAGGCATCAAGCAAAGGATACTCATCAGTTGCACAATGAAATACCAAGACTACAGAGGCAATGGTTATCTTACCAAGGGAGCCCAAGTGATCACCCAAAGAGGCAATGATTATCTTACCAAAAGAAGCCCAAGTGATGATCCAAAGAGGCTAAGACATTAGACAAAGGGTGTGCTCATCAGCTACCCAATGGCCTACTAGGACCTGCAAAGGCAAATGGAACTACAAGAAACCTTTTCTTTTCCAGTGTTTTAAATCATAGTTTTGTTATATTGAGTAATCTGCGCCTCAAGGGGAGAATAAAAGGGATAGTTAGAACCAACATATCACAAAATAGACAAGCTATTTTGACCATATGTGGGTGTCAATGAAGAAATAATCTATTCCCTCTTCTCCATTTGTCAGTAATCAACTAGTTTACTGTGTGTCATGAGTTAAAAAGACTTGAGAAAGCCATAGCTTACATTAATCTTGCATATACGTTTATCAATCTTGATGAACCAGATAATGATGGTAAGCTCATCAATGATGCAAATCACAATGATAATTACCAACTCATTAATAGGATCAGCCATTTCATGGATAATACGCCCAAACAAATGCACTCAAACAATAGAATTGTGAGAATAATGAGCATAAATATACATTCAAGTGGCATTCAAAGACTTGCTAAAGATGGTGGAGCAACCACTCTCTAATTGAAAAGGAATAAATGCATGCAAATACATGTTTATAAGAATAAAATGCCAATGCATGGGATAATGCAAAGGGAAATGCAAATGGTCGTGCTCATACAAAATATTATGCAACAGTGCCACTTGGATAGTGCTCTTGCAAGAGGATTGTTCACTTGTCACAAGCACCATTTTACAATCATAATCATCCTTTGATATGGATAATGATACAAAGCACAAAAATAATGTCTCTAAAGTTATCAAAATCCTCTAGACACCAAGAGGAGAAGACCAGCCCCTCTCATCATCATACCATGGAAGAAGATATAAGCACCCCCTCTCTCTCCCTAAAAAGATGGAAAGCTGAAAACACTAATCTTTCTTCATCTTCTTCTTTCTCTACTATAATGGTTTACAAAGAAAAAAAAGACAAAGCACAATATACATAACATACAAGTGGTCCATAATGTGAGTACACTAACTAGAAGGATCACTAGATAGATATCATGTAGCTTGGATAGGTGGACTAATTGATGTCTAGCTATAAAGTATCACTTGAAGCATATGCTAATGCAAGTACTAATGACACCAATGATATGAATGTGAAAACGGTCACCCAAGTACATGACTATTAGCTCGTGTTGAGCTTGATATCTTCCCTCCCCCTCAAGATCAACCCCATGACCTATACTCCAAGTAAGCTTTAAAATTATCAAAGTTTTTCTGCTCTCCTAGGGCCTTGGTGAAAATATCTGTAATGTGCTTCTATGTGCTTACATATATAAGATCAATGTCATCCGTCAAGACCCACTTTCTGATGTAATTGTAATAAACCTCAATATTGTGTGTGGATGAAGCATTGGGTTTCTCATCAACTATATACTACTCATGTTGTCACAATAAATGACAAATATCATATTTATTTGTATCCTGGAATCATCTAGTAGCTTTTGCATCCAAGCTACCTCACATGCCATCATTACAACACCCTTGTACTCTACCTCTGTACTTGATATGTAATAGTGGGTTGTTTCTTACTACTCTAAGTCACATCCCCACTCCCAAACAAGAGCATAGCTCCACTGGTAGACTTATTGTTAGACACATTACCTACCCAATTCGCATCAATATAACCAAATAGATGCACCATTGAATTAACCCCATAAAACATAGGATAATCCAATGTGGCCTTAGGGTACCGCAAGGTACATCTCGTTGTCCAAATGAGGCTTACAAAAGGCATCTACATAGATTGACTCTCCAAGTCAACTATGTAGTTACAATCTAGTCTGGTGATAGTGGTGAAGATCAAATTCAATATCTAGCACAACAAGTGGCTTGATTACTTTTTCTCTTTCCTTTTGTTATACATTTTTTGTACTTTTAGGAGCGCTATTTGCACACAACTTGCCACTCCATGGTCTCTCAAGAGACCTACTAGAAGAGGACTCTTTTGGCCCACTCAATATCTGTGAACAATGGATTCATATTTTCTACAATTACCTTTTCTTTTACATCATGTGCAAAAATCTATTTTCAATAGTACACCAACTTCTCATGTCATCAAATACCATATCTCTACTTACTTATAAGTGGATTATAATACATGTAACCTTGTGGTTAAGGAAATAGCCAACAAATACACACTTTTCAACTTTTGGATCCAACTTCTTTCTTAGCTCATTAGATAGATGTACATATGCAATGCATCCAAATACTTTAACATGTGAAAAATCTAATTTCTTGCTAATAAACTTCTCCTCTGATGTCACATCATGCACTACAATAGTGGAAGTTCTATTCATAATATACATAGCCATAGAGATAGCTTTCACCCAATAATAATGAGGCATGTTCTTTTTAGACATAAAGCCTTGTGCAATTTCTGTAATGTGTATATTCTTCCTTTCAACACCACCATTTTGTTGTGTAATATACATGCATGTGAATTGCCTTTAAATTCCATCTTATTTCAAAAAATTATTGAACTCATGGGAGAGGTACTCTTCCCCTCTATCTAACCTTAGGCACTTAATCAACACACATGCTTGTTTTTCAACCAAATCTTTAAAATCTTGAAAGTGAGATAACACCTCACGTTTCTCCTTCATGAAATACATCCATACCTTCCTTGTATGATTGTCAATAAAGGTTACATAGTACTTACATCTAGCTATCGATGCAGCATTTGTAAGACCCCACATGAATGTAAATCTCAAGTAGATGTCTACTTATATGTTTATCATGAGGGAATGCATGTCTTGCATATTTTCCAAATTGACATGCTTCACAAAATGTCTACATATCAATCACTTTAAACTTAGGCAAGCATGTTACAATCTCACTTTGTTTATATATTCTTTGACCGCCACACATTTACATTGCTAATACATGTATGCCGAATGTCAGTGTCAGCCACAACTTCTACATCTTATGCAAACCGAAAGGGAAGTAGAGCCCAGGAGGAAGAAGCTTGGCGATGAGAGCTATGGCGGATGGAGAGCAAGAGCAAGAGAGAGAGAGAATCTCAAAAGTGGAAACTCCAACAACCACAATGTGTGGCCGGGCCTTCCTTTATTCAAACTATCACTAAAAGAATAAAGAATAAGTGATTGTGATGGGCGCCCGCCACCTACAATGTGCAGTGGCGGGTACTGTCAGTGTAGTAAAGTGTAGTAATACATGGGCGGCTAGGCAGAGGCCCCTTTACCCCCAACAACCTCCCACTTAAAGGCGAATCTGTCCCAGGGAGAGAGAAGGAAAAAAAAGACAATACAACATGTACACATGTACAATAGGATGGGAAAAAAGATGTCATCTCATCCAAGGCCCATCAATCTGCTAAGGAAGGCAAAGTGCTCTGTAGTGAGGCTCTTTTGAGCAAGTTTGCAAGATTCTGCTCAGTCAGAATCTTGACAAGGTCAATAGACCTGTCCTCAAGGACCTTGCAAATGAAGTGATACCTCACCTCAATATGTTTTGTCTTCGCATGGAAGACCGGATTCTTGGCCAACTGAATGGCACTCATAGAATCCGAATGCAGTGTAGGCATATCATCTATCATACCAAGGTTTGAAATCAAACGGCCTAACCAAATAGCCTCCTTGCAAGCCTCTGTGGCTGCAATATACTCGGCCTCTGTAGTAGAAAGAGCCGTACACTTATGCGCCCTGGACATCCAAGAGACCCCACGACTCCTGTATCCTAGCTGCCATAGCAAATAAACATATCTGTTGTGTCCTTTAGGTACCTCATGATACCCTTCACGGCATCCTAATGTTTCTTGCCATGTGTAGCCATATAACGTGCCACAATCCCAACTGCAAAAGCAATATCTGGACAGGTGGCCATCATGGCATACATAAGACTGCCCACGGCTGATGCATAGGGAATCTTGGCCATCTTGGCTCTCTGCTTATCTGTTTGCAATCGGCCTATGAAACCTTCACATGATAAGGTAATGGACAAGCAATAGGCTTAGCATCCTGCATACGGAAGTGCTCAAGGACTTTATGAATGTACTCTCTTTGTGACAGATAGAGTAGTCCCTGAGATTTGTCGTGCGTAATGTGCATACCAAGTATATGAGAGGCATGTCCCAGATCTTTCATCTCAAAGCTCTTCTTGAGCTGAGCCTTAAGAGCATCTAGCTCCTCATGAGCTATCCCTGCCAAAAGTATGTTATCCACATAGAGTACCAAAATCAGTATAAAACCATCATGGGCTTTCTTCATGTATAAGCACAGATCCATAGCACTGTGTCTGTAGCCCTGTGACTGCATCAATGCATCAAACTTATGGTACCATTCCCTAGATGCTTGCTTTAAGCCATATGGAGACTCTTCTTTAGCTTGCACACTAGGTGTTCCCTGCTAGGGTCTGCAAAGCCCTTAGGTTGCTCCATGTAAATCTCATCATGCAAGTTCCCATGTAAAAAAGCCGTCTTGACATCCATCTAGTGCTTAAAGCCCTTAGCAACCAATCGAGCCTTGTATGCCGGCTTGGGGTGTCTAGCAGTACTTTTCAGTTTGTACACCCACTTGTATGGCAAAGCCTTCTTACCCTAAGGCAAGGAAACCAAATCCCAAGTCTGATTTTTATGCAATGAGTCAAGCTTAGACTGCATAGCCCTCTCCCAAGAGTGACAATCACCCCTGTGCATAGCCTCATCATAAGTGAGAGCCTCTCCTGCATCTGTAACCAGTACATAATCCATAGAGGGCGCAAAACGGTCAAGAGGTCATCTATCTCTAATAGAACTCCTCAACCCAGGCTCTACTGCCTGACCGACATCATGTCTAACATCAGCATGTCTAGTATCTGGGCCATGAGCATCAGGTGATGCCGCATCCTGTCTAGCTGGCTGTGGAGCAAGATGTACGGGAGCAGGTGGCTCCTCTTGAAAGATAACTCTGCATACCTCAACCACTTTCTCACGCTGCATATGCATTTTTTCCTCATGAAAGATGACATCATGGCTGCGGATCACTTTCCACACCTGTAGATCCCATAGATGGTAACCCATCTCTCCTACATCTCCATAGCCAATGAAAATGCATTTAACACTTTTAGGATCCAGCTTATTGTGTTTGTCCTTGGGCACATGGTAGAATGCCTCACATCTAAAGCCACGCAAATGATCATAAGAGGGGGGCTTGCTTGCCCATACCTCCTCTGTAACCTGAAACTCAATGCCACTGCTAGGTGACATGTTAATGAGATGCACTGCAGTAGTAACTACCTCAGTCCAGAAGTGTTGCGGTAAGCCAGCCTGACTAAGCATGCTAGAGACCCTTTCCTGAATGGTCCTATTCATACGTTCATCCATACCATTCTAGGGAGGGGTGTAAGGGGCGGTCAACTGACACTTAATACCCCCTCATCACAAAACTGCTCAAAAGCAAGTGATACATATTCACCCCCATTATTTGACCTTAGGCATTTCAGTCTATTTCCAAACTAGTTCTCTACTAATACAAGCCAACGCTGAAATGTGTCTAAGACATCGGATTTTCTCTTTATGGGATAAGCCCAAACCTTACGTGAGTAATCATCTATGAAAGTAACAAAATAATTTGCCCTACCTAGTGACTGGTAGGGCATGGGCCCACATACATCCGAGTGCACAAGAGCCAAGGGCTCATCCATGCGTTTCTTACCAGACTTTTTATGTGTATTCCCGGTCTGCTTGTGATACAAACAATGATCACAAGAATGAAAATGCGGAGTCAAAATGCAAAAGATACTGCAAAGCATGGAGCATTTTCATTCATTTAAGAGACATATGTCCCAAACGAGCATGTCAAAGGGATACATGGGGGATAGAATCCACAAACAAAACATGATTCAAGGTAGCTCCAGATACAAGTAAGGGATAGAGGCTGCTAGACTTGGCACCTCTTGCAAGCACAAGCCTGCCATGAGTAATCTTCCATGTAGAGTCTCCAAAAGACACAAAATACCCTGTATCATCAAGCTATCCAGTTGACATAAGGTTGTGAGTCAACGCAGGTACATGGCATACATCATGTAAAACAAAAGAACTTGTAGAAGGAAACTGCAGCCTAACATCTCCAATGTCCATAATGTCAAGAGACCTGTCATCACCAAGACGCACAAAACTAGAGATGGTACGATAGGTATAAAACCAATCTCTATAGGGTGTCACATGAAATGATGCATCCGAATCCAAAAGCCAGCATTGCACATACATAGAATGTGTCTCAAGAGGCCTGTAAGGCATCGCATGAAGAAGCTGAAAGTATGTGATCCTCATCTGAATCAGTGGCATGCATGATATTAACCTCTTCTATCTTCACACTCGACTTTGCAGGTACAATACTACGCTCAAAAGACTTTTCTTGCACTTTCTCTTTGCCCTTTTCCTTGTGCTTATCATCGCGCATCTTATGGCACTACGGCCTAATATGTCTTGCTTTTTCACAATAATGATAGGTAAGATCAGACTTCCGTCCATGGGACTTACTGCGGCCACGTGACTTTAATCTGGACTTCTGAGAGTCCTTGCCCTTATGATCATTATCATGCCTACCATGTCTGCAACCTCTAACGGTCAATGCATGTGAAAAGCGGGAAGCATCATCGTTTCTCCAGTTGATTTCCTTGGTCAATAAAGTATTCTCAACATCTTTGATTTTCATCCCATCAAGCTTATTCGTGCATATGGCAGTACGGAAGACATCCCATGATTCAGGCAAGGTGCCAAGCAAAAACAACGGGTGCAAGTTGTCTTTGAACTCAATACCCTATGACAACAGATTCTTCATGATAGTATGAAACTGGCTGAAATTATATATAAGGATGTCTCCTCCTTCATGTGAAGGTCCATTAACTGCTTCAGTCAATATATCTGTGACGCAGGACTCTGCTGTGCATAAAGCTCCTGAATCTTCTCCCATAAGTCCCATGCACTCTGACTCTTATCTTCAACAACATTATGATGGACCTCTTCTAAGAGTAACAAGATAATGATAGACTTGCATAGCTCATCAACGTCCATCCAAACATCATTATCCATATCCTCGGGTTTAGCACCCTTGAAATGCAATGGTTTAATCTACAACTTTTGCACCAAAACCTGTCATATCTAGGACTTCCAATACCCATAGTTGGTACCATCCAACTTGGCAATGTTAAAGAGAGCTGTGTCTTTTAAATGACCAGCCATACTGTCCCAAATCAAAGCAAAAATGCAAAATTGCAGGTTTTAATTAGTAGAAAATGCACTAAAACCACTGCTAAAATTGACTGAAAGAGTGGATATTACCAAGAGAACCACTGGTTCACTAAATATGACCAAGATAACATCAAACAGTAAGCATTACCCTCATACAAGTACTCGAAATCTACAGATTTCAGCTTGTTGGAATAAATTACAACAGTATATAAAACTGTCCCAAAGTGAAGCAATCACTGGTACATATGTCACTGTAACTGCCAGGTAGCAAGATACATCCAATAGTGAGTGTCAAGGGGTAAGAAGATACCAAGAACTTTCAAACCAATAACCTGTCATGCAAGATACATCTCATAGGTCTAGAAGTCATGCATGTAATGGATCTCGGGGTAAGAGAAGAGACCAAGGACAAGCACAACTGATAGAGCAAAAAGCTCAATGCATAACCATCCAAGATGCATACAAAATGGACAAACCTGGACAGAGATAGGTGCCTGCCCCAATAGGCGTATCAAATCAACCCACTACAGACTAACTGCAGACGTGAAGCTCTCAAGAGAGCAAATGCATGTAACTGTCCCACAAGCGCAAGCTCAAGTATAAGTAAAACTTTGTTTACATTCGGATATGCCAAGAGACTCCCATTGGAAGTAAAGTTAGATGCAAATAGATCAAGCAACGCTCAAATACATCGAGTACATAGCATCGGACATTCCAAATCCCAATAGCGTACATCCGGAGCATAAATCCCAAGCTATCTCAGACCACTAAAGCATAAGCTTGAAAGCATTCAAATAGCATGTAACCGACAACCAAATGTAATGCCCAGTGGGTCCAAAATGCTCAAATACATAACAGCCATATCTGATCAAAGCATAAATACAAGAGCCCTAAATGTCAAGCAGTAACAATAGGCATAAACCAATCCAAAGCATGCCAACTCAATCCAAATGCTAGTGAATGACGACCAAGACGAAGCCTAATCTAAGCTCAAAAGCATTCCAGAAAAAAAAAAGCATTTGGCAATCTCCAAATACATCGGTATGATCATTCAAATCTCCAGTAAGCACCCCGTATCCAAGAACCAATGCATACACCAAGTAAATGAGCTTCATCCCTCTATATTACAGCAGTATATTCACTGTCAAATGAAGTTCAATTGGTGCCCAAATCTACTCCAAATCAGTCCCAAAGCATAGGCATAGCATCCCATAACATCCGCGCATCACGAGGCATCAATAGGCATCAAACAGGCAATGCCAAGAAGCATCAAACATCAAATGTCAAGTGCTACCCTGTTTTTGAAAGTCCTGAGACTGTATATACAGCGATGGCTGAAGGTGGAAGCATTCGTATCGATTGTCGGGAGCCAAGAACCAATGTCGGGGAGTCCGAAGATGATCAGGAAGGTTACAAACAATGCCGAGAAGCCGAGGAAGGAGCTGAAAATGCCAGGAGTGGATTAACTGAGCCCCCTAAAAATGTGCTGCATTTTACGTTGGTTGCTCCTAGGGGCTGGGAGATCTTCAACAGTGCTACTAAGCACTTAGCAATGATCAGGGGGCTCAAATGCAGCCCTGCAAGGTGTCGAATGAAGGCCAAAAGATCATGGAGGAGGCTAGAGATCAAAACATATCTGCAAATGAAGGTGCCATAGCTGCCATTGAAGCTCGAGTTGAAGCTCTTCAAATACGAGTTGAAGAGAATGCCAAGCAAGCTCCAATGTCTTTACTCTGATACCAGTTGAAAGAAAAGTAGAGCCGAGGAAGAAGCTTGGCGGTGAGAGCTATAGTGGATGGAGAGCAAGAGCAAGAAAGAGACTCAAAAGTGGGAACTCCAACAACCACAATGTGTGGCCGAGCCTTCCTTTATTCAAAATGTCACTAAAAGAATAAAGAATAAGTGACTGTGACGGGCGTCCGCCACCTGCAGTGTGCAGTGGCGAGTACTGTCAATGTAGTAAAGTGTAGTAATACACGGGCGACTAGGCGGAGGTGCCTTTACCTCCAACACAAACATAGTACCCTGAATGTATATTTACATCTAAGGTAAACGTTCTTTCCACATCCTTACCTTTTGCAACCAATTTTCATGTATTCTTGAAGTCTTCTACAAAGCATTTATTCTAATTGAATTTTATTTGTAACCCCTGCTCAACCATTTTTCCAATAGAAACCAAGTTCTTTATAATGTTAGGCATATGCAACACATCAACCGAATACTCAAACTTTTCATCCTTCATAGACAATAGGACACTCCCAACATGAGCAATAGGATGTGTTGTATTGTCACCTATTTCCACTAAACCAAGCATTTCAAGATTTTTCATTTCTCTAAACCATTCTCCATGAGATATCATATGGTTAGAGGCACATCGATCCACATATCATACATTGTCATTCACCACTAATACATTTGTATTTACTATATTCATCATGTGCTACATAACAAGTAACTTTTCATTATCAACTTGATTAGTAGTAGACATATAATTGTTATGTTGCGTTCTCCCATTTCTATTATTTCCATCTCTTCCCTTTTCTAGACAATCATATGCAATATGAAATGTCTAAATATAATTATAGCATTCTCGATTATCATAACCTACAGTCTATCTATCATGTTTTCTATGGCCCACTGGCCTCTATCACATGTATATGACTATTCCTGTGAGTCATGAGATTGCCTTTGATTTTTCCCATAGCGACCATCACCCAGCCTTTACCACCATGATCTCTACCTCTATTTGGCTTAGACTAGAGCACTTATTCTAAGCTATCCTTGCTTTGTGACAAGAATGCATTAAGTCCCATGTTTTTCTGTTTTAATATCAACATAGATATTAGATCTACAAAATCAAGAATTGTATTTCTTATGTTGATGGAGGTTTGGAACTACTTTTACTTCTCATCTAAACCATCCAAACATGCAACCACTATATCATCATTATCAACCTACACTTCAATAGATTCAAGAGCTTCAACAATGCTCTTAAACTTCAATATATAGTCATTGATAGATAAATTACCACGCTTGATATTATTTAACTCAAACTTCAATAACGTTGAAGGTTATTGGGACTACATTGAAGGTGATAAATTGCCATGCTTGATATTATTTAACTCAAACTTTCTTTGGTATATATACCAAACAACTTGACCAAGTTACTCCATCCTCCTAGAGAACTATTTGTATCCTATATAGACCCAATCACATTATCTTAAACACTGATGGAAAGCTAGATATAACTTTTTGAGCACCATGGTTCCATTGCTTAGCTTGGCCTACCCAAGCATAACATTTTTCTCTGACACCTCTAGAATCTTAGCATTATCACCTTCAACGTAGTCCCAATAACCTTTACCCATAAGGAAATTGGTCAATATGAACTTCCAAGTATAGAAACTATGCTTGCCAAGCTTATGAATCTAATTAAACCCCTTGGACATTGTGCAATTAAAATCAAAAATCTACTATTAAAAATAACCTAGTAATTTAGGTAAATTATCACTTGTACTAAACTTAAGCATATGCTAAGCAACTCGCATAATGTCTAGTAGTTCGCAAATACTGTCCGCCACACCCAACACTTACAACTTGCAACATGTTCACAAAATGACAAGGTTTGTAGAGTTCTCAAACCTTACTGGATTTGCACATGAACAGCTTCTAACTCCCCAATGAAGATCAAAATGCACCCAAAACGCAAATCCAACCATAGAAACTCATGCTAGAGGTCTCTTACACACAAGTACTCCAAACTCGTGAAGACAGCTCATCCATTAGAGATCATATGAGAGAGACCTCCATATGTGCACTCCATAGTAAGGCTTCCTTGTAGACTCTTGTGCTTGAGGCTCATAGCTCCTTGCCTAGACACTGTTTTGATACCATGAAAAGATGGGGGTAGAGAGAGGGAGCTTAAGCTCTTATAAAACACAATACACAAAGAATGCACATAAGACAAGAAGATGAAACCCTAATCTTTCTTCTTCTCTACTATGACGGTCTACTAAGAACAAAGAGAGTATACAAATGGTCCATATTATGAGTACGCTAACTAAAAAGATGACTAGATAGATATCCCATTACTCAAGTAGGTAGACTAATCGATATCCAACTATAGAGTATCACTAGAAGCATATGTTGATGCAAGTATCAACCATGCTAGTGATATGAATGCAAAAATAACCCGAAATGTTTTCCCAAATTGAAACCTCACACAGCAGCCATTTCCTCGAAGGGGAAACATTTTAATTGGGGAAACGTGTTTTGAGCCAATTTGATTATCTTTTGGTGTTTTGGGCCTAACTCCTAATGTTTTAGGGTGTTTCCCACTTTTATCTTGCCAATATCATCCATGTCTTCTAGTGGGGCCTCAAGAGAGTGTGCATTGGTGGGCCATGCATAGTGCACTTTGCATCTCTTGATTGCTATCTAAGGAGACTCCCCACATCGATTTGGAGTATGCTTTTGACTGTTTGAATTAGTTGCAGTTCGAAAAGTCTAAGAATGTGCTACCGTGTAACCCCAAGATGTCTCCCTTGTGATTCCAGGAGTTGCTCTCTATAATGGTGCAACTCCAAGAGAAAAGAGTTCAAGGCAGCACTAATCTTGGAAATCCATCACCCTAGTTAGTGGTCCAAACCCTCTCGGGATATAGGCAATGGAAGCACCCTCTAATCTCATAGTACACTAGCCACCTACATATATAATTGCTTCTTGATCTTCGACTCAAGCTGGCAGACTTGATCCTTCAGGAGAAGGAAATCTACTCCATAGTGAGCACTTTCTATCTGAACTAGAGAGAGAGAGATTGCATTAAAGGGTACATAATATGACAATTCAGCAAGCATGTCGCTTCTTGCAAATCCAAAATAAGTGTGCAAGCTGAGATTGCCACTTCTATCACATTACTTCACATGCATCAATTTAATGCAGATATTACATTGAAAACAAATAGGTCTGATGAAAATGTGTGCTGAATAATAAGCCTTAGCATGATAGTTGAAAATAATAAGCTAATTATTGACCTTTGACCTTTCCAGCCCACAAACTGTCATTCTTTTAATGGTGACTAGAACTAAAGATATAGCTTCCCATGATTTTACAGGAGGTTGACAGAGTTAAGCCTGTATTCAAAACAGGTACTCAGATAATGTTCTATGTCACTTGCCAAGCTCCTGCAGAGATAGGCTGCAAACCTTTTCAGCTAGCAGGATGGGTGGGAATGGTGGGGGTTCCCCTAGATCAAAGGGATGAGTTACAAAATGAAAATGGGGAACAATGCTTTCGTGATGGGTGGTGTTCTGCCTGTCGATAGTGTGCCTGCAAATTCAATCATGGAAACTTGAGATTGGCCTGGGAAGCATCTCAAAAGTTTCTTGCTTAGGTCAAAACAAATTTGACAGTTTCAAATCATTTTGTTTCAAACAAACACGTTGATTCCTGCTCATCTTCAGAAAACTTCCAATCATCCCTTTGACAGTTTAGATCTAGCATAAACCACTAATCCCACCAACACATTGCCTTATCCTGAATAGAGCCAACCAAAAAAAAACCTGAAATATTTTTCAAAAATAAAAGTGATGTCATATCTGGCAGTTGATTAGATACACTTACAGCACCCCATACGGGTAGAGCAGTTGTTAAGGCCTCTATCTCAGTCACATGAGAAGGAAGGTTTGAATCCCAGGGGTGGACCGATGGTTTCAAGCTCAAAGTAATTGAAGCTTCCACATCGTCCATTTTGGGTCACTTCAACATTTTTCTACCTGACTGTTCTAGAATTAGCCATTTAATCCCACCAACACAGTACTCTGTCCTGAATGGAAGAACCAGAAAAAGGAAAAGTTTCCAAAATTCAAACTTAATTGCCATTTTCTGAAAAGTATCATGATGGAATTGTCACCCAAAACACACGCTCCTTGAAATAGTTTGTGATTTGTCTATGTTGAACCTTGGGTTCACAGCAAAAGCTGTAGCACAAACTTTTTGAGTTTGGTAGATAAGGCCGGTTACACACCAAAAAAGGGACACCCATTTTGTTAGCTTTGACCAATCAAAACATTTATTTAAGGGTTGGTGTCCGCAGTCCTTTACACACTGGAGAGGACATGACCTGTTGTTTACCTACTAAACAGGTGAACTACCCGCCCACTTTTGGACGGGGAGTCTCCCCTGCCCACTTGATAAAGTGGCGGACAAGGGTGCACTTTTTGCATTTGCAACCAATCAAAAGATTTATAAGTTTATTCTTTTTTATTTTTTTACAAACTGTATCCATTTGGTGTGTAAAGATATGGCACCCATGTCTGTGGCCAGTTTCAAAAAGTGCATGCCCACACTCTGGGCGGGGGTTGGCCGTCCATTACTTGGTGTGTAACCAGCCTAAGACAACTCTATTCTTCCACTAGACTCTCCTGCCTCTACTGCACGATCTGCAAGACAAAAGCATGCCTCGAAAGCCTCTACAATCAGATATGGCGGTGTCCTGACGACAATCATCGATGAGGCTATCAAGGATGCCGATGTAGATGAAGAGCAAGATATGCACCAAAGCTCACCTCACCGCGAGGAAGAAGGCTTGAGTGAAAACGCAATAAGCGACAAAGAAGAGCCGAAGGTACCACCCACTCAAGCGGCTAAACCATGGAAGCAAAAGAAGACTGACAAGAGCCAGAAGAAGAAGGAAGAAAGACTGAGCAAAGAAGAGCGAACCGAGATGAAGAGGGCTCAAAGAGAGTCAAGGAGGGTGGAGGAGGAACGAAGGAAAAAAGAAGAGAAAGAACTCCAAAGAATTAGAGAAGAATCAAAGAGGGCAGAAGAAGATGCAAAGAACGGCAGAGGAGGAAGCCGACGAGCTAAGAATGAAAGAACTTGCTGAGTTGGCTGAGGCCACTCATAGATCTATCGAAGAAACTCATGGGGAAGGAGAGATCGACCCTTTGAGTCCCCGTCATGAGGCTGAAGCAAGTGGCAGTGTGGAAGCGGCCAGAGTGGTTGTAGGCAAGGGCAAGTCCCTACTACACCCCCTGCCTTCCTCCTTCGTGCCAGTACCAACCGACACCACAACCACAACCACCCCACAACCCACGCCCTCTCTAGACACGGCCCAACTGATGAGCATGATGCAGCTACTTGTCAGTAAAGTAGCTGAGATTGTACCGGAAGCCGGAGCAAAAAGGTCCGCTGCCGTAGATGCCGAGTCCAGGAAAGATCCAAAACGACAGAAGCTAGAGGCGTCAACCACTACAGCCCCCACTCCCATGCAATCTAGTGCCGACTATGACGCTTATGTGGGTGAGCTTCTAGCACAATTGGACAAGGCAAAAGAAGAAAAGAAGGTGGCCCTGGTGGAGTTGGAGAAAGAAAAGGAAACTTCAACAGCCTTAAGGCTAAAAGTTTCAAAGCAAAGAGCCAACCGAAGAAGAGAGGTGAAAGCCCTACAAGTCAGCTGGAAGCAAAGACCAAGAAAGCCCAGGACAATGAGAGCCGCCTCAGACAAAGGCTGGAAGATGAAGAGCAAAACCTGGTGCCAGAACAGCAGAGCTTGAAGTTACTAGTGCAACAGTATGTTGACTTGGAACAAAGAACTGCCAAGCTGGAAAGATACCGACAAATAGAAGCTCAGGAGGGCGAGCCAAGTGAGCGACAAGAGGATACCATGGCTTTTCGGCTATGGTGTGAACTTAAAGAACAAGACAGATTGGAAAGAGAGATAGAGTTCCTAGAACAGGAAAGGTCGGAGTTCCCACAGCAGAAGCACAAAGGCAGCAGAATGGCGCACAACACTTGCAAGATGCGTTGGAGATTACTAAGGGAGACATAGAGGCCCTCATGGCCATGGCCTTCACCCAAAAAAGATTGCACTTCGCAAAGATCCAAAGCCATGAGCAGCTTGTGGAAGAAAAGTTAAAGCTATTTGCTGAGGCAGAAAAAAGATTTAGCATTGCAAATCAAGCAAAAGAAATTGCTAAAGAACAGCTAGCTCGAAAATCTAGGGAAAGGAACCAACTCTAGTTCTTAACAAATGAGCAGCAGCAAGTTGTGACGACCTTGGCAAGTGAGCTGGAGGAGGGAAGAAAGAAGATGGACGAGAGAGCCAACGAGTGGGAAAGAAACAACTTTGAAAGAGTTAGGAACTTAACGGAACGCTTGGCGGTGGCTGAGTGTGAGAGAGTACTCGCGGAGTCCAAGGCAGAAGCTGCTAATGTATGCGCCAACACACAAAGGCAAGCCTTCCTCAGCATAATACTACATGTCACCCAGGTGAAGGGCAATGATTCAGTGGAGAAGGTAAGAAGAAAGCTAGAACTGACCACCCGAGCACTAAGATATGACCTTCAAGAACGAGAGCTTTCAACAGGCACAGGAATCACAAAAGAGCAACAATTTCACTACCTACGTCGTACCGGCCTGTCCACTGTTGAGCTTAAGGAACTTGGGTTCGAACAGCATGAGCAGCCACCACCACCACCACAAGCGGCCGTAGCAGTTGCCGAGCAGAATGTCGAAGAGGGTCCGGACTTTGAGCAAGATGCTGAAGAAGAGCAACAAAGAATGCCCAGTCCGCCTCTACCAGACCTCCCGCTTGAAAAGCCCAAAGATGCCCACATGCCCGAGTACATTGTGACAGCCAGAAGAAGAAGACAAGAACTAGCAGAGGAAGCCCAACGCAGAGCACGATCACTGTCAAGACAATTCCCTGAAGAGCCAGTGCCACTACGGGGGGATCCCCATCCTATCGATTGGCCTCAGGAATTGGTCATATGGTGTGAACAGGAGTTCCAGACAAGGCTATTTGAACTTTCATTTACTTACCCACGCTCTCTGGACCGTGCGTTGCCTCTAGGCATCTAGCCAAGATCAAGGATCTGGCTAATGATCTTACAAACAGGTGGATAGAGAAAAGAAGCTTCATAATAACCAGATGGAGGCAAGAGCCTGCAGACTACTGGCAAGACAAGGTAAACAGGGTTCCCAAAACTGTCCAAGGCTACAAGGCACAGCCGAAGTGGCGGAGATGGATTTGGGATACCAATTTTGACGCCTGAACCGCCTTCTGCAGCTCACTCCCTGAAGAACGCAACGACCCCATCTACATGCCCTACTCCCGTAGGCATGGAGTTGACTATAATCGAAACATTCATGGGGATTTTGACTTTCCTAAGATATATAACATTAATGCCCGAAGCCCCGAGAAATGCCTAGTCTTTAGGTTAGAAGATCTCCTCCCATCTATCAACCGCTTCCTCACGGATTTTTCTTCTTGCCCAGATCCAGCCTTCCTAACTACCTGTAATTATCTTAGGCTTATCAAGTTCCTACTAATGCAGAGACCCACAGCCGAGGAAGCCCACCTCCCTCCACTCGTTTTTGACATCAACCTAGGGATAGATAGTAGAGCCATGACTAGATTAATGATGAGGGCAACCCTACTTCCCTCCTTTTGCCTAGAAATCTTAGAGGATATAAGTGATACCCACTTCACGAGGTGCAATCATCCTTTCTTGTCATCCACATCTCTGAAGGCCCGGGCCGGTATTAAAGAATATCTACAAAGTCGCGCATTCCTATCCCAATGCTTGCGACCGCCTCATAATCCAACTGAAGGTGACAGGCATTAGCCAGGACATCTTCCTTGTATGCAAATTCTTCAAAAAAAAAAAAAAAAACACGAGGACTCACTTCACTCACTACACCTAGGGTTCACACCTAGCCCCTCCTCCACTTCACACTTAGGGCACATCAAAAGGGCAAGACTTCCAGACCTGTCACCCTAAGTTTTGCATTGCACCTTCAATAACACACGAATTGGGTCCTCGAGTGTAGGACATTGCCAAGGGCTTACCCAAGGTTAGACCCATCTCCCAATTCCACTACACATGCACTTACACCACACCGTGAGACAAACACACCCCTTAGGGAGTGCACAACTTTCTCTTACACGCTATGATCGTGACTCAGTGAATGGCTACTCAGCTAAAGAAGATCATCCACGACATCCGCTACTGGCAGGAGTTTTTCCCTGAGTCGGACAGGACATCACTACAACAGTTTCAGGAGCTTTTGCATACTCCGATGATTGGATGGACCAACATGCTTGATGCAGCCGACCATCTGCCTCTCGATAGCTACCATGACTGAACCAAATCAAGCAGAAGGAAAACTCAATGATGGACCCACCATTGGCATAGATTTTGGAACCTCATATTCTCCAAATGATTAGAGATGCCTATGCAAAACCTTTATCAGCCGTCGCAGAATGGGAGCTACAACTGTGTGAGAAATGCTAAGCATCTTCATGAAGTCTAAAGCACGTCGGAATCTCTCCCGGTCATCGTTAATCAAACTCCATGACCTCCCATTTACAACAGCACCTTTTGATTGTCGTCATCTACCCAACATTTCCACTTAGCAACAACCCCAACTACCCCACTACTCCCCACCACAGTGCCATGGGACTGGCACTTAGCTAGAAGGGGGGTAATGTTTACCGCAGCACAGGGGAGCGGAAAAATGGAAGGAGATAACCGAAAGGGCACAAGACAAAGGAAGGAAAAGGCGCCCCGGATGGAAGTCAGACCCTGAAAATTTTGAATGACAACCTCTCTAGAAGGCCTCAATATCGCCCCGAGAAAAGAAAAAAGTAAAAGCGCACCATTAATTGTGAAAGCGCTCCCAAATCCTTGTAAAAGAGTGCCAGGCTCACTCCTACGCAAATTGTATGCACTAGTTGGGAATGGGATAAGTTAGAACAGTGGGAAATAGGAAAAGAGAACCTAGGCTAATGGCTGGCCATGTAAAAAGTGGGGATGACTGCCCAAAAAGTAGGGCATGTATATAAAGTTCAAAAGTGAATGAGAAGCTCATTCTGGTGTGCGGCCAAAGCTTCTTCTTCTTCTTCTCTTGTATCTTGCCTTCTTGCTTGTGCTTGAGTGAGGGATTGAGGGAGTGTGAGGGAGTGAGGGAGTGAGTGTGTGAGAGTGTGAGAGTAAGGGATCGTGGAGAAGAAGCTCTCCATCTTTTCTCTTCATCTTCTCTTCTTCCCTTCTCTTCTCTTCTCTCGCGCGGCTATAAAGGATGGAGCTTGACGGAGAGAGCTTGAGGTTGCTTGAGCTTGCAGCAAGGATCGTGGAGCTACCGAAGTGCAAGAGAGAGGAGGAAACTCGATCAAGCATTAAGGTAAGCTCACTACACCCGTAAGGTAGGCATTGCGCATCGGCTATGTGAGAGGTAGCCATGGCTGCTCGGCTTGCAACGCTTGATCAATAAGCGGTCCGTAGGTCTCGAGGTAGAGCTCCGTAGCTCCCCTCCAAGAGTTGTAGTGGGGAGGGTGTGGGGGATGTGGGCCCTCGCGTGAGATGGCCTATGACGCCTCTGTGGGAGGTGGATGTGGAGGCCTATGGTCCTATCGGGTGGGACGAGGAGAGGGGGGCCGCATAGTGCTCTGCCCCGGGAGGGAGGGGAGGGGGGGTCCCTCCTGCTCCCTGCTGCCGTGGCTATGTGTGAGGGGCTGACTGCGGGCCCCCCCAGCCGTCTCCCTCTCTGTCGTCTCCGGACTCATGTAAAGCCGTCTGCGTCCACCTATGGGCCTGTCGGCCAAGCCGCATTGGCTCCGAAGCACATGCAATCTGCTGCCTAATGCCCAAAGTCATGGCAACACAGACATTTCCCTGGCTGCCCGGTCGCAATAACCAGTTGCCTGAAGGAGTGTTCGCCTGCCTCAATCTCCAAAAATTGTAGTATATTCTTCGTCTCTTTCACTGCCACCCGTACCTTTGGGACTGCTATGGTTGTCATTGTGTCCGCAAAAGAGGCGGAAAGGACAGTGCCGAAGAGTCGTCCAATCTGGCGATACTCTACCGCCAGTCCAGGGAAGAGTAGGGTGACCGGATGTCTAAGAAACCTGTTGTGGAGTGCGAATGCCTCCGCTGTGAAACCACTGTACCAGGGAACCATGTAGATGACCCCCTTTGTGGAAGCATAGGGTGAACTAGCCACAAGCTCACGGGCTACGTCTGCCGAGGTGAGTCGTATCATGAAGATCCTTTGCCCCATGAGAACTGCCTCCACGATCTGCGTTGTGCCAATGCACAGCGTGGAGTGAAGCCAAACCTGAAGCTGGGCCATGGATGGGGAATGTCCAACGACCTGACCAAAGATCAATGTTTCTTTTAGCTCCAGCTCTATGGCACGGATGGCTAAGAGCTATTCCTTAGAGAGGACAACGTGCAAGGTGTTTGACTGGGGGGCACTTGCAGAATGCACCGGCATCTGACCAAGGTTTCCATTGCGCATCTATACTAAGAACCTACCAATTACACTATTGTACTGCCAAAGGGGGGAGTGTTGCTGCAAATGGAGGGAGCAACTTCGCAGGGGGGGGGGGGGGGTGTTTTGGATTCTGTTTTCCGACGGCGATAGAGGCACCGGGCACCACGGATTATAGTGTGGGGGGCCTGCAGGCAGGTGGCCGTAGGGTGAAGGAGGCGGGGGAGAAAGGGGGCAAGTACCAGGGCGTGGGGGAGGTGGTAGGGTGGGGGGAGGGTGACCATGCATGGGGGAGCAGCGGGGCGGAGGGGGTGACCAGGCGTGGGGGCGAGCGTGGGGGAGGCAGCGCAATGGAGCAGAGAGTTGGCGGGAGAGAGAGGCGCAGCACGCCACGTGGAGGGGCAGGCGGGAGGAACGGGGGGTTAGCGGGGGGCGCAATGGCAGGTTGGCAGTGCAATGGGCGGAAGCTTCCTTTCAGATTACACAAATATAGGACCCACCCATGATAGCAAAGAGATAGCTCTCTTGATTGAGATGCCAAGCAACTCTCTATGAAAATTCTGAACAATGCAAACAATGAAGACCAAAATCTGACAAAGGAGATCCTTCTCTGGTTAGCTCCCCCGAACAAAATGATGTTCTCCTATCTCAAAGCAGGTTTGTAAATACATCTCTAGATAGTTCCAAACACAAGGTAACACAGCCTCAAAATCTAGACAACTTCTGAAAGAAAACTATCATGCAAAATCAGCCCAAAATGACTGAAGCTGACCAATACAAGTTCACCTAGTAAAGATAAAGTCTAGAACAGCCTCACTGATGAAGACAATACCTGGGACACTGTTGCCTGATGAAGACTATGCTGCAGAATAACTCTTCTGGTGAAAAAAAAGCTCATACAGCCGTGCCGGTGAGGAGCACACACTAATGATATAGATGCTAAGGTGATACAGCCTTGCTAATGATGACACACTTTAATGACACGAACGTAAGCTAATACAGCCTTGCTGGTGAGGAGCATGGTCTAATGATATGGATGCTAACCTGTGGGGCTGCATGGATCATGGGCAATCTACATCTCAATCCTGAAAGGGTTCATAGAGGTTGATCATGGATCCTAGCATGGTTAATGGGCAATCCGCATCTCAAACCGGAGGGGATTCATAGAGGTTGACCATGGATCCTAGCATCCTACCAATCTAGTCTATAATGTGTTTAATGTACTGCAAACTATGTTTCAGGTTTTCTTTCAGACAGATGCTTATAGACATAACCATATGCAGCACTTGGGCCAATATTAGTGAAACAATAGAAAATAGATAACTTGTTTTGTTCTTACATGGAAAAGTGGCTGCAAGTTCTATGAGAAGATTATGTTTATAGTTTGTCTAAAAGAGTTGCTTCACACATTCCAGCAGAATATGCAAACATCATGCTGTGCACATGAATCTAAGAGTCAACAGCAACACATAAAGAGCCTGCTCCACACGCCATGATTTCATAAATTTATACCCAAAAAAAAATGATAGTGAGTCTAACAAGACCAGTTTCTTGGCACCATTGATTTTTCAAACAAAACAACACAAAAGTGACCAACCTGGACAGTTCAAGCTTGAGTGGTGGCATATAGAAAATTGTTCAGCCACAGAAACTGCATGCAGGCTACTGAATGATGAACATAAATATTACAGACTTGGGAGCCTCCATGACGCTCTTATGTTCACACTAACATATTCATGTGTCCAACAGCTTTGTCAAGCTCATCAATCTTAGAAAGTAGTGACTCCTTTTCCTTTATTAGTGCAGAGATGTACATATCTTGTTCTCTTTCTAAAGTTTCAATCTCATCAATTTTCTCACTCACACGTTCATACTCAGCCTCTTCTGCCAGCTGACGTGCTTCCCTTACTAGCCCAGATATCTGTTGCCAAAAAGCAGGATGGCATAAGCAATCCAATTGTGCTCAAGCATGTGTAGGACATAAAAAATGAGAGGGCTACTAATTTTAGAGAGGGCATTACCTTTGAGGAAATCTTTGATATCAATATATTTGAAGTCACAGCACCTTCACTGACTATTTTCCTGGCCTGGTGAAGCCTCCTTGTAACCTTGACATGTATTTCCCCTTTTCTTACACCCTGAAGGGGAATCCACATGTCTGCTGTATGATTATGCAGAAGACTTTGATATTGAACAGCACAATATCCTATATTAGAGGTTGGCAAGACAATATTGTGATCCTTGACATGAAGCTCTAATATTTTTCCATCATCTGGAAACTCTATAGTCTGGTTCCAACATGGATGCAAGGTCTTGTGAATGACCTGAAAAGTAGCATTCTTTGTATTATGCATTCATTAACCCCCTAACAAGCTTTTTACAAAATTTGAAAAGACATGACAATTCGTTTAAGTCATTACTAGAAAAATAGCAGAAATTTTTTTGCAGGTGTACCTTTGTCCTTTTCTTTTGTTTACCATAGTGAACACTCACAAAAGGATCACTTGTTCCACGCAAGTCAGCAGCTACTAGGTCTCTAGCTTCAACTAGCACAAGTTCAATCATGCCACTGGTTGAAGTCGAATTCTGCGCTTGAAGTCACAATTGGAGAATCAAAATCATGGATCACCAAAAATAAGAGTAGGCAAACAGTTACTGTGTACAGCAAATAAACTCAAAACCTGATAATTATCATTGTTGGATCGAGCTTTTGTGACCTTTATTATTAACTTAATCTCCCCAGTGTCCATGTTTTCAAATGGTATCCAAATCTCTCTTTCCTCATCATCTTTTAGCCCTTCCAAATTCACCCTAGAGCTTCCCAATGCATCATCAAAAATTAGATCAGCATCATAACATTTCAATTTCAGATACTCCCCACCACTAATTTCTGCAAACTCAAATGTTTGATTCCAAGTCGGATTGAGATTTTGTGGTACTGTCTTTGTTCTTCGTAGAGTCTGCATGCCCAGGAAGACGTATAAACAAAAAAATGTCTCACATAACTCTGAGTAATGACAAATGGCATTGCAAGCCAGTTCTAAAATGGCAGCCAACACCAGGAAAAATGACAAGGACTTGTCATGATGCAAAGCAATCCTTTCCAGTGTAGACATGCAGAGTAAATGCCATGGGAAGATGCACATTATGATGACAATGACGAAAGATTTGGCACAACAATTTTTGCAACATGATGAAAAGTACAGTGCATGCTCCTACATATGATCCTAGTGCATACAGGCCCTTGGAATTCAGATGGTCATAATTGTTTAGTATTAGGACATGATATGTCTACTTGGTGATCATTTTTTAATTTGTCAACATGGTACCCTAACAACAATTACTGGGACTTTCTGTCTTTCTGTCTTTCAATGACAATTGCTCGGACTAACATAAACAAATATCAGATTATGAAGAAGTGGTAACAGATGTAGACGAGGGAGAAGGCAGAGCAACTGAATAAGTCACAGGTTGATATGCAATACAGTTTACAGTCCCATTGACTGAGCTAGGCATTGTTTTCTGTTTGTATTGTGAACAGCAATCATTAGGCACCCAAACTTTGCATGACCCTAGGAAAGAAACAACATTTCTTTTGCACTCAGGATCACCTTAAAAATAAGAGAAAAACACTTGCAACAGATCAATTGATACATAGGAAAAGAGGTAACAGTAGAACATAAAGAAACAAAGATTAGAGGCAATCACTCATCCCTGACCAACAATATGCTGCACTGTCCGTAATTTTCATACATATATAGGAGACAATAAACCATCTCTGACCTTAGCAGCAAGCCAGGAGACGGAAGCTGTAGTACTCAGTCTGCAAGATTGTGAAAAATGTGTACAAGTACTGTACCGGTTGCCCACATAGCACAACCACATTGTAGCAATGCCCTCATAGCTCACACCTGTAAAACTCTTATCTCCATTGAGAACGAAAGCCCAAATATTAAGATACAAGAGCATAGGCCGAACTATAAGAGTGCATGCCCACAAGCCAAGTGAAGGTGGCAACTTTAGATGAACTACAACTTCCTAGGCCAACTTCACTAGTCCAAACTTCAGTACTGATGAACTCCTATTTCTGCTCCACTGCTCTTGCTTCACCTGCTCTCCCACTTCCCTCATTCTTTGGAGAATGCCTCTTGTCAATTCAATTAAAACTGAGAGAAATTCCCCATTTTAAAGAAGAGTTGGGGATAGGTGTAATCTTCAGCCCTCATGTCTAACAGTTCACTTATCATTATTGACAGACTCAAAAGTTTGTTTTAAAAATGTCTCACAATGTCAAACATTTTCAAATTTTGAATTAGCTATTGCACAAAAGTTGTAAAACTTTAAGCAAAGTTTGAATTGTTTGGCCTAACACACTAACAGGACTGAGAACAGTTACACAACAATACAATAATCTTCTAGTGATAAACTCGGAAGTACTTCTGATGCTGAAAATGGTAACATCAAGTCACAGCCTTGGAAGCACAAATGTAAGTCTAAAGCAGACCTTCTAGCAAACACGTGCTTGCAAAGAGACCATCTTGCTTCGTTTCTGCCATTTATCCTTGCACAGCCAAAATTACCTAGGGGATAACTGCATGGGGAGAAGTTGCCCCTTACAGTAAACCTATTGAATTGTGAAACTCCATGAAGTTGCTTCATGGACATTCATCATCAGTGAGATGGAAGCAGTTGGTAGCAAGTACCATGGCACTGCTCTAGATCAACTCACCAATAGAGTAAAAGCATGGTAAATGTGAACTCCAAATCTCTGTCTGGAGCAAAGTGTTCGTAAGTGCTACTTTATGGGTTCTAAGATATCTAGTAGACAATGAGGTGAGGGCTTTTGGAAGTTAACGTGGTTAAAAAGCAACACAAACATTATGTTTACTCTTGAATTACGGGAAGAGGCACATAAACAACACAGCCTTGTTAGTGCTAAAAGGCATAGATAGTGTATTGTGCTTATATTCCTACATTTCACATTGTTGGAAAGTTTGGCATCAGAATGCCTCAAACATACATTATCTTTCTAAAAGAAAAATTTGTCTATTATTTTCCCTTATTGAATCAAAGTCTGTTTTTTATTTAAAATACTCAATATGGTCAGCCAAAAGGTTGTTAGAAGACACAAAGGAAAAAGAAATGATTATAAGACTATTCAACCCTAGTTTGAATGATGCCATCCAGCACATAAAAAGGTAACAATACTTTTTCTAAAAGGCTCATTGAAATAATAAATAAGCTGGAAGATGGAGGGATTTTATACAAAAGCCTTCAGTTTCTTCAAATATTCTACACATTTGCCCAAAAACAGTACCTTTCCATATTGCAGTAGAACATAGGGGTCACTTGTTCCCGATTTGTCTTTTGCAGCAAGATTTCTGCCTTGTTCAACTGTGATCTTCAAATTTCTCCCCGTTGCAGCTTGAAAGCTGGAGAGAGATCCAAGTAAATGATGTGGAAATTCAGTGGTGGATCCATCAACATAATGCCACTCCTTCACCACAAGTTTCACAGTTAACTGTATCAACAAAGCCAGAAAAGGCTATCTGAGACATTAAACAATATTTGATGTGAAAGAACTCCATTATTGTGTGGAAACACCTAAACGCCCAACATTTAATCAATAAATTCTCATCACAAGTAAGAAAGCAAGAACATGTTGTATTACATATAATCACTTTCTAATATTCTTTGCTCTTTCACGTATCGATAGACACAACCTGACCTGCTACATGAAGGTGGAGTTTCCACCGATCCAGTCAATGCATTGAACATCCTTACAATGTGTACATCCAACAGCACTTCAATGTATCTGAAAAGGTCTGAAGTTGATTGCCAGCCCTTTATTTTACTGCTCTAGGAAGCTGGAAATAGAAATTCAATGGTAAAACCCCTTAAACCAGGATGTCTGAGCTTATATATGTGCAGCTGCAGCTCATCTCTCTGGTTTGAGGCTGCTAAGGTGTGTCCTGTTAAGCAATGAAAATTTTTATTGGAACATACAGGCAAGTACAACTCAGGGCAGATGTAAGCAAGCTATAAGAGGTACAACTCAGGGCAGATGTAAGCAAGCTATAATGTACGAATAACATCAACAGTAAGAAAAGTATCCACTACTCTTCAGACCAGATGGAAACGTACAGAACACAAGCATGACTGTCCCCAAAGTGGAAGACTAGGTCAGGGCTTCAAGTACAACCATGAGGCTGTGGGCTCATGTCTCCAAGGAGGGGTTGACGCCTGGTTCTTGCAAATCTTTATAGTGACACTGACCTTCATGGAGGAGCAAGTGGTTCAGAAGATGACACACATATGCAATCTGCACTGGAAGTCAAATGGGTGTAGATGAAGTCCTCCTGGGAAAGTGGCTAGAGATACACTAATATGTCTGGGTGCCGAGATCAAGGGTCTCAAAACGAAGGAACATCAAGTATGATATTGACAAAACCAGTGCAAATAATGGATAGTAGAATCAGCATCTATACAATGATCACACACATGTCCATGCACACAAGAGAGTGTCAAGAACAATGTTAGCCTAAGCTGCATTATTCCTGACAATAAAGCTTGGCTTCTGAACCGTACATAAAACTGATGGCCTCTCTTCCTAAGAACTAACATGATCACTTGCTTTTGTCAAAAAGCAGCTTTTAATGTTTGATTGTGCCAATATAAATACACCTAAAGGATGTTCATTTTATTTGTAAGCCTTGATGGTTAAGATTTAAAGGCTTGTTCTTAACAGAAAAATCAACTGCGCTCAGGAGCATGCAGCCAGGCAGGCCCTCCTTTCACAAGAGCTTCATGGACAGTGCCTCATTTCTCAATCAGATTTTGAATACAACAAAAAAATGTCCTTTAGCTGACCATAATCACAAATCTTTAACTTTACAAGATGTTGACATAGCTTTGATAACTAACAATTAACAGCCCCTGGAAATAGCTTCAGTACTGGCCTGTAATTGGGAACTAATGGCAGTTAGCAGGGCACATAGATTTGCAAGTACACAATTTACAATAATGAACATGCAGCAAACGTGCACATATGGTTTTAAGGCACAAACACTTATGTAGAATGCAACATGATCAGTCCGAAACTTTAAAAGATAATGGAAAAAGTTGCAAGGTTAGCAGATTCAGTAATGTCTCGTGCATGGGCATGCCAGGGGTTTAGAGTCTAGACAAATGCAAAAGAACCATAAAGATGGTTCTTCTAGTCCAACTTTTCATAACAAGTCTCCAGTCCCAAAAAAAAGAGCCATTAGATTAAGCACCTCTGCAGTATCATTTCCTTCAATTGGAACACTCATAGTGACTTGATCTCCACAATGTGCAGACCTTTTTGCCAAAGCACTGTTACTTTTTCCAATGGCCCAAAATACAGAGGAATCATCCTGAACATATTTGACCTGTAGATAAAAATACAAAAGCAAGAGGTAAGATAATTGGGTAGAAGAAGTTCTAAGGCATTTCTTACCTGCATTATTCAAAGTCTAGAGCACAGATGTGTGCACATTTGATCATGCAAAAGACTGACAATGACCTGGAAAAAAGAAGTGTTTGGGATTTCAGAATCTTACCTTTATTTTACAATGGCCAAGAGAGTTGAGCACTCTCTGGTTTGACACTTGTTCATAGACATTACAATATATGCTACCTGTGCTTCCTTCAAGCATCAGATCAAAAGTTTCATCCCATTGTGGTGATGGAACACTTTCACTACAAAAGCCAGTTTTTTTACTAACACCTTCCAGCTTGACTTCAACCATAATGCCTTTGCTTTCGTTTTCTGGAATGTCACTTTTATTGAATCTGGAATTTGAGGTACTTGATGATGCTCCCAAATTTTCAATAGATACAACCATTACAGATATTTTTGCACCAGATACACGTTTCTTCATGTCAACTGCTGGGAAAGAAAAACAACTCCTGTGGGGTTCCACCATAGTCTTCTTCAAAACTCCAGCCACAACTTTCTCCTGTCAGATAATAAGGCAGAAAGATAACATTTTGAGGAGTCAAAAACACTACTCTTTCAGGAGGAGCAAAAAAATATTTTGTAATGAGACAAACCAGGCACGAAGCGATGCCAGGCACTTCAAGTGATGGAGGTGATTCACTATCACCTCCAAAAGCAACCCCCAGATGAATTTCTGGAGTTGTCTCGAAAGAATAAAGTAAAGAATGACACTCAGGAATCGGTACAATGCGAAGCTGTCCACATACAAGATATGTAATGAAAATGGTGCTGGACTCAACAAAAGTTTACAAATGAAACATGCTGTAACTTAATAACCAAGAGACGCATAAACAAGAATTTCGTATGCCATACATCACCCTTCAAGTGAAGATTGTTAATAACGATTCGAGCAAGTCTTTCAATGGGCCCTGCTACAGTTGCTGCAAGAAGGATGCTCATGTCACTGGTATCCCATTCAAAGCCTATGTGAAGAACATGCTACACACACAAGGCAAACAAACTGAGTGAGACTATGCATTCACCCATATAAATGAAACATTTATCTTTCTTGATTAAATGATGACTTCCTGACTAGGGAAAGACAGAAACTTCTTGCCAAACAAAACATGACCCTCGTGCACATCATCAAAACAAAAGTGTCCACATGCAAGAGCACACAAGTATGATGTTTATACAATATGTACACATGACAATATGTGTGCATGAACGTGTACATATTTCAAGCCTCAAAACAGACCAACTTGGACAATGTATAACTTTTCAGCATACTATCTAAACAGACAATGCAATCATATTCAAACAAACAACTGACAAATTGAACATTGCAACAAGGTTGGGGGAAAAGAATCGACAAACCTCCTTCCCCTCCATTGTCCAATAGGAACCTTGCAGACCCAAACCAGGTGGTGCTAATCCTAACGAAAACTCCTGCAGCTCTATATTTTCCTATAATCACAGATATTTAGTTTTCTTAACAGTAGTGTCCAAACCAAATTAAGCTAATGAAAAGATATACTTCTTTGTTGACACTCACAATAAGTTTTGGTAATTTTGCCTTGAGTTTTTTCTGAAACCACACAACACAACTTAGCATGAATGAGAACACCACCTTTAGGCTAACATTTTTCTCATGATGATAATAAAAGACATGGACCTTGAGCAGACAAACATCTAATCAGAAAGTTGAGCATGAACTCCAAGTTCTCTCACCATCAACATAGCAGAAAACTTATGGGAGAGCTTTGGCTCCATATAATTAGGCCATAAATTTATCAGTAGCTTATTCAGCCATTCGCAGGGCTCCAAAGGTGTTAGCGGCTGTAAAAGATAAGCCAGTAGTTAGACAAGATTCTCTAACTGGAACAAGATTAGCATGAGACAAATCAACTGAAAGTAGAATGAAAATTTCTGCTCACATACTAAGGTATTCTGCATGTGCCACTTCCTCTTAAGGTTCATTTCTTCTACAAGTGTTTTGCGTTGATGCCTTTCAAACTGTCAAACACAACCCACCAGAAAACCTTGAAATCAAATTATCTGATTAAACTTTTGCTCATGTAAATAGGTCAAGCATGAAAGAAAGCTGAGTTAGAACAAAAGGAACACTTCTAACTTGAACTTGAGAGAAGTTGTAGTGAGTAGAGTCTAGGTCAAGGGAAACTGTAAGTGCAATGAAACAAGAACTGATGAGCACGAGGAAAGAAGAAAAAGAAGCACCGCATCATTGAAGGGTATGGATGGGGGGAGGGAGAACAAGGTTTATACAATAAAATTAGAGTAAAACATATTAGCCACCTAAAATTTCCTTTCAATTTCTCACATTGGTGGTTTGCTGTGCTCAAGACCCATTCTCAAAGGACAACACTCTCCAACAATCTCCCTCAGCCGGCTCCCATGGGAAACAGTGGCTGCTGAACAGCCTCTGCCCCTTTATCACCCTTGGCTGTATCTCTTCCTCTCATCTTTCATTCATTACAGCATACATTCATTCTACAGTTTCTTCTTCTTCTTCTTTTGTGTTCTTGTCTGAGTTCATTATGTGTTGCTCGTGTCCATACACATTTTGCCTTCTCTCAACAAACCCCAATGTATCTTCAGATGGTATCAAAGCCGGTGCTCCTCTGAAGGGTATCTTATGTGACTATCATGGGAAGCTAGGTTTGCATAAGCAATGCACGTCTAACTCATGGAGACTCAAATGCCATCTTGGGAACACAGTCACTGCTTAGGGCCTCCCCTTCATTGGAGGACCTAAGGCAGCATTACTTTCTAACGTGGAGAACAAGGCTTCATCGTCATCTTCTCCCTCTTCTTTTGTGAGTCTACCTATTAGCAGACGTGTCAACTTCTCTCTCTCTCCCTTTTTTTTCGTGAAGATAATTGAATTAAGTAGTAAATACTTTACATCAGACCATCAGGTCGGCTTAGAAATAACAGAAAATAACAGTCCTAAAGGAAAGTCTACACAAACTCTAACACAGAAATATCACACTGAAAGCACAGCTGGTGTGGAGCGAACAATGTCCAGCCAGGGAGTAGCAATATCAGGAAGAACCAGGTCAGCAGACACCATAGAGGTGATTTGCCACAACACTAAACCCCAAATTCGGGCCACATGACCATGAATCCCAGATATACTGAATCAAAAATGAAGGCATTCTGAGTACGCCAAATATGCCACAAGGCTGTCCATCTGAGGAAATAGAAAAGGCAGGAATAATCTGAACTCAAAGAGGCCATGGAGGTCATCTTCCCCAAAATCCATGAACGAGCTGAAATCCGGTATCGAGTCAACGAGGACCAAACACAGAAAACAAAATTCCAAATCTGTCTTACAACAAGGCAAGAGACAAAAAGATGAAGCACTGTCTCATCACATGTAGTACAGAATATGCATCGACCAGCAGAGATCTTACAAGCACGCAGCACAATCCCAATAGGAAGAGCCCCAATAAGTAGCCTCCACATAAACACTTTTCCCTAATACGGAACCTTAGATTTCTAGAGCTGGATGAATCTGTCCTGCCACTTCTTTTTGCTTTCCTGAATGTGCCATACTTTATTTGTCTTATCCATGACCCATCTCTTGGTCTCTACCATCTGATGATATATCTGATTGGCCAACCTTTTCTCGAAATCATCACGAATCACAAATATCCAATTGCTCCAGGGAGACGAGAGCTATAATGTAGGCAAAGGATAGTAGCTTGTAATTCTGTTGTCCTGTATGGCCGTCCAAATAACATGATACCCTCTAGGCACCCGAAAGTGCTAGCGAATACACCGAAATGAATAAAGACGGGCCTGTCCAAGAATGACACCATCCTGGACTGACTGCAACCCCAACCGAACCATGCGGTTAAACTTGTCTCTCTGCAGATCTTTGTCAGGCCAGTCCAACAACCTGGAAGAGGCTGGTACTTCGCCTAGGAGAGAATTCTCCTCCTTGCGAGAATCCGGGGAGCGCCAAACCGAAAAACGTAACATCGCCTGCTAAGATGCAATCATATGGAAAAGGAGAAAAGACTGGGAGACCTTAACAGATCTTGTGGAGTTAAGCACATGCCACCAAGAAGATGAATAATCGTGCTACCATGAGAAATGTTAGTATTTTCTATAAAACATTTTGCTATATCTGTCCAGGGATGAGTCTGTACACAAAGAGCCTACAGAAGAGCTAACCTCAAAGCAGCCATATGAAAATTAACATCCAATAGAGCTGCTCCCTCCATTCTTTTAGGAGTAGTCACGTGCTGCCATGAAATCCACACTTGACCCAGGTGATTTCCTTTCTTCTTCCATAACATGAATCGGATAGATTGGACCAATTCCAATGGGGACTTGTTAGTTCAAGGAAGCAAAGGCAAGCAAAACGAAATCATGCTGATCATAATGCATTGTGCAACTTTAAGTCTCACATGGAGAGGCCAACCTTGTGACTTCCAGTACATAAACCGATCATGAATACGAGATGCCATCCAATCCAACAAGGCACGAGGAGCTACCTCCACTCCAATAGGATAACACAAGTGTCTAGTTATATTCCCCTTGGGAATCACAATACCATTCCAACCCAAAGCTTGTAAATCATTTTCTATACAAGAGAGCAGAGTGGATTTTTTAGCATTAATGTGTAGTCTTGATGCCATAGCAAAAAGTTTCCACACAACCATTGCCCGATTAACATTGGAGCGATCAGCCTTAAGAAACATAAAGGAACCATCTGCCAAAGATTGACCCACAAGTTGGGCCCCACTGGGAAGAGACAAACCAACGATCTCACCTTGATTGGCCAACTTATCCAACAAAGAAAGCATCGGGTGAGTAACTAATGCAAACAACAAAGGACTGAGAGGGCAGCCTTGACGGAGAGAGCGGGATAAGGTAATTTCATTAGTGATGCCTCCATTAAGTGCAATACGGGCCACTGCCCCCTAACAAATAGTATCCACAAGAGAAACCATACGTGGCCCAAAACCCATGGTGAACATTAGCTACCTCAAAAAATACCAACTTACATGATCAAATGCCTTTTCAATATTAAGCTGAAGCATGACCACCTGCTCACCTGAAGCTTTTGCAAAGTCAATCCACAGATGAAAATTCAAAATGGTATGCATTATATTCTGACCCTTAATGAAACCATATTGGCAAGGATGAACCAAATGCGGAAATGCTTTCTGCAATCTATTGGCAATGATTTTTGAAAAGATTTTGTATAAAGAGCCCATAACAGAAATGGGTCTCCATTGTTTCAAAGAAGTAGGAGAGGGAACCTTGGGCAATAACCGAATGACTACAATCTTCCAGTCTAAAGGCATGGCACCGGAATTCCAAACTTGCTGACACATGCGAGTCAACGGGTCCTTAAGTTGCTCAACATTGGTTGAAAACAACTCATTAGGAAGGCCATCCCAACCAGGGCTTTTTCTTTTAGGCAAATGGGACAATACCTCTTCCACTTCGTCTTCTAAAATATCCGCCTCCATTAAGGCTACCCATTCTCACTGAACTTGATTACTAACCAGATCACAAATGTATCTGCAAGCAAAGTGAACAGCGTCTGACAGAATCTCTTGAGGGCCCAACAATGATTTGTAAAAATCTACACACATCTGAATGATGGATGCAGGTTCTGTCACCATAACACCTTGTTCATTTTTCAGACGCACGATATTTTCCCGGGTATATTTCTGATGTAATCGAGCAAAGAACTGGTGAGATTGACAATTGTTATCATGCAAAGCCTTTGCTCTAGACAGCAATTTAAATTTAGCATGTTCCTGTTCCTGTAAAGATTGAACTCGGCCTTTCAACCATTCAATGCCGGATAGCAAGTCATCTGTAGTATCTCCCAACTGGCATAAAGACAATGAGCGGGCCAACAAAGATTGTGCATGCAGCAATTCAGCGCGTAAAATGGAAGCAAGTTGAACCAAACTGTCTAGATAACATACGCGCATTATCCCTAAAAATAGGCCATGCTTCCAATCCTTCTAATAGAACCCTGGAATGAAAGAAGTCAATTATTCACTAAATACATTCCAAAAACTGATTTTGTAGGAGAAAAAATTGATTGAAACGAAGAGGCAAGCGAGCCAGGAGAGCCTTATAGGCATGAACAGGTCGATGTGTCATTTCCAAGATCAAAGGATGGTGATCAAACAAGACATGCTTTCGCTCTATCCACATATCAAGGACTGCAGGGAGAAAAGAATCACTTTGACAAACATAGATCCTATCCAGTCTGGCCCATGTGTTTAGATACTAAAGAGAACGATAAGTATATCCTCAGTGTGAGGGATGCAACCAAGACCACATGTCCTTTTTCAAAAACTCGGATGCAAAAGCATCCCAAGCCTAACGCTTAGGACCATCCATAACCAAGTGTTGAGAAGTCGTCTAATCCATAGATGTACAGGCATTGAAATCGCCCATTACAAAGCCTTGATGGGCCATAGCAAGGCAATGCAGGTCATCCTAAAGCTGACGATGTTCACAAGAAGTAGAAGGAGCATACACACCCACCAACCATAAAACTTCTCCCTCATACTGGATTTCCAAAATCATGAATCTACCTCGATGATCCTAAGAAATCAAAGATAGTTGCAATGAAGATCTGACGGCCAACATTACTCCTGATTTATACGCCCACTATAGAAAACAAAGTAATCCTTATATACATAAGATGATCCTACCAAAGCGTGCTATTTATGCTCCACGGCACATAGAACATCCCAATTACTGACTAACACAACTTTCCACAACCGATACTGCTTACAACCCGAAGAGATACCTTTAACGTTCCATAATGCAATTCTCCTGATGGAATACAAAAAAGAAAACTATGGAATCCCCACCTTCCCTTTCCCTTTAATATCAACTGCTTTGGTTGCCTGAAATCTTTCCATCTCACTTCGAATCACATCAACCAGATCTGCCCTTTTCAAACAAGCAAAGTCCACATGGCATGTTGCTTATTGCGAGAACAAATGCCTCGCACATTCCACGTGGCTATCTTCATGTGTATTCAAAAAAAAGACAATCAAGAAGGAGGCAAAGCTTGCCGCGATTTAACATTTTCTGCTAGAATGTCAAGGACTCCCTCATCCAAAAAATCAGCTAGCACGGCAAAAGAGTTCTGACGGCTAGATTTAGAGGTAGACGGTGTATCCACTGTCTTGGGGATGGAACGGGGATAACGACGATCCCATGGGGTAATCACGTTACCTCTAGCATCAAAAGCCAACTTAGCAAGTGGGCCCTTCAGACCGTCCGTATATACTTTCCTAGTAGGCTGATTGCGAGGAGCAGAAGAAACCATAGCATGAGCAGTGTGCTTTGAAGACAACATTTCTTTCCTGCGCCTATAAGTACACAAGGAATCTTGTGAAGCATTAGGCACAGTATCCGCCATGCCAACATCAAACCTTTTACCTTTTTTTACACGTACATCTACCCAGATATTGCCACGGGAATCCAAACCCGAAACATGTTGTTTACCTTTATCCAAAACTTTAGGTGGCTGGGTTGCATCCTGCGACGAAGCATCAAGCACCATATCTTCCATGGGAGACAAAACATGCTCAGCATCTGAAGTCGGTTGCTTCACTGGGCATTCGGCCATAAAATGCCCCAATTTTCCACACGAAAAACAATGCCCTGCAAAGTTACCCCATTTCAAACGAAAGTGCAAAGGATGCATGCCAGAGCAATTAAGACGTAACCAAGCAGGCCTTTTCCGAGCAGTGTCCCATAGCATACATAAATGGTTACGATGGCCTTGAGGCTCGGGGGAACCAAAACAATGCCCACAACGGCCATGGCATCCTTTAACAGTCGCCAATACACAACCGGACTGTTTTCCACTTCAACCCACACTGGGCATTCACGTTGAAGCAGGCGCTGAAAATCTGCCATTGGGCGCCATGGCACAACATGGACCAAACGGCGATCAAAGAACAATGGCAGTTTAGACAGCAGATCGGCACGATACTTCTCAGATTTCAACAGCACCTCATAAAAGCCTTGGGGCCCAACAAAAATCTCTTCAACACGCTCCCCTTGTAGTAGACTTTGCAGCCACTAGCGAATATGGGAAAGCACTGGGATCCTACCAGTGAAGAAGAGCATAACAGCACATTCATAAAACACTGAGAATGAGCGCAAGACATTTTTCGGATCCACAGTGGCTTCCAGAACATCTTCAGTTCCAGAGTCAAAAAACGCTTCATGATTATGTTGAATATAATCACCAAGCAGAGTGTTGACAAACTCCAACAAATGCTCCCAGTACATCCTGAGAATCCACAGAATCAGAAGCAACTTGAGCATAAGAACGTTCCTGATGATCCATTGTATCTTCTGAAGTATGCTTGGTGCGTTTGCCCGCAGGCTGGAAGTCAGGACCAGGGGGCATCTCCTCTGCGCAAGGAACCATATCCTCTGGTTCCTCTGTACCAGAATCCGGACCAAGGGCTGCCACTGTTTGGTCGATAAAGGCCATATCCAGACCAGCCATGTTGTATCACCACTTGTGCAGATCAGATGCAGAGCCACGATCCGCAAGTAAGATGACCTTCAAGCAGGGTGTGCTGAAGACTGCTCGGACAGCAGGACTGTTTCTGCCTAGGACAGAGCTATCCCTTCTCCCAACGTGGCATCTGTGTCTCAGGAACAGATCTGGGTGCCACACGAACAAGTTGCAGGCATGCACGGGCAGAGGTCGCAGAATGCAGGTACCGATGACAGGTTGCAGGCGTGCAAGGACAGAGCTCGCAAGACGACACAGAAAAAGCAGAGCTCAGGGAAGGCAGAAATGGCGCAGGCTCTCTCTCTCTCTCTCTCTCTCTCTCTCTCTCTCTCTCTCTCTCTCTCTCTATGCACATTCTACGCAACTACAGATCCAGGCTATAGCAGGTCTGCAACAACACGACTGTCTGTAGAGTCACACAGAATACACAGAGTGGAGGGGCGGGATCAGAATTTGAGTCGACGAGCTGCCCTAGACGAGCAAGAGATGCAAGGAAAATCCCCGCAACAAGAACCTCAAGTCACGAGCAAATTCGCCGCCATCTCTCTCTCTCTCTCAATAATCCTCTCTCTCTCTCTCTCTCTCTCTCTCTCTCTCTCTCTCTCTCTCTCTCTCTCTCTCTCCATAAATGGGTAATTATATTAATACAAAAAAAAGTACAGGATAGGAAGGTTACAAAGTGCAAGGTGGCTCTAAGCCATCATGTATGTGTGAAGATATATTGGGGTTTGCATTGAGGAAACATAGCATATACGAACAAGACTAAAACACAAAGACTTGGATACTGACAAGTAAAACTCAAACCCTAAACGCAAAATGCAAATGCAAAACTCAAAACTCAAGCACAAAGACAAACACAGAGAGAAGAAACTCTGGAGTGAATGAATATTGTAAATGAATGTAAGAGTGTACAGAATGCCCAAGGGCAGAGCAATGAAGTGTTGGAGAGTGACATCCACCGAAGACAAATCCCGAGTGTTGTAACCACCAGTTGGAGATGAGAGAGTGTTGAATAATCAAGGGCAGCAGGCTGGTCACCAAAACACAGCAATAGAAGGCACAGAGCTATCATGCGACAATAGGAGATGTTGGTGCTGATGTAGGCGGTGGCCTGCTGGACAACACAAACGCATGTATTGCAGCAGCCGCCCGATTGAAGAGATGGCAATAGCTTGCCGCCCAGCGCCAGATGCAAAAAAGGCAAGCTAATCAAGTGTTACGATAACACAGCATATGGAGACCTCCAAACAGTAGAGGGATGGCTGAAAAGAGCCCGCCTAGGGCTGGACAGCTGGATAGCGATAGGCTACAATCGGTGATGTTAGGTGGCTGAAATCTACACAATAGAGTGAGAAACCTGCACAAAAAGATGAGGCCAAATGGTGGGCAGCCAATCTATTTATAGATGTTGAAGGGTGCCCCAAAAAATTAAGGTTTTGGAGGACCACTAGAACTCTCTCAAATCGCACATCAATTTTGTGTTTTTCATTAATTAAGTGTATTTTGGGGCTCTTTAAAGATGCTAATCAGTTGTAAGGCATGTTTTAGCTCAACACCTCCTCTCACACCCAAAACTGAGCTGAAAAGGGAGGGCCTACAATGTTTACCCCAAGGCATTCCATCCTAAAGCAACCAGGGTCTTGAACAAAGGGTGCACGGTGGCTATCCAGTGGCCTACTAAGACTATAGAGGCGATGGTTATCTTACCAAGGGAGTCCAAGTAGTCACCCCATAAAGGATACAACATCGAATAAAGGGTGCTTGTCGACTGCCCAGTGGCCTACCAAGCCCTACAAAGGTAAACGGAACCACATTGAACCTTTTTTTTAAAATTGAAAAGTTAATTTGATGGGTGGCAGCCGATTAAGTAACAGTGACCCGAAAGACGATAGTAGGGATGGCACCCAACACATCACAAAGCAGTACAAGCTTACCTATCCACTCGCAGATGTCAATAACAAGGGAAAGGTGATGAAGTATCATGTAAAGAAGGATAGTGGCGTAATCCGCCATTGGAAACAACTTAGGATCCATCTACATGTTGAAGGATGTGTGCAGCAAATGCTACTTGGACAGTGTCCCTCATGGAAAATTGTTCACTTGCCTAAGCGCCCTAGTACAAAGATGATGAAATCATGCAATGCATAGAGGAAGGTATAGTAGGGGGGGAAGGCTAATGTCGAAGAAAAGTGTCAAAACCTATAGAATAGCAAGGGTAGGAACCCCCTCTCAACCTAGATGGCAATGCTAGAGAACAAAGAGGAGTGTCACGAGAACGTGAAATTTTGAGATGTTTTAATATTACCAATTGCATTTGATTAAGTTATTATGTTGGGAAAAAAGGACCACCGTGCCTTTTATACGTGCTTGGATGTGAACACACCCTTAGCACTTGTACTTTAGTCCTTTACATATAACTATCAAAAACCTAAAGAGTGGTACAACTCTTTGTACCCACAGATCATGCATCTCACTCTCTACTGTTGTTGCTCGCTCTTTCTCTCTCTCCGCCATTGCCATTGCCATTGCCGAACATCGAACCTTCACTGTGCGTAGGCCACCACAAATTGGTATCAAAGATCCAAGCCATCCCAACAGAGCTTCCGAAGCTTGTCCGAGATGTGACACCACAAGTAATCAGTCTAAGTTAGGTCACGGGACTATCCAACAGTCAAATGTAGGGAGTCAACAGAGTCGTCAAGCAATTAGGCAACAGGCAGGTGCAGGTGGCAGGTCATGTCATGCAGGCAAGGGGTGACACGCAGGCTGCAGGCCATGTCATCAGCGTAGACGAAGGCAAGCGACAAGCATGCAAGCAACAATCAACGACACGTAGGCCTTGACAAGCAAGTGACATGCATGTGGACAGTCAAGCGACATCTCGGCAAATCAATGCATGTGCAATTTCAGCAAGCAGTCAGCCGTCACCCGCCGCTGTCAACTTTTTTTTTGAAGTAATCATTTTTTTTCAAAGATCTATCCTTTTCATTTGAGTAGTTTGAGCAAAGTAATTTTGGGGTTTTTGACCGTGAGAGTCAAATTGGTGCCTGTGGATGCATTTGGAGCAAAAACTGCAACTAAAATTGGGGCTTTCTCATGCAATTGATGTATTAGCTTGTGATACGGCTATAATTGCCTATGGTGTGGTGTAGCACACATTTTATTCCTCTGAGAATTAATTTGCAGATCTGAAATTTCTGCAATTACTTGAATTTTCATTGCTGGTTGGTACTTGCTTTGCACCTTGGTCATTTGTGTGACAATTGGGCTCGCCTTTGTTGACTTTTAAGTCACCTTTGAGCTGTAAATCATGGCTGGCAGCAGTGATAGCAGCAATCTTCTACACATTAAGAAGCTTGAGGGTGCACATAACTCAGCTATAAGGCAAAAGTAGTACTATAGTATCTTGGTGCAAAAGAAACAGGTGAAGCCTATAAAGACAAAAGGGGTAAAACCAGCAACCATGGATATAGATGAGTGGGAAGAGTTAGATAAGCTTGCATGCTCTACAATAGAGCTTTCCGTGTCAGACACTTTGCTCTTCAACATCAAGAAACTAAACTCTGCCAATGATATGTGGCAAAGACTTGAGGAGTTATATGATCAGAAAAGTGTAACCAGCAAGGTTTATTGGTTGAAATTTTTTATGGACCTTCGTACGAAGGAAAGTACAGCCATGTTTGTACATTTGAATGAGTTAAACTCTAATTTCAATAGCTGATTGCTTTGGAATTTCACATTGATGAGGAGTTCAAGGCAACCTTTTTGCTATGTACTTTGCCTGAAATTTGGGACACTTTTAGGACAGCAATGAGAAATTCTAATGCTATGTTGTTATATTCAGATGTGGAAAGCTCTTTACTCATGGAGGAGCTCAATAGGCAAAATATTTCAGCAAACAAGTCTTCCAGTGCACTGCATACTAGAGGCAGATCCCAACAAAAGGGCAACTCTAACAATGAAGCATGCAACAAGTCTCGTGGCAAAAATGTGGAGTGCCATCATTGTGGCAAGAAAGGGCACTTCAAGCGGGATTGCTTTAAGTGGAAGAAAAAAAAGAGCACATGCAAAAACATTGATGATAACAAAGATGAGAAAAAGAACACCCAACATGCAAAGAAGAGCAATGTGAAGATAGAGGAAGTCAATGTAGTCAATCACGAGAGTGACAATGGCACTGGTGTACTCTTTGCTTCTTTTATTGCACAGTCTTTGATTGCAGATTATGATGATGGCATGCACACCTGGATTCTTGATTCAAGTGCCTCATTCCATGTAACACTATACCATGAGTGACTCTCTGACTAAAATGGTGGTAGACATGGTGTTGTCCACTTGGGGAACAATTATACATGTGACATTGTAGGGATTGGCAATGTGTAGTTGGCATTTCAGCAAGGTTCGGTGTTCACTTTGCATAATGTGAGGCACGTACCCCAGCTCAAAAAGAGCTTGATAAGCACAGGGCAGTTAGATGATGAAGGCTATCATACCACTTTTGGGAATAGCAAACGGAAGATATGTAAGGGCTCTAAAAGTGATACTCTATATCCATTACATGTATCTAGTGTGTGTAACCATGTGGTCGCCACAACCAAGCAGCGAAGTGTGTCTTTGTGGCATGGTTGGTTGGGGCACATGAATCAAACTAGAATGAAAGTACTTTCTCACTTTGGGTTATTGCCATGTTTGAGGTAATAGCAAATACCTACTGTAAATGACCCTATAAATGCAACGCATGAGCTGAAATTGATCAGCAAGAAGTTGCCCATGATATACCACAATTTTAGCAAGAAAATGTGCCATTGGAATAGTCGAAACAGGCAGTACAGCATGCTGAACCTTTTGAACAGCAAGCTGTTAATGCAAATTTGCGGGCTGAACAGCCAGCAAATACTAATCATTGGGTTTGTAAGTCGACCAAAATTACCAAATAACCAAATAGATTTATTCCTAATATGAGTTATGTTGTTGATTATGTCATGTTGACAGATTGTGGTGAACCATCATGCTTCAAGGAAGCAATGGACAGAGAGGATAGCAAGAAATGGCATAAAGCTATGCTGTCAGAGATGGAATCTCTAAAGAAAAAATGGTACTTGGGGATTGGTGCATTTGCCTAATCATTGGGTTCATAGGTCGACCAGAAATACCAAACAACCAGATAGGTTTGTTCCTGGTGTGAGTTATGTTGTTGATTATGTCATATTGACAGATTGTGGGGAACCGTCATGCTTCAAAGAAGCAATGGACAGAGAGGACAGCAAGAAATGGCATAAAGCTACACTGTCAGAGATGAAATCTCTAAAGAAAAATGGTACTTAGGAATTGGTGCATTTGCCCAAGGGGTAGAAAATCCTACTATGCGAATGGTTTTACAAGATGAAGGTCACCTCTGTTTTCTCGCCAAAGTATAAAGCACAACTTGTTGCCAAAGGGTACAAGCAGGAACCTGGGATTGACTTTGATGAGATCTTTTCTCCTATAGTCAAAATGACTACTTTACGAACCATATTGGATTTGGTTGCATATGAGGATATGGAACTCATACAGATGAATGTAAAGACTTCTTTCTTACATGATGATCCGCATAAGGACATATATATGCAACAACTAGAAGGTTTTGTGACTAAGGGATTAAAAAAGATGGTATGTATACTCAACAAAAGCTTGTATGGGTTGAAACAGGTACCTCGTGAATGGTATCATAAGTTAATATATTCGTGTAATCTCAAGGATTCAAAAGAAGTCAAGTAGATCACTGCTTGTATACCAAGAACGCAGCAAATGGCAACCTTATTTTATTGATTTTGGGTGGATGATATACTGATTGATGACAAGGATGTTCATGCATTAAGATTTATTGAAGCAGAACCTACATAGCAGCTTTGATATGAAGGATCTTGGTGAAGAAAATCATATCTTGGCATGTGTATACTTAGGAACAAATCAAAAGTTCTTCTTTATCTGTCACAATAGGAGTATGTATCCAAGATTTTGTAGCGTTTCAATATGGAGGGGAAAAGCAATTGGTGTACTATTGCCTCCATATGTGAAACTCAGTGCACAGAACAACCCTACATCTGATGATGAAAAGGATGAGATGGCCAAGATCCCATATACTTCAGCTGTGGGTAGCTTGATGTATGCTATGGTTGCTACATGTCTTGAGATAGCATTTGTGGTGGGAGTGGTTAGCAGGTACATAGCACATCCTGGTAGAAAGCATTGGGAAGCATTGAAAGGTATCATGAGATATCTCACGGGCACAAAGGATTTGTACATCTGCTTTGGAAAGCAGAAGGCATTTGTTGTTGGCTTTACAAATGCAAACTATGTTGGTCATGTTGACTGCAAGAAGTCTACTTTAGGGTACGTATTTGTTAGGAATAAAGAGCCATCGTGCCTTTTATATGTGCACAAGTGTAAACACACCCTTAGCACATTTGTACTTTCATATATATATCTATCTAAAAACCTAAAGAGGTACACTCGTCATTGTATCCAAAAACGTCATGCTCACTCTCCTCTCTACTCTATACTCTCTCTCTCTGTCTCTATTGTGAGAAAGCATTGTGTGTCTCAATCCTCGCGCTCTGTCTTAACAAATTGGTATTAGAGCTCACAGGTTGTGCACGCTTTCTGAAGTTGGCACCAGTCGTCAGCATTTGGCAAGTGCAGGAGAGGTGTTGTAGGCGAGCAGGAGTTGCAGGTCACGGGCTGCAGACGTCACGCAAGCAAGCAACAACAGCAGCTGGGCACGACAGAGCAGCGTCGTGGCATAGGGCGACAAGGCAGGGCAGGCGTGACGGCGCAACGGACCAGCAAGGCAGCAATCACACGACTGACGAGACACGCTCCAACAAACACGGGAGGCCACACGACTGACAGGCTGCAATGACACGCTGCAGGTGTGGGTGAGGCGACAAGCGACAAGCGACAAGCTGTAGGCACCGACAGGCGTGTGGCGACCTGCATGGCAGGTCAACGGACCCCCCCGTCGCATTTTTTTCTCAAAAAAATCAGTTTTTTACCCCTTTCCTTTGCGGGCGTTCGTGTGTGTAAGCATAGTTCACGATTTTGGGCAGATTTGTGCCAGAAATTTGGGGATTTGTCCAGATTTGATGCGAGCAAGACATAACAGTGATATTTGTCTCAAAATTTGCAGGGAATTGTGAGATTTTGCCTCCAACATTTGGGGCTTTTCATGTACATGCAAGAATTGGGCTGAAATTTACCCAATTCTCAACATTGATGCACATAGGACCCCGTGCAATTTGGGGCTTTTGCTGTTTGGGTAAAATTTGTGCGCCATTTGGTCATTTTATATACATACCGGTTTAATTCCATGCAATTTGGACACCCAGCACTCGGAAAAATTTGGGGGTTTTGCTGAAATTGCTCTATTTTGGCAAAATTGGCCTGTTCTATGCATGTAAGAGACAGTGCAAATGTCTGGTTGATGCTTTTAGCAGAAAAAATTTGGGGCTTTTGACCATGGGTGTCAAATTTTGTGCCCATGGGTGCATGTACAATAGAAATTGCAGCTAAAATTTGAGACTTCTCATGTAATGTGATGTATTTGTCCTTGGAACAGCTATAATCAGTTGTGGAGTGCTGTAGCACAAGGTTTAGTGCTTCTGAAAATTTATTTTCAGGTCTGAAATTTCTGCTTTTATGTGGTCATTTGTTGCTGGTTGGTACTTGTTTGTACCTTGGTCACTTGTGTGACAATTTGGGCCTGCATTTGCTGAATTATTGGTCACATTTGGGCTGAAAATCATGGCTGGCAGCAGTGACAGCAGCCATCTCATGCACATTAAGAAGCTTAAAGAAGCACATAACTTTGTAGTCTGGCAAAAACAGTGCTATGATATTCTATTGTAGAAAAAGCAGGCAAAGCTGATTAAGTCCAAAGGAGCAAAGCCCGCAGACATGGAACAAGAAGATTGGGATGAGTTAAATAAGCTTGCACACTCAACCACCAAGCTATCGATTTCTGATGCCTTGCTGTTTAACATTGAAGGTTTGGATTCTGCCTATGCTATTTGGACTCAACTAGAAGAACTATATGCATAGAAGAGTGCCGCAAGCAAAGTGTATTGGCTGAAAAAGCTTATGGATTTGCGTATAAAAGAGGGTACAGCAATGTCTACTCACTTGAGTGAGTTTAACTCCATTTTCAGCCAGTTGGTTGCCTTGAAGTTCATGATTGATGAAGAATTTAAGGCTACATTCTTGCTTTGCACTCTGCTAGAGAGTTGGGATACATTCAGGCCTGCTATGAGCAACTCTAATGCAATTCTTCTGTATGCCGATGTAGAGAGTACTCTACTCATGGAAGAAATGAATCGGCAAAACAATGCATCCAGTAAGTCTTCCAGTGCTTTGCATACTAGGGGCAAATCATAGCAGAAAGGCAAATCTGATAGCAAGGGACGCAGTACATCACGTGGCAAGGATGTTGAATGCCATCATTGTGGCAAGAAGGGTCACTTTAAACGTGACTACTACAAATGGAAGAAAGAGAAAGGAAAGGGCAAGAAGATAGATGATAGCAAGGAAGAGAAGAAAGAGAGTCAACCTAAGAAGAGCAGTGTCAAAATTGAAGAGGTGAATGTAGTCACTCATGATAGTGACAGTGGGAATGACGTACTCTTTGTATCTTCACACTTTAGTACACATGCTTTACTTGCAGCTACGGATGATGACATGTATACTTGGATTCTAGATTCAGGTGCTTCCTTTCATGTCACCCCTCATCGTGAGTGGTTTTCTGACTACACAGGGTGTTGACATGGTGTTATCCATCTTGGGGACAACTATGCATGTGAGATTGCAGATATCGGCAGTGTGCAATTGCAATTTTAGCATGGTTCTGTCTTCACACTTCAACATGTATGGCATGTACCTCAGTTCAAGAAGAGCTTGATTAGCACAGGGCAGCTAGATGACAATGGATTTCATACCACCTTTGGTGATGGGAAATGAAATATCTGTAAGAGATCTAGAGAGATTGCCAGAGGTTGTTAAAGTGATACCTTGTATCCTCTCCATGTATCTAGTGTAAGTGATCATGTTATTATCGTGACCGATCAGCCAAGTGTTTCTTTGTAGCATGGCCGGTTGGGACACATAAGTCAAACTGGAATGAAAGTGTTTTCTCGTTTGGGTTACTTGCTGTGTCTTCATTATGTTGATTTTGAGCATTGTGATCATTGGTTTATGATAAACATGCATAGACGTCTCATAAGAAGTCTCTTTCACTGAAATCTTCTCCTCTAGAGTTAGTACATTCCAATTATGTCAGATGCCAGGGTTATCTTTAGAGGGAAAGAAATACTTTGTCACCTTTGTCAATGATGCTACACGGAAGGTAAGGGTTTACCCTATTCATAGCAAGGAGGAAATGCTTGACAAGTTTAAAAAATTATTGGCCTTGGTTGAGAATCAGAATAATAAGACACTTAAGTGTCTTCGCTCTGACAATGGTAGGGAATATATGTCCAAGGCCTTTCAGGCATTTTGTGATAGCAAAGGGATATAGAGGGAGCTCATTGCTCCTCATAATCCACCCCAAAATGGAGTTACAAAGCGTATGAATCGATACAGGATAAGGTCCATACAATGCTCTCTCATGCTACTTTACCTCATGGTTTTTAGGCAGAGGCTGTTATGACAGCCATACACTTGATTAATCGGCCACCAAACAGGTCTTTGGAAGGGGGGGGGGGGGGGGATTCACCAAGAAGCATGGTTGTGCAAGCCACCTTTGTATGCGGGGGGAGGGGGATTCCCCAAGAAGCATGGTTGTGCAAGCCACCTTCGTATGCACACTTAAAAGTGTTTAGCTGCGAAGCATTTGTGCACATACGTAAGGAAAAACACAACAAACTTGAGCCAAAGTCGTATTTTCCTAGGATATGGTGATGAAGGTAAAATAGGGTATAGATTATGGGATCCCGAGAAAAGGAAAGTAGTATGCAGCAATGATGTTATCTTCCGAGAAGATCGCACGCATAAACAGCCCGAAAAGACTAAGGAGATCCGTAGGGTTGTATTTCGGGAAGAACTACCTTTTGGACAGTAAAACGTACCCGCTATACAACAGCAAATACCTACTGTAAATGAGCTTGCAAATGCTGAAAATGATCAGCCAGCTCTTGCCCATAATGATGAGCCACTGGATGTGCAGGAACAGCCAAGAGAGCAAGTTTTTAATGCTGATTTGCAGGCTGAAATGCCAGGACAGCAAGCTGAAAATGGAAATTTGTAGGCTCAACAACCAGCAAACAATAATCATTGGGTTAAAAGATCGTCTAAGGCTACTAGACAAGCTGATAGATTTGTTCCTGGTGCAAACAATGTGGCTGATTATGTCATGTTGACAAACTGTGGTGAACCGTCTTGCTTCAAGGAAGTAATGGACAGACAGGACAGCAAGAAATGGTATAAAGCCATGTTGTCAAAGATGGAATCTCTCGAGAAAAATGGCACTTGGGACTTGGTGCAGTTGCCTAAAGGGTAGAAAACCCTTCCATGCAAATGGATTTACAAGATGAAGGTCACTTTTGGTTCCTTGCCAAAGTACAAAGCAAGATTGGTTGTGAAAAGGTACAAGCAAGAACATGGAATTGATTTTGATGAGATCTTCTCTACTGTAGTCAAGATGACTACATTGAGAACTATTTTGGGCTTGGTTGCAACTCAGGATATGAAGCTCATACAGATGAATGTAAAGACTGCATTCTTACATGGTGGTCTCCATGAAGACATATATATGCAGCAGCCTAAAGGGTTTGTGGCACAAGGGAAAGAGAAGATGGTATGTAAACTCAAGAGTTTGTATGGGCTAAAACAAGCACCAAGAAAATAGTATCATAAGTTTGATACATTTATGTAGTCTCAAGGCTTTCATAGAAGTCAAGTGGATCACTGCTTATACACCAAGAAGGCAGCAAATGGCAGCCTCATTATCTTGGTTTTGTATGTTGATGACCTACTGATTGTTGGCAAGGATACTCATGCCTTAGACTCACTGAAGCAAAGTCTTCATGGCAGCTTTGACATGAAGGATCTTGGTGATGCAAATCACATTCTTGGCATGCAAATACTCAGAGATAGGTCAAAAGAATTACTCCATCTATCTCAACAGGAGTATATCTCCAAAGTTTTGCAGCATTTCAATATGGAGGGGGGGAAAACAATTGGGGTTCCATTGCCTCCATATGTGAAACTCAGTGCAGAGGACAGCCCTACATCAAATGATGAGAAGGCTGAAATGGCCAAGATACCATATTCTTCAGCTGTTGGCAGTTTGATGTATGCTATGGTTGCTACACATCCTGACATTGCCTTTGCAGTGGGAATGGTTAGCAGATACATGGCAAACCCTAGTAAAAAGCATTCGAAGCAGTGAAATGTATTATGAGATACCTCAAAGGCACAAAGGATTTGTGCATTTGCTTTGGAAAGCAGAAGGCATCTATTGTTGGATTTACGGATGCAGACTATGCTGGTCATGCAGATTGCAGAAAGTCCACTTCTGGGTATGTGTTTACCTTCATAGAAGGAGCAATCTCTTGGATCTCCAGGCTAAAAGTGTGTTGCATTGTCTACTATAGAGGTAGAGTATGTGGCTGCCACTGAGACATGCAAGGAGGCTTTATGGCTTTCACGTCCAGTGGGAGAGCTTGGCATCACAGAGTTACCTGTTCTCCATTGTGATAGTCAGAGTGCTATCATGCTAGCACAGAATCCCGTCTTTCATGCAAAGACGAAGCACATACATATAAAGTATCACTTCATTAGAGATGTACTTGACAACAAGAGCATTGAGCTTGTCAAAGTGCATACAGATGATAATCCTGCAAATCTTCTCACGAAGGGTCTTCCAGCAAAGCGGTTTGCTCATTGCCGACAAATAATGGGAGTTGGATAGATTATGTATTCAGCTTTGTACATACCTAGACTTAGCTTATTCTTTTCTCCCCTTAAGGCACATTGCCTTTAGGTGGGACGTTGTTGGGAATAAAAGGCCATCATGCCTTTTATAGATGCGCAGTTGTGAACATACCCTTAGCACATTTGTACTTTCATATATATATCTATCTAAAAACCTAAAGAGGTACACTCGTCATTGTACCCAAGAACGTCATGCTCACTCTCCTCTCTACCCTGCACTCTCTCTCTCTGTGTCTCTCTGCTGTGAGAAAGTATTGTGTGTCTCGACCCTTGTGCTCTCTGTCTTGACAATATTCACCTTCACAGGGGGAGTAATTTCTTGGATCTCTAGGCTACACAAGTGTGTTGCATTGCCTACTACAGAGGCAAAGTATATCGCTGTCACTAAGGCATGCAAGGAGACTTTATGGCTTTTACGTCTGGTGGGAGAGCTTGGCATTACTGAAACTCCTGTCCTCCACTGTGATAGTCAGAGTCCTATCATGCTAGCACGGAATCCTATCTTCATGCAAAGACAAAGCACATACAGATGAAGTATCACTTTATCACGAATATACTTGATAGCAAAAGCATTAAGCTTGTCAAGGTACATACAAATGATAATCCTACAGATCTTCTCACGAAGGGACTTTCAATAGAGCGGTTTGCTCATTGCTGATAGATAATGAGAGTTGGATAGTATATGTATTTCAGCTTTATACATACTTAGACTTAGCTAATTCTTTTCTCCACCTTCAAGCATGCTACCTTTAGGTGGGAGGTTGTTAGGAATAAAGGGCCACCGTGCCTTTTATACGTGCTTGGGTGTGAATACATTCTTAGCATTTGTACTTTAGTCCTTTGCATAAACTATCAAAAAACCCAAGAGTGATACAACTCTTTATACCCATACATCGTGCATCTCACTCTCTACTATTGTTGCTCACACACACTCTCTCTCTCTCTCTCTCTCTCTCTCTCTCTCTCTCTCTCTCTCTCTCTCTCCGCCATTGCCATTGCTGAACATCGAACCTTCACTGCACATAGAGTACCACATATTAATCAAATATGCAAGGTTGTTTAGCACATGTGATGCACATGGCAGTTATTTCATGGTTCCGTTGTCAGGAGACCACTCAGTCCCTTGATTTGGTAGGCCCGAGGCACCTAATTATAAGCCAAAGCTTTGCGCTAGTGCTAATTTTTTCTCTCAGCTAAGAAATTACAGCAATATGTCTTCATACAGTGAGATGCAATCAACTAGTGATTATGCCTCTCAGTATGAACATTCACATGGGAATGAAGAAAATGCAATGCCTCATCTTGGACAAGGCTCAAACCATGAACAACAAGCTGAAAATGTTGCTATTGGGCAAGTTGCAAGGCCTTCAAGGCATAATGAGGCTGATGACCAGCAAAGTGAAGAGGGATTTGATGACCAGTTCAAGAATCGGATTAAGACAGTAGTAAATCTCTTTGTTAAATTGGCAAAGAATCCTCAATTCACCCGATTTTTGAATGCTCCAAAGAAGGATAGCAAGGGCAAGAAGAAGAAGACATCTTCTACACCTTCGGGACAACAAGGTGCACCGAAGGTAATGCCAACACCTTCATTTGAAGCTCCCACAGATGCTAATGAAGCGAAACAATTGCTACTTACAAGGCAAGGAATGTAAATGAAAGGCCATCATGGAAGTACGAATCCAATGGATTTTGGACAGCCAAGCATGCATGCTATGATGGGGCAGCTAAAATATTTTTGTGGAAGTACAATTTTTCATGTAATGTTTGGATAGGGACTGCACAGGAATGTATGGCACAAATCCCCATGGTATGCAGTAACCAATGCATGGTGTGCAAGGCCCTGTATTCGGTATGGGTAGAAAATATGCAAAAGCCTATGTATGGCAGCATTGGCTTGATGCCTAGGGCACAGAGTAGCATGTTTGATAATGCATCTGTGCCCCCAAATGCTTATGGGGCTCAAGGAATGAATGATGGTCATGCAATTGCTCCATTTGGTATTGGTTTTGATGTAAATTCAAGGAGTGTACCCTTTTTGCAGCAGCCAATGTATGACTACTTGACACCCAAAGGGGCAGCAAAAGACTATGATAAGGATGGAAAAGCAGCAAAGTTTGAGTCCTTCAGTGGTGCACAAGATAGGTTGAAATCTTTGACTTTCATTCAACAATTTGATGCAGCCTCTTTAGAGGGGAACTTCACCGAGTCCTCCAAGATTCAAAAGGCAACCACTTGCTTGAAAGGGAATGCATCGCAATGGTGGTCCACTCTTCTAATGCAAGGTAGAGTACCATCAACGTGGGTACAATTCAAGCAATTGTGTGCATCGAATAGGTTGACAAATAGCTTTGAGGTGGACATCATGACAGCTTGGAATAAGTTATCATGACATCTTGGAATAAGCTAGATGCTAAGGAATGTAAGAATTTGGAGCTATATAATAAAAAGTTTTGGGATGCACTGCTGCCTATTACTTCTTATCGCCACATAACCCCTTCATGAGCAAGCGGAAAAATATGTTTGTGGGCTGCCCAAAGGAATCAAGTATTTTTGCATTAAATCCACCGTGTCTAGCATGTCTGAGCTCATAGAGACTACTGCTACAGCCAATGCTTTGCTTCGTGGGAAAGATTCGGGCTTCCTAAAGAGTGGGGAGAAGCCGAATAAAAAGTTGTTTAAGGTTGAGAAAATGAGCAAATCTGAAAATCATCAAAGAAAGGGCTTGAAAACATTGGCACAACATAGGAAATTGACAGCTGCAAATAAATGTTTGATTTGTGAATAATAGACAACAAGCTAAAAAATCAGAAAATCAAGGAGATTCTAAAGAAAAGAAGCCCAAAACATCAATAGGATTGGTACCAGATGTTGTTAGTAATCAACCCAATGATGATACTACTGAGTTATGCAGAGCATGGTGCAAAATTAGGGATCAGCATACATTGACTTTCTTTGATAATGGTGCACGAACCAACTTCATCTCTATTGACATGACAGCATGTCTAAGCATCAAAGAGGATGAGATGGGACCCATGGGGGAAGTTGGAATGGCATGTAAAGGCCATGCAAAGCATGTCATACCACTCATTGAAAGCTTCGGTTGCATATACTGAGATATGTGGACAATGAAGAGTTTTTCATTGCTCCACTTCAAGGTTATGATCTATTGCTTCCCATCTCTGCTCTAATGATCTCGTGTGGCACAGAGGGCTTGCTCCGAATCATCCGTGAGATCATAAGTACCAGGGGTCCCTCCATCTACTCCCATCCCTCATATATATATATATATAGAGAGAGAGAGAGAGAGCAGAAAATGAAGGAAGAAATACTGCACTGACTGAAATGAATGCTGAGAACAAAGCTGTGGACTGATCGGTCCCTGCACACAGCCCGAAGCATCAATGAGAGGGCACCAGATCAGGCTGGAAACAATGGCAGCACCAATGTCGGAGTGGGAATGGAGGAGTATGTGCTGAAATCTGCAAGAGAAGTGAAGTAGAATGACTTGGGGGGGGGGGGGGGGGGGCTGGCTGCTATAAATAGCCCCCCATCAGCAAAACTGGCCAACCTACCCAAATATGGGCCGACTGCACACTAAAAGGCCCATTTTGGGCTGAATGCCACCCAAGAAGGAAATGCAAACAAAATCAGCAACACAAGAAAAGCCAAAGCTCCTTTGTTTCCTACCAGACTCTAACGGGAGCTCACAACCAGGAGATGACAAATTGACAATCAAATAAGGCAGGCTAACAGCCCCTCTCAAATCCTGGAAAGGTCTGAAGACCTAACAACCACATGTGATGAAGCAAAGAAGCCTAAGGCAAAGGCTTCGTGAAGAGATCAGCCGTATTGTCCGCCGTGGGACAATAGGTCACCACCAGCTCCGAATCCACGATCCGCTCCCGAACATAGTGGTACTGAACCTCAATGTGCTTTGTATGAGCATGAAACACCAAGTTCTTCGCTAGAGCAAGAGCACTCTGGTTGTCCATGCGCAGCTCCATAGGTCCTAACTGCGGAAAGCCAATCTCCGCCAACATACGACAGAGCCAAACTACCTCCATAGCGGTCAAACATAAGGCTCGATACTTAGCCTCTATAGAAGAAAGTGCCACAATAGCTGCTCCAAGAGACAACACCGGATCCAAGGGTAAAAGCATAACCGATAGTGGATCGTCGAGAATCCACATCACCTGCCCAATCAGAATCACTCCATCCAGAAAGAGTGGTCCCACCGTCATACATGATCCTGTAGGATCGAGTCCCCTGCAAATACAGAAGGACACGCAAGGCCGCCCTCCAGTGATCTTGAGTAGGAGTCGTCATAAAAGAAGACAACAAAGCCACCACAAAAGAGATATCCGGTCGAGTATGAATAAGCCAGATAAGTGAGCCAACAAGGTACCTGTAACGGGTGGGATCGGTAAAGGGAACTTCATCTGCCACTAGCTTGGACTCTGGGTCCATGGGGCAAGAAATAGGCCGACACTCGGCCATACGAAACTATGAAAGAAGCTCGGAGATATACATGTGCTACAAGATAAAGATGCCACGTGCCATCTGATAGATCTCCAATCTCAGAAAGAAGTGAAGGATCCCTAGATCCGTCATATCAAACTCCTGCCGAAGAATAGTCCGAGTGCGATCCATCGCCTAAGTGTCGCTCCGTATAATGATAAGATCATCAACATACAAGATCAGTAAAACACAACGGTCACCCTCAACCTTGAAGTAAAGGTTAAGGTCATGATCGGAGCGATGGAAACCACTCCATACAAAGAAGCGGTCAATCCTCTAATACCAAGCACGAGGAGCCTGCTTTAAGCCATAGAGGGCCTTTTGTAGCCTATAGACATGATCCTCCTTCCCCTGCACAAGAAAACCTGGAGGCTAGAACACATAGATCTCCTCCTCAAGGACACCATTCAAAAAGGCTAACTTGACGTCCATCAGGTAGACAAGCCAACGATGGTGAGCGGCAAGGGCCAAAATAACTCAAATAGTAGACATCCGAGCTGTAGGAGAAAAAGTCTCAAAATAATCCAATCCTACACACTGAACAAAACCCTTGGCAACAACCCTAGCTTTGTACTCGTCCAAGGAACCATTTGCAAGATACTTGGTTTTAAAACCCCATTTTACACCTATCACCTTCCACTTCTTGGGACGCAGTACAAGCTCCCAAGTCTGATTTCGCTCAATGGAAGCGAGCTCTGCCTGCATAGCCTCTCCAAACATCCTGTGCAAGAGCCTCCTCAACAATAGAAGGCTCGAAATCCTCAAGAATCTGAGATATAAGAGCATAGTTCACACAAAGTGAACTATCCTGCTGGGCCTATAATCGAGTTGATCTGCGTGGACCTGAAGGAGAAGCAGGAAAGTGAGAAACACCTAACTCCTGCATAAGTTGCCTATACCACCGAGGAATCTGAAGAGACTTCTCCTGCTACGAGGGAGACCGAGTGGCCTCCGGAACCTGCAAAGCACCTGTCTGTGGAAGGGACTCCCCCTCACCAAGGGAAGGTAGATCCTCCTCATCTGAAGAAGGCTCCCCATTGGTGGACGGCTGTGGATCCCTAGAAGACTCCTGACGGGAGGCTGAAGGGATGGAAGTACTCGATAAAGGAGGCACGTCCACCAAGGGTGGAAGGGAAGCCGGAGTAGAGAGTACATAAGGAGGAGAAATAGGAGGGGGAGGAGCCGAAGAAGGAGCGGTGCTAAGAGGCAACTTGGAAGGAAGAGAATGGAGAGAAGATGAGGCACGGTCAGTCAATGACAAAGAATCACCTATAAGAGAATCATCAATTGGATCCTCAGAGGCCGAAGCTTCATCGAAGATCACATCCCTACTCACCTCAATCTTCCGTGTCGTCAGATCGTAGAGCCGATATCCCTTCGTGGTCGTGCTATAGCCCACAAAGATAAGCTTGCTCGCACTTCAAGTCAAGCTCTGTCTTCCTCTTCTTCTTGTCCACATGGACATAGGCATCACATTCGAAGATGCGAAAGTGGGACACGAAAGGCTTCTTCCCAAGGAAAGTCTCATAAGGAGTCATGTCCTGTAATGCCGAAATTAGAGAGCAGTTGCGAATATGCACCGTCATAGCCACTCCCTCACCCCAAAGGGAATGAGGAAGACTCCTATGCTCCAACGGGCCATCTCCACCATGGTCCGATTCGCACATCAGAAGGATCCACTGGGGAACGATCGATGGGTGAAGAAACCAGCTCCCATAGGTTGAACGTATCAAGGATGCATTCCACCTTGCACGACTAGAGAAAATAGTTGGAACCATCCAACTTGTCTTCCTTAAGAAAGGAAGGGAGTATGGGCTTTTGTATCGAGGGAATCAAAGGCGGCATACGGACATCTGAAGCAGTCTTTGCCGATGAAACCTTCATAGTAGATGGAACCCTCTACAATGCATGGACTGAAGGACAGCGGATACGAGGAGACTCCTCCCGTCATCGATCACGAAACTCCTGATAATCCCATCTCTGCTCAGAGGAGTGATGAGAGAGAAGCTCGTCCTCTAAGTCATCGAAGCCTGAAAAATTGGTAAGACATCTTCCAAATCTTCAATCACCAAAAAGTCTGCAACCAACAAACAGTCAAGATGGAGCTGCCTATGTCAAAAACGACCCAAAAGATGTCACCTGCAAGAGGAGAGAGAAAATGTTGCCACCTGGAGAAAAAAAACGGCCGCCTATCCTCTAGAAGATGACGCCTCCTCTGCTGATTTGGAAGACCTCCTGTTGGCTGCGTTTGATGCAAACACAGGCAGTAAACACCTAGAAAATTGTCACCTACTCCCCTTCATGCTGCAAAACAGCAAAACGCAGGTATGGAAGGTTGTGTTTCATCTTGGATAGCGCCGCCAAGGGCTAGAAAGGACGGAAAAGGGGCTGCACTTGATGATGTCCTCCTCTGCAATGAAGTTCTCCTCCGTGCTCTCAGTTAGGCAATGATACCATGTGAGAGTGCACAAGAGAACAAGGAACACGTACACAGAGAGAGAGAAAGAGAGAGAGAGAGAGAGAAAAAGAAGAAAATGGGAGAGAGAGAGAGAGAGTATTGGCACGTCCCTGCCGTCACCGGACCTGCGCGTCGCTGCCGCCGCCTGCCATCGTCTGGACCTGCGCGTCTCTGCTGTCGCCTCGACCTGCGCGCGCCCTCCTAGAACGGACCTGCGACTCGTTGCGTTAGCCGCTTGTGCCGTTACTTCGCGCCACGTTGCAGACGCTCACCAGATTTATCCACCCTGCTGGCCTGCGGTCCTTCTGATCGTGCTCCTCCTGATCTGCACAAGCGCTGCAAACCCTAATCTCGCCTGTTTTTTACAACGACAGAAAGCATCATGTTATGGCCAGGTATTCTGCACCTGCTGCCCCTGGGTGCCACACTTGCACGCTGCTGTGCCGAGAAGTGAGAGAGACGTGTAATTTGGCAGGGCGTGTCTGCGTCTCTGCACAGGTCAGAGTGCTCATTGCCTAGAGAGAGAGAGAGAGAGAGAGAGAGAGAGAGAGAGAGAGAGACTGGTCCTGCGCGCCCTCTGCCCCACCACTCAGGCGGCTGCACTGCAGAATTCACCTCTTCTAGGTTTCTGGCATAACAGAAAGAATTCTGTGATACAGTAGAGGGTCGTCCTCCGCCGTGTGAGAAACCAGCTTACAGGGGTGCAGATTTCTAACTCAGCCGACAGCGATCTGCACTGTGCGTCAGTCCTCCTTCGAGATCAGATCGTGATACGTGATGGCTGGTTTGGATTTGGATTTCATAGACCAAACAGTGGCAGCACTTGGCCCGGATTCTGATGCTGAGGAACCTGAGGATATGGTTCCGTGCACCGAAGAGATGCCCCCAGGTCCTGACATCCAGCCTGCGGGTAAACGTACCAAGCATACCTCGGAAGAGATAGGTGTTCATCAGGATCATTCCTATGCGCAGGTTGCTTCGGATTCTGTGGACTCTCAGGATGTTGACTGGGAGCATTTGCTGAAATTTGCCAACACTTTGCTTGGCGATTATGTTCAACATAATCAGGAAGTCTTTTCTGTCTCTGCACCTGACGATGTTCTGGAAGCCACCGTGGACCCAAAAACTGTCCTATGCTCCTTTTCGGTGTTTTATGATCGCGCTGTGATACTCTTCTTCACTGGTCGAATCCCGCTGCTTTCCCTTTTTCGCCAATGGCTGCAGAGTCTGCTACAAGGGGAATGTTTTGAAGAGATTTTTGTTGGGTCCCGAGGTTTTTTTGAGGTCCTGTTGAAATCTGAGACGCACGGTGCTGCTCTCCTGTCTAAATTGCCTTTGTTTTTTGATCGCCGGTTGGTTCATGTGGTTCCATGGCGCCCGATGGCAGATTTTCAGCGCCTGCTGCAACGTGAATGCCCTGTGTGGGTAGAAGTGGAAAATTGTCCGGCTGTTTATTGGCCACTATTGAAGGATGCTATGGCCGCTGTGGGCACGGTTCTGGTCCCTCCCAGTCTCAGGGCTGTGAATCGCAACCGCTTGTGTATGTTATGGGACATTGCAAGGAAAAGGCCTGCCTGGTTACGCCTCAATTGCTCCGGCATGCATCCGTTACACTGTCGTTTGAAATGGGGCAATTTTGCAGGACATTGCTTTTCATGTGGACAGTTGGGGCATTTTATGGCCGAATGCCCAGAGCAGCAACACACTTCAGATGTTGGCCATGTTGCGCCGCCCATGGAAGATATGGTGTGTGATGCTCCGTCGCTGGATACTATCCACCCGCCCCAAGTTCTGGCCAAAGGTAAACAACAGGTTTCGGGTCTGGATTCCCGTGCCACTGATTGGGTTGAAGTACGTGCAAAAAAAGGCAACAGGGTTGTTGCTAGCATGGAGAATACTCTGCCTACTACCTCACAAGATTCCATGCGTACATATATGCGCAGGAAGGAAATGTTGTCTTCCGAGCACTCTGCTCCTGCTATGGTTTCCTCTGCCCCCTGTCCTCAGCCCGCCAGGAAAATGTATTCGGATCGTCCAAAGGGTCCACCTGCTAAGCTGGCTTTTGATACCAGAGGCAACGTCATTACCCCGTGGGACCGTCGTTATCCCCGTTCCAACCCCAAGCCAGCAGATATGCCGTCTACTTCCAAATCTGGTCCTCAGAACTCTTTTGTGATGTTGGCGAATTTCTTGGACGAGGGAGTCCTGGACATTCTCGCCGACAAACTCAAATCGAGGCAAGCTGTGCCTCGTATCTAATTTTGTTTTGAATACACATGAAAATAGCCACGTGGAATGTGCGAGGAATTTGTTCTCGACACAAGCAACATGCCATGTGGGCTGCATTGTATGAGAATCAGTGGGATGTCCTGTGCGCTGTTCAGCACAAGAGTCACGGTGAAGCCAGAAAAGTTGTGGATTGCCATGGCTTTCGTTTGTTCTATGCAGGAACACAGGCCATGCATTATTCGGATGTGCTCATGATTGTACATGACAAATATCAGCCTGTTCTTATTAAAAATGATGTTCATGGCCACTTTTTGGTGATTGAAATTTTATTCGAAGGGGAAATCTTATGGTTACTTGGCCTCTATGCTCCGAATGATTCGTTATCTCGCCGGGAGCTTTGGCAGACTTTGCAAACCTCCTTGTCACTTGGCCAACGGGGCTTCTTCATGGGGGATTTCAATATGTGTGTTGATTCTTCCCAGTCCACATCGGAGCATTCGGTAATGGATGCGCCGGAAAGTCGTATGTGGCATGAGTTGGCTCTTGCTGTTCTTAAGCAAGATCTCTGGTCCTGGCTACACCCGTCTTCTACAGGGTTTACTTTCCATTCTACCCAGTATGCAACAACATGGTCGCGGTTGGACCGTATATATATCATGCAGAATGATGATTTTCTTCCTGAGATGCTCGAAATAAAAGTGTTGCAGCAATACGCCTTGTCGGACCATTTCCCTCTGCAGCTCGAGTTGCTTGCACAACCCATTGCACCTTTCAAGCAATTTCTGGAGAGACTCCCTTTGCATTTCAACTCGTCTTACTTGAAGTATGCAATCTTTCAGGGCTATATGCAGCAATTGATTGACAGATTCTTCTTGGACTTTTCCTCTCAAGGCACTGCGTCATTTGAAAGATTGCTCTCTAATGTGCAGCGGGTTGCTCGGCAGTATGGGATCTATCATGCCTCTCTTTGTCAACGGCGTCGACAGGCAGCGGAGGACCTACTGGTTTTGGTTCGTTCTCTGCTGGTGGACACTCCGAATGATGCATTTCTGCTCGCACTGGCCATGCGGGTGGCTGATCTTATTAAAGAATTCCAGTTGAAATCATATCAGCAGGCCAAATTACAACATCTGACAAAGACTTTGCAAGATAGTGCATGTCAGACCCATAAGTTCTTTCGAGCTCTCCAAGCCTCTCCTGCTCGAGAGAATATGACCAGACTCGAGGATGCAGAAGGCCACCTTATCCTGGATCCACAGACTATTGTGCATATGTGCAGGAATTATTTCCGCGACCTTCTCGGTTCCACTTCTCCACCTTCAGCCCAAATTACTCAGGCCCGTTCGGTTTTTTATGACCTGGTCCGTAATCAGCTTCCGCAGGACATGCAAGCTACTATGGAGTCAGATATTTGTGAGGCAGAGGTTATGGACGTCTTGTTACACTTGCCCAAGGATAAAATTCCGGGTTGGGATGGTCTCACCAATGAGTTCTTTGAAGCTTTTGCTACCCAACTGGCGAAACCATTGCAGGCTTTGTTTTAGCAGGTGTGGGAAACGGGGATCATGCCTTTCTCATGGAAAGAAGGACTTATTAAACTGCTTCCAAAAGTTCCTTCGCCATCTAAGTTGACACAATGGCGTCCAATTTCTTTGATGGGTTCAATGTACAAAATCTTTTCCAAAGTAATGGCGAATCGGCTCCATAAGCATCTCCCTGCCCTTGTGCACCCTCTCCAGTATGGTTTCATTAAGGGCCGAAATATTCTGCACAATGTATTGAATGCTCAACTGAAAATTGATTATGCAAGGCATTCTAATCAGGAGGTAGTACTGATTCAACTGGACCTGGAAAAGGCTTTTGACTATCTGGACTGGTCTTTCGTTGCTGAACTTATGTCTACTATGGGCTTTGGTGCTCGGATGTCTCGTCTAATCTACACCATTAGCGCTGCGGCGTCTTCACGAGTCATGCTGAACGGAGGTGTTACTGAGCCATTTGTCCTTGCCTGTTCTGTCAGACAGGGGTGTCCTTTGAGCCCTCTATTCTTTGCCCTTGCGACACATCCAGTTCTCTCCATGTTATCTCATATGGCAACCTCTTCTCAGTTGGCCAGACTGTCGCTTCCTACAGGACAGCACTTCATTAGCCAATCCTTGGCGGATGATACCTTTATGATTTTGCGTGCGGACAAGGATAACCTTCGAAAAGCATTGGATGTTTGGGGTCTCTTTGGTCAGGCGTCCGGCCTTCGTATCAATGCGCTCAAATCAGCCATTCTAAGCTGCACGGAGTCGGATTTGCAGTCCTTGGACTGACAAGGTCTGGTTGTTCCTCGTGGCTCCATTGTCAGGCATCTTGGGTACCCTTTGGGTGTTGATATTCCCCCAAAGCAGCTTCTGCAGTGGATTTCTCAAAAAATGGTGGCTAAGTTTATGTATTGGAAGTCTCAGGCCTGGCCCTTCCATGTTCGCCTCAAAGTAGCCCAGACAATTATGTTGCCAATGCTCACATATTTCTTGCCATTGTTGCCTTGGACTACTACGACTTTGAATGCTCTTACTCAGTCTATTCGCTTCATGCTATGGAAGAAGGACTCATTGCATGCAGGTATTTCCTGGATCTCATGGTCGCATGCGTGCACCCCCAAACGCATGGGTGGCGGAGCTATTTTAGATGCCCAAACTCACATGTAGGCACTCCGTTGGTCTCTTTTCCGCGCCATGTACTCGGATCATCATCCGTGGGTCGATATAGCCCGTTATTTCCTTGAGGGCCATGGGCTTCTGCATGGCAATACCCAAATCCGGAGTTCTTGGTGGCATGTTCTTAATGCTAATTCGCGGTTCTCCAGTTCTTCTTCATCGCTGCTTACTCATTTGGTATGTTCTTGGAAACACGTCCTCCAGAAGGCTCAGTGGCATCCAACAGAGGATCGCTTAGCTACTAACTCTTTTCAATTGGAAGTACTGGCAGTCTCGCGTTTACTTTCGTGGAAAGGTAAACATGAGCTTAGACCACAATTCAACTGGATGGCACATTTGGGCTTGTCTTCGGTTGCGGATGCCACCCTTGCCAGTCGCAATGTGCTTATATCGTTTCGTACAGCTAGGAGGCTTTTCAGGATCCCTCGTGGATATAGGCCTTTATGGGAACAGCTTTTGAGGGTGCTGTTGCTTCAGATCATCCCTGGCACGATTGGGACCTACAAGGCCGGCTGAATTTAAGCAAAGATTCTGCTAACCAAGTGTATCATCTTCTGATTAAAGATCATCAATGGCTAGTTACTAAAGCAAATGCTTTATGGGGATTGCGTAAATCCCGGTCATGGTGGAGGGCAACTGTGATGGAGGGCTGGTTGAACAAGACACCCTTTAAATATAAAGTCTTTCTTTGAAGAGTGATGATTGGTGGTCTTCCACTTGCTTCAGCTCTTTCCAAGCGACGAATCTTCAATGGCACCTGTTTCTTTTGCACCACTACTGTGAAATCCGCCCGCCACCGATTTATTTCTTGCCCCATCGCTAAGAAAGTCTGGTTATTTTTGTCGGCTGTTTCGCAAGGGGTGGTTGGTTTCACCCTACGCCCCTTTGATTGGGTTTTTGGCCAGCCCAAATACCCCACTCTGGCACAGCCACATATGAAGCTCATGTATCACTTTCTTCGATATTGGGGCTGTTGGCATAACTGGACCATTCGGAATGCTTTTCTTTTTTACTCCGCCTATAATGTTCAGCCGCATATTACGAGGCTTAAGGGCCTCTTGTATTGGCAGTTAGCTCTTCTCCACCATTCTGATTTGCTCTCTAGGGAGGACTTACGTCCCTGGCATATGGCAATTTCCTCCGCGTCTTTGCCATGACATTGTAACTTGTAGTACTTAGAACCTCTTCACATGATGGCTTAGATTGTCGTCATGTATCTTGTAATCAAGTAATCTTGTATTTTTTTTCGTAATTAATACAATTACCTTTTACGAAAAAAAAAAGAAAGCAGAAAATGAAGGAAGAAATACTGCACTGACTGAAATGAATGCTGAATACAAAGCTGTGGACTCATCAATCCATGCATGCAGCTGGGAGCGTCAGTGAAGGCACCAGATCAGGCTGGAAACAATGGCAGCACCAATGTCGGAGTGGGAACGGAGGAGTGTGTGCTGAAATCTGCAAGAGAAGTGAAGTAGGATGACTTGGGGGGGGGGGGGGGACACTGCTATAAATAGCCCCCCATCAGCAAAATTGGCAGACCTGCCCAAAGATGGGCCGACTGCACACTAAAAGGCCCATTTTGGGCTGAATGCCACCCAAGAAGGAAATGCAAACAAAATTAGCAACACAAGAAATGTCAGAGCTCCTCTATCTCCTGCCACACTCTAACAAGAGCTCACAACCAGGAGATGACAGACTGACAATGAAATGAGGCAGGCGAACATGGAGGGTAGGTAGATGGTAGTATGGAGAAAAAGAAAGTGCTAGGGGCGGAGATGAAAGATCCAACCCCTAGTGTGCTTTGAGCGGAAGTGGAGTGTCATCCCAAATTTTGGAAGGAAGATGTGAGTAGATCAAAATGTGGAGAAGATAGTGGTGGAATGGGAGGGAGTTGAGAAGGGAGCTCACAACCAGGAGATGACAGACTGACAATGAAATGAGGCAGGCGAACATGGAGGGTAGGTAGATGGTGGTATGGAGAAAAAGAAAGTGCTAGGGGCGGAGATGAAAGATCCAACCCCTAGTGTGCTTTGAGCGGAAGTGGAGTGTCATCCCAGATTTTGGAAGGAAGATGTGAGTAGATCAAAATGTGGAGAAGATAGTGGTGGAATGGGAGGGAGTTGAGAAGTGTGGTTTACTTACTCAAATGAAACAAATGGTAAAGATATACTTCATGAAGGGTATCTACTTTGAGAGCCTCCTCTATTAAAGTTAACATACTAAAAACCATCTGGATCCTACACAACAAAAGAAGAAACAAGAGAGGTTTTTGGCTCATACGACTGAAAAGGGTTATACAAACCTGACAGCCTAGCTATGATGAAGGATATGGATCACCAAATGCACCGAATGTCGTGGTCCCTTCAAGATCAAAGAGATAGCCAATCTCACCAATCAATCCAAACAAAGTAGTAGCACTCATTGGAGGGGTGTAAACTTGACGATATGTGATATGCAAGTACTCCTCAAACTCTTCAACTGTAAGATGACCAAAATGAAAAGAAGAAGATGGTAAAGATAAAGGTGTGTCTACCTCCTCCTCGAGACCATAATGCCTTCTCTGAATCTCCAATGATGGAGAAGCCTAAGAGGGTGTCCTCAGATCTGTAGAAAAAGGTGCCTAAGACATTATGAGTCAGAATCGAGACATGGGTGAGTCTCACAAAAAGACTAGCCTCCACAATCACCCCACGATACTCTTTAGAAGAGCACCGACTCTAATACCATGTGAAGATATGCTAGGGTTTGCATTAAGGAAACACAACATGTACGAACAAGACTAAAACACAAAGACTCAGACAATGACAAGCAAAACTCAAACCCTAAACACAAAAAGCAAACACAAAACTCAAAACTCAAACATAGAGACAAACACAAAGAGAAGAAACTCTAAAGCGAATGAATGTTGTAAATGAATGTAAGAGTCTATAGAATGCCCAAGGGCAGAGTAATGAAGTGTCGAAGAGTGACATCCACCGGAGACAAACCCCGACTGTTGTAACCACCAGTTGGAGATGAGAGTGTGCTGAATAATGAAAGGCAGCAGACTGGTCACCAAAACACAGCAATAGGAGACTGAAATATGGTAAACGCAACAGTGTACCACCAGAGAAGGCTAAAAACTGGTCACCCGAGACAAAGCATTGTCCAGTGACAACAAGAGAGGTGTGTGTTGATGTAGGCAGCCTATTGGACAATAAAAACACATGTACTACAGAAATCGCCCAATGGGAGAAATGGCAGCAACTTGTCACCACTCACTAAATGCTGAAAACGTAGGCTGATCAAGTGCTATGATAACACAGTAGATGGAGACGTCCAAACAGCAAGGTGATGGCTAAAAACAAACCACCTATGGATAGTGATGGGGGATGCAGTCAGTGATGGCTGGATAGCAAATGATAGGTGGCTAATGGCTGAAATTTGCACGGTAGAGTGAGAAACCTGCACAAAAAGATGAGGCTGAATGGTAGGCAGCCCATCTATTAATAGATGCTAAAGGGGCCCCAATAATTAGGGTTTTGGGGGACCACTAGAACTCTCTCGAACCATGCACCAATCTTGTGTTTTTTATTAATTAAGAGTGTTTTGGGGCTGTTTAAAGATACTAATCCGTTGTAAAGCGTGTTTCAACTCAACAGTATGAACCAGATAAAAGGTACCTCAAGACTAGACAGAAACAAAGGATCAAGAGTTTTGAGGAGATTTTGTCGCGTGGGCCTAGGCTTTCACTACCAATGTCTCTAGTACACCATCTTCTAAGAAGTCTCCCAACACCCCAAAGGGATAGGATCTCTAATGGTCAGCTTGTGAGGAGGAAGGTGCATTTGTTGGGTGGGAGGTAGAACCTGGATATTGGTGATCCCATAGAGTAATGACTCTACTAGAGGCATCAAAGGCCAACTAAGCTGGAGGGTCGCAAGCACATGGTGATGGCTGAGTCAATTGCTATTGTTGTTATTGCTCTTTGGAGGGCGACAAGTCCTTATTGTTGCTCTTTGGAGTATGCGCATCCGAAGATTTGTCTTGCTGACGCAAATAAGTGCGGCGAGGGTCTTGCAAAGAAAAATGGTCAACAGGCACTACGGGCACAAAAGTCTCCTTTGCTTTTCCTTTGTTGCAATGAGCTTCCGTCCATCCTTGTGTGTCCAAATCTAAAGAGGAGGCAAGCTTCTTGCCTTCAAACTGAGGAGGCTAGGCAATCCTTGGCTGAGTAGAGATAGGAGTCATGCTTTGGTCTCGTTCTTTATCATGGGACTGATCCACAAGAGTGCTCTTTCAAGCTAAGAAAGATAACACTCCTAATCAAATTGCCTACAAGAGGTATATGCATGCAGCATATCCTCCATGGTTTGATTTGTTTGTTCAGTCAGTTCCTCGGTTTCAAAATGTTCCGAGGATGACATGGACAGTGGAGTTTTCCATTATTGGAAAACTATTTGCTAGAAATGGATAGTGAACTTAGGATCCCAAATCACTAATTATTTCGTCGGGAAAATGAGAAGTCTATAAAGATGTTTGACAAAGAGACTAGCCAACTCATGGCTTTTCACGATCATGTTTGTGGGAATGAATTGAGCCATTTTCATCAATCGGTCAACCACATCCTAGATTGTGTCATGAGCTCAATTCATACTTGGCAATCCTACTACAAAATCCATAGAGATATTACTCCATTTTCTATCAAGAATTCGTAAAGGATGCAACATCCCCGCATGTCTGTACTGTTCGGCTTTATTAAGTCAACACACTGTGGGCACTCACGCACATAAGACTCAACCATACTCTTAATATGCAGCTGATAAAAATAGTGAGTAACCAAGAGCAAAGTCTAGTGTATGCCAAGGTGTCCAGCACTCCGCATACCGTGACACTCCTATAAAATTTTCTTGCAAATATCATGATCATCAAGTACACACACTTAGTCATAGGTTTATGAGGATTTTTTGTGCCAAGTGAGGAGCATAAACAAATTCTTAGATCTAAGTCTGTGTCTTTAGAACTAGCCCTGCTCGTTGCGCTGCTGCCCCGCCATCGCGCCCCAGCTTTCCCCCTCGAATTCCCCCCCCTGTTACCCCCCGTGGTGCGCTGCGCCTCCCCCTCCCACCAAGCAATCCTCTCCCTCGCGCTACCCCCGCCTTATCCCCCCCGCAACAATTTCCTTGCCCTGCTCCCCTGCCCTATTTACCCCCCCGCGTTGCCCCTGCCTCCTTAGCAGCCCCGTCCAGAAATAGCACAACAACGTGATTGGTAGGTTCTCAGCAGGGATGCGCAATGGAAACCTCTGGTCAGACGCCAGTGCATTCTACAAGTGCCCGCCAGTCAAACACCTTGCACATCATCCTCTCTGAGTAACAGCTCTTAGCCGTCCATGCCACAAAGTTGGAGCTAAAAGAAACAACAATCTTTGGTCAACTCATAGGACACTCCCCATCTAGGGCCCGGCTCCAGGATTGGCTTCACTCCACGCTGCGCATTGGCACAGCGCAAATCATGGAGGTAGTTCTCATGGGTCAAGGGATTTTCATGGTCCGACTCACCTCTGCAAACGCAGCCCATGAGCTAGTAGATAGCTCACCTTATGCCTCCACGAAGGGGGTCATCTACATGGTTTCCTAGTACAATGGCTTCACAATGGAGGAATTCACGCTCCACAACAGGTTTCTTAGACATCCGATCACCTTACTATTCCCCGGACTGGCGGTAGAGTATCGTCAGTTAGTGGAGGACTTTGGACGGCTCTTCGGCACAATTCTTATTGTCTCCATGGATGCAGTGACAACCACAGGATTCCCAAAGATAGGGGTGGCTATGAAAGATACAAAGAACATACCAAAGTTTCTGGAGATTGAGGTAGGTGGACACTCCTTCACGCAGCAAGTTATTGTGACTAGGCAGCCACGGCAATGCTTGCGATGCCATGACTTTGGGCATCAGGCAGCAAATTGCATCACTTCGGAGCCAAGGCGGCTCCGCCGACAGGCCCACATGTGGGAACGCTAACAGCTTTACCAACAGAGCGACAGAGAGGGAGACGGCAAGGGGGGCCTCAATCAACCTCAGACACAGCTACGGCAACAGAGAGCAAAAGGGCGAGCAACAAACCCCCGGCAAAGCACCCCACAACCCCCCCTAGCTCGTCCCACCCGACAAGATCACACACCTCCACATTCACCACCCACCACAGAGGCGTCATAGGCTACCTCACCCGAGATCCCATAGCCCCCACACCCACCCACTCCCCCCTCCTCATGGATCCCCCCCCCCGACCCTAGCCCATAGCCTCCCCCTTCTAGGGCCACCGTTTCCCCCCCCCCCCCCACACCCGCCTCATACCTCCGATCACCCCACCATCCCTCGATCTTCCTCCCTGATCCTCACCTAGTATAGGCGACCCCCCCCCCTCCGGCCCATTCCCCCCCCCCCCTTCTCACAGGAGATGACGAGCCTCATACGCCTATATCCTCCCCTCACCAGCAACCTCATAGCTCTTCTTCTTCATCAGCAGCTTCCACACCAAACAGATGCCTATTCGGCCAGTCACAAGCTTCTCTATGAGTCTACATCTAGCATCCTGGAATGTGAATAGTCTCCACTATAGTGGGACACGTGGTTCCAGGAAGTTGATTATTTGGCAGGAGTTGCAGCCTACCCTTGCCAAACGGATCGACATCTTACCTCTGCAAGAGCACAAGCTCACCTTCGCCTACGCCCATCGGGTAGGGAAGGTACTTCCATAGGCAATTCACACACCTATTGGGAGTACTCCATCGGTGCCCACGGCAAGAGTGGAGATGTATGCACCTTTATTGGCCCGAGCCTCACCGCCTGTGTACGTGACCACGGGACGATTGTGGCAGGGAGGGTCTTATGGATCGGATTGGATATTGGGGACTCGTGCCTTGGAGTCCTCAATGTTTATGCTCCTACTAAGGTTAGGGCACGCAACAAGTTCTGGGTGGAGATCGCAGCAAGACTCCCAAAGGTGAACTCCTGGATTGTTGGAGGAGACTTCAATAACCTGGAGGCCTTAGAGGACCAACACGGCAAAGGCAAAGATTACCAAGGTATGGCAGGGGAGGAGCAAGAGGCATGGGAGGTCTTCCTCCTCGTAGTAGGAGCACGTGATGCTTGGCGGGACCCAGTTTTCCACAGGAGGGAGAGGTCACTAGACTTCTCTTGGGGATACAGGCAACTAGGCAGAGCTCTTTTGGAGCGGCTGGACAAGTTCTATGTCGAAGAGTGGGAGTGCTCTCGTAGAGGCCAGGTAGGGCAGTTGGTTAGCACCACTTTGTCTGATCACTGCCCAATTCTCCTTACACTTGATGCTCCAAATTCAGCCCTGGACACGCGATCCTGTCAAATGCCTAACTCAATCTACAGGGGAGGGAGGAGGTGAGGAGGCAAATTGAGCAACTCTGGACTAGGGAGTGGGACAGGAGGGACCGGATCGTAAATAGGAGGTTGCAGAGGTCCTAGCCGAGCAGAGTTGGGAGGAGAGAGCACTCCGGTGAGACCTAGTGGCCACACAGAGACTACTCCAGGAGGCACCAAGGGATCCCACTCTCCACGCACAAGAGGTGCACGCACGGGCATCCCTCGCTGGTCTCGAGGACAGGCACTCGGAGTTTTCCTTCTGTACCTCGGCAGCCTTTTGGGCGCGAAAGGGGGACACGATGTGCAAGGATTTTTTCCAAGTGCATCAACCTCGCACCTCAGGAGATCAAATTCGCAGCCTCCATGATTAGTATGGGAGGATTCGCTCTAGCGCAGATGAGGTGATGGAGATTGCCAGTGACTACTACAAACACCTTTTTCGACAAGAGGCAATCTCAACCAGAGGACAACGCTATGGACAACAAGTCTAGGACCACATTCCATCCCTCGTCACAAAGGAGATGGGACGCTCCCTCCTAGTCCTCTTCACAGAGAAGCAATTAGAGACTTTCCATGAGAAGGAATCGTCACAAAGGAGATGGGACGCTCCCTCCTAGTCCTCTTCACAAGGAAGCAATTAGAGACTTTCCATGAGAAGGAATTAGAGGAGACTTTCCATGCACAAGATGGGCAGAAATGCCTAGGAGAGGATAGTCTTTCTAAGGCCTTCTTCACTACCTACTAGGAGGTAGTGAAGGACCCCCTACTACTGGCCTTTCAGGAGATCTTTAGCTCAAGACGGATGCCAGGGAGTCTATCAGCAAGTCTTATCAGTCTCCTCCCCAAAGGGGTGTTGTACTAAAAAATGCACTTAGTGACTTAAACAGCCCCAAAACATGCTTATTTTAGGCTTATTTTAGCCAAAACCCTAAAATGGGGAGCGGATCGAGAGAGTTAGCTGGAAGAGGATCTAGAACCCTAATTTTCTATAAATTGGCAGCCAGCCCTCCACTCTTCCCCCAATCTTGTTTTTGCAAGTTTCAAGTGTTTTAGCTTGCGGCACACCCTGTTCGAGAAGGACATCTCAGTCGAAGCTGCCCATTGCTGTCTCCATCAATTGGCACCTGATTTCCAGCCCTCTTCACGCAATTTGGAGCTGATTTCAGTCAGGCAACTACTGTTCCTATGCAGACTTGCTGCCATACAGCTTGCCACGCCATCACAATCCTGCTGCCATACAGCCTGCCACACCATCACAGTCCTGCTGCCTACGTTTTTCAGTCTTTCTCTCTCCTGCAAACTATCATGCCTGCATTTTTAGTATTTCTATCACCTGCTGCCTACGTTTTCATTCTTTCTCTCTCTTGCAGGCTATCCTGCCTGCGTTTTAGTCTTTCTCTCACCTACTGCCTATGTTTGTAGTCTCTCTCGCTCCTGCAGGCTTTCCTGCTTGCGTTTTTAGTCTTTCTCTCTCCTCACTGCTGTCTACATCAGATTCAACTTCTCGCTGCTGCGTTTGCTGGTGTTCGACACCTGGAGGCTGCCTTACTGCAATTTGGGATCCGTTCGGAGTACAACAGGCTCTCCAACTCATTACCCCTGCCTTGATGATATAAGAGTTCAAGGTTCAGTATTCATTCACTGCATAGTGTGTTTGCTGCATGAGCATCGTATTATTCAATAGTTATATCACTTTATTTATTCACTGTATTCATTGTCTCTGAGTTACCCTAACCCTACTAATTGTGTTCTTTTATCAGCTTGTGCCTTGTCGTACGGTTTCTGTTTATATTTCTGTGTTAGGGTATTTCTTAACATGGTATCAGAGCATGGTATTCTCTGAGAAACCTAGGCCTTTGATCTGAAAGCTCTACACAAGAAGCAAGAACAACAGTAGGTCCAAATGACTTCGAACACAACAACACCGATTCAGTCTCCAAAACCAACTATGCCGAGAACCGAGCGAGAGTGGGCCAATCAACTTGCTCCACAAAGTTTCGACATGGTGGATGACACTTCTGATTGCATGGAAGAACAGCTAGGCAAGCTGACCTCTGAAGCATAGAAACCGATCATAGCTTATAGACGAAAGAAGATTGAGGAGCTCGATCGAAGGATTGCTCTTCAAGAAAATCTCCTAAATGAAGGTATGCATGAATTTCTCTTCAGATTTTGCGCGTAAGTCTGATGATGTTGCAGGGCCGTCGAGATCTCCATCAGGGATGGGTCCCCCCTGTTGGAAAATAAGACCCGGAGTATGTTCCTTTATTTCATCCACTCCAGTGCAAGGTACGTTAGATTCATCTTTTGTGCCTTCTTTTTGTACTTCTTTTATTTTGCAATATTCCGGTAGAGATCATGTGGAAGAAAGTGTACAGTCTATTGACTACGGAAAAGGTCCTTTTGAGGACCAATTCTTATATGTTAACACACGTCATGGGGATTATAAGAAAAAGCCAGGTACCTTTTCTTCTACCCTTCCTTCTTTTACATCTACTTCACAAAATCAGAATGAATTTGGTGTTCCTTTTTCTTCATTGCATGGTGCATCATCATCTTCACATTTTCATTTCCAATCATTAAATGATAAAAATGAACAAAATGCATCTGCACCTCATACACCTCATTTTCAAAACCCACCCATCCCACCACATTCATCAACTGCTTCTCCACTTCCATTCACACCATTCACTTTTCCATTTTAGACACCTTATGTCGCAGCGCACATCAAACCGGGGGGTTATGGAAACATAGGCACATCCTTTAGGACCTCATCCTTACCTCTGTCGGGTGGTGTTCCACCTACTTCACACACACTTTCAGGATCATTGCAGCCTGGGTATCCCCCCAGTCTCTCCCGAGTGTGGATCAGTTGACTCCACAGTTTGCCTCCATGGCTTTTCTTAGTGGACCTTCTAGTCATACTGTTGTGCCCCAACCTCACTTTGGACAGGGCTTCTGTGTCCCAGTGCCTTCACATACACCGGCACCTTATGGAAACATTCATGTTCCAGTGCCTCCGCCTCAATCGGCACTCATTGAACACTCACAACCTACTTCTGTCTATCCATCTTTTCCCCCTCCTCCTCCTTATCAAGCACATCAACCTCTACCATCTTACCCTTCACAATCTTATCCCCCACATCCATCTTACCCTACCTACTCGACACCTCATGGTTCTAGCTCGTCTTGTGCCAAGCATGCATTTAATAACAAGACTTGTTTTAACGAGTCAAACTTTACTACTTGGTCGAACTTGATGAGACATGTCCTTCACTCCCAGAACCTATGGGATCTTGTGCAGGGGTTGGAACCCCAACCTGATCCCGCACTTGTTTCATACGAGGTTGTCCGCTCATGGAAGGCTAGAAATGCCTCCGCTATTGTCGAGCTGATGCAGGGCTTAATGCATGAGTTTCATTCTCAACTTCAGCATTTTGACTTAGCGTCAGAGCAATGGGCACACTTGACTGACTCCTATGCAACTCAGGATAAGACCCGTCGTATTAATCTTGACCATGAGCTTCAGCTTTTCAAAATCACTGACCGGGATGACTTGAAAGTCAAGTTGGCTGAGTTTCGGCGTCTCCTCGCTGAATTCTCCACTACGGGGACTCCTAAGTCCTCTGACGATCAAGTCACATTGTTCCTGAACAAACTCCCTAGAAAATACTTCAATTTTGTGAAAGGCATAATTTCAAAGCCTACCATGCCTACATTCTATAAATTTGAGTGTTAGTTGTTGCGTTACGCACGGTTGTTCAATCAATTTCATATGAATTCCTCTTCAGAGAGGGCTCTTGTTACTCATTCTTAGAAAGGGCAACAAGGGAAGGGAAAACAAAATCAAACCTCCACTCAAGGTCAAAATCAAAATCAAAAGCAAAAGCAAAATCAATCTAGGGAATCACAAGGAACATCCCAATCTCTCAAACCTGGGTGGCAAAATGTACCTAAAAAGAATAGGTATTGTCAACATTGTCAAAAGGCTGGCCATTTTGATAACGAGTGTCGATCAAAGGCAAGAGGCACAGCACCAAAACCTAAGTCTCAAACCCCCACCCCTCAGTCGGGCAACCCTTTGCAAGGGAGATAGAGTGATGGCAAGGGGTAGTTTAAAGGTCAGACTCACACTGCCACCGCACAACCATCTCAGTCGACAACATTCTCAACTCCAAAGGGCTTGTCTGACTGGTTTGCAGAGGCTCACATCATCTCCATAGAGACATCAAATACGAGTCTCGTCCATATCTGTGAGTTGCCTCCCGACGAAGTTGCCGCAGAGGCCCACTCGACACAACCAAGCACTTCAGCTCCTGTTTGGATTGTGGACAATGGAGCTACACATCACATGACTCCTATAGAGGACATCTTCCGTATCCGAGCCCCTGCAACTGGGCGGATCCGCGTAGGAAACCACTCCTCAGTCAAGATTCGGGCACAAGGTTGCGTCAATTTTTGCCACTGATAAGGGTCCAGATCTAGCTACGCTAGACAACGTATATCATGTCCCTCAGCTTGGGGTGAACTTGTTATCTGTTCAGCAGCTTTGCCAGTTGGGGCGAGCAGTTTTCTTTATAGCGACCACAGTCAATATGCTTGACTCTCTAACTCGTTTAGTGATTGCTCACGATGAGGCACAGCCTAATGGCCTATACCACATGACACACTTTCTCACCGAGCCAATAGCCGAGGGCTCTGCACTCCATAGCTTCCAGACCTTAGCCATCTCTCAGGAGCCTACGAACAATGAGCGTCTTTGACATTTTCGCTTAGGGCATCTTGGTTATGACTCACTTTATGAGTTGTCACATCGTGAGCTGGTTGAGGGCCTCCATGCCTGAAGCTCGCTCGAGATGTCTGTAAAGCTTCTCAACTCGGGAAGCAGCACTGTACCCCATTTCCTCAACAGTTCTCTCATAGAGCTGAGGCCCCTCTTAGATTGATTCATGTTGATCTTTGTGGGCCGACATCCACTGTTGCCTTGAATGGCGCACTGTACTTCTTTTTGATAGTGGATGATCATTGTAGATACTTGTGGGTGTACTTCCTCATGCATAAATCCGATGCTTTCACATACTTTTCTGCTTGGGTGCTCCTGGTTCGTAACCAGATTGGTCATCGTGTCGATTGCATGAGGAGTGATAGCGGTGGTGAGTTTATCTCCCACGAGTTCTCTGAGTTTCTACAACAGCATGGCATTTCTCGCCAGCTCACCTCTACCAACTCCCCTTCTCAGAATGGAATTGTACAGCGTAGGAACCGAACAGTCATGGAAATGGCACGCTCTATGCTGTTCTCAGCAGAGCTTCCTGAGAGCCTTTGGGTCAAGGCTGTTAACACTTCGGTATACATCCTTAACCGATGCCCGACTGCAACTCTTTCTTAAAAGACCCCATATGAGGCATTCTTTGGCTCTTGGCCCATTATTTCCCACTTTAAAGTCTTCGAGTGTCGTGCGTACGCACACACGCCTAACGACAAGATAGAAAAGCTCACTCCTCGAGCTGATCTTCTTATTTTTGTGGGATATTCCTTTGAGACAAAAGCCTATCATTTGTTCGATCCTCGGACAAACAAGGTGATTGTTAGGCGGGATGCCGTCTTTGACGAGAGGGATATTATGCAATCTTCTGCACCGAATTCCAATCCGATTCCTTCTTCCACATCATCGCAGATCATGCCCACTGAGCCTGGTTTACTTCCCGCTCCTGACCTTCCCGCAGATTCTTCAGTTCCTAGGTCTCCCTTCACGAGACCCGTTACCTCACCGGTACCAAGCAGACCTTGCGAGATTCGGGGATCCTACCACCACATTCCACTACGGAGGGACCTAGAAGATCTGCCCAACTTGCTCCTCAGGCATCATTTGCGTCGCTGTTTATAGCTGATTACATAGCGCATTCTGAGCCGGATACATAGCAAGAGGCTCTTCAGCACCCTCAATGGTGAGCGGCCATGGAGAAGAAGCTCGAGAGTATTGACCGAAATGCGACTTGGACATTGGAAGATTGTCTGAGCCACAAGAAAGTCATCAGGACAAAGTGGATTTTTAGGACTAAGCTAAAAGCTGATGGGACTTTAGACAAGTACAAGGCTTGCCTTGTAGTGCAAGGGTTTCGACAAAAGCATGGCATTGATTATGAAGAGACCTTTGCCCCTATTGCACGGTTGACTTCCTTTCAGTTGCTACTCGCGCTAGCTGCTCCCCATGGTTAGTCGATACATCGGATGGATGTCAAGAGTGCCTTCCTAAATGTTTTCTCAAGGAGGAGGTCTATGTGGAGTAGCCACTAGGCTTTCCTTCTGGCAACCCAAGGAATAAGGTCTTTCACTTGTATAAAGCTCTTTATGGGCTGAAGCAAGCACCGCGGTCTTGGTTCCATATGATGGATGAGTTCTTACAGACTTATGGATACCATTCTACCCCTTATGACCCAAACTTATATGTTCCATCTACTACAGAAGGGGTTAGCTATATCCTAGTATACGTTGATGACTTACTCCTCACAGGTTCAGATTCTGCTGCCATAGCAGAAATTAAGGCTAAGCTTCATGCTACATTTGAAATGGCAGACCTTGGTTTGTTGTCCTATTTTTTGGGGATGGAGGTAGTTCGTTCTGGGGGCTGTATTTTTGTGTCACAGCAAAAGTACGCACTTCAACTCGTGGACCAGTACACTACGGCTCAAACACGACCAGTGGCCATGCCTCTTGATCCTACTGTCCACTTGTCGAAGAATACCCTAGGACAGCCCTTCAATGGCATTACCTATCGCTCTGTTGTAGGAAAACTTCTTTGGTTAATTCACACTGGGCCAGATTTAGCTTACTCAGTTAGTATACTCAGTCAGTATTTCACAGTACCTAGGATGTCACATTGGACTGCATGTCTTCGTGTGTTGCGTTATTTGCGGTGTACTTTTTCTCATGGCCTAACATATGGTTCTGGTTTATGTTTGCAGGGGTACACTGATTCTCATTGGGCAGGAGATCCTGACATCCGACGTTCCCATGGCAGCTACCTCTTTACCTTGGGCACGGCTCCCATTTCTTGGTCTAACCCTAAGCAGGAGATGGAAGTAGTTGGGCTTTTTGATCGGTTCAAGGGAAAAACTAAGGAGTTAAACAAGCCAAGCAATCTCCGAATGTTGGAATAGTGAATGTCCCTTCATGCCACAATCTAAATGTAGTAATAGCTAGAGTTGTTTTTTCATGAAACAACAAGACTTTCAGTTTAACTGCTGAAAATTGTAGCTCCTATCAATATTGCTAAAAGCAATCATAACTACACAACTTGCTTTGCCATAAGTACCTGAAAAACCATGATCTCTCTCCATATTGGTCATCTTCACACAATTGACAAATAGCTCTCAAGGGAAGTCAAAGTAAGGAAGAATTTATGCTTTGATATCACTAAAACTCGTCACACTGTTAGAGAATATGTTAGCTCATGTGTGAGTCGAGCTAGGCTAGGCATGTGTTAGCTATTTTAGGCATTTTTATTGTACTTTATTTATGGCATTTTAGGGCGTTTTATGCCGGTCAGCCAATCAACTGCTGTTTATGGCATATTTATTACCTATATATTGTGCTTCTCCTCCTCAGTCATGGCATTTATCACCTGGAGGTCCTATTGGAGAGAGGAGCCAATGCCAATGCCCGCGCAGCTAGTGACTCACAATTGTACGCGACTATCTCATGTCTTGGTATATGGATTTCATTTCCTGAGTCTTCTTCTTAGTTCTCTCCTTTTGTAGTGTTCTTCTTTCTTCTCTGTCTTGTGTTCAGTAGTCAATTTCAGCATATATATATGTCGTTTTTGCTATTTTGGGCATTTTTTGGCTGTATTTTTAACCTCCTACAACAGTCTCCCTCATCTTCTAATCAACTTTTGGTTTCCATTAAGTGTGAACTTTCATTTTATGCAGTCTTTGCTATTGGTTTGGCTGTCTTCTCTCTCTGTCCACCTTCTATCCTCTATCATCTCTTCCTATCCTCTCCAAATGCCTCCTCCGTGCACTTCTACTAATGGTAAGTTACGTGTCCATGACTATCTAACTTGGAGTGCTGTTATGAAAGCCTAGTTTCTCCAAAAGCAGTTGTGGTACATTGTTTGTGGAGCTATTCCATGTCCTCAACGTCCTTTCCCAGTTCCAGAAGATTTTGATGAGGCCAATCATGAGAAAGCTTACAAGACCAACAACAACACATGGAATTTGCTCTTCGACATTATTCAATCATTTTGCTCCGTGCTGCATTGGTACAAGACTAGCTTTAACACATGCAATTTGCTCTTCTAGAGACACATCTTATGGGGACAGATATCTACAAGCTCCCCCCGAAGTTTGATGGAGTGACCAATGCTTTGAGGGCACAAACATCCTCAATACTTGTGAGCTTTACCTATATGTCCTCCATGCTACTTTAGCATAAGGCATCTTTGCGTCTACAGGGCAAGCTTCCATCTCATTATGCAAGTTTAGATGCGGCTCTTGCAACTCTAGAGAGGGGTGACAGAAAAAAGTCGAAGGCCCAGTGTAATCACTATGGTAAAAAGGGATACTTGCAGAAGGACTGTAAAGAGTTAGTGGCTTCGAGGAAAAAGCAAGAGAAAAAGAAGAAGCAAGATCCAAAATCTTCTGCTAAGTCATCCTCTTCGTCAAACTCTGATTCAGATCCTTCGCCCCAGGCAAAGGGCCAAGGCGCAAAAGGAATCCTCATCTTCAAATCAAGGGAAGGGCTTTGGTTGTCCCTTCCTCTGCTACTTTCTAGCAGGAGTGATGCAGTCATCCCTCGCAACTCTCTGGTGTCAGAGAGGGAGTATAAGAGGGTGGTGAGATGGGGTTAGTAAACCTCATCCATACAGGTATACAAGTGCATAGGTTCTAGAGAGAGACATCCCTAATGCATCGTTTGGTCTGACAGGTTCAAATCCTAGAGTTGGAATTGACATCTAGATTCATGATGAGTTGGTATTTTACAAAGAGCAAGATTGGCTCCTAGTCCGATGCTCACACGAGGGGACACTTTGATGGTCTAGCCAAAAGCAAGGAATTCCTAGGGCATTTTTGACAAGATGGTCTTGTATACTACTACGAGACATCGTTGACAAACATTAAGAGCTGCTTTGATTCTTCTCTATTTTCAGGGGCTAGTATGATCGACATTGATGTCAAGTTCTCTCCGAGGCACCTTGGTGGTCGCTTGCGCACCCACTGCTTAGGTATCCATGATTCTACTCTGGTACTCCTTGTTGTATGTACTTTGATGGGACTTTATCATTGTATATTGTATTGCATCAGATCACCCATAATCTGAGAGAGTGTTAGCAAATATATCAGCTCATGTATGAGTCTATGCATGTCAGATTGGACTGGGCATGTATTAGCTATTTTAGGCATTTTTATTGTGCTTTATTTGTGGCATTTAGGACATTTTATGCCAATCAATTGGCCAACCAGCTACTATTTATTGCATATTTGCCTATATATTCTGCTTCTTCTCTTGGCCGACCAACTGTTGTTTATGGAATATGTATTGCCTATATATTGTGATCCTCCTCCTCAGTCATCACGGTAATTATCACCTGGAGGTCATGTTAGAGAGAGAAGCCAGTGCTAGTGCCCGCGCAACCAGTGACTCACTATTGTGCGCGGCTGTCTCATGTCTTGGTATATAGATTTCATTTCCCAAGTCCTCTTCTACGTTATCTTCTTTTGCAGTGTTCTTCTTTCCTCTCTGTCTTGTGTTTAATAGTCTATTTCACAAAGAGTGGGTTTGGCTCCTAGTCCAGTGCTCACATGAGGGGACACTTTGGTGGTCTAGCCAAAGGCGGGAAATTCCTAGTCACATATGTTCAGAGGCATTTTTGACAAGATGGTCTTGTATACTACTACGAGACATCGTTGACAAACATTAAGAGTTGCTTTAATTCTTCTCAACTGCTTTGATTATTCTCTATTTTCAAGGGCTGGTACAATCGACATTGATATCGGGTTCTCTCCGAGGCACCTTGGTGGTCGCTTGCGCACCCACTGCTTAGGTATCCATGATTCTACTCTGGTACTCCTTGTTGTATGTACTTTGATGGGACTTTATCATTGTATATTGTATTGCATCAGATCACCATAATCTGAGAGAGTGTTAGCAAATATATCAACTCATGTATGAGTCTGTGCATGCCAGATTGGGCTGGGCATGTATTAGCTATTTTAAGCATTTTTATTGTGCTTTATTTGTGGCATTTAGGGCATTTTATGCCAATCAATTGGCCAACCAGCTACTATTTATTGCATATTTATTGCCTATATATTGTGCTTCTCCTCTTGGCCGACCAACTGTTGTTTATGGCATATCTATTGCCTATATATTGTGATCTTCCTCCTCAGTCATCACAGCAATTATCACCTGGAGGTCATGTTAGAGAGAGAAGTCAGTGCTAGTGCCCACGCAACCAGTGACTCACTATTGTGCGCGACTGTCTCATGTCTTGGTATATAGATTTCATTTCCCAAGTCCTCTTCTACGTTATCTTCTTTTGCAATGTTCTTCTTTCCTCTCTATCTTGTGTTTAATAGTCTATTTCACAAAGAGCGGGATTGGCTCCTAGTCCAGTGCTCACATGAGGAGACACTTTGGTGGTCTAGCCAAAGGCGGGAAATTCCTAGTCGCATATGTTCAGAGGCATTTTTGACAAGATCGCCTTGTATACTACTACGAGTCATCCTTGACAAACATTAAGAGTTGCTTTAATTCTTCTCTATTTTCAAAGGCCGGTACAATCGACATTGATATCAGGTTCTCTCCGAGGCACCTTGGTGGTCCCTTGCGCACCCACTGCTTAGATATCCATGATTCTACTCTGGTACTCCTTGTATGTACTTAGATAGGACTTTATCATTGTATATTGTATTGTATCAAATCGCCCATAATCTGAGAGAGAATGTTAGCAGATATATCAGCTCATGTATAAGTTTGTGCATGCCAGATTGGGCTGGGCATGTATTAGCTATTTTAGGCACTTTTATTGTGCTTTATTTGTGGCATTTAGGGCATTTTATGCCAATCAATTGGCCAACCAGCTACTATTTATTGCATATTTATTGCCTATATATTATGCTTCTCCTCTTGGCTAACCAGCTGTTGTTTATGGCATATTTATTGCCTATATATTGTGATCCTCCTCCTCAGTCATCACGGCAATTATCACCTGGAGGTCATGTTAGAGAAAGAAGCCAATGCTAGTGCCCGCACAGCCAATGACTCACTATTGTGCCTGAGTATCTCATGTCTTAGTATATAGATTTCATTTTCCAAGTCCTCTTCTGAGTTATCTTCTTTTCCAGTGTTCTTCTTTCCTCTTTGTCTTGTGTTCAGTAGTCTATTTCAGCATACATATACGTTTCCATTGCTGCATACACTTCTAATAGTCATAGCATATAACAAGCCATTCTATAAGTTCTCAATTACCCAATTCAAAGAAACAACAATGCAACACTCAATTGATTCATTGGGCAAATTTACAATGATACAAAGTGAAAGCCAAAACTAGATAGGGTTCCATAGAGACAATATGGAAATGAGCATGAATTTACCCTCTGAGCTTAAGATATTCAACCAAGGGTAGCACAGCCATGACTGCAATAAGCACTATTTGTCATGGCATGTCTTGTGAGCAAGTCATGGCAAGATGGAGTACTCATAATCTCCATCCATACACAACCATCTTTATATCCTCCATTTGGCACTTAGAGTTGTATCCTCCTTTTGACACTCGAGTCGTTTGTCTTGATTGATGCTATTTGGCCAAAAAAATAGCTAAATAAGTAACAAGTGATTCGTTATAGCGAATGCGCTGCCGCATTCCGTGTTCATATAGTATAGTGGGTTCATAAATACACCACAAGTTTTTGGCACTTTTCCATGTGGGAAAGGGGCCCTTTTCCCTTGTTTTTGCCTACAGTAATCGACATCGGGAGGCATTGCACACCAAACTAGGTGCGGTTGGGGCGCTCCCTCTCTCGGAGAAGCTCATGAAGTTATCTTAATTCACAATGTGGAAACTATAGTGGGAATTTTGTCTAAAACTTCTTGTGATAAGATCTCTGATCTACTCCAATTTTTTTAATGCTGGGAATTTGTCTAAAAACTTCTTGTGATAGGATCTACTCCATTTGTTTTAAGAGTCTCTGTTGATTTTTTTCCTTTAAACGTGGGTGTGGGTGTGAGGGAAAGGCGGCAGGTAAGATGGATTACCTTGATCAAAGTCCAGACTATGAGGAGAAGAGGAACCCAACTGGACGAAGGGAGCCTTCTCTCCAACCACCATAGGAGGAAGAATGCAAGAGCAAGGACGGCCAATAGGGGTGTTTGCTGAGACGGCATGTTGTGCACCAGAAAGCCTGAGACTCGGCGAAGCTTAGCAAGAAGTGAAGAGGCGGCCATAGCCCACCCAGCCATAGACTCCTCTTCAGCCCAGGCCTAAATCATTCTTCTGCAATCTGACTGTGATTGTGACGAGAGATTGCACCACGATGACTTGCCGACTGAGACTGTGGGTTTTATATGACTCTTACTATAAGGAACTACAGCCTTTGGGAATTGAGATTGCCCGGTCAACGTTACTACTAAGTTACTCCCGAAACTGCCTTCTAATAAGTTCTACCATAATTCAGAGTCAAAGAAAGAAGGGGCGGCTCTCCAGTGTCTTCTTCCTTTAGTGTCTTTTTTCCAAGCAAGATCTTCAAAAAACCAGTTGAAATTCAGGCGGCTGGCTCTTTTTTAGGAAAACCGGTTGTTTTTTTGGCATTTTAGTTATAGCTTGTATCTTATCTGTACTTTGAGTACATTGTATAATGTGTGGAAGAAGAAAAAGAAATCAACAAGAAAACTTTTTGGCCTCTATCTCTCTTCTTACATTCTTGAGTGAGCTTCCTCTTGCGTATACAACATGTGTTTGGCGCAACATCTCAAGCAAGTCCCCCCACCACGCGATTCTTGACATTGACAACTTGTCAAGGGACATGGAGTGAAAGGAGTAGAGTTTGTGATAAATGATGTTGTGGAGGCAAGTAAAAATCAATGAGGACAAAGAATAGGCATATCTACAGTTGATATGGTGTAATTTTATTAGTGTCATTGGTGGGAATATGGAGATGAAAACTTAATAATTGACACAAGACCTAGTGGTCTTTATTTGTTTGATATCTTGGAGAGCTTTACCTCAATGGGGTTGACTATCCTTAGGACTTTGTGAAAACAAGGGAGTGGAGGAGGAAAGAAAAGCATGCCAAGATGTTTTTTTTTTGGGCTAGTTTTGGTTAACTTTTGGAGAGATCACGCTTTGAAGTAAAAGGATGGCAAAAAGCATGGGAAAGAGGGTAAGTGGGGGACGAGTGCATGGCAAGGAGGAAGCCACTTGGACTTTGTGGCAAGTCATGTGATGGAGGAGAGTAGAAGAAAAGTAGTTAGGCATGAGGGAGGGAAAAAAGGTTTTGGTTTACTTGGATTCTTTTGGATTTTGTTGCATGGTGACACCAAGACCGGCATCATGGCTATTTTTTTAGGGTGACAAGGGAGGAGAAGAAGATCAATAGTAAGGGAGTTAAAGAAGACACCAAAGAAGGAGGGGGTAGAGATTAGGGAGGTGTCATCTCCTTGGATAATGTGGATTTACCATGCCTTGAATCATGGAGAAACAATCCATCATCATTGTCTCATAGAGAAAGTAGTATTGCTTTTGTGACAACGAGCCAGTGGTGAGTAAAGGAGCTCATTGTCTCAACTTTGGAGGCTGTCAACTACACAGAATAAATTTTAGGATGAAGGGCATAGTTAACATCATCATCTATCTACTTCTGAGCATTGTCAACTAGTAATCGTCCTAGAAGAAGTACACTATCCCAGTAGATCCAAGCTGTAAATTATATCACTAGGAGCATGGGGGGAGAACAGCTATTGAAGGGAAGCTTCAACTTCAGCATGGTCCTAAAGCACATGGTGGAGGAAGCCACGTAGATCAGTAGGTTGACTACAATATTTAGCAATTATAGAAGAAGGTGTTGGAAATCTGATATTGGAGAGCCTACGGTGGTGCCTTTAACTTCATCATCACAAGGACACTGCCTTACTAAGTTCACAAGGATTGTCAACCTCCAAAGTAGGTAGTATTGGCATCATAGCTAGAAATGCGGATAAAGTTGTGGATAAGGAAGAGCATGCATCTTGATATGCATGGCTGTTTATGGTGAGGGAAGTGTTGTATTTATGAAGCAACACAAGGATAATTGGGAGGATCTCCCTAAGGTGGAAGCCCCATCTACTACATCTTCTTGGAGAAGTGTTTGTTGACATATACAATATTGATCCAATAGTTCCCCTTCCATGTTTTGGAGCATTTTAGTTTAAGTTAACCAAAAGCATTGCCAAAACACCCATTCAAATTTGAATTCCATGAGTATTATATCTTGAACTTGCTCTCAAAACATATCCAACAATGTATGAACACCTACTCAGTTTTGAATCCCTTGGGTACTTAGACTTGTACTCCTCATTTTCACAAATAGCATGAGAAACCTTAGAAGAATCCAAACTACCTAAAGCTATCTCTATCTTACTCAATCCATCATGCCACTCAAACCCTTATGTCATAATGTTACTTGATTATTGTAAAATCTTCCCCGAAAGAAAGAACCTACCTATCTAATTTGTGAAATCTATTATGTATGAATGCATTGATGTATGGGTGACTAAGGGGTAAAGTTCCCTCTTTGAGATCTCAAACACAAAGAAAAAGTCATTTGTTCTTCCATCTTGTTTCATTATCCTTTGCAGTTTTGTGGTAGGACACGATTACCCTTTGATATCATGGTAAACCTAACGTGAAAGCCATCTCCTAATTGTTAGCAAGATGGGAGAACCACCACTTTTGACAGGTACATCAGATTCTAGTGAGGAGATGAAGTAGCTTCTTTGGACTATTTATTAGAATCTACTCATATGAACATGTACTTAGAGAACATCTAGGAAGATAATATCTATATATTTACGAGAACTAGATAAGATAGATCTAGAACATGTGGAGGATACTTCACTAAGAGAAGTGTCGACGTTCTCACAACAAGCACACTGCCAAGACCTAGAGACCACTGATTGCTTCAAGCATTTCAAGTTGAGTGCTATGGATATCTCTCACATAGCCATGTACACTCTCACACACTCATGTGGAGTGAGCTTACCTTTGAATCCAATCAAGTTGCCTCAATCTGCCACCACCGATAACTCCACAATCTAAGTGCCTTTTCAAGTAAGCTCCATCTCCAAGATCTAAGATTCAAGCCATGCGTGCGAGAAAAGAGAAGAGAAGAAGGCGAAGATGAAGAGAGGAGAAGAAGAGCTTCTCCGCAGTCCCTCACTCTCTCACACACACACACTCTCTCACACACATTCCCTCTCTCTCTCTCATACACAAGAATGAAGCAAGAAGCAAGAACAAGAAGAGAGAAAGTTTAGCCACACACTAAGAATGAGATTCTTCATTCACTTTTTGATTTTTATACATACCCTACCTCCTCCTTGGACGACCATCCCCTTTTTTGGTCCTAGCCTTTGTCCATTCCTCCACTCTTTTTCCTCCTCCTTTCCTATTATCATGGCTTAATCTTATTAATATTAACCTTATTATTAAATTTCACTCCTTATAGATCAGCTAATAGAACCGTGGACTTATTTTTACCTATCTGAACTATCTTGTAAGGGCCATCCCATCGAGGTTTCAACTTTCCTAGAAATAGCTCCCTACGCGCATCGTAATATCGAACTAACTACCCTTTCTTAAAAGTATATATCTTCGCTTTCAGATCATGCAACCGTTTCATCCAACGTTTAGCTACCTCCTGGTGCAACAAACTCTGCAATTTGAGCTCGTCTAAGTGGACTATAATTGTAAACCGCTCAAATAGGGCATCTTAATCCCCAAAGAATGATTAATTGTGAATCTAATGGTAGGCAACTCAATTTCTAAGGGCAAGACACACTCCTCCCTGTAAACTAATTTAAATGGGATGTGGCCAGTGGCTCGTTTAAACATTGTATTATATGCCCAAACCGCCACATATAATTTTGTATCCCAGTCCCACTTCTTTTCGGAGACTATCTTGGATAGGATACCTACAAGCTGCTTATTGGTACTTTCGACTTGTCCATTTGCTTGCGGATTATAGGCGGTCATCTTGTTATGCTTGATTTTCCAAGCTTCAATTAAACTTTTAATCACTTTATTTAAAAAGTGAGTTCCACAATCCAATACTATTTCTTTTGGTGGACCAAAACGGCAAATGATTTGCTCAAGTAGGAAACTGGCAATCTCTTTTGCATTGTCCTGCCTCGTCACTCGTGCTTCTGACCATTTTGTAAAATAATCAGTTGCTACTATAATGTATCTTTTCTGAGTAGTAGACGACGGGGTAATCGATCCCACAAAATTGATGCCCCATTTCTCAAACGCAAGGGTAGCCATGATAAGCGTAAGTGGGCATTTCCTATTCTCTCTACTATCGTGTGTTTGACATGTATCACATCTCTTAACGTACTCAAAGGAACAGCCACCAATATCCAGCTCTTAAAGCCTTCTGTGTTGTGAAGTGCCCTCCACACACGAAGTCATGGCACTCTTCCAAGATGAAAGGAACCTTGTCAGGCATCACACATCGGCGATAGATATCATCAATACCTTGCCGATATAATGTGACTGCAATCAAGGAAAATTTCAATGCCTATTGTTTAATTTTCCTCTTCTCCAATTTTGATAAAGTAGCTCCAGTCTCTCCCGTAGAAAGATAGTGCATTATAGCAGCATACCAGGAGGAAATAGATGACGTATCAATCTTGAACAAAGTTTCCATGTCACTTCCTTCAACCACGACCTCTTTTGGCTCTCCAAATCCACAAGACACTCTACAAGGCCCTGAAGCTTCGGTGGTTTGCTCTTAATCTCATAATCAAATTCCTGCAAAGTGATTAACCACTTTGCTAAATGGTCAGGCGGTTGTAACTTATTCAACAACAATCGAAGCCCTTCCGCCTTCGTATAAAAAACCACCCTCTCATAAAGAATGTAGTGCCTGAACTTTTTGCTCGCAAATACCATCGCAAGGCACAACTTCTCCATATAGGTGTAGTTAATTTCTGATATGCCCAACTTCCGGCTAGCAAAAGCTATCGAATGGTACCAATTTTCCTCCCAAATTTGAGCTAAACAGTAGAGCTAATACTATACATGGTTGCTGCTGAAAATATATAGAACATTTTGCCCTTTTAGGTGCTTTTAAAATAGGTGCTTTGGCAAGCTCCTGCTTCACACCATCAAAAGATACTTTGTAAGCATCACTCCATGTAAAGTGACAGTTAAAGGACAATAGGTTGGTCAGTGACAATGTTCTTTCTGTAAGGCATTGATAAACCTCCAATAATATCCTACTGATGACAGAAAGATATGCACTACGTGGCGGACTCATGGTGACTGTGACCTTGATCTTTTCAGGATCAGTCGCAATCCCTATACGGAACTGACCACATGGCCTAACAAGAGCCCATAAGGGACTCTGAAGACGCACTTTCGTGGGTTAAGAGCTATGCAAAATTGTCTGCAACGCTCAAAACACTTACACAAAATGATCAACCATCTATCCCTTACGGTGGCTGCCCCCAGATCATCAATGAATACTTTCAGCTTCTCTGGGGAGATTTCACCAAAGGTCTTGTCGGTTGTTCTTTGCCACGAACCAAGCGCATTACACAACCCAAATGGCATCACATGGTATGCAAAGGTACCGAATACTGTAATAAACGTCGTTTTTAGCTTGTCTTGCTCAGCAATCGCCATTTGGTTATACCCTGCAAAGCAGTCCATAAATGAATAGATTTCCCTACCCGCTAGTTGATCCAAAATTTGGTCAATAAATGGCAAATAGGTAGTAATCTTTAACAGTGTGCTTATTCAACTCTCTAAAGTCTACACAAAGCTGGATTTGATTATTATTATTCTTCCTGATCACAACTGGTGAGCACCATTCAATATGCTGAGCAAGGAAGATCAAACCCGCTTTTCGCAACTTCTATAGTTCCTTGTACAACCCGTCCCTTAATTCAAAAGGCATACGCCTTACTTTTTGACGTACAGGACAGGTACCTTTCTTTACAGGAATAGTATGCATAGCTAGACTGGGAGGAATACCCTGAAGTTTGTCATAGCTCCAAGCAAAGATATTGTGGAACTCTCGAATTAAAGACACATAATCCACTCTTTCTTTCGAACTGAGCATGCACCCTAATTTAATTGGCCGCAAATCATTTAGCGTGCCAAGGTCCAGCTCAATAACGTCCGCGTCTCTTATTCAATCATGAGGCTCTATCGTCTCATTCAAGGTTATCTGATAAATATCCTCTGTAGTGGACCCTTCCTTAGATCCATCGCTCGATGACGTCTCACTACCAGATGGATCATCTACTATTTCTAGTTCGGTGGAGGATAGTAGCTCTCTCACTCTGAGGAGACTCAAGGTAAGCATCCACTATTACACAATGGGCACCTCGACCTAGAATCACTCGACCAGCGGGTATATCGACTTGACCGTCTGTCCGTAGAATCCATGGCCTGCCTAGCAAAACTCGATAGCTAGGACGTCCTGCAAACCTTATCACCCTAAAGTCCAGATAGCATTCCACACTCGCAACTATAACATGGACCTTAGTAATGCAACCTTCTGGTTGTCTTTGACTATCATCAGCCATCCTAAGAAGTGTGGAGCCGCCTTTTTGGATCTCTAGACCTAACCTCTCCATCAAGTCTGAACTTATGATATTGACGGAGGATCCAATGTCCACGATAGTGTGCTCCACTAATATTCCATCCACATATGCTGGAACCCTAGGGCAATGCTTTTCAACATGATTGAACCAATCTTCCCCCACTCTAGCTATGCCCAAATGTTCTACTATATACCCTATATGCAGGATTTTCTTGAATTCCTTGCATACTCCTGGAGAAAGTTTAATCAATAGCAGGAGATTCACATCTGGTTTGACTTCGCAAAGGGAACTTGCTAGATCAAAGTCGTGATAATTAGCCAAAGTTCTCTTCTCGCGCCAAACCATTCTCTCCTTTGGTCTTTCCATCGGCTTTGGTGCCTCTTTTTTAGCCTTTACCTTTTTTCTTGGCAATCCTTTATCCTCCTCGGGATTGACTTTACTACCAACATGTCTTAACGGTCCACCTTCCATATCAGGATTCATGACTCACTTTTCCTTAGCATCTTGCTTAGGGCTTCCCTCGACAGGTTTTACAATTCCTTTGTCACCCTCTTTAATCTTTTGACCTCTTGTTATGGCTCGTAGATTAGAAGTTTCAGCATCATTGACACGTACAACCTCAATAAGGCTGACTCCACTGCCATGAGGTAACTCCTCTACAACAGCCTTTCCTCTTTGCAGTATTTGCCTTGGTCCATCGTCTTGCTAGAGAGTATTCCCTTGTGCGTGATGGTTAACTGGACCTGGTTGTTTACTCCCTTGTTGGAGAGAACTGATCTTACTCCAACAGGTAGCAGCTAAGTGGCTAGACTTCCCGCAAATATCACATTTGACATTTGGACAATTCCTAGGGAAATGTTATCCCCCACACCACTTACAGCTGAATCTTGAGGGGCCACCCTCTTCAGGGCGTCGGCTCCCTATCAAATTCTATTGCTTCTTAAGAAAATTGACATCCACAGCTATTTGTCGATATTGTTCAGAGATCATATCAATGTAGTGCTTCATCATGTCCTTAACTTCACCAAGGGCATTAGAAGCACTCGACTCATAGCCACAATCGTCAGTCTATCGTCCCATGGGCCTAACCACTTGATTAGGAATCAGCCGTTGACCAACTGGGACAACATTAGGATTCATTTTTTGGTTTCCATCACTATTTAGCGAGGCCACTTGACCAGCCATAGGCATAGTCATGCTAGGAGGAGTTGGTAACATAGGCAAATTTGGCATAATACTCCCTCTACCACTCATATTTAACATGGGGTCCCCTTGATTCCCATTGGTCAAGGCCAAATTATTACCATTCCAATTTATCCTTGCTGCATAAGCTACTTGCAAGCACGACTCTACTCCTTCTGCTTCGGTAATGGTAGTGTCAATATCGGCCAAAGCAACAGTACTCAGCTGCACCTGGATATTAAAATCCAATCCATGTAGGAAATATTGCAACTGTGCAGCCCCGCTGGAATGGGAATATAAGCGTTAAGTTTGCGAAGAACTTGCTTTAGTTTCTTCGCATATGCCTGGACATTCTCATTTGGCTCTTGGCGTGCTACATTCAAAACACGTAACCAATATTGTCCACCCTTCTCAGGGGAAAACTCCCTACGAAAAGCCGTAAAGAATTGGGCACTGCTAGTTATGGTTCCGGCTTCTAGACCGTGATACCACACTGTCGCTCTTCCTTTTAACGTCATGTTGAAGAACATCATTAGGTGTCCTTCATCTTGGATTCGATAATTGAACATGAGCGTTTGAAACTCCTTAATGTGGAGTTCTCCATCTTCTTCTGCTAACCCATGGAAAATGGGCAATGGTGCTCCTAATGCCGGTAAATCCGGTGTACCTGCTGGAATTGCGATAGCTTGTGCCATGGCTACAATCGGATTGACAACAGGAGTTTGTGTAGGCAACACTACACCCCCACTTGTTGTGGGTTGATTAATTGGAAATAGGGAAGTACGAAGACTTCCACATGCACTCGAAGAGCTACTCGTAACACCTAGGTTACTAGAGCCACTGCCACTTATGCATAACGGGCTGCTCCTTTGAGGAGAATAGCGTCTTACAATCTCCAACCGCCGTCTAGCCCTCTCAGCACGTCTGCTTTTTGTATTTCGGCTTGATAGTCCTTGTCAGAGGACATAAACCAATATTTGGTCCCTAAAAACCCTAGATTCGAAAACCACCACTTATTGGGAGCTCTTGGTAGATGCACCACTGATGGGACCTAAAATGGACCAGGATTGACTATGGCACTAGCCGAGCCTCATGCATACAACAGACAACCCCACCACACGGCCTCGCGAGCCAGGAGCATCTAAAACTCACTTTGCACTAAATGCTTATGATGATTTTGCGTTTGTATCCAATATGTAGTCCAACGTTCACCTTCCCTTCTCCTCAGAGGGAGATCCCATAACATATAGGCATAATGCCTCGTAATACACACATAGGGAAGCACCTCTCGACTGATTGCCGTGGCTCCACTACGACTCTCCTACACCTCGGGGGCCCCAACATGCATCGCTAACACATATAACATTCGCACAAACTCCACTCTTTCATAATTTAGCGTTCTAGGAGATTTGATTTACCTCACAAAACTTTCCCCAACGGAAGCGCCCCGTCTAACCCACAACTTAGGTTTCCTGTCCTCTCAACGTTGGTCAAAGTTTATCAATCAATTACAATGCATTCCAGGAGATACCATGTGACATGCTTGATGCAAGGTGTATGACGATTGCGCACAACTATTTTATGATTTAAAAAACCAGCCATGTGAGGTGCGAAAAATGGCCCTTTCATGAATTTTAACTAAGTGTTACGTGCTACGCTGCTTTAGGGACTAGCACCGGAACTTCCGTGCTACTAGTCGCCTATATTTAATTATGGAACGATCCCTAAATGCTATGCACAAAGAGAGAAATTATAATTTGTATCTTTTCAGCAATTAGATCGTCGCACAAACTTCCTCCCCCCCTCACTGTTTAGGTGTTGCTGCGGTGCATAGGTGTAAATGGTTGTTTTGTGTCATTTTTGTATGTAAAAAATAGTAAACATGTACTATAACACAAAGGACAAGGCCAAAATGAGGCTTGACCTCGTGCTTTAACCTCGCCAAACATTCACGCACATAAATCTTATTTTTTCATATTTTTTGAGCGCGAAAATCCCAATTTTCTCTATTTTTGCTATTTTTTCCTATTTATTATTCATGAAAAATAGGTATTTTTTGATTTATTTGTGTTGGCTTATTATTTTGACTTAAACTTAACATTTTCTCTGATTTATCCCATTTCCATTCCTTTTTCCTAACTCAAAATCGAAAAAAACCACTAATTTTTATTTAAAAATGACATTTTGCGGGTTTTTAAAGAATTAATAACGACTCTAAATCATTACGGGTTCTGCATTTTTGTAGTTACAGCCCTCAAACATGATGCAAACAAAGTTCAAACAAAAATTCATTGCATATGAACAACATTTGGACCATGAAACAACAAAAACAAACAAATTTCATAAAATTTGAGCATACCGCGTGTCTTGCGTGTTGCGGATTTTTTAATAATTATTCTGGGCAGCCCATAGACTGACCAGCAACCATTCTTCAGTGCTGAATCTCTTTCCTCAGCCTCCTCTTCATCTTGAAGCAATCCGATCATAGCCGGACAAGCATCCTTCAACCCCTCTTCTCCTTGATTTCTTACACATGAATTGCCTCTATGCAGGAGAGAGAGGGAGGAGAGAGAAATACTGGTTTTTGATCTCCACAACCGGGTAGCCAATTGACGCGCGGTCTAGAGCGATGGAGAGCGAAGATCAAGGGTAGAACAACCATGAGATCAGTTGGGGGGGTTGCTTGTAGGTGCCATAGCCCCCCTCCTCCACAAATAGAATAATGGCGTCCTCTTTGCACAGGCGACGAAAAAACCCCCCCCCCCCCCCCCCAACCCCATTCTCACGAAAATTTTGGGGGGCTTCCTCAAGGGAGCCCCCAAAGGTCACAACCTTTGGACCATCTAAAGGCTATTCCCACTTGACTTTTTGGCCTTTGGCCTTCCGGGTCCAGTACCCGATTCAGGAATCCGAAAAATCCTGAGCATCCGTCTTGAAGTCTTCCACTGCTGGACATCTCCTAGGGTCTCGTTTATCATGCCAAAAAATTATGAAATTTCTTCGACCGCCGTCCAGTGGCTCTTTTAAGCACTTTCTAGGCATTGCCGCTTAAAATCGTATTGATTGCCACTGCCGCCTTCGACGAAGTCTATTTTTCCGCTAATATTCATAATTTTTGTCTATTTTCAAGCACTTCTCGGCATCAAAAATCATGTGTCAATTATCTATCTCAGTGGTGTTATGTGTGGGTTTTTCCACTCTCCCACTTGTTATCTAGCATGTAATGTTATCAGTTCATGACTATTCCCTTCTATTGGATGCTGAATGTAGTTGGCCTTAATCTTTTTATGGCCTTGAAGTTCCCTCCAATGGATGCAAAGCTTTGTCATTCTTTCCTAGAGGCTTACAAGAAGTAATCATGCTTGGTTTATGGCCATTGATTTTGCTTATCTCCTGTTACTGTCAATGAGACCATGTTCTTGCCTTTTGTAGCTTTCCCTGTGCCTAGTGGTAATCAATTATTATTCGTTACAGAGATCCTTGCCCTGTTACAGAAGAAAACCTCTACTCCTTTGGTAGCACATAAAGTTATTACTAGTTCAAGAGTATCAGTGGCCCATATTACCTCTTTGTTATGGAAACAATTATGCCGATTCCTCCAAGACATATTCAGGCAAGCCTACTTCAAAGTGTTTGTCTAGAGAACTCTTCATAGCCTTAGTCAGAATCCTAGAAGGGGTTAAACTTGATCGGACAACCTTTCTATTGGCTAAGATGGATCAACATTTTTAGCAAGCCACAAAAGGTCAACTCAATAATGTGTCCTATTATGGAGTTTTTCTATAGAAAATAATTCAATTTGCACCTCCCCTAGGTGGCATTCCAATGCTGTCGGATCCTGTTCCCCTTCCACAACAGTCTCCTCCACCTATTCCTTCTCCTCCTATGGAAGTCCATTCCGATCTAACAGATGAACCCCCAACCAAATTCATTCAAAAGAAGTGCCGCACATAGAGTCCTTTTGATCCTCTACATGTTCAAACCCCTGTGGTACAGGTTCCGATCGCTGAGGTGTCTGGTAGCTCCCTTCCCTTGTTCCTGTCATGTACCAATCTTTTTGATGCACAAAGGAAAGGACAATTGGATCCACAGATTCCTTCTTCATTACAAACAATCCTTTTTGGATACATGCTACCACATCTAGTTTCGAGTGTTCAAAATGCTTTGGAGACTTCCATGACTTCATGTCTTCACACCATTTATACATGAGTGTATACTTTCTTGCAAGATAAGGTGGATTCTTTGACAAGTCAGCTTAGCAAAGCTCTTGCAGATTTAGCTTCGAAAAAGACTGCTTTGAGTGACATCCATACCCAAATGATTGTAGCTATATGGCTTTGATGGATTCCTAGTAGGCCATGGTTAAAGAGTTATAAGCTAATGTTGCTACTTGAGAGGAAGCAAATGTGTCTTTAATTAAAGAGAAGGATGTTGCCCTTGAGGAAATGATTGAATCAGCTCACAAGCTTGGTGTGAAGGCCAATTGCAACATTCTCAAGAGACTTTAGAGTCACAGAAGAAGTTTATTGTAGAACTTAATTAGAAAGTTGCCCCTCTTTCTGTTCCCCCTCCAGTCCCCCATGATGTCTTGTTTGTTGTCTAAAGAAGAACTAGACCATTTGTAACAAAAGGCTAAATTGTGTGATGGATTTTTTGCAAAGGTAGAATGCCTTTGGCAGCACATGAAGGAGGATTTTGTCCACTATGCTGAGTTGTTGTCACCTTCCTAATATTTTTGGATTTACTATCAACAGGAACATTGCTTTGCATTGTATATCTCTTTTAGTAATGTGGATTTAGAACCTCCAGAGGATGGGTGGTAGAATATGTGGTCAGTAGATTTACTTAAAGGACTACTTGACAGATTTGTTGATGACTTGATCTCTCATGAAGCTCAATTGTTATCTTTTATGTATCTCCGAGGAGATTTGCATATTCTTGATGAGGAGGATATGAACTTTTATGTAGGAGATATGATTTCATAGGTAGTCATGTATGTCCATTAAGCTAAATTGAATATGGTTGATGGTCTAAAGACTTATCATTTAGCAGACATTATGGTGTAAAGGCTATGCTTGGCATCCTACTTTGGAGGATGATATTCTAGAACCTCACTATAGATGGAGTGTATTTCACAAGTTAGATGTTTAGCCCTTGAGATCCCAAATGTTAAACCATATTGCTAACACTCCTTTATTCAATGAAGATTTCTTCTTAGCCTTTGATTTCCGTTGTTCCATTTATCCTTATGATCCTCATGATATCCTATCATATTCCTTAATCTCCTATCGAATACCATTGTATATTGCCATTATTCAATCTAACTTAGATAGTGTACCTCTGTTATCTTTTTTACTCATGTTGTTTCCCCTCACATTCCAGTTTTTACTACATGCCCTTTATTGCTAAACCTATATTCTCACCTACTCCTATTGAAACTACTTCTGTTATTCAACCTATTCCTTATGTTTGTCCAACAGAATTCCTTCAGAAATTTCTACTTTCTTTTCCTTCTTTTCCACCCTCATTATCTCTACATATATCTTCATTCTATGATTTATCTTATCCCCCTCTTCATTGTTCTCATATTATCCCTTTACCGTCTCCTTTAGATTATATTAATCTTCCTCCCCAATCAGTTATGGATACTCCTGGGTATAACAATGATATCCTTCGTTGACAGCAGTGGACATTGAATGATTCTTTGATAGGACCAATGTTTAATTGGCCCATCATTCTTGGTTCTTGGGACACTTCAGCGCAATATTCCACTTCCTATCTGCAATTTGCTAAAGCACATGCTTCTTTTGAGGATACTTTGGTACAATTGGCGTCTCATTTTTGCTAGTATCTTTGCTTTGTTGCATCACCAATCTCACTTGAATACTAGAAAGAGTATTCCAAACTTGATGATTAATCCAAATGAGGATGTGGCTGTTGCTCAGATGGATATTCTATATTACTTTGCATAAGCTTTTCCTACTAGGTTCATTATTGTGTTAGAAAGGATATGTTGCTTACAATTTCTTCAAAATGTGCCTCTATATTTTATGGATGAGAATAAGAGTCTATAACATCTCAACTTGAGTATGAAGTTCAAGAAAAAATATCGTCATCCTACATAGGTATTGACACTCTTTTGGATGTATTGATCCTTTTTAATGAAAATATTTCTCCTTGCTCTTCAACTTTTGGGAGCATGTGCCATTTAGACTACAGTGTTTAGTGTCCATGTGAGTTGACTATATATTTTATGGTATATATATATATATATAGTGTTTTATCCCTCTTGCGTGGAGTTAAAGATGAAAATGAAGCTAATTGAGAAGATGATTAATGATGGTTCGAGATTTTATCTACGGGATGGATGCTTATGACGAAAGATAACAAACCTCTTACATCCTTTAAAATTTTGTTTTTAAGTTGTGATAATGGATAAAGGTGTTTTCCGTTCATTGTATTCTTTATTAGATACAGGTTATGACTTGGGGTGATGGTGTTCTTGAATATGATAAATAAGACCCAAATGTGCTATATTTTGAACTTATATTCTCTTTTTCCTAGGTCACGATGAGGATGCTCCTTAATTAAGTGTGGGGATATGTTGAGGGTTGAAACGATTGATTGTTTGGTTTATTTTTGTTGTTTTTGAGGACTGAATGGTTGATTTTGAATTATGTTTAGTTGTTTTAGAAGTTTTTGAGAGTGTTTTGGACAAGGTTGATTATGTTTTGAAAGCTTATGATGGTTTATAGTGGAGATATGATGTTTTGTTGATGTCTTGTTAATGTCTGATTGTACCTGTTTGAATCTGTTGACCTTTTGTTTTGCTATGTTTCTCTTTTGTATGAAGGGTTGGAGTAAGGATTGATGAAGTTTGAGAGTGTTTGGAAGCTTGTTGATTGATTCTTGATAGTTTGGAGTGATTTCAATTGAGCTAAAAGCTTTCTGATGCCTTCTGTTAACCCTTTGTTGAGCATCTGTAGATCCTCTGTTTCTGTTCTATTTTGTTCTGTATGCCTCTGTAAGTGTGATATGGGATGAATGTGAAGCTTGGAAAAGTTTTCCAATCTTGGGAATGGATGAATATAAGTTCAAATTAGCTTAAAGAAGTTGAAGAAGTAGTTGCTGAAGATTTCAAGTAAAGACTAAAGTGAAGTGATAGTAGTGAGCTCTCAAGGGACATTGTAGTGATAGAGGACCCTCTCGATCAACCTAACCAGTGTATGCAGTAATTATAGAGGCTTCCCAAAACCCTACTGCAAGTACTCAAGGAGGTGAAAAATTAAAGGACTACTTGTCCAATTCAGTCTCGCAAGCATAAAGAAGGAGCTTATGGATGTGATCATAGAATAGCTACAGACACTAAAGGTTAATACCGCTAAAATATCCACTCCTGCAAGAGATGGGAGAGATGTGATGCATTCTAATACATGGTGTGGGAAGTGCTATCAAGTGAGACATTTGGCAATTGAATATATCCAAAAACCAACCATCCTAAGAGCCTTCTGTTCATACTACTTGAGGAAAAACCATACAAAAGATGTTTGCTCTTTGAAGGAGATGCACGAAAGAAAAAAGAAAGAGGAAGAAGCAAGATTCAACTTGTTGGAATCCAAGATGACCATGTAGGATATTGGACCAAAGCCTAGAGAGTTTGGTCCTAATTTTGGTCCAACAAGGTTTCCCTCTCAAAGTTACAGAGGACGACAATCTGGCGGTGGGCCTAGAGATCAAAGGTGGAGTATTACAGATGTGGAGAAAAAGGTCATATCTCACCAAATTTTCCAAACCCTAGAAGGTCAATGGACTATAAACCCTTACGCAGTTGATGCAAAGGGGAAGGCCACACTGCAAAAGACTCCCGCTCCTGTGAAAGCTACTCTCGAGATTGAACAAAAGACCCTAGAACCTGCTTCCAATTTGGTGGAATTGAAAGTTGCCACAATAATGCATACAAAGAACCTACAGTTCCAAAGGAGAGCATTTCCTCTTCTAAGATAGTGAAGTTCAACCTTCCCAAGGAGAAGCACAACAATACAGAACTGACAAGAAGAAGAGGCCTAAGGATTGCTCCCTCAACAACAACCAAGTCCAACAAAGCCCCAGAGCTTGTGCAAGAAGTGGTTGTGGCTAATGCCTTACAAGATTTTGGAACCCCAAATTTTGGCATATGGATTGAAGGATGCTTTATAGCAGACACATTAATTGATGGAGGCTCATCAATAAGCATAATGATGGATGCGACAATGAAAGATCTAGGCTTGCAAGGAATGTAGCCTACGTAGTGGCTTATTCGATTGGCAAACCAAAGTAGAATTAATCCTTTGGTTATTCTTCCATACATGAAGACAACCCTTGTAGGAAGAGATTATTGGCTAACGTATTCGATGGTGAAATCAAATTCCTATGAGACCTCATACTCTTTGATGCTGGGAAGACCATGGATTTTTTATGTAAGGGCACGGACGAATTGGTTCAAAGGAACCCTAACCCTAGGCAGAGGAGCCAACAAGGTGGTGCTGAAGTTGTATAGATCGCAAAAAGGAAATGGATCCACTTCCATCGAAGTCATAACAAACTCTGCCAATGAAGCTGTGATAATGGACAAATATGTTTTCCTTTCATTGTATTCTTTATTAGATACATGTTATGAGTTGGGGTCATTGTTGGATGGTGTTCTTGAAGATGATAAAGAAGACCGAGATGAGCTATATTTTGAATTATATTTTCTTTTTCCTAGGTTGCGATGAGGATGCTTCCTGATTAAGTGTGGGGATATGTTGAGGGTTGAAATGATTGATTGTTTGGTTGATTTTTGTTGTTTTTGAGGACTGAATGGTTGATTTTTAATTATGTTTAGTTATTTTAGAAGTTTTTGAGAGTGTTTTGGACAAGGTTGATTGTTTTTTGAAAGCTTATGATGGTTTATAGTGGAGATATGATGTTTTGTTGATGTCTTGTTAATGTCTGATTGTACCTATTTGAATCTGTTGACCTTTTGTTTTGCTATGTTTTTCTTCAGTATGAAGGGTTGGAGTAAGGATTGATGAAAGTTGAGAGTGTTTGGAAGCTTGTTGATTGATTCTTGATGGTTTGGAGTGATTTCAAGCGAGCTAAAAGCTTTCTGATGCCTTCTGTCAACCATATGTAGATCCTCTGTTTCTGTTCTATTTTGTTCTGTATGCCTCTGTAAGTGTGATATGGAATGGATGTGAAGCTTGGAAAATTTTTCAAATCTTGGGAATGGATGAATATAAGTTCAAATTAGCTTAAAGAAGTTGAAGAAGTAGTTGCTGAAGATTTCAAGTAAATACTGAAGTGAAGTGATAGTAGTGAGCTCTCAAGGGACATTGTAGTAGTCTTGGTGACCTTTCATATTAGACATACCCCTTGGAAGGGGTATCCATGACCTAATAGGGGTTATGCATGATTATTCTTGATTATCTCATTGTACAATTGAGAGAGACCATATATGAGAGTGAGAGATAGCCAATTCTATGAAAAACATTGTATCTATGAGTGAGAGATTGCGAGAGACAGCTATGGAACCTTTGAAGAAGAATACTATGTGATGATTTCCATTCAAAGTGGTGTATTATCTTGTATCTTTGTGATATCATGATGAATTCTATGAAGAATATGAAGAGCATAATAAATTTGGTTCAAGTTGAAGTCATCGGAGAATTGTTTCTATGAAGTTGCGTGAAGATTTCTTGTTCCTGGTGTTCTTTCCCTTGTTGTGGACATATCAAATATGAAAAAGGTGGTTGTTGACGATACAATATATATTTTCTTGCAGTAGATTCCCCATTTTGTTGGTATTGCTCTTGGGGTTGCAACCTAATGATTGACACACCACATATATCTAAATGAACAAGAGCCAAAGGCTCACCCATGCACTTCATGTCAGACTTCTTATGCATATTACGGGTCTACCTACCATATAAAAAATGATCACAAGAGTCAAAATACTTATAGTATAAGGATGGAAGATATTGTAAATTAGTAAGCATTTTCATTCCTTTCAAAGACATGTGCCCCATGCGACGATACCAAAGAGATACATGTGGAATTGCAACCATAGCCAAAACATGGTCAATTGACCTAGATGCAAGCAAAGGATAGAGGATACTAGACTTAGCACCACATGGAATAACAAGATTCCCACTGGTAATCTTCCATGAGGAATCGCCAAAGGAGACAACATAACCTGCATCATCCAAGGTGCCAATAGAGATAAGGCTCTTTGTGAGAGTCGATACATGACGTAGATCATGAAGAGTGAACATGCTATCTTAACCAAAACACAGCTAGACATCACCAATACCAATGATCTCCAATGTCAAGTCATTACCCAAATGGAAAAATCTAGTCATACTATGATAGGAGTGAAACCACTCTCTATGAGGGATCACATGAAAGGAAGCTCCTGAATCTATCAACCAACATTGAGTATATCTTAACAAAGCATTGGTTAGCTGTGAAGTATCCAAAGAAGAAGCTACCAAGATAAGATCATCAGATACATCAAGCTGCTAATGCACCACATTAATCTCCTCAATCTTGACACTAGACTTGCTAAACACAATGTTGTGATCATCATTCTTGTCTTACACTTTACCCTTTTCCTTTTCCTTGTGCTTGTCTTCATGTATCTTATGGTATTGTAGACGAATATGACATTCTTTCCCACAATAATGACAAGAAAGACCAAACTTATAGCCATAGGACTTACTTTGAGATTATCCATGTGTCCTAAATTGAGACATGTTAGAGTCTCTACCATGACTATTTCCAGCCTGCCAGTCTCCCATAGTCAATGCGCGTGTTGTATGGGAAGCATTCACATTCTTTTTGTTCACCTCTTCTGTCAAGAGGGAACTTTCAACATTTGAAATTCCAGCCCATCCTTAGCAGAAAGAGACATACAAAAAGTGTCCTATGACTCATATAGAGTACCAAGCAAAAATAAAGGATACAAAGTATCCTTGTACCCAATCTCCTATGAATGTAAATAGTTGATGATGGAGTTCAAACTCATTAGATCCTTCCTTTATGCAAAGATCCATAAATTGTTTCAACCAATATATTTGAGATGTAGGACTCTACTTATCATAAAGATTCTTAATCTATGCCCAAAGCTCATATGCGATCTAATTTGTAACTATAACATTGTAGTAAACCTCCTTAGAGAGTGATAAAATGATTGTGGATTTACATTGGTTATCTAGTTCATCCCAATTCTCAGCCGCAATGTTATTGGGTTTGGCACCCCCATTTTTTGAGTAGTCTAACTTGCAATTTTTGCACCAAAAGCTACTACACATAGGTCTTCCAATAGTTGTAATTGGTCCCATCTAGTTTCTTAATATTGAAGATAACATTGTTGCAAGAACCACTAGCCATAATGAGACCAAGAAAGTGCAAAAGAAGGGCAATATAGGCTGCTATAGTACCCTATAAGTTAGCCCCAAAATCACTACTAAATCAAGCGAGAGATTGGAGATACTGCCAAAGTAATGAGGTAATGACTATCCACAACCTATAAGCAAAAGATAATTTAGTTTGCTGCATAACCTGTAATGGTGCACTATAACTATGCTAGTTGTAGGTAGGTGCAACAAAATAAATATAATAAGCAATAAGTTAGTGGCCATGTGAGGATCATAATGACTATCGATGTGTTAAGTGTAGATGTGTGGACCCATCTAGCCAGGTATTCCATCATCAATGTCCGCACGTGTTGAGCTTGCCATCTCAACACTCCTTCTCAAGCTCAACTCTGTCTCTACAACTCCAAGTAAGCTTCGAAACTTTCAAAGCCTCTCTATACCCAAGGCCTTTGTGAAAATGTCAACTATTTGATCATGTGTATTGACATATACCAAGTCAATTTCTCATGTTGTAAGTACTTTCTCTCTCACAAAGTGGTAGTGCACCTCAATGTGTTTTGTCCTGGCATGGAACACAAGGTTCCTAGCTAGCTGTATACTACTCATGTTTTCATAGTGAATGATAACTCGATCATCTTCCTACACATCCAAATTACCCAATAACTTTTATAGCTATACCACCTCATATGTTGCCATAGCAACACCTCTATACTTAGCCTCCTCTATGCTTGATAAAGAAATTATAGGTTGCTTTTTGTTGCTCTATGTAACTATTGCATTACCAAGGAAAAACATGAATCTATTAGTAGATCTTCTATCTGACACACTACCAACCCAATCTGCATTTGTGTATCTAAACACCTATACATCCTTATCTGCCTCATAAAAAAGTCCACAATGTAAAGTGAAATTCACATACCTCAATATGTGTCTAACTACATCCAAATGAGGCTTTCTTGGCATCTACATAAACTAACTGAGAAGGCCAACAACATAGCTCAAGTCTTGCCTTGTGATAGTCATGTAAATGAGACTTCCTACTATCCTCATGAAAATAGTAGGGTCTTCTATCTCACTCCCAACATTAGCACTCAGCTTCACATTTTACTCCAATGGTACTGAAAGAGGCTTACATGTTGTCATATCATACTTGGGTAACATATTCAAGCCATACTACCTTTGGAATAGCCATATACCATCATCACATCTGATCACCTCAATACCAAGAAAGTATCTCAACTCACCCAAATCCTTCATCTTAAACTTCTTCTTCAAGAAGTCATTAACTTCAGCAATCCCATTGTCATTATAATCAAGTCATCCACATAGATAACTATGATGACCAAGCCTACATCTCTCCTTCTCACATAAAGTGAGTGATCAACATCGGAAATATAAAAGCCAATATTGACAAGTTAATCTGCCATCTTGTCAAACCATGCTGTAGGTGCTTGGTTCAACCCATAGAGCACATTTTTTAACTTGCACACATATGTAGGATGCTCTAAATCCTCATAACTTGTTGGCTACTCCATATACACCTCTTTTTGCAATTCACCATGCAAGAAGGCATTCTTGACATCCATTTGTTGCAATCTCCAAGCTTTGGCTGCTACTAAGACAATCATGTATCTAATAGCTGCCATCCTAGCAATTGTACTAAATGTCTCTTCATAATCTATGTCAAATGTTTTAGCATAGCCTTTTGCAACCAACCTAGCCTTATACTTGCTAACCAAACCATTTGCATTATGCTTGAATTTGTAAACCCACTTACATCTAGTAGCTTTCTTTCCCGATACCAAATCCCAAGTTTTATTGGCTTCTAATACAACCATCTCCTCATCATTTATTGCATCCCATTGAGCATGACCAATAGCATCCTAAAAAAAAGTGGATTCAACATCCTCAACTACCTTTACCGTATAAGCATAATGGTGAGCTACATAACCTTCAAAACAAAATCTTTTAATAGGGTATTTGACCCTACTAGACCTACGTACCACAGGATCATTGAGTGGAGCCTTTATAGTACTATGTACTCTCTATACACCTGGTGTCCTGAAGACTGAAGGAATACCAAGCTCATCATCCAAACTCTCTGAACCATTAGAATCTCCATCAAATCCCAAATGACTAGTAGATACATCATTACCATTCAACATTTTCTTATTTCCTTTGTCTTTACCTACAACACTTGAAGATCCCTTCAGATTAAAAATGTTTTGGGATATTCTTTTCACCCATCAATGTCCATGCAACTTTAGCAATATGCCTATTTTTTCTTACTGTCCCATTTTGCTGTGGGGTATACCTGTAAGTAAACTGTCTCTTTATCCCATGAGACCTCAAGAAGCCACTAAACTCATTAAAGAGGTACTCCCCCCCTCCATTTGATCTCAAGCATTTAACTTTTAAGAATGTTTATGTTTCAATAGCCACCTTGAAAGATTTGAAGTGCTCAAATACATCACTCTTTTCCTTCATAAAGTATACCCATAGCTTCCTTAAATAATCATCAATAAATGTGACAAAGTATTTGTTGCTACCAAGATATACATTCTATGTAGGCCTCCAAACATTTATATGCACAACATCAAGTATATTTCTGTTGCTCACATCTCTATCATGCAAAAAGGGTTATCTTGCATGCTTATCAAACTGGCATGCTTCATACACTTTATGAAATTCTGTAACTCTAAAAGGAGGTAACCTTGTAACCAATCCTTTGGATTGCATTAATTTTAGCCTTTATACATTTGCATGCCCAATATATTTATGCCATATTTCAATGTTTGCAACCACTCTTTTTCCTTTAGCATACATAGTAGCAATCATTGCAGGAATTCCAACATCTAAAGTGAACATGTAGTCAACTCTACTTCCTTTTGTGACCAACCTACAATTATCATTAAAGTCTTCTACTAAACAACCTTTTGCATTAAATCAAACCTACAATCCTTGCTCTACCATTTGGCCAATAGACACTAAATTCTTTGTGATTGATGGCACATGTAATACATATGATAGACTCTTTGTTTGGCCATCGTGCAAGAACAAGGGAGCCTTTTCAATGTGTGAAATTGGGTGGCATGAATCATCACCCATATGTACATAACTTGGATTTTGTAAGTCTTGCATCTCTCCAAACCATTCAACATGACTGATCATATGATTAGATGCACTTGAATCAATATACCATACATCATCATGTTTCCCTTTTCTTGTAACAACTTTCATCAAGCTGCATAATAAACATACACTCATTTTTATCTTTATTCTATCATGAAGATGATGTAGAGTTTCCTTACTGCAATTTACCATTGTGGATATCATTCTTCTTAGCATAACAATGGGCTGCAATATGACCTATTTTGTCACAATAATGGCAAATAATAGCAGAATTTTGGAATTTTTGTTTTGCTATCCACCTCTCCCTGTAGAGCTTCCCCTACCTCTAAAGTTTTCATGGCCTCCTGACATCTGCATTTTCACCAAATTGCTAATTCAACTTGTTTTATTGGTTATCACCAGCACATCCCATACCATGGCCTCTTGAAGAGAATCTGTCATGTCTCTTTCTCCTAAACTTGAGTAAAATGCTTAGACCTATTTACCATTTCTTTTAGATGAGTCACCCTACGTAGTATTGATCTCATCGGTAAAATCATGAGAGAGACCAACTCATTAAAATCTAAAAATGGCTTCCGTACTACATATATAAAAGTGACAAATGATTTCCAAGCCTTCTCATTATTAAGGCCACCCAAAGTAGATGAAACCAAATCATTATCATTAGGGCATTGCACGATCATTGCTAAAGCATCTTCAAGGCTCCTCAAAACATACTTATTAATAGACATTGTCCCTTTCTTCAAGGTATTCAACTCTTGCTTGAGTTGAATCTTTCGTGCCTTTGTATTTATTGAAAACATGTTCTAAAAAATTGTCCAAGATGCATGTGAAGTTTTTACATTCCTGATATATCCAAGCATAGTATTATCAATGACTGTAGATAGCTAATACATCACCTTTTTATCTTTTGCATTCCATTCTTTCCATGCCTTTAATTCATCTGCAGTCGTAGGGATACTCATCTCTTTGGCTCCTTTTCTTCACCTGCAATGAACTCATAAAGTCCCTTTCCAATGAGAAAGTTCATCACACAGAACTTCAATGAAGGATAGTTGTTCTTTTCCAGCTCCTCAATGATGGGATTTCCATTGTTATCTACCATTATCACAAAAATGATACAAAATAGCAAGCAAGTCTTCTGTAACCTTTCACAACAAGTGCACAATAATACACCAAGCAATCTTTTTCACTGATTACTCAATAGTATATGTAATCTACAACCTGTTTGTTGATAAAACTTATGTTTGCTTCCTAGAAAACACCTCAAAAATTATAGATTTGAAATTTGCAACATGTGCACCCACTTTTAGTCGATATAACTGAAATCACACTATATCTTGAAACTGATGTTCGTAACCTTGTGACTCTAAAATGGAGCCCAAAATAGCCTCACATGCCCAAACAAGAAATATTTTTATAAAGGGCATGATTGTGCAACTATCAGGTTTCAAACAGTTGGGAATAATTCAACAAATGCAAATAGTGATCATAGTATTGTCGGCAATGTTGATGATATACACATGTACCTTGATGCTAGATATGTTTTTGCTTTGAAGGCATGTTGGAGAATCTTCAAGTGGAGAATCTTTGATTACCACTTGCACAATGAAAAACCAGATGCCATTCATTTGCATATACACTTGCATGGGGAGAATATTGTGATGTTTCATGATAATGATGATATCAAACAAGTGGTTGCACATGACAACATTCATCGGATAACCTTGACAGAATGGTTTTTTTTGCAATCAAATGTATCTAAAGGAAAATGTGTTGCTTTATCATGAGTTTTCTTTGCAATGGGTTTAGAATTCTAAAAGGAAAATTTGGAGAAAATGAAAAAAGGGGATGTTTGTGGTTGTTTTTGTGCCGCCATCTATAGGTGAGCTTGACCACTTGAGAATGATGTTGATGATATGCAAGGGTTGTAAGTCTTTTGAGGAACTTTGTATACTTGACATAGTGCTATAGCTTTAAAGTGGCTTGCATTACGAAGGGCTTGCTCAAGAGTGACCATGATTGGTACAGATGCATGGCAGAAGCTGTGATGGTGCAAATAGGTAGAGAATTGCATGCACTTTTTGCAACTTTTTTAGTCTTATGTGATCCAATGAGACTTGGCCATTTGTGGGACCGTTTTAAAGTTCATTTGATAGATGATATTTTGCATCCATTGGTTTTCTCTAGTGGTCATGAGCACTCCACCTAAGAGGTTGCTTTCAATTTATGCATGATGCATTTGGAAGACATCTTAAGGCAACATAGTCAGAGTTTGAACTAGTTTGAGGGAATGCCAAGGGTAGATAGGTTATTGGTTTCAACTTTTGTAATTCTTTGATTCCCAAGGAGTTGGATGTTGATATTCAATATCAAAAAAAGATTGCCTACTCAATGGAGTCTAGTTTAAATGAATATCAAAGGAGAGAATTCTTAGATGTGCTTGATGCTATAAGTTCATCATGGAGCGTCATGTTCTTCTTGGATGGTCTACGGGTTTGGGGAAACCATATTTGTATAATTTCTTATTCGCAAGATTTCAAGGGGAGGAGAAAGTTGTGCTAGCAACAACATCATTAGGTTTTGTTGCATTGTTATTACCTAAGGAGTGAACAACACACTCAAAATTTAAGATTTCACTAGAGCTAAAGAACACCTCCTCGTGTAATATTCCTATGCAAGGCCAACTAATAGAGTTGCTATGAGGTGCTTGACTTATAATTTGGGATGAGGAATCGATGATGGATATCTATACTTTTGAGGCTTTGGAAAGAACTTTGCAATCAAAATAGTACAGCCAGCAATCTTTATTGGCTGAAAAAGTTGATGGACCTTCACATGAAGGAAGGTACAGTCATGTCTATACATTTGAATGAGTTTAACTTAATTTTTAGTTAGTTGATAGCCTTGGATTTCCACATTGATGATGAGTTCAAGGCCACTTTCTTGCTATGCACTTTGCCTGAATGTTGGGATACTTTTAGGACAACTTTGAGTAACTCAAATGCTTAGTTGTTATATTCTAATGTGGAGAGTTCTTTGCTGATGGAAGAACTCAATAGGAAAAATAATTTAGCAAACAAGTCTTCCAATGCATCACACACTGGGGGCAGATTTCAACAAGAGGATAGTTTTGAAAATAGAGCACACAACAAGTGTCATGGTAAAAATGTGGAGTGTCATCATTGTGGCAGAAAAGGGCACTATAAACATGACTTTTTTCAAGTGAAGAAAGAGAAAGGCAAAAGCAAAAACATTGAAGATAGCAAGGCTAGGAAAAAGGATAGCCAACTTGCAAAGAAAAGGAGTGAAAGATAGAGGAGGTAAATGTAGTCACTCATGAGAATGACAGTGACGGTAACGTACTCCTTGCTTCTTCTTTGAGTGCACATTCATTGATTGTAGATTCTAATGATGACATGCATGCTTGGATACTTGATTCAGGTGCATCTTTTCATGTCACACCACATCATGTGTAGTGTTTTGACTACAATGGTGGTCCATGTGGTGTTGTCCACTTGGGGGATAACTATGCATGTAAAATTGCAAGTATTGGTAGTGTGAAACCAGAATTTCAGCATGGCTCCATGTTTGTTTTGCCTAATGTGAGGCATCTACCTCAGCTCAAGAAGAGCTTAATAAGCACAGGGTAGTTAGGTGATGAAGGCTATCACACAAGGATACAAAGTATCACTTTTGGAGCCCTTGGCAACAATGCGAGACCCCTTACAAATTTTCCATTTGCTATCCCCCTTGTGGGTATGGTTTATCAAAAGTTGAACCAACAATGGTGACATTGTTGGTCCAACAATGGCTTGGATTGAGAGGTAGGGCAACATTGTCTGAGGTAAAAAACGATGCTTCCTCGGGGAAGAAGGTGGTGATTATTTTTGTGTCCACAAACTATAAGTGAATGCGATTATCAATATAATTGACATTAAGTTGGTTCAAAATTTAGAGGTACTTCCCAGAGAATTTTATTACCAACTCCTTCAACATTTGGGAGAACGTAGAACATGAGAGGGATGCTCTTAGTCTTGATGGTGACCATCAATCTATAGCATCCCAATAAGGAATAATGTTTTCCTTTGTAGGGGTTCCAACTTTGCTTCTATGTGCTACAGTTGTGGTTGCGCTAAATTATGCTAGTAGTAGTAAGGAAGGGTGTTATAGTCTGATCCCTTGTTGATGAGATCATCTACCAGCATTGACCTAGTAATAGTGAGGCAAATGCAAAGCTACACGGCTAGGATTAGGGGCTCATCATCTAATTCTATGCCACTAATGGTAAGTGCGCCAACAATGGTTACTTGATGTGGTAGCATAGGGGGTTGATGGTGTTGCTCAAATTGTCCATAGAAAGTTTGTTCCACACATAGCAAGGGGATGTCTCATTATGGGAGGATCATGCGAGGGATGTCCAAGTGGATAGTATTTCTTAATTTTGCTACCATTGAAATGGCCAAGGGGTTGACCATCTAGAGTTTCCAAGTCCACATTCCAAGTCGTGCTTATTACATGGGCATGGAAAGGTCTGAGGTCTCATAGTTTCAAATCTTGTTTATGGCCTTTCATGGAGTATACTAGAACAAGACCCCCCTTATCAAAGTAACATTGTTTGACATGCTTGTCAAACGAGGCTTTTTGTCCAGCCTTCGGTCATCAAGGAGGGTGTGCATGGCTAGCAAGTGTATCTCAATCAAACATTCAAGATCCTCAAGACGATGTTGCCAAGCTCTAGTGCCGTCTTAGCATTCTTGGCTAGCAATACAAAGGTTGGGAATTAAAAAGTTCAACAACATGATGGCATTAGTATTATATGTAAGTCAAAATGGGATTTGTCTCATAGCACTCTTGTAGGCCATTCAATAGGCCCTCAATGCAGGATATGTGGGACACTTGGTGCAATGATAACCTTCTATATGTTTAGCTATTAGCAACCCACCAGAAGTTATGGATCATGTCTTCTTTTGCACTATAGAATCCCTTTAAAGCTAGTATTATGTGAATGATGGCACCATGGCTATCCTCAAATAAATGAACTTTGAGTACTTCAAAATTGAATTCCTTCCCCTCTACAGTGACATAAAAGTAGAATTTAGAGATTGTGAGAAAGAAGAAGTAGAAGAAATGCTAGCCATAGAGTCTCAAAGACTAGAGAAAATAGAAGTTCCTTTGTTCCCCTTTGTGGAGCACTGAAATTTGGGTGGAGCCAACTCTCTAATGAATGAGTCAATAAAGAGACAAGAATTGGAGCATCTCTAGAGGTACTTAAGAAGGCATAATGTGAAGGGTAGGGTAGAGAACAACAAAGTAGGAGAAGAATCTTTTAACATCCTTATGACAACCAAAAGCTTGCAAGTTTGTGGAATTGAGAAGACCAGTCAATCTACAAGTTGTAGTGGAAGGTGCAAGACCGTATGATGAAGTTGAAGCCCATAGCAATAGTGCCCTCAAATAGTTTCCCCAATGATGGCAACTCAACAACAACAATGGAACCCTACCAATTGGAATCAATAACCCTGAGTCTCAATAGGAGCTCTAAATTCAAACCAGAATAAAGGACCCTCTGGATCAACCCAACTAGTATATGCATTAAGTACAAAGGCTTTCCAAAACACTATTGCAACTACTAAATGTACCCAAACTCTTGGAGCTTTTTGTTCATACTATTTAGAGAAGAATCATACAGAGAAGAATCAAGATTCAACTTGTTGGAATCCAAAATGACAATGCAAGACATTGGACCAAAGTCTAGAGAGTTTGGTCCTAATTTCAGCCCAAGGGAGTTTCCCTCTCAGAGTTACAGAGGACGACAGTCTACCAGTGGATAGAGATCAGAGGCAGAGTGTTACAGATGTGGAGAAAAGGAGCATATCTCACCGAATTGTCCAAACCCTAGAAGATCTATGGACTACAAGCCCTTATGCAGTTGATGCAAAGGATAAGGCCACATTGCAAATGGAATTAGAGGTTATCGTAATAATGCTTGCAAGGAAATGAGAACCTACATCTCCAAAAGAGAACATTCCCTTTGCAAAAAATTGTGAAGTTCAATCTTCCTAGGGAGAAATAGAACAGTGAGAGCATAATGATGAAGTACAGAGCATTGTAGTGCCACAGAGAGCTACAGAGAGAGAATTAGAGACAAGATTGGAGGTCTAGGAGATAGAGGATGTCAAAGTACCTCCAGAAGTAGAAGAAGTACAAATGTTGCCACTCTTAAAGGAAAGAGAGAAGATAAAATTGGGTGTTTCCCCATTCCCTACTCGATTGGAGAAGCCCACGGATCCTATTAAAGAATATGAATTGGTCAAAGATCTAGACACCTTCAAACCAAGTCTAACCTTTGAATAGATGTTGATGTTGTCTCCTAGTTATAAGAAGAAATTCAAAATCATACTGACAAGAAGAAGAGAGGTTTAAGGATTACTCTCTCAACAATAAACAAGCCCAACAAAGCCCCAAAGCCTGTGAAGGGAGTGGATGTGGCGAATGCCTTCTTAGATCTTGGTACCCTAGAGATTGGTGTATGGATTGAAGGATGCTTTATAGTAGACACATTGATTGATGGAGGTTCATTAGTGAATATAATGATAGATGTGACAATGAAAAATCTAGGCTTGCAAGGAATGCAGCCTATAGATTGGCTTATCAGATTAACAGACCAAAGGAGAATCAAGCCTTTGGGCATTCTCCCATATGTGAAGACAACTCTTGCAGGAAGATATTATTGGTTGACCTATCTGGTGGTAAAACCAAATTCCTATGGGACCTCATACCCTCTATTGCTAGGAAGACCATGGCTTTTTGAAGCAAGGGCACAAACAATTGGTTCAAAGGAACCCTAACCCTAGGTAGAGGACGCAACAAAGTGGTACTAAAGTTGTATGGATCACAAAAAGATAATGGACCCACTTCCATTGAAGTCCTAATAGACTCTTCCAATGAAGCAACAGATGGCACATCATGAGATGAAGAAGTTGTCAAACAAATATTTCCCAAGAAAACAAAGGCACAATCCCTGACAGTGGGCACTGTAAGCCAACTGTCAAAAGAAGCAAAGTCATTGTCAATGGGTGAATACATCTTACCTGAACGCTCTGTCAACAAGATAGAAGCATGAATGTATTTATCTCCCTGTTATACGGCTGTAACAGAGATAGAATCAGAGACAGAAACAAAAATAGAGACACACGTAGAAAGTAGAGGCATAAGATATAATAGAAAGCCCGTTCTTCTCTTACAGAGCCCCCACAGAGGTAAAAATAGAGCGTGAAGAGGACAAAGATGACAATGAAGAAGAAGACTATGAAAGCGAGCTAGAAGAATTTATCCTACATGCAGAAGGCATAGATGAGGAAGAAGTTCCAAAATCCTTAGAAGCAAAAGATCCGATGCTATTAGACAGAATGACTATAGTACCATTTGGACTGGCTAATGAGTCCCACCATATGCAAAATATCCATAAGAACTAGATTAAGCAGAATAAGAATTCCTTCAGAAGTGGCTCTTGTCACCTTAATCCACCAAGAGAAGATGATGATGATGCATCTTGCCAACAACCACAAGTCCTTCAACTCAAGCAGAACTTCGAAGGTCCATGTTATGTTCTTGGATGCATCCTCGAAAGGCGAGTCCTCAAGCCAAGAAGTAACTGATTTTCAAACCAAATCCAAAACAATAATGATACCCTTTCAACTTCCCAAGGAGCAAGCTAAATCCCCATTGAAAGAGGAAGTTAGTTCTAGAGGAGCATCAGAAGAGGAGACCACTCCTTTGAAGGAGTCAGATCTCTACTCAGAAGAAGCAATTCATGGGACCTTTATCCCTGAAGTGGAAGGTGAAAAGAAATTAACATTCATGGATGCAGATGGTATTGAATTTCACCTGAAGGTGGGTATCAGTCTTCCCGAAGGAGAATTTTCAATCTTGCATGACCTCCTAAAAGAAAACTTGGACATGTTTGCATAGTCGTGCAAATATGTGACGGGTATTGATCCTATAGTGTGTCAACATCACATCGACCTAGAGCTTGGTGTTAAGATTGTGAGGTAAAGACAGAGGTGCATGAATCCAAATTACTCAACCCTGGTGAAATCCGAATTTGCTAAAGCTCCTTGAAGCTAAGTTTATCTCTTAAGTGGCCAATAGTGAATGGGTTTCGCCCATCATGGTAGTACCCAAGAAGAATGGAAAGCTACAAATATGTATGGACTTCTGAAAGTTTAATTCCAAGACTAAGAAGGATCATTTCCCTATCCCTTTCACAAACCAATTGTTGGACATAGTGGCAGGCCATGAACTTTATTCTCTCTTGGATGGATTTAGTGGATATAATCAAGTCCAAATCACAGAAGAAGATCAATCCAAAACAAACTTCATAATCAAATGGAGAACCTATGCTTACAAAGTGATGTCGTTTGGGCTCTGTAAATGTCTTGCTACCTTCCAACAATGATAGTCGCATTCTAGAACTATCTACACGACTTCATTGAGGTGTATCTAGATGGCTTATATGTCTATAGACTAATCTGTGAGCACTGGAGATACGTAGAGTAGTGCTTTGACAGATGTCGAGAGTATGGGATCTCTCTCAACCCCAACAAATGCATCTTCAGAGTCTCATTAGGATTTCTTTTGGGCCACATCATCTCTACAAAAGGGATACAAATAGACCCTGCAAAGATTGAGAAGATTACAACTCTAACAGCACCAACCAACCTCAAACAGTTGTTTGTGAGGCTTTCTTGGCCATGTGGGTTATTACAGAAGATTCATTGCACACTCTGCGATAAAGGAAACCCCCTTGCATAAGCTCTTCAAAAAAGATGCAAAGTTCACATGGACTACTGATTGTGATGATGAAGCGTTCAACACCCTAAAGCAATCTCTGATTGAAACACCCATCTTGCAACCTCCTGATTGAATGAGGGAATTCCATGTGCACACTGATGCATTTGTTGAAGGCCTAGGTGTAGTCTTATGCCAAAAGGGCTCCTCGAAGTTAGATCAACCTATCTATTATGCCATCCAGAAAGTAACTAACAGAGAAAGAAACTACACCATGACAAAGCTTGAGTGTTTGGCAATGGTGTTCACCTTGGAGAAGTTTCGACACTACTTACTGTCAACACACTTCAAATTCTATGTGGACCACAAAGCCCTATCCTTCCTAATGAATAAATTAGACGTGAATGGAAGAATGATGAGATGGCTCCTTCTGTTCCAAGATTGACTTTGAGATAGTCACCAAACCTAGTCGTTCCCATGTTCTAGTTGATCATCTGTTACAAATCCCTCAAAGCCATAAAGAAGAGTAGGATGGCCGAGACCTTCCTGATGCTTCCCTCTTTCTAGTTGAAATTGTTACCCCATGGTATGCAAACATAGCCAACCTTTTTGCAACGCAATAGTATCCCCCTAGTATCTCCAGCCTCCGTGAGAAGAAGAAGCTTCTATTGGAACCAATCCCCCTACACCCTATTAGCTGGCACATTGTACAAGAAAGGCAAGGATGAAGTACTACGCAGATGTATAGCACGAGATGAGATTGGGATCGTTCTTTCTAAAAGCATGCCATGATGAGCCTTGTGAAGGACACTTTGCAGGAGAATTAATAGCTAGAAAGGCCTTGCTTGCAGGATATTGGTGGTGGCTGACCCTCCATAAGGATGCTTATGTGACTATTGAAAATGTTGTGATGCTTGTCAATGAATGGGGAATCCTACCAAATCTAGTGCCATGCCATTACAACCCATCCTTCCCCTTAAGCCGTTTGAGAAATGGGGAATTGATTTCATGGGCCCTATTGATCTGACAACCACAAGGAAGCACGAGATATATCTTGGTATGTACATACTATGTGATGAAGTGGTGTGAAGCCAAAGCTCTCAAGCAGGATAACAGCAACAACATGGCCCTGTTCCTATATGAGAACATTATCACGCGTTTTTGGTAGTCCCCTAGAGCTTGTAAGTGATAGAGGTACTCAATTCCTTGACAATATTATGGAAGAATTGATAGAGCTGTACAGGATCCGCCATCGTAAGTCCACACTTTATTACCATAGAGCCAAAGGCCAAGTCGAAGTTACCAATTGCATCCTTTGCTCGATCTTGAGAAAAACAATTGCTGCACATCATCGTGATTGGGACGGTTGACTTATAGAGACCCTTTGGGCATACAAAACCTCCCATAAAGCTGCTAAAAGATAGATCCCTTAGCAGCTAGTGTATGGTACAAAAGTCGTCTTTCCTATTGAACTGGAATTACCCTCTCTATGCGTGGCTATCACAGAATGCCTAGGTAAAGACGAGTCCTTGCAACACCGTCTCTTGCACCTAGAATGTCTAGATGAGACTCGCAGGATGGCCCTACAGTGCATGGAAGCCACTCAAGCTCGCAAAAAGGCCTATCATGATAACTTCATCAAGCAAAAGGAGTTCAAGGAAGGTGACTTAATCCTTGCTTATGATTTGAGATTTGGCAAGTTTCTAAGAAAGATTCAACCCTAATGGCTTTGTCCAAGTGCAAACAATTGATGCTTCTAATGATCCCTTCCTGATTAATGGCTATCGCCTTAAGAAGTATTACCCTCCTTGGGGATCTTGACAATCACTCCCGATAGCTCCTTCACTTTTTGCACGTCGGTCAGTAAGGCTTTGCCTATTGCTATCGATAGCCCTTCTGGTTATCCTTGTATAGTGGCCTCGTTCTCCTAGCCTCTCACAATCACTTCCACCACCTTGCTTCCTTTTCGACTAGCAGAGGTGGTGAGGATGGTTCTGATACATGATGTTCATGCCATTCTCCTCTTTCAAAAGAAGAAAAAGAAAAAAAAGAATAAATATATATCAGTCACGGGAAAAAAGGACTTTGGTCCGTGTCATGCTGACCTATTCTTCAAGAAAAGGTGGAGATACCCTCGATAATAGGGAAAAAGATAAAAATATAAAAAACTAAAAAGAAAAAACAAGAAACGACCAAACAAAATCAAACTATTATGAGAGAAAATGAAAAAATTCCATGTCATAACAAGCCTCATTCCAAGAAAAGGTGGCATATACCCTTAGACGGGAAGCTAGCTGTGGAAAAGGTGGAAACACCTTATAGTCCAAGATAGCTGAACCATTTGTTGTGATCTTCCAAAGCAGTTCCAATGCCACCTCCCTTGGTGCATGGACTCCTGTAACTCCATTGGTGCTTTTAACTCCTCCAATATACGATATTTCCAATATGCAATCTAAGTACCAAACTTGTTGGCTACCTCCCTAGCCATATCTTTTTATCAACCAATCCAAGTGACATCATCAACCCGATGAAGCCGATCTTCATCGATAACCTTGAGTGATGGGAGTTGTCATCCTAACCGGATGGGGGTGTGAGTATGGGCTACCCTTTGTAATTATCACTAGAGTGTGATATAGAGGGTGGGGTGAGTGACCAATCCTTGCCCTTTACACTCAATTGAGAGGTGAGATATGTGAATGGAGTGTTGCACGCATGAGATGGGTCTCTCCATACAGAAAGCACAAATTGCTACTATGTGCATGGCACTATAAGTCTCCCTGGTTTTCCTTCTTGCACCATATGCCAACACATGGCGGGATGCACTATTTCACCATCAATTGCTCACAAGGCATACAATCTTCACACAAGTGGCAGTGAGGTTTCAATCAACAAGGTGTGAGGAACTTAGTTGCCCTCTTGTAATCGTCAACAGAGTGTGAGACAAAGGGGGGTTGAGCATGATTGATTTCCCCTTTGGCGCAACTGAGAGGTGAGGATTGAGGAACGTTCCGACAATGGGAGATAGGTATGTTTTTGTTTCTCTATGCACACACGGGATGGGCCTTCTCCGCCATCACTACCTCATTTTGTTCAGCGCACTAGATGACAAGGCTCCATGGTCGTTCTTCTTGCATCTATGCCAAATGGGGTGGGACACACCGATGCATCATCAACTATGCACATCGGCATACTCCCTTTGAACCATTCCTTTTGTCGATTTCTAAACTGGTGTGATTTATGGGTTTCAATCCTTCCCATCTAGTGACATGAGTCATGGGGTGAGCGACTGATCTATCATTTCAACATGAGGGTTTGTGGAGATTATACCTCGCCACCACTGATAACCTAACCAACGCTTCATTAACAAAGCTACCTCCCTGTATGCTGTTGTGTGGTCCCTGCCATGCTAGATGAATTTGATGTGGTAAGACATGGTACCTCCTGTCGACAACTATCATCCTTTACGTGACAATGACGGTTCCCCTTGACCATTTGCAAATCGGGCCAAGTTTTTCTAACCCTATCCATTTTGATTTTTACAAGAGTTAGTCATGTTTTAAGTGTGGGAACGTACATATATGAGTTGTGATCAATTGATAAAGCTCACGTTGCTTAGTCAATCTGATCTATTAAGGTCTTAAGTGTGGGGACGCATCCCCGTGCGTCTGCTTTGCATATCCTCATGGAAACATCCCTATCGGATGACTGAAGTATCCCAAGTTCTAATCTTGCCCTAACGGGGTCCCTTACCCACCCATTTGTCCTATTTTCATCCCATCTTGGGGTTATTCCTTCTCCGTTTGTCTTTATCCTTTGTTTTGCCACTTTTCCATGAGAACGCATCCTAGTTTTTCCAACTTGCAATCTGACCTTACAGCCCTATTCCTCCCTTTGAATTAGCCACTTTTCCTTTTCATTATCCTTCATTTCAAGCCATGGATAATGAATTATAAAATTTTGAACTTTTTTTGGTCCATTTAACGTGTTTCCATGTGAATGTGCCTTTTTTTTTCAGAATAGTGATTTGAGATCACATACCTAACCTCTTGTATAATGAGTGCCCTAGACAAAAACCATCCACTAGTTCGGCTATTGTGCCATCTGTACCATTGGGACTGTTTGGAGTTGAAACCCTTGAAGGCGAAGCCATGCCAATTCCGCTGAATGTCATGACCCGAGCACACGCAAAGCAGGGCGGTATTTCATTACCATGACCTAGCAACCTTGATGTACCTTCAATAGGGAATAGAAGCCTTAGAAGAAGGAAAAAGTGGGATAAGACAAGGATTATGCTTAAGACAGATAGTGCTACCGCGTTACCAGAGGGTAAGCAAGTCATAGACACAAAAGCAGAGACATCTACTCCTAAGACAACGGAAAAGGGAAGTGCTAAGGTTGGAGAATATCCCAATCCGAGGCACCAATTGGAAGGGATTGATAAGGTCAAAGAGTGGGTGAGAGAAGTCCAAGCACACCTAAAAGATGTGGAACCCACCATGGAAGATGAGATTGATGAGTTCTCTAGCGTGAGCACACCAATTTTGCCTACTTGGTTCAAATCAAGAGGTGCATCCACACCCCACGTAATACCACATGGACAGAGCCTAGACACCACAAGTGGGTAGACTTCCCAAGATCATTGGCAAAAGAGTGTAGAGCCTAATAAAAAGCATGTAGTGGGCAACTTGCTCAATACATTGATATTAGCCCATGTGACCCTACCTCTAGAAGAGCTCCTCATGCTATGGCAAGGGTTGAAGCAATGGGTAGAACAACATGATGGGCACTTGGCATGACTAACTTGCCTGACCACGATATAGTAACGCACATACCAAGCTTAACCTTGAACTCAGTGCCTAGGTCTTTGCATGTGAATGTGTTTTGGGAAGGCACAGAGATGCACGTAATCTTGCCTATCAATGCATTAGGAGATGCTATATTAAAGGGAATTGTAGACACAAGAGCAGGAGTCAGTGTACTTAGCCATGCAGTCTTGTAGGCTTGGGATAACCCACCTATGGAGACTACAAGGTTTAACATCATTTTGGCTAATGAATTTGGAGTGCTAAAAGACTGGCCCTTGAGGATCGCGGGAGTCCAATTCTCAGCGAACTTTATAGTCATGAAGGGAGTGGACTACGATGTCCTGTTAGACTGACCTTGGATGCGAAATGCACAAGTGATACAAGATTGGGACAACGGTCTCATATTCTTAGGCAATAGATCGGAGGTTGTAAGAGTCGAGATGGACACTTGGAAGACCACTCCGGTCGAGCTAGATGCCACCTCTGCTATGTTAAAAGGGGACTTGCAAGGTAGAAAGTCCTATGGGCCACTAAGAAAGTATATTCCTTGCCCCAAGGATGAGCAGGATTGGATGCATGTGCTAGCCACTATCAATCTATCATTCTTAGATGAAGAGGAGGATTATAAATAAGCTGCCAGGGCAGTCAGTGAGTCCCAAAAAGTCACATCACCTCAACTGCCACTGAAGAATAGGATCCCACCATCAGTACCTCTCTATATGATAGCCAGAAACTCTAGTAATCAACCAGTACCATCACACTTACCACACGAGCCTACAATGCTAGAACCCCATGTAAATGCAAAAGTAGCCACCATCACTGAGATTAAGAAAGAGGGCAAGGAAGTAGTGGCACCTACCTACCTATGCATATCAATGAGTGCCTTGAAGACACACATTTTTGACACGCTCATTGATGAGGGAGCTGACTGTAACATCCTTACACACGATCATTGGACCCTCATTGGTCAGCTCCAACTACAGCCTACCAACACTAAACTCAACCCATTTGGAGGATAATCATACTCACTACTCGGAAAGTGCAAAATAGCAGTCTCTATCGAGACTGAAAGCCTACCTATGATCTTCTATGTGATGCCTAACACCAAGGCTACTAGTAAGGAATCACTGCTAGGACGTGCATTCAAGAAACAAGCACACTACAATGTTGACTATGACTCGCGTCACATTCACCTTGCCATTGGCAATGTTTGAATATTAATGGCTTTCACAAAAGGCAATACAACTCCATCAAAGCCTGCGATGCCACTAGTGGAGGAACCTAATGCAAGGTTTAAGGAGCAAGACACAGCTCTTTATTAGAATGTTATTAAAACAAGACCCTACCCCGCAAGAATAGCTCCTCTCGCCAATCTTTTTTTTTATCTCAATGCCAACATACATAGCTATGCAATGGCTAGGCTAATGATGCGTGTTGCCCTCTCACCATCTTTTTACATAGCCCTCTTAGAGGATATGAGCGACAATCGTTTCACTAGTTGCAACCATCCCTTGCTATCTACTACTCCCCTTAACACTCGAATAGGCCTAAAAGGATACATCCAAAGTAGACAATTTCTTAGCAAATCCATTAAGCCTCCATCCTTCCCCTCTCATGACTCCGATGACTAGGACTAGAACTTTGTCTTTTTTTTAAAAAAAGAAGAAAAGCAAAGACAATGGAAAAAAGAAATGAGAAAAAGCAAAAGAAGATAATAAGAGAACAAGTGAAGAAAATAACAAGAGAACGCAACCGCATCACCACACTACAAGTAGGCCACATTCACTGCACCTAGGGGTCCTCAAGTTAGGAACATCGGTGGCTTTGGTTGGTAGACTCCATCCCTAGCCCCCTAGCCCATTTTGATTCCCTATATCACACTTAGGGCACATCAAGGGCATGACATACCTAGGGAGGCCACCCTCACCTATGGTTAGACTTGTCTTCTTAAGCCACACTCATCGCATCCCCTTAGGCAAGAATTGGATCCTCAAGTGTGGGACAACACCCAGGCCTCTACCTATGGTTTGACCCAGTTCCCAGTTCCACTAGAACGAGCACAAGGCACCAGATAGTAAGATAGACACACCTCCAAGCAGTGCACCTTCTTTTCTTTACAGTAACTCCAAACAATGCAAGCCACCAACTTTGGAGGCCCCTCCACTTTACCTTCTTCTCTGCCATAGCTAGACTAGACTAGCAACACTTGGAGCTTTCATAACTCTCTCTACAGGCCATATCTCAACCTGATTTTCTTTTGGAGAGTTGCTCTATAATCCATGGTGCTTCATCCCATCGCAAAAATTGAGCCTGATGGATGCACCAACCAACATTACGTCATTTCGTCTTTGCTTTCCAGATCTGCATTTGCGCTGATTGTATTCTTTCAACTCCTGACACGAGGTGCGATTCATCATCGTCGCACATGACTGCCTATCAAATCACCAAATCTTTCTCAATCCAGACTCGCAAGTGCCATGGGACTGGCACTCGTCTAGGAGGGGGTAAATGTTACAAGACGTGTCATGAACACGGACCATACAGCCAAAAGGAAGTAGAGGAAGACCAAGGAACCCCAAGTCAAAAAGTGAATAAAGAAGCTCATTTTGTCCAAGCAAGAAAAGTGGAGGAGAAGGTAGGCTCAAAAAAAATGTGGGAGAGCACCGAAGATTCTAGCTAGGCTCTCTCAAAGATGAAGGAGGTCCTCTTAAGGATCAAGGATGCTCTCTCAAGGATGAAGGAGAACCTCCAAGGGCTCTCATAAGGAAAGTGCAGGGCACAATGTAACTCATTTTATAAAAGCGCCAGGCTCCCTCATGTGCAAGTTGTAGAGTCTAAACAAACATGGGTGAAGGGATAAGGCAACTAGAAGGGAATAGGGAAAGAGGACATTGGCAAGATGTCCGATCATGTAAAAAGGGGATAGGTACCCAAGGGATTTAGGGCTTGTATATAAACGTGAAAAGTTAATGAGGAGCTTGTTAACCCTCACACGATCGAAGGTGGAAAATCCGGAAAAGCTAAAGCAGAAGACAAAGGCCAAGGCCAAGTGAAACGGAAGACAAAGACTCACAAGGAGAAAAGTCCTAAAAAAGGGAGAAATGCACACAAGGAAAAGCGCAAGTCAATACTTTTGTAAAAGAGTGCAAGCGCATCATGGTTTAATTCAAGGAGCGCCGGGCTCTCACCTGTGCAATTTGTAAATGTAGACGGGCAGTGGAAAGGAAGCTAAGAAGATAGAAGGACAATGGGAAAAAGGGCCTAGCCGGCCATGTAAAAAAGGGGATAAAAGGATGACCGCCCAAAAGGGATTTAGGGTTTTGTATATAAAGTTGAAAAGTGAATGAGACGCTCATTCTTGTGTGTGGCCAAAAGTAGCTCTCCTCTTCTTCTTCTTCTTGCTTGCTTGAGCTTGTGCTTGAGAGAGGGAGTGTGAGAGTGTGAGGGAGTGAGTGTCTGAGGGTGAGGGACCAGGGAGGAGAAGCTCTCCATCTTCTCCTCTCTTCTTCTCTTCTCTTCTCTTCTCTTCTCTTGCTCGCAGCGATGCAGCTTGGAGCGTGGAGCTTGAGGATGGAGCTTGCTTGAAGCTTGCACTTGGATCATGGAGCTATCGGAGTGTGCGGGAGAGGAGGTAACTCGATCGGCATGGAGGTAAGCTCACTACACCCGTAGATATGGATGGCGCGTCGGCTATGTGAGAGGTAGCCATTAGTGCTCGGCTTGGAATGCTTGAACAATAAGCGGTCCGTGGGTCTTGGCAATTGAGCGAAAGCTCCCACATTTTGGGTCCGTTTGCCGGGACCAACGGATTCAAGCCTTGAGCACTTGCGCGCTTCTAATCGAGCATTGAAGTAGGGTTTTCCCCGAACCGGTGCTTGAGGTAGATAGGTAGGAAGCGAGGGAGTTTGAAGAGGTATTCAATCTCCTTAGCAAGTAGGTTTTTGATTTGTTGTTGAATATTAGAGTAAGACAATCCATCTCCATCTCTGGTTTTGATTTTTGTTGCATTAGGTTAAGGTTAAGATAGGAAAAAAGAAGGAAAACTGTAGGGTTTTCTGTTGCTGTATAACAGGCTGAAACAGGCAAATAGGGGCACAGATTTAGATTTCTGGTTGGAAGAGTATGAGGGACTAACCTCTGGTGTCACAGCAGGCTAGGATGGGGCAATAAGAGGCCTAGGGAACTAGGAAAGGCCACATTTGACATCCTGCCCTCTAAGAAGAGAGTGTGCTTGAGAGCCAGGGAGAGAGAGAAGAGAGAGAGAGCTATGGGGAGATCATCAACGTGCTGATCGATTCGAGCGCCACACCATTTTCAGGTACGCCAAGCGTTTCCCTTTGTGGCTTTGCATCTAATTAGGTGGCACGGCATGATTCGGTGAAGTAGATGTCAACCTAGAGGCATCGCGTGCAACTCATGGGCTGTCGGCCGCGCAGTCAGAGCAATTCGTCCGAGTCCCAGAATAGGATTGCCCTATCTCTAGAATCAAACCATCCAACTCCCAAAATCGGACCTCTACAAAAATCATTCAACTCCGAAATCAAACCACCCTTCCGACCCAATTCCCAGAATCGGACTAGCCCAGAATCAGACCAGCCCAGAATCGGACCAGTCCTAGAATCGGACCAGTCCCAAAATCGAACCGTCCGACTACTAGAATCGGACCACCCTATCCGATCCGATTCCTAGAATCGGACCACTGCAAGAATCAGGCGTGACCAAAATCGGACCACTGGGCCGATCAAACCAACCCAAAATTAGAAGTTTGATTCTGATAATCCGACTCCTGAAAATCAGACAAAAAACTGTCAAAATCGGACAGGTGTCTAGAACACAAATTTTGACGCATCTAAACCCTGAAATTGACCCCAAAGCCTACGTAGAGCTAAAGGCACATCACAGATTCATCAGTGGGCTGAAACTTAGAGCAAGTAGTTCAAAATTTGGCTATAAATGGTCCTCCAAATTGCGCATGGTGTTTATCGTAATGGCCCTGCGGACCGAGGGGGACTGCCCCCCCGGACCTCCGCAGAGGGGGCTCTGCCCCCTCCGCACCTCCCCCAAGTAGATTGGAGAGAAAATGCGTGCCATGACAGGTCCTCCAAATTGGGCCCTAGTGTAGTAATGTCTCTACATGAGCATGGATTCTCATTTGCAAAAGAGCAACCAAAAGCCCATACCCGAACAGAGAGAAACAGAGACCTTAGAACATCAATGGGCCAATCTAGCCATCAAGGGCAAAAAGGCCACACCACGAGAACACAAAGACATTGTGTTCAGACAGTGTCTAGTTGGAGCAAAATGCAACATCAAGCTACAACAGCAAGAATGACTAGATATGATAGTCCTGATGATAGATGCTCCTTGAATAGCACTGCACCGACGATCCAAGACATCAGTGGAGAATCCACATCTGGTCGTGCAGTTGGGGACTCAAGGGCATTTGTCAGAAGGCTTAAATTTACAAGTGAAGACCCGGAAGACGAAGACATAGTACCACCTGCTTATCTTAGGGTCAAACTCACCGCTAAAAGAGAGCATACTATTGATGCTCTGATTGATGAAGGAGCAGATTTCAATATCTTGACCTATGATTCATGGACCCTACTAGGCCAACCAGAGCTCACACCGACTAGTGCAACTCTTAGCCTTTATGGGGAACACCCACAAGTGCTCATAGGGAAGTGCAAAATCCTTGTGACAATTGAAACTGAAAGCTTGCCTATCATATTTTATGTTCCTCCAAGTAGTGCTAATTACGGGAAGGAAACCCTCCTAGGAAGACCCTTCAAAAGGGCGACCAAGTATGAAGCCGACTATGTAGCACAGAGGATACACCTAACACTACCGAGTGTGAGGATAGTCACAACCTTTAGCAAGGGTGACCTCATCAAACCTCGAGGGAAAGGCAAGGAGGGTGCTAACATGACATAACAATCAAGCCTGCTAATGAGAGCAAGGACTTGGTGCAAGAGTTGATACAAGCACAGGTCGAACAATAAGAACCAGTGAGTGACACCATGACTAAAACAAGAAGGTCAAGAGACAAGGCCAAGGACGGGCTTTGGACTTACAAATATCGTAGAAGACCCCAGAAGAAGCCCAAGCCTTATAGACACAGGCATCGATGGAGGGTCAGCACAACGCCGCGATGGATATCCAAAGCGTTACTACGTGCTCAAGGGTATTATGCAGGTAACCGATGGATTTGGGTACCAAAACCCCCTGCTAAACCACCTGTATCAGCTGAGGGCCAAATTGCATCAAAAGCAATGAAGCACAGGAGGAAATCTAAGAGAAACTCCAGGTCTCGAGGCAAGAAACCAAACTTGAGTGTTCGAAAGAGAGAGCCTCAGCCTAGCATGCTTAATAAGTAGATGTCATATGTAACCATTGGGCGTGCACAAAAGCCATTAGTGCCCAAAAAGCCTTTGATTTCCCAAGAGGATGACAGGCATCATGGGCACAACATTGCTCATGGCAAGGCTGATTGCTCAACAAAGAAAATGGCACAATCGTCTAATAGCCTCGAGCAAATCATTCAGCCAGTGCCCAGTCCATCTAAGAGTCCTAGATCTCCCATACCCTCATTTTCCAAACAGACACAGGAAGCACAACATCAGTCGTCAAGGGCGGCTGCTCAATCCCAATCTCTATCTTTATCTAAGCTTCCAAATGTCCAACAAGTGGGACATGACACCAGCTGTAGCTCTCGGCCCAAGGATATACCTGTGCAACCTAATGTGACTAGATCAACTCATGCTCGATCTACACAAGTGAATGCTCAAAGGGAAACAAAAGACACAACCACTTCCAATCGCCCTAGGGACCTAACACCGCAATCCACCAAGAGTAGCCAGCCCACAGGACTAGCCGCTACTACTTCCAATTAGGGATCACAATAATCATAGCCCTTGGCCGTGACTACGCCCCTGGCAGAGCGTGTCCTTAGCAGTACACCTGTGAAGGAGGTGCCACAACCAGTGTCCTTGACAACTCCAGCACTTCCAAAGCACCTAAAGCCTAGGATTGAGGAGAGACCTCTCAACGATATGGCCAAGGAGACGGCGCACCTGACCACTCAACCTAGCAAGGCTATTCAGCAGGCCGTGGCTATGTCCCATGAGGACACACTAGAGAGAGAGAATGTTGAGGCCCAACCAAGCACATCAACGGTTGACCTAGTCCAGGGTGCTGAGTCGTTGAGAGATGCACCTTCACTGACCAAGAAGAAGAGGAGAAAACAACAAAGACAACAGCAGTCACAGGTGGTTGGGGACCCCAAGAACATTGAGACCAAGAGCACTGGAGAGATAAGGAATAAAGCATCGAGTCCATCCAGCAATGAACCCATTGATGCCTCTCCTAATAGCGGTGAAACCTCAGACACATCTGTGTGCTATGAAAAATTAAAGCAATCATTACCATCAATGGCTGCTTGCAACACTCAATCCACCGACAATAGAACTCGCATTGACCAATCAAGAGTGGATACAACACTGTCACAACAGGGTGACAAACTTATACCAGTCACATCCAAGGAGAACCATGACACAATGACAAAGCCTCAGGAGAAACATGAAAACCCCAAGAGCATAAGAAATCCTAGCATTGGCCAAACTTGCTCGTCTAGGCCTGAGCCCCCAGCTACGCTAAAGCCCAGGCAAACTCCTAGAACCTTGCATGAGATAGCAACCAAGCAAGCCCTCAATGAACATAGAAGTGTCACAGAATGCTTAACTAAGTTGGATGCTAAGCTCAAAGTGTTCACACGTGTCTATGTCCTGGCAGACATGGACGCATTCCCTAAAGAGCAGCTCGAAGAATACTTGCCATTTCTCTTATCCTGGGAAGAGCAAGAACATCTTGACGAGCACTATAACAGGCTCCTATATGAACGCATGCGACTCATCTCTGATGAGGAAGCCGACGAACTACGCTTAACTGTCACATTCAATGATGTGCTCTGCCAACCAAATCTCTTAGAGATAGAGCAACTAAAGCGACTATCAGAGGACCGAAGTCAATTTGAATAGCATTGGTGTGAAAACCACGTTGCAATGGCCGAACTAGGAGCCCAGATCATGACAATCTCAGAGGAGCGATTGGCCAAATGGCAGTCTCAAAGAGATCTAGCCTATGTGGCACCAACTTCCTTTCGAGTGTCGATTGCCATTCAGGGTAAGGACTTAGCTGAAACTAGCCAAGAGAACTCTCTTACTGAGGAGGAGTTACATGTTGCCAGTAGACTCGGACAAGGTTCCATGCTACTCGATGTTGCAAAATATCTATCGGTATTGAGTAAGCTGCCACGAGTACTAGATGTGTGTGCCACGCTCTAGTACAATCCGGAGTTCTACAATTGGTTTTTACCCTCACGGAGTGACATGGTTTCATGAACATGTACATAAATAAACAACATGTTTTGTGACTGTGTAAATAATACCAAAAGAAGCAAAGGCCAACACACCCCATGAGCAATGATGACCAAGTACAGGTGATACACATCAAGTCAAAACTAAGGGATTCAGGTTGGTGATGTCTTGTTTAGCTAGACATTTTCATTATGGTTGAAGCAGGTGACTTGCATGTGCTCTCACGCCTTTCCAAGTGAATGCAGAATGACACAGGTCAATGTCTAGAAGTGTTTAATATCCAACCACAAGACCACCAACCCCACAAAGAACCATTATGGAGGAAGTGAAGATGGTAGCTTGATAGTGTTGATAATTTATGTGGATGATATGTTGATAGTTGGAAAAAAAAGTATGAGATTGATACCCTGAAGAAAAGGTTAACGAAAACCTTTGAAGTGAAGGGTTTGGGACATGTAAATCACATTCTTGGCTTATGTATAATCAAGGATAAGAAAAAGCGATTGCTCTATCTATCCCAAAAGGATCATGTGAGCAAAGTATTACAACATTTCAATATGGAGGAAGGTACTCCATTGCCTCCATATGTGAACTTAGTGTAGATAAAATTTCCATATCTATTGAGAACTGGGCTCAAATGGACAAGGTTCCATATTCATAATGTATGGGCAGTCTCATATATGCTATGATTACCACTCTCTTGGACATTACTTTTGTGGTGAGAGTAGTAAGCAAATAAGTCTAATCTTGGCAAGAAGCATTGGGAACCAATAAAAGGCATCTTGAGGTACTTGAGTGGTACAATAAATATATGCATATGCTTTGGGAGAAGTACCAGTGGTATACTTGGATACATAGATGTAGACTATATAGGGAATATTGATGACAAAAAGTCAACCATAGGGTATGTTTTCACCTTATAGGGTGGTGCAATCTCATGGATGTCTCGCTTGTAGACATGCATGGCATTATCTACCATTGAAGTTGAGTATATTGCACCTATAGAGACACACAAGATGCCATATGGCTTATTCATCTAGTGGAACACTTGGGCCTTAGTGAAGACATGCCATACTTGCACAATGATAGTCAAAGTGTCATCATGTTGGCAAATGATCTTGTATTTCATGTAAAAACCAAGCATATAGAAGTGAGGCATCACTTCATTTGTTATGTGCTTGAGGATAAGCAAGTTGGGCTTATTAAAGTCCATATTGATGATAGCCTTGTAGACTTTCTCATTGAGAGTCCACCCTTTGAAAAGTTTGCACATTGAAGAGAGTTGATGGGCATTGGGTGAGGGTAACTCACATGTATTATACCTAATACATTCTCTCATTCTTTTATCTCTTGTAAAGGTACATTGACCTTTAATAAGTGGCTGGTGGTTGGGGTAAAGGTCAATGTGGTCGGCCCCCATCTTACTCTCACTAACCCTAAACCGCCCCCCCCCCCCCCCCCCCCCAACACACACACACACACACACACTCTCTCTCTCTCTCTCTCTCTTCTTATTCTTTGAGTGAAAATATAAGAAGGTGCTACTCACAAGAGAGCTATTGGAGGCACTACAAACATATCATCTTCTCTCTCTTTCTCTTTCTCTTTTTGTGTGTGTGTGTGTGTGTGTGCAATATCTATTCTCCTTGCAACTCCAACAAAAGTATATCTCGAGATTTAAAAAGAAGCACAATGGTAATCATAAAAAATACCAAGATTATTGACTTCGATCTTGCTGTTTCAATATGCAATACACATCCCTAATACAAATGATAAAAATGAGAACAAAAGGTCAAATTTTCTATTTGCAATATCTTGTACATAAAGAGCAAGTAATGCACTTTTTAGATAGAGAAGAGTACTCCAAATTAGATAAATAATTGAGTCTAATATGCTTACACTCTCATTACAATTATGTAAATGTTTGTATGTACAATAGCAAATGCCAATAGACATGCAAATTAAATGCATCTCAAAAAATGATATACATGTTTACACTCATAGAGCTTAGTAGTCAGGGTACTTCAACAGGGCATGCATATAAAACTACATGTACTGACATGTAATCTAGAATTTTAATGCTTCATCATACTGTAAATGGAGTTGACAATCCTTATCAAAGAGGAGGTTGAATTACTTTAGACTAAGAATACACAATTTTGCTATTATGTATACCAAAGACAATAATTAAAAACCCTAAAATCATGATATATAAGTACTCTTCCTCAACATGAAGTTCATTCAATGCATTTTTTTGATAGCTTATTGTCATAATAGTGAGCTTGTTGCAATGATTACTTGATGGCCATGAGACAAAACAATCTCAAATCCCAATGACCTTGCGGTTGGTGATTACAAGATCAAATAGTGTCATGATGGCTCTGAGATGCTTAGGGTAATACCTAGATGGTGCTCAAAGATAGGGCTTCAACACACTAAAAGCATTAATGTAGATTTATGGTTGAGATTTAGAGAAAAGTATTGCATTGGTTTGTCTCGGGCCTTTGGCAGAGAGAGAGAGAGAGAGAGAGAGAGAGAGAGAGAGAGAGAGAGATCCATGCAATAAGTTTCTCATATCAACCTAGAAATTTGTTCTTGAAATCATTCTTGAAACTATATAATATTCTTTAAAATGCTTGATGAGTACATATAAATCATTATTACTTTTCAAAAGACTCTCTAAAATACACCTCTACCTTTGTACTTGAAAAGGTACAAAAATTGACCACCTTGCCATGCTTTCATGCATCAATGGTTGATGGGGAAGCTATTACCATTGCTTTATGGTGATGCCCAATACACCAACTATGAAGGATTGATGAAAAAGCTATTATTTATACTTTGTGGGGCACCATCTCTCTCTCTCTCTCTCTCTCTCTCTCTCTCTCTCTCTCTCTCTCTCTCCACCGCCGATGTACCACATCCTGCATCCAGGAGGGATCACCTGCTATTAGCGACTTCGACGACTGCTACTACATCCCAGGATAGTATATCTCCCTGCATCTGTCACATATACACATCGCACCACTTTATCACAGCCGACAGTTGTTCCCCTATCACAGCCAACATTTGTTCCCCTTTTGTAGCCATTATCTGGAGTACCAGAGCTACATACGCACATACACATACACGTCACTTATCACACTCACAGCACTGTATTTTCAATTTTCAGTTTTTAGCTTTTTATTCAGCACTTTTATTTTGGATAGCTAGACCTCATCAGTTGTATCACAGTTTGTCTCATAGGCCAGTTTTGGTCTTTAGAAGACGTTAATATAACTCTCTCTCTCTCTCTCTCTCTCTCTCTCTCTCTCTCTCTCTCTCTCTCTCTCTCTCTCTCTCTCTCTCTCCCCCCCCCCCCCCCCCCCCCATGTCCCTTGCCAAACAATTTGAAGCCACACCATGGATGATTGATTTCAAGCTTAAGGTATTGATCTCTCTCACACCAAAATCATGATCATCTTTGTGATGATGAACTCCTCTCCCAAATCGAATGACATGGTTTGAGAGTCGGTAACCAAAAACAATGCCATAAACTATTATAAACATAAGCTACATATGTATAGCACTAAAGTATCTTTTTTAAATCTTGCTTAGCAACCCCCCAGCTTATCCATAACCCCTCCTTTTCATGCAAAAGTAAAAATTCCACTTTTTGAAATTGGAGAGTACATGATTTAATCCAAAATTCGCCCATAAAGTTTAAGAAGCGGTTCTCATTCAACTTCCATAGTTGAAAAAAAGTTGCTATGACTAAACTTGATTTTGAAAAATCCTAGTCTAGAAGGCAAAGTGTGCAATGTCCCTAATGAGACATGACCTTGGAAGGAGCCCATGATGGAAAAAATAATGGTTGAAGCAAAAGCGAAACATGAGACAACATTGATAGTGTCACAAAATAAAGGAGAATTGAGCAATGTAAATCAACTTTTGAGATTATGGCCTTCACCTTATGGTGAAGGAGGTGGTTTGAGTACCTTTTAGGACAAAAGGACCAAGTAATAGTATCCTCATGATGAATAAGAGCTCGTGAGGTGTAGGAGAGCTTAGTCAAACTTTGAGTAAGTAAATCCTTTGGATCTTAGGATGAGATTGGGATCACCCATGGCATAACCTTTGAAGACCTAGGTCATATCCTAGGTAGGATACTTTTGCCACTCAATGCATAATGTATATATATTCAATACTTTTCAATAGTTTGTTTTGTGCTAATGAAGTGTAAGGAACCTTGTGTAACGGTTATAAAAGAAAGCTATAGTTAATTTTCTCAGTGTGGTAGCACAAACTATTTAGAAAAGTAAATAATGCCCTAGTGTATGTGAAAAGTGGGAGAATTCAATCCCAATGATTGATTTCTATGGATGGGTGGGCCTGAGAAGTTATAGCTTTTACAATAGAACAATTGGGAAGAGTTGTTTGAACAAGATCACCCTTGATAGATTAGCAGCTATATTAACACTAATTTAGAGGATTGGAATGTGACTATTATATGACAAAGGGATCGATGCAAACTCTTGCTTATTTCTCACCTCCTTGAATAAGTATAATGTTAGTTTCTCTCATTCTTAATTGGCTACCAACAAGCGATGGTCTTGGATGGGTGTTAGATTACTATTGGGTGAACTCTCAAAAATTTCCCCATGAAGTAGAACCAAAACTTCCAAGACCGATTAAGCTCATCATCCCAAAAAAAGACCACTAGATTGTTGTTCATGGAAGTATAGCTTTTGTTTAATTACATGTGGTATTAGGCCTATCAAGGGAAAGGGCTTTGTGGAGTAGGAATCTCTTTTAAAAAAAATTATGAAGAAACGAGTGCGCTTATAAATAAAGGCTTAGTTATCTCCTAAATAAGCTTATTGTTGGTATGAGCCAAGAAATGTTTGATTCAATCCAACCAAGGAAGATTTTTATCCTCGTTTACAAAGTGGCTTGTAACTCTGTGAATTATCAATTCCAAGAAGCACTATTCTAGATAATGGAAAAGATGTTCATCTCTCCATCAATTTTCCATCCCTCATGATGATGGGTCTTGCTTGACTTACGGCCCCTAAAGTTGTACTCACCTACTAATCTATGCTTACCAAATCAAAATTTTCACTACAATCTATGAAGGGTCCATTGGATAGAGTTATCTTATTTCTCACTAGGATAGGTTGCTTTTATACATAATGCCAATGCTCATGACTTTATGGTTTTTATTAGAAGGTAACCACTTCTAAGGAAGAGAATCACTAAAATTTCAAGGACCCCACTCATAAGAACTAGAGTATTGAGATACTTGGAAATACCTCATCATTGTACCATTTTGTGTTACAGAAACCCTGGACTTATAAAGATAAACCCATAGAAAAGTACTATTGGAAAGATTAATAAATTTTCAAAGAAAGTGATTGATGAGCTAGAGGTTTGTACTAGCAAGACATCTATTTATGTATTGAGGCTATTTCAAATTGTCGCAAATTGTTAGATAATATTGTAGGGAGAAGACTAGCAAAAGTGAATTTTGACTTAATTATTTAGAATATTAAGTATTTGATTTTTTTGTGATAGGTGCATGAGTAAGTCTATCATATATAATTGATTTTAAAAATCATATATAAAATCAATTGTCAATCACTAATCTTAAACTTTAGAGAGAATGCTATAGCTACTCTAGAAAAGACAACTCTGTTTCACCTTAGTATAAATAGAGATAGGTTGGAGCGTAACTTGGGAAAGGGTAGACCTTTACTTCTACCTAAATGTGAGTCAACTTAAGGATGTTGCAATTAATCTTCAAATGATGGATAAGTAGATTGAGGAACTTAAACTAATTGGACTCCACAAGTTAGAAGACGTATGGAATGATGTAAGTAAGCAAGACATTCACCATGAGAAAAAAGTGGATTTACAAAGGGGTAACTAAAATGATCCCACCACAATGTTAACACCCATGGGAAGAAGCAAGTCTAATGTTAATTAACTTTTTGATTTGATGTTGAGTAATGTTGGGTAAAATGGAAGTGTGATGTTAACACATTTTATGTCGATATACATCAATTTGAACATCATATCACAAGCCAACAAAGTATAAATGATGAGCTGCCTTTTCACAACTAAGTTGATGCATGATGTGACATGTTTAAGGGGTGGTGTCATTTAATTGGCTCTTTTTTCCCAATCCAAGTTGAGGCATGATGTGACATCTTTAAGGGGTGGTGTCATTTAATTGGTTCCTTTTTCCCTGTCCAAGTAATACAAGACCAAGAAGTTGCAGGAGCACCTTTCAATATTGTATTTTGTCATGTCAAGCATGCAGGATAGCATCATGATCAAGTTGCACAGCTTTCTAAACACGAGGTAACTAAGCTCTCTATTGCTCCCTCCGCACTGGAGTTTTCATGGCAAATGCATTCACAAAGGCTTTCAACGAACTCCGCTCAATACATCTCAATTGAAAAACTATGGCTTCAGTCTGTTCATAATACAATACTAAACTGGAACTTTCTAGATGGAAATATGGTTTCAATCTTTTTAATAATGTTCATTGCATTAATCCACCAAAGACAAAACTTCAAGTTGCCTCCATTGGAAAGCATAAGCACCCACTAGCTTAACCTGTTGGTTTGCTTGGGTTTTAGGATTTGACTACCAACATAAAGAGCTATCACCAGAACGATAGCAGGTACAAAGCTAGGCTCCTTCAAACAATCGATTGCCATTCGATAAAGTCTCTTACACTTATTTATCATCCCTTCAGTCTTGCCTGATACATATGTATGTGCATCAACCAACCAAGTTGGTTTTGATTCTTCATTAACCAAAGCAGGAGCTCTCTTGATCTAAATAAAGCACAGATTCATCCTTAGTTATTGGCCTTATACTCCCCCCCCAAAAAACAAGATCAACAAAGTGAATGCATAATTTAGTAAGACTCACATAAAAGAGAAGATCTTGGGTGTCCCCTTCTTGAATCATTCTTGACAGCCAAGTGATTATCTGCTAGAATCTAACATATTATTAGCATGCACATCTATGAACACACACAAATTGTTAAGATGGCAACAAAAACCCAAAGGTACCTCTTCAACCTCAAGCGATCCATTGTACTTAGCCACAATTTGAGATGCAAGATCTTCATCCTCCATAAGTTTGGTCCAAATTGTGTTGAAATGGTTTTTCTTTTTTGAGATCCTCTCCTGGTCTTTTGGGTTTCGTCTATAGCGAACAATGAAGACTTGAGGCACATCAATCTGCTCTGGGAAGCTTTTAGGTCCACATGTCTCATGCACTTTTTCAGAGCTCAGATAAAAGTAGCATAAATCCTGTTTCACAGAAAAGACATAAGCATCAAAAAACACAATCCAGCCAAAATACAGTAGTAATTAACTCAGATCATCTAAGAAGAAATTTCAATACCTTTTGAACCAGCCCATCAAGCCATGCAAGATTTAATCTTTTCTCCTTGAATGCTGAGACTGCAACAGAAAGCTGAGGATGAATATCTTCAGTGTCAACATTTGTCAAGTTATCCTTCACTTGACGCAAGACCTGGGTATGTTGGGACTTAGTTCTGTTAGAATATGAAAGCAACCAAGAGGAGAAGAAAGCAGACTAGTTGGCTTACTCCTGAAGATGCTAAGTGTATCAAGGCAGTGCTGAGTTCATTCATACAGAACCAAATGGATGTAAAGCCAATTGTTTTCTGCTGTTATTTTGTAAGAGCTTTTGGGTACTGTCTTTTTCTCATGTTGAATGGAGCTGCCTAGGAGGGAGGGACATACCAGCTTTTGTTTGCTTTGAACTTCAAAACTCCATCTACCAGTTGAACCTCATTCCAAAAGGAAAATACCTTCAAAAGGTCATGGAATCAATACCTCTGGAAAATACCTTCAAAAGGTCAGGGAATCAATACTTCTCTAGTATCTCTGGAAAATTTCTAATAGATACATCTGGTTCAACACCAACCACACTTAGTGGAAGTTTATTGGGAACAAAGAGCCTCCAGAGAGATTATACAACAGGTAGATAGCGACGCATTGGATAGATCAAAGTCCTGAGTTATGTCTTTATGCTGCTAGCCTAAGCAAATCAAGACTGAGTCTGCAGGGTTCTCTCATACAACTGTCCTTCCCTATAATGCTAATACTTGGGCCTCTGATGCAGGCCTCGGAAAAACCAATGGATGGACCCCAAAGATGCATGGACTTTCTTGCCAAAAATGCCAGAACTTTCTAAGGCACCACTTTCAGATAGGTAAGGCTATTCTCTATTCTTTTGTTTGACCATTCCCCCACAATCCTTCCTGAAAAGACCAACATTCAAAATCTGGGTGGCCAACTGCAAAGGCTTAGTGTAATGCAATTGAAAAACCCAAACAATGTCACTAATGACATCAGAACCCAGGACACGACACTGTTCATTCAGGCCATGTACAAGCCTTTCATTTTTTCGTTTGATATTTTTTGTTATGACTTAGAAGTACATATACATTTGCCTCAAGCTAATTTGTCTAAGGGATTTATTCACAGAACTCCTTTCTTTGAAAAAGGACATCGCATGGACTCAAAATGGCTAGAACAAGCTCAGATGTCAAGAATTATCAGTCTCAGATTAAACAGCAGCTAAGAGCATCTCCCTTGGTTGTCCAGTCCAGCTCCTACCTTCCTCCTTGCCATGGTAACCATGGGATGCGTTTTGCCAGGCATGAAATGGTGTGCAACGTTTCACACATCCGTTTCACTCCAAGGGGAAAGAACAATTTCTATTACAAACCTGGTGAACATACATATTTTAAATGTGTGATTCTACCGTTTCATGAAGGTGTTTCACTTAGGACCTACCCAAGGTGACATGGCTGATGTTGAAATGCAACATTTCAAGGGTGCAACGTTTCACAGTTACCTTGCTCCTTGCAAACTCCCCTCACCTACATGTATTCCCCTTTTGCAGCCTCCTGTGCTGCCCTTGGCTGCTCTCTACATCTGCTATGGTCATGCTAGCTCCCTCCTCGCTCACCCATCTCAGCACCGCCTGCAGTTTCCTGAGCTGCATGTGTTCCTCCCACCAATTTGGATGAGGCACATTGAGCTCTTCTAAAAATGATATAAGCTTAGTGCATGCTCATAAGATAATTGGTAGAAATACATATTTTGAAGAACTAGTACAAGATTTCTAAACAACAAAAGATTCCCATATAACAATTTGTGAGATTTTAAGGGCCATTTTAAACAGACTACAAGAACCCAATCTCAATAGCTCGAGCAAAGCTAATTTGGTGAAACTAGACTTCCTCCTCACAGAGGGTGGTAATGACCGGATTAATCAACAATTACAGCAAGCATAAAATTCACATAAAGTGAAAATGCACACTTCACCACTTTAATTTTGGACAATGGATAGCTTAATGGCCCCAAAACTGGCACCCCTTGCAGTATTTCTTTAGCTTTTAATGCAAATGGATGGAGTACAACTATTATGGAAACACTAGACTGTGCTCGAGAGACCAGACTAGATGCAAGATTTGTTACAAGAATTCTAATTACAAGATAATCCCATGTAGGGGCACAAGGTTCAATGATAACTTAACAAGATACAGAAAATCCCACAACCCAGGACCGTAGGTATAGACAACAGGACTCCATAGGATATGAAAGATCCCACAACCCGGGACCGTAGGTGTGGATACAAGATATCAGAATTACAAGATCTCCCTCGATAGGGATGAACAAGATACAAGACAGTATTAGAAAAGATCTCGTACTACGAGATTACAAGGTGACAAGACAATAGGAGTATAATGGAAGACAAGACAAGACTAGATACCATGACTAGACAAGAACTAGAACTGAAACTCAAAGTTACTTACTTGGAGGTCTCAACTCCTCGAGCTTCCAATATTGGCATTGATAAAATTGAGGAGCTCTATAGGTGTTGGAGGGCAACTAAAGATATTCTAGAATGTTCCATGATGACATCATTGATGATGCAGGCGATAACATGGCATATCTTTTAGAAGGTTCTATGATGAAATGGCAAGGGTTGGTTCGCATGGTTGGCTTGAGGATGTCCTATTAAGGGTGCGTTTGCATGGGATGTGGATTCATATGGCATGAGGAAGAATTAATTCGTACACTTGATTATGGCATGCCTGTGACATAACCCCTTTCTCTAGTGATGAGTTCCACAAGGAGCGGCTTGGTGGTTTGGTTCAAGTTTCATTGGATCCCTCTTCTAAAATTCTTAGACTTTGAGAGGTGCTCCTTGGAGATATTGTGCAAGTTCCCAAGTGCGATCATTGATGTCATATCCTTTCCAATGAACAAGGTATTCCAATCGGCCTCATGAGATCCTCCAGTCTAAGACATGCTCGTTGACCTCAAATTCTTCATGATCTTCAATTTGGACAGGTGATGGGGAATTAGATCTCTCCCCCCTCAGTGGTGAGCTATGGTATGGCTCGAGCCTTTTGGATTTGTTGCTTGAGTTCTTGGTGTAATCTGCTAGGTGTTGAGCTTTATCTTAGGCAGCAAGGTTCTTTACTTGATTGGAGAGATGTACATCCATCCTTGGATTCTTGTCATAGTTTGCAAAGAAAGGAGCTTGCTTGGTAGATGCATGGATACTATTATTATAAGCAAACTCAACAAAGGGCCAGAGCTCAAACCAATCATCATGATGGTAGTTGCACCAACTCAAACCAATCATTCTGATGGTAGTTGATGGTGCAATGAAGATATTGTTCCAAGACTTGATTTACCCGTTCTGTTTGACCATTAGTCTTTGGATGATTGGCTGTGGATAACTTAACTTGGACTTCAAGGAGGTTGCAAAGGGTCTTTCAAAAACTAAATATGAATTGGGAATCTTGATCGCTAATGATGTCATGTAGGAGTCCATGTAATCTGAAAATGTATTTGAGGAAGAGTCTAGCGGTAGCTACGCCTGTGATGGTCCTGGTGGTAGGGATGAAATGTACCATTTTTGTGAACCTATCTACCACAATAAGAAAAGAGTTACATTTGTCTGATTTGGGAAGATTTGTTATGAAATCCATGGACAGAGAAGACCAAATTGTGCTAGAATGGACAAGGGTTGCATGAGGCCATGTGGTTTGTGACGAGGTACCTTGGCCCTATTGTAGGTATTACACAATTTTATATATTCCTTAACTTCTTTCCACATTTGGGGCTACCAAAAATCTCCTGAAATAAACTCTAAGGTCTTATTAACTCCAAAGTGTCTTGCTGCTTGGGTGTCATGGCGTTGTTGGCGTACCTAGAGTCTCCGCTTTCTTGGAGGGATGTAAAGTAAATCCTTATATTATAACAATCCATTAGTTTCCTGAAACTCACAAACTTCATTTCCTTTTCCCTCTTGATTTTTTCTCTTGACATTGTTGGCCAAATCATCATACGGCAAGGTGTCATGGATTAATTGGATCAAGGTAGGGTCGTCTTGGTGACAACTAGAGATGGCTGCTAGCTGGAGGTGCTTTGGCTTGAGTAGTATTGCTCATTGTTGGTCAAAAGCTTACTCTCCCCTCTTAGGTGCCAGGTAGGATCTTCTTGATAAAGCATCTGATTGGAATTGTTGGCACCCTCGGTGATAGGTGATGACAATGTCAAACCTAGATAAAAAGTTACTCCAACGAGATTGTCTTCGATTGAGGATATAGGTTGTCACAAAGTATTCTAGAATTTTGTGATCTATATAGACGATAACTTTATGGGCTGCACCCTCTAGGTGATGATGCCAAGTATCAAAGGCATCTACAATGGCAAGGAGTTCTTTGTCATGGATCTCATAGTTTATCTCTGGTGGGGAGAACTTCCTTGAGTGGAATGCCACTGGATGTATATGACCATCATGCTCGGACAAGATGGCACCTAAGGCATAGTTAGATGCAACGGTCTCCAAGAAAAATGGCTTGGTAGGATCAGGGTGGATTAGGATTGGGGTAGTGGTGAAAGCGGTCTTCAGGGTTTGGAAGGCCTTCTCGACTTCTGGGATCCATGAGAACTTTGAGTTTCTTGTGAATCTGGTGAGTGGTGTGACTATCTTTGAGTAATCCTTGATAAATATCTTGTAGAAGTTGGCAAAGCCAAGGAAACATTGGACATCGTGGACACATATGGGTGTTTGCCAATCAAGAATAGTCTTGATCTTCTTGGAGTCCATGAAGATTCCTCTCTGGGAGACATTGTACCCCAAGAATTCCACTTCTATCTTATGGAAAAAACACTTTCAAGTTTTGCATATAGTCCTTTTTCTCTAAGCTTTTCCAAAACTAATTTTACATGGTGCTCAGGCTCCTTTGGATTTTTTGAGAATATCAAGATATCATCCAAGCATATAACTACAAAATCATCTAGATGCTCTCGGAAGATATCATTCATTATATGTTGAAACACTGTAGGAGCATTGGTAAGATTGAATAGCATAACAACATACTCGAAGTGACTATACCTTGTGTGGAAGGTTGTCTTCCATTCGTCTTCTTCTTTGACCTGTACAAGATTGTAAGCCCCTCGTAGACCAATCTTTGTGAAGATCTTGGCTTTTCGAAGGCATTCCAAGAGCTTTGGTATCAATGGCAAAGGGTATCGATTCTTGACTGTTATCTTATTGAGTCCTTGATAATCCATAAACATTTGATGTAACTCGTCTTTTTCTTCTCGAACAGAATTGGGGCTCCAACAGGAGACTTCGAGTGCCTAATGAATCCCTTAGCAAAGTTCTCATCAATGTTCTTGTGTAGTTCAGCTAGTTCATCAGGGGATAGCCTGTGGAAGGGTCCAAAAGATAGTTGAGCAACCTCATGGAGTTCTATAGCACAATCATATGGTCTGTGTTCGGGCAAAAGATCTGCATTCTTTTTTTCAAAGACATCTTGGAATTGTTGATGCTGGCTTGGTAGATTGATTGACTCATCCTTACTAGATTATTGACTTGGTATATGATATATCATATAGGTCGGTTCCTATCTTGTTGTGTGTGCATAAAGGCTTTGGCTTCTAGATATACCGACTTTCCTTGATTTTCATGACATGTAATCTTTTGCTTAACCCAATCATGTGATCGCCAAGTGTTAGCATGAGTGGCTGGATTTCCTTGGTAATATTTGCAGATACTAGAGGTCTTCCATCCATGACTTCAGTTGTTGTAGGATTGGTCTTTTGGAGTATTGGAATCTGGTATTTGTTTACAAGGCCATCAACAATGAAACATGCGAAGGCCTTGGAGTTGACCAGGGCTTTGAGGGAAAGGGCCTTTCTTAGCAAGATCATTTGGACTATGACAAGGAAAGTTTCCATGGGTGTGGATGGGATCAAGAGACCCTTTCTTATATCAAGATCCGGTTGTACGCTCTCATTTACAACTAGAGATCCTCGTTTTCCTGCTTGAGGATGGTTGCAGTAACTCTTGGGGTTCTTGCCCTCTTATTTGGGAAATTTAAGGTGATGTGTCCAAGGTTTCCACAATATAGGCATAGATGATTCTCTCTGTCTTTGCTTTTCTTGTGGGGTCAAGGGCTAAAATTTGATATTATCTATTTGCATCGGTTCAGGCTTAGTTTCTTCTTTGATTGGGTCTCTGATTGGGGCTGGGTTTCATTAGCAAGGTCTTAATTCTTCTCACTTTTCTTGCTTTCTCTCGAAAAATCTATAGTCACATTGGATGGCTTGCATGATATAATCATTGAGTGTTTTTGCCTCGGGCATAGTAAGCATGAGGTCCTTGATGTCATCTCGAAGACCCCATCTGAATTGGTTGATAAAATACTCCTCATGCTAATTGAGGTCATAGATTAAATGCCTAAATTCAAATACATAAGCAAAGGCAGGGCGGTTACCTTGTCATAGCTTTTGAAGTTTTGTTTTTGCTACTCGACCAGTGTCTGCATCTCCAAATGTGGAAGTGAGCTCGCAAAGAAATGCCTCATAGTTATGAAGTATTGGCATATTATTTTTCAAGATTGGGGCGAAGCATGATAAATCTTGACTATAAAGCAAAGTCCCAATGAATCCCACCTTGGAAGCATCATCTGGATACCTATCTAGTTGCATGTGGATATAGAGCTTTACTTGTTGTAGGATCCCTTGAACTTTGAACAATCACCATTGAACTTCTCTGACATATTGATCTTCGATTCTCTTATTGGGGGTTGATAAACACGCGGAATGATCTAATCATTTTCTTTGTTGTTATGCAAGTCTCGGATCTGGTCTTGAATCTCTTGAAGCACATGGTCTAGATGCATAGGGTGTTCTATTTGAAGTTGCACTTGTCGTTCATTGAAGACTTGAATTTGTTGTTGGAGGTTTTGAAGGGAGGCCACGATTCTTTCAAGGATCGCCTCCATGGTGTTCAGTAGGGCCGAAAAGTACTCTTGCCAAATTGTTATGGGAGCACTAGACTGTGCTCGAGAGACCAAACTAGATGCAAGATTTGTCACAAGAATTCTGACTACAAGATAATCCCATGTAAAGGCACAAGGTACAGTGATAACTTAACCAGATACGAAAAATCCCACAACCTGAGACCGTAGATATAGACAACAGGACTCGATAGGATATGAATGATTCCACAGCCCGAGATTGTAGGTGTCGATACAAGATATCAGAATTACAAGATCTTCCTCGACGGGGATGAACAAGATACAAGATAGTACTAGACAAGATCTCGTACTACAAGATTACAAGGTGACAAGATAGCAGAGTAAAATGGAAGACAAGACAAGACACGACTAGATACCATGACTAGACAATAACTAGAACTGAAACTCGAAGTTACTTACTTAGAGGTCTCGACTCCTTGAGCTCCTAAGATTGACATTGGCAAGACTGAGGAGCTCTTTGGTGAGCCTCTCCTTTTATAAGTGTTGGAGGGCAAGTAAATATATTCTAGAATGTTGTATGATGACATCATCGATGATGTAGGCCATGACATGGCAACGGTTCACACGGTTGGCTCGAGAATGTCTTGTTAAGGGTGTGTTCGCATGAGGTGTGGATTCATATGGTATGAGCAAGAATTAATCCGTACACTTGATCATGGCGTGTCCATGACATCTGAGTTTCTCAGATCTCCTCCGCTAATCCAAGTGTCTCTTACTATCAAAATTGACCAACAAGTCTTCAAACAAATTTGTCCCTTGGTTTGCTTGGGGCTTGACCTTCACCCTCCTTGAAAGATAGATTAAGCCCCAAATTTGATATGGGTTGGCTGGCCTCTTAAATCTCCCTCAAATTCTTTAATTTTGGATCCTGGAATTTAAGTCCTAGACACTCAATTCTGAGCATGCATCCCGTGGTGGTGATCAAGCCCTAATTTCTGTGTAAATTAGGATTTATAGTAGAGATTATCCAATATCTCCACTTCTGATGACTCAAATGGCTAAATTTTGCTAAGATAACTAGGAAGATGGCTATAAGATGAGAGAAAATGCTGTAGAGAGATAAATTTTAGAGTTTCATTGCAAGAAAGGCTGAAAAACTACTGCCCTACTCAAAGAGTCATGGAAGCTGTCACTTATAGCTTAGGACCACGGGAAAGGTTGTTGCCTCCTCCTATATGCTATCACTACACTAGAAGAACATTGGGCTGCTATGACTTGCACTTGAAGGGCTCCAAACTACTGTCACCTAGTATAGGATTGGTCCTTGGAGGTTGCAAATCACATCAATAGTATCTCCTTTCTCTCTAATAGCCTCCTTATCTCTCACAATGTTTGCAGGGCTCCAAACTACTGTCACTTGGTATAGGATTGGTCCTTGGTAGATGAAAATCAAGTCAATAGCATCTCCTTGCTCTCTAACAGCCTCCTTCTCTTTCATAATGTTTGGAATAACTTACACTAGCCCCCAAAAAGATTTTTCTCACTTGCATCGGTAAGTTTTGCCAAGTGGTAGCCTTCTAATCTCATTTTCCAATACGATCCAACTTATTAAATTAATTTTCAGAATATTAAATTTGAAAATAAATTTAATAATTATTCTAGTGCCCAAAAAAATGATTCCACCAGCCAATAATTAAATTGACTAGCCTAATTTATCTTCCAAGTTTCCTTGAGTAGTTATTAGCCCTTAGACCAGCAATTATTAATTATTAATGCCTAATCTTTGATGTCACCAGTGATATTAGTGGCCAATAAACTCATCTAGGTCCAAATCTAATACTATGTACCACCTAGTACTTGTTAGACATAACTTATTACAACTTTTACCTTTGGCATCAACTAATATCTCAAGGTTCCGGGTCCCACACTGTGACATAATTGACTTGCACCTTACATGTGTAAGACACCTTTGTACATTTGATTAACTTTTAATCAAATGGTAAGCAAAGCATTAAATTTCATGTCCTAGTGATAGACCGCCCCCTTGAAATTATTGCAATTGTCCTCAATTGCACTATAATGTGCCAAAGCATCCGTTACCACTACTAGAAATCCATGCTGGTATCGTAGTTAAACATGTGCACCTATTGCTTAAACATGCTCATGCCCTCTACATGTGAAATTCTAGTCACTTAAACCAATAACAATCCACACACATAAATTATAATCACAATTAGAACCACAAGGGATGTATCCACATGCCAAAACTCTACATTGTTTTGACCACTGACGCATTTTAATGCATAAGCTGAGCATAAACAACACCTCATTGCAATGATGCACCACATGATAGCATACATCAATTGTAAACAACATGTAACTTATGCAATTGTACTTTTCTTGCATCACTTGCAAATGTACACTGTGTATCATCCATGTATCCAATTGTATACCTATTAGCAACCTTGTAAATGTATAGTTTTAGAGTCTAGGTACAAACCATACACATCTACATTCCAACTCACAGTGACTAGCACATTGAATAGTGATCCCAATAGTAGAAATATTGTCAGCATATGATACCCTGGATGCAAACCAAGTACATTCGAGATCCACTACATAATTGAGATGTCCATCACTAGGGGAGTGGAGATGCAACCTTTTCCTTGAGTATCACACAATATTTTGGACCTTCTATGCACTGGATCATATACTTGGAACAATTATTGAGCGGGTAGACTCCATGATTGACATATCTATTGCTGCTTTGTGGAATCCCGAAAAGGTTTTGATATTGTATCGAGAGAAAGGTTGCTACATAGACTACATGATATGGGGTAGTAGGAGAGGAAGTGGAGGATGATGCAGGTGGCCACATCAGTTGCAAAAATGCGCACAAATGCAGTTGCTAGGTGGAGATCAGCCTGTTGCCAAGTTTGAAGCTATCAATGCAAGCTGATCCAAGTGTTGATGATGAGGAAACTGTAGGCAAAAGCTGGCAGCTGGAGATGTAGCAATGTAAAGCCTCTAGGCAGCAAGGCGACGACAAGGATAGAGACGCGACGTGCTGGAGAGGATGGTGTTGTAGTCAGTGGGGGCTGGACAGCAGAGAGAAGGTGGCTAATGGCTAAAATCTAGATTCCATGTTCCATCATTCTCTAATGGTAGGCAGTGCACATGCAAATGTGACATTGCACACAGGCTTTAGCTTTTTGATTACATGATCATTGATGTTGATACTCAGTACTGAAGTCTAGACAAATATATGTATCATGATTTTACTTTGAAAATTGAGTCTTAAGTTTTAACATTGTTGTGTTGAGTCTTAACTTGTAAGTGGTAAATCGGTAATGTTTTATGTTCTTCAATCATGTAGTAATCATGTTTGATATAAGTTGTAACATGTTCAACTTCAATATTTATGAATTCAATCACGTGACATGAAGACTTGAAGTTTTGTGTGAAATTTAGGTAGATAGTGTTGTAGGCATTGATATATTTAGATCTATGTATTTGTTTTAGGGTAAAATCCGAAACTCCTCCTACTGTTTCCAAAGCTGGCTGTTTTGCCATTTCTGTTTCTCCATTTCCAAAACTCCCCCGTACTATGGATACATGACATGATATTCATCATCGGGGTTGGCTAATGTGTAGTTTTGGCCCTAGAGGCTTTGTCCAGCCTCCATGGATTGGAGCCTATTGCATCGTGATCAAAGGTGTGGGAGATGGGAGTTGATTGCTAGCTTCATTGCTTGGTTCATGGGACTACAAGGTGCAGTCATACCATCAACGTTTAGGATGACCCACTACATAGACTCTCTCATAGAGATTATTCATACTTTGCAAGATATGGGAGAGACTATAGGGCAATCCTGAGTAGACAAGGGTAACCTCTTACATTTCGCACCTCACATGGTCTGCCATTACAACCCACAAACTTGGTTGTTCACTCAACCATTATATCTATGATGTACTTAGCAGTCCTTCACTACCTCATGTATTTTTCCAAGATATTAGTAATAGAATCTTCTTTTCTTGGGGAAAGAAAGTGTCCATAACCTTGTCATGATTCCAATTAACCCTTTCTTGATGAGAACTAAAGAATATATATTACAAACTCCTTGTTTTGGTTATGCCCCTTCACTTCCAAAACCATGTGCCTGCCACTAGGACCACCAAGAATCCAGCATCTACAATAACTTTTTACTCCTTTTAACCCCCATTAAATATAAAGCAAACTTCCTGGCAGCCCAATTACATGGCAGTCATCTTTATAATGCACAAATTGAGCTCCAGCCAAGTCATGGACCTAAAGCTCCTGAATGCATGCTTTGTCCAAATTTATTTGTCTAACCCACTTCGAGAAGACTGCCTTCTGGGGTTGGTTGAGGCCTTTTAAAATTAAGGTGGCTATTCTATGAAGTCCATGTCACTCCAGGTTGACAGATAGGTTGGTAGCACCTCCCATACTCTCAAATCTGTTAGCATCCTATTTCATCATTTTGTGATCCCTGTTATTCTTAAAACTGTGAGTAGTGAGGACAAGTATGCTTCGAGTCATGGGGCTGGTGAATAAGGCTCAACCACACTGCCATGCCAAATCAAGGAAATCACTAGACTGCCTGCTTGATGACGAGCAAAGGTTGAAAAATGGCCAGCCAATCTTCTCTTGGTATAGACCTTGAATGGCTTGCTAAACGTTGACTCCTGAAGCAGCACCTCTTATAGTATCATAATCACTAACATGCTTTTCCATGAACTTGTGATCCCATAGCCACACCATATCAAGGAGTTTTGGCAGACTGCCTGCTTTGTGACAACATTTAAAGGAGCAGCCAACCAGTCCTCTCTTAACTTGAATGGCTTGCTGCCTCCAATTTGGCTTGCCTACCTGTCCTGCAGGTTGAGCAATGAAGAAAATTTATTTTCATCTTGTGCTGAACTTGGACTCCAGAATAGAACAACCTAATTTTGCTTTCCTTCCATTCTATGAGCGCAAACCTTAGCCAAATTGTCAAAGATCATGCTTCTAACATCTTTTATGTTAAAATGTATGGTGCTAGAGGTTGTGCTACAAGCACATGTAAGGTACTGTATCTCATAAATAAAGAGGGAAGAGTGTGTTCAAGCTAGAAAACTATAAAATAATTTACTTGGCACAACCATCAATCAAGCAAGTCTCTCTCATGACATTATGCTACTCTACTACTACTTTCCCCTATAGTTGATCTCTATCTTCTTGCTCAAACCATGTTCTCTAACATAGTATTAGAGCCTCTTTCCTCGAGGTTGTGAGGTTAAGAGGCATCAATTGCTGTGCAGGACGACAAGAAAAGAGGTACTGTCCAAGAAGCCAAGGCCCAGTTCGAAGGCTTGCAAGAGCGTCAAGTGCATTGGAGGTGTGAAAGAGGTTTCACTCAAGCAAGGTATAAGCAAGTTCAGCCTGATTTGGTCATTATTACATTCTTGAGTGGCTGCCATTGAAGATATGACCATTAAAAGGCTAGATCTTTGGTGTTTTATCAAGTGCCATTACTTGCAAAGAGGCTGCTTAAGCCCTATTCTTAAGGGGGCCGCTTAAGTCAAGCTCAAGGTCTCCTTAAGCTAAGGCTCAGCTTGAAGGGGGCTGCTTATAAGAAAACTAGGGGGTACCTTGTGGAAGAAGCAGGGGGTTTGCTTTTGTCATACACAAAAAGAGAATTGGAGAGAAAGCAAAGAGAGAGTACATAAGCTCCTCCTATTGAAGCCATATATCAATTGCTTCTCTTCCTAAGAGCAGTTTTTGGTTTGCATCAACATCCATCATTCTCGAAAAAAAAATTGCACCTCTTGGTAGCTTGTGGCAATCAACAGCCTCATTATCTTCTATCCACTATTAAACCTCAGTGATAAGGTTTAAACATTGGGTCCTTTTCACACGCTTTCTCACTAAACTGGTTTCTCTTAAGTCCCTATTCACATTGCTCACTATCAAACTGGTTTGCCATAATCTATGTTCACACTAGAGAACTGGTTTATCGATAATCTGCCTTCAAAACGCTGATTGTTCAACCTATTTTTTTCTTTTTAGGCAATGCATAACTGTGTATGACCGGAGACAGACATTGTAAAAAGATTAAGGTTGCTTATAAGTGGGTTTTTCTCATTGACAAAATCCCTTGTAATCTAAAAGAATATCATCTTTTTTGTAAGTTGGAGTTAGACACTACCATGTGAGACACCAGTAAGACACCTCTGTTCCCAAAATGTCGAAAATAGAAGCAATGGCAAAATTTAATGGTGATGGTTTATATATATGGAGGATGAAAACTATGTACCACTTCATGTGTAAGGATTTACAAGAGTTGTTTGAGCAAAAGATCCTAATGATCCCCAATGGAGAAGAAAAAATAACAAGGTATTAGGAATTATTGCACAGGGCCTTTCAGATGATATACTCCACCACATTTCAGGTATAAAAGGGGCAAAAGAAGCACAGACAGAACTTAATAAAATTTTTGGTCTACAAGCAAAAAATTCAAAAATCAACCTTTTGATGGATTTTTAAAGATTGGACTTAAATAACTATGATTCCTTAACATCACTAATCAATAAATTCAAAAGCCCAGAAGTCCTACTCTTATCCATTGGAAAAGATATTGAAGAATATGAGGCAACAGCTATACTCTTACATAGTGTTGATAAACCAAAAAAAGGCTACGAACAAGTTGTAGCTACACTAAGGAATGTACCCAATAGAAAGCTAAATGTAGTGGAAGTTGATTTATACGAGCAAGATCAAGGCAAAGACACAAGAAACTTCAATGAACCCTCTAGCGTTTACACTCTATAGCAAGGGGTTTTCAAAGATTGTTTGCAGGACATGTGGCAAAGTTGGACATAAGGAGCAAGATTGCTAGAACAAGGGAAAACCTAGGTGCAAGAATTGCAATACATTTGGATGCACTGAGGACTATTGAAATGAAAAAGAGAAAATGTATGGTGCTAGAGGCTATGCTATAAGCACATGCAAGGTATTGTGTCCCATAAGCAAAGAGGGAAGAGTATGGTCAAGCTAGAAAGCTATAAAAGAATGTACTTGACACAACTATCAATTAAGCAAGTCTCTCTCATGACATTATGTTACTCTACTTCTTTCTTCTTCTTTCTATATTGCATAAGCAAAGAGGGAAGAATGCGTTCAAGCTAGAAAGCTATAAAAGAATGTACTCGGTACAACTATCAATCAAGTCTCTCTCATAACATTATGATACTCTATTTTTTCTTCTTCTTTCCATCATAGTCCGTCTCTATCTTCTTGCTCAAACCATGTTTTCCAACATTTTATGGATTTACCTCCAATCTTTATCCGTGTATTCCGAGGTTGTGTCATTCTTTTCTTCAAATGCTCAACTTTCTACAGATTTCTGCTGAGAATTGATAATCTAATCCTTCATCTCTTTCCAATAATTTGGCTTCTTGAACTTGTGGCGATTTCATTCGCTCTGTCTCTCTCAGTTGGATATTCTGCTTTTACAAAATGTACACAACGCAAGGCATGAGGGAACCTTCATGAAGCCTGACTAGCCACATGTGGGGTGGAGAGACTGCGGTCAATGATTGCCTAACATGTATTCATATAGGTTCATGTGCTGAATGTCTAATTTTGGCATGCCCTGTCAATCTTACACACTCCTCTCCTTGCAGCTTAAGTTATTGAAATCACTCTCATTGCCTTGGTAAAGGAAAAAAACATCAAGAATCCATCCAAAGAGATAGAACGTACAAAAATGGTTTATAGATCTTACCCCCCTTGCTTGACTAAGCTCAAACCCAGGTCTCCCAGCAACTATGACACAGTACCAGGTCTGAGTATCCTTCCCAGCGAGTGAGTGTCCAGTTTCACTGCAACCCAGCTCTTCCACTGTAACACTTCTAAGCTGTGGAATAACTGTGCAGTGTTTGAATATCTCAACTGTTAGTAAGTTGTATCTTGATCATTTCCACATAGATCTAAGAATAATTATTGAACTAAGGAGAAAATGACACACTACCATGCATCTTGTGCTGCTGCATCAGGCTTTCAAATGCTGAGCTGTTATAATCTCCTGAAATTACATCAATCAGAACTGCAATTTGCAAATCAAATTTAAGCACTCAATCTTTACAGTTTACCATAGTAAATAATTGGTTTGATACTAGGATCTTTAAGAAAAACAATTGCTGGTGCAGACTCCACTCCAAGCCTACAGCACAACAACAAATTGTACAGGTTCAACTTATTAATACGAAGCATAGACCTCTGCATCTTCAATGAAGGGCTTCAGAAAGTGAAAGATCAAGTTTTCCCCATTTGAGATTAAGGCCTTTCTATCTCAGTTTCAAATACCCAAAATGCGACTTTACGGTGCTGCTTCAACTGGTCTAACACACATGCAACTGCTTTGTGACTATTTGGAATAAACAGGATGTTAAGCTGATTGCATACATGTTCTCCCACAAGGTTGCATTTTCTTCTCTCCATAGTACCAGACCAAGGGTCACAAACTGCCAAAACTCTTTTGCCATTTTTCTAAAGAATGGGGCAGCACGCTCTCCAGTCCTGGAAAATATCAATACTTTTACCTGATTGGTTGACATGAAGCTATTTCAGCTAAGCCCTTCTTGTTTAAACTTCACTCCTAGCAAACATTTAAAGCTTCTAACTTATCACAAAAACAGAAGTACAGTAACCAAGATTACACACATAAGGTCATTCAATAGCATTAATATGAACATGCCGAATTGACTCCTCATCGCTAAGCTCTGTGGCAATACATTAGTATTATTAACATCTGAGCATCCTTATAACACAACCAACTTCCCCCTACTCCCGCCCAATCCACCCACAAAAAAAAGGGACTTGTCATTGCTAAGCTCTATGGTAATACATTCCTATTTCCCTTAGCATCCTCATAACACAACCAAACAACCAACCCCCCTTCCCCATCATCCATCACCCCCGCCTACCCCACCCCCCTTTTTCTTCCGCCTTTTTTGTTAATTGATTCTGGTAGTATGCCCTCATAGTCATAGGAGACAACCATTTCCTAGCCTAACAACTTGGAAACTCCATTCACTAGTTGGGCACACCAGATTTTGGTGGTATGCCTCATGGTAGACAGCTATTTCCTAGCCTCACAACTTAGAAACTCCGTTTTCTAAGAGTTGCCACTTTGCCCATTTCCTAACATTTGGCCCAAATATCATGGAGTGATTTCTTTTATCTGGTGCTTGCTGGCTGATTTTCGCACTATCTTTGTTAAGTTATGTTAGTGCCCTGAGCAAAACTTTTCCCTCCACTTTTTATATAATTCAAAAGTTTACATGTTTGGCGTTCCAAGTCATTTCCTAGCTGTTTCTCTTTCTGATGTTGAGCCATTCCTGCTGTTGCAGTAGGGTTTGCCATTGGCGTTGCAGCAAGGTTGGCCAATGACATTGCCATTGCAATTTTTGTTGCAAAGTGTGTTACATTCTTGGACATCCAAATAAGCACCCACAACATTGGTCATCACAGGCTCACAAACTTGGGTCATAAAGTGACCTAGTGCGAATGCACTAGGGGGATTTTATGGTTAGGCCAGCTGTTCCTGTTTATCAGACTCAAGGACCATTGAGCGCATTCCTTGTGTAATCACCATTCTTGGACTTTGGGCTGTTCCCATTGAGCCTCCGTGAGCTCAAAATTAAAGAAAACCACCGCAACAATGACTCCTCAATCTACTTCTGTTTTATGGGAAAGATAGCAAGCGGAAGTCAACTTGCAAGAAGATTGTTCCAAGGATCATTGTTTTGTGTCATCAGATCAATCGCTTCCATGAAGATGAGAAATGTCTGCAAAATGAAAAGGCGGAATCAATGAACTCTAAAGCTTTGGTAAACACCATGGAAATTCTAGATAAGTCTCTTGAGCTCTCAGCAGAGGTTTGTTTTGTTAATGCAAGTAGATACCTAGGTTTTCATGTAGACAAGACTATGGTTGGCCTGCACAACCTCCCTAAGGTCACCAGCTTAATTAATGGCCAGCTTGTTATGGTATTGTTTGACGACTTTGCTTACAATCTTCTTTCTTCTCAAGCGATGGAAAGGCTTCAACTCCACATGGCAATTGCTAACTGTGCTTATCGTATCCAATATACAAAGGGCTTGGATGTGGATTGTTGGGATCACATGTTGGGGTTCTTTGGTAGATCATGCTCTCTTTGTATAGACTATAAAACTCATGTAGTCACTTTTCAATTTGATGGTCATTTCTTTGTGATAGAGGGTTATTACCAATGGATTTCAGTAAGTGTATTTTTTCTCTAGATGTTGCAATGTATGTGTATATTATTGAAAAGAGTTCAATCATCTTCATTATAGTGTAATTCTCTTTCATTTAATAGTAATGTTGATAGTGACAATTCAGATATTAATACTTAATTGGATCTATTATTACATGAATTTTCTAATGTCTTTCCATATGAGTTACTTGATGAAATTCCACTAGCTTGTAAGACATTGGATTATAGGATAAAGACATTGCTTGGTAGCAATCCTTGTCTCAGCAATCCCATAGGCCTAGCCTGAAACAGGAGAATGAGATAACTAAGCCATTGCTCAAATATTATGCAAAGGGTTTCATTGAGCCAAGAAAATCCCTATGGGATGCATCTATCCTAACTAAAAAGGAGGAGAGTATGTGTGAGATGGGGAAGATCGGAGCTTAGCTCAGAGTACACACTTGATAGTGAAGAGAGTGAGAGATAGAAGACATAGCACGACTCCCAATACAATTACCAAAAGAGTGTAATACAAGTACAAAGTACAATCCTTAAACCTTAGGGTTGTTAATGTGTGTTCACACTCGAAAGGTGTAAAACATGAAACCTCTCATAAGGAGAGTAAAAAGTGCCCCAGTGTCCAACCATAGATCACCGACACTCCTCTGTGAACGTAGGCGTGAGTCAAACCCAACAAACCCCCCTAGAGTGAAAAGTGATCAGCATACAAGGATCATCCACCAAAGGAAATCAAATTTAAAGCATTGCAAAATGCTTCAAATTTGTCACGAGAAAAAGCTTTGGTAAAGATGTCTGCCACATTACTGGTGATAGGACAGTAGACAAGATTGATATCTCCTGCATGTAGCCTCTCTCTGATAAAATGATAGTAGATCTCTATGTGTTTCGTGTGTGCATGAAACACTGGGTTCCATGCCATTGCAATGGCATTCTGCCTGTCATAAACAAAAGAGTAGGCTTTGTAACAGATACATCAAAATCAGCCAACAAGCATCTCAGCCATACACATTCAACTGTGGTAGTGAAAGCTGCCTTGTATTTGTCTTCACAAGACAATGTGGTAATAGTGGATTGTTTCTTGCTAAGCTAAGAGATGCAAGATGAGCCAAGAAAGAAGCAGTTTCCACTTGTAGAGTGATGTGAATCAAAATCACAAGTCCAATCCGAATCACTGTAAGCATGCAGTTGCAGTGGTCCCCCCTTGGTATAAAGCAATCCAAGAGTCCTAGTACCTTGCAAGTAACGAAAAACATGCTTCACACCTTGCCAATGTGACATGTGTGGTTTGTGTATATATCTGCTTAGGGCTAAAACTGCAAATTGAATATCTAGCCTTGTGTTGCATATATAAATGAGACATCCAACTACTGGAGCATATGTATGGATGTCAAACAAATCACTATTATCATGCAAGGACAACTTGAGTCTAGTCTCTATCAGTGTGCTAACTGGCTTGCAATCCTCTAAGCCAAACCTCTCAAGAAGTTCACCAATATATTTGGATTGTGACAATCCAATGCCTCTAGCATCATGAATGAACTGAATCCCCAAATAGTAGTGCGAAGGCCCTAAGTCTGACATCTCAAAAGTTTGATGGAAATTTTTCTTAAATACTGAAATTTGATCACATGTGTCCTTGTGAGCAGAAGATTATCTACATAAAGACATATGACCAACAAGGATCCCTCCTCTTTGCATACGTAAAGAGTAGACTTTAATGAGTTGTTAATAAACCCTTGGTTGAGTAAAAAGGCATCAATTTTTACATACCAAGCTCGGGGAGCTTGCTTTAACCATACAAAGCCTTTTTCAACTTACATACCAAGTGTTCAGGTCTCTCAATTGCAAAACCAATGGGCTGCTGTACATACACTTCTTCTTGAAGTTCCCCATGTAAAAAGGTAGTCTTAATATCAAGTTGGTGCACAGTCCCAACCATGATGGGCAGCCAAAGCAACCATAGATTGAATGGTAGTCATACGGGATGTAGGAGCAAATGTCTCCTCATAGTCAATGCCTTTCTCTTGTGCGTAGCCTTTCGCCACAAGCCTGCCTTTATACTTATCAATGGATCCATCTGCATTTCTTTTCAGCTTGTAGATCCACTTTGTACCAATGGCTTTCTTTATGACAGGCAATATCACTAAGTCCCATGTTTGATTATTTATGATAGAATCAAATTCAACTTGCATTGTTGCCATCCAATGCACACTTTGGTGTGCATCCTCAAAACATTCCAGCTCCTCATCATCAAGTGTGTGTGCTGCCATAACAAATTCCATTGTGTTAGCATGATCATACAAATGGGTTTGTCTTCTAGTATGACCAACAATGGGATCATCCAAATGACTATCTTTCATAGTTTGCAAGTATCATCTAGGCATCTACCTAGCTTCCTGATTGTGTAGAAGCTCCTACTGAATCTCAAATTCAGCATCTTGCTAAATATTCAGATCAGCCATAGGCTGAATTGCTGCATTGCTCAATGGAGCAACTGGCTGAACATTGTGTTCATTTACTTAAACTCCAACTGTATCACTAAAAGAAATAGGTAGCAACCCTTCAAACACATCAGTTGCAGCTTGATATGTATTAAAACTAGCAAGGGATAATTCTAATTTTTCATCAAAAACCACATCCCTATTGACAAAGGCTTTCTTGGAAACATGATATATAGTCTATATTCTTTGCTTTCACTGCTATATTCTACAAAAATGCAACCTTGTTGTCCAACTCCTTTCTTAGTACTTTGGGAATATGAGCATATGCAAGACACCCAAAAGTATAAAAATGGCCAATTGAAGGTCTTCGGCTATTCCAAGCCTCAAAAGACGTAACATTTTTTAATGCCTTGGTGGGGCACCTGTTTAAAACATGACAAGCACACATAACTGCTTCGATCCAAAAGCCATGTGGTAGACTCTCAGCTTTCAATATACATCTGGCCATCTCCATGAGTAACCGATTCTTCGTTTCTGCAACCCCATTCTGCTGTGGAGTATATGCAGTAGTATATTGATGGACAATGCCTTTTTGCTTTAAAAAATTATTCAACAAGGAAGACATGCATTCTCCCCTTTGTTCCGAACAGAGAGTCTTAATCCTGCAACTAGATTGATTTTCGGCAAGTGCAACAAAAGCCAAAAATATATCATGCACCTCTAACTTTTTTACCAATGAGTAGACCCAACAAAAATGAGTAAAGTCATCAATGAAGGTGACGAAGTAATAACATCTACCCAATGACTTTGTTTGCATAGGTCTACGTATATCTGAATGCACAATCTGTAATCTGGCGGTTGCCTTAAAAGCAACATCATGAGAAAACGAGAATCGATGCATTTTTTCCAAAATGCATTCAACACAAATATGCTTAGAAGGTCTCTCCAAGAGAGGTAAGCCATGTAGCATCTGAGTATGCTATACAAGCATCAAACTACCATAGTTGACATGCCCCATGCGAGCATGCCATAACTCTGCTTGTGACATAGCAGGAGTAAGAGTAGATGCTAAATAGACTGATTGATTAATTGAATAGGTATCTAGCGCATAGAGTCCATGACATAATGTGCCAATCAAAACCAAAGTCAAGAATTATTTATACTTAAACATACATTTGTCATCATAAAATGTGACCTGCATACCACAGTTTACTAAAGAAAAAATGGACAACAAATACTTTTTTATGCCTGCACATATAGTGCATCCTATAAATGGAGAGTAGAGTTATCAATGGCTTTCAAGACAATCTTTCCAATACCTCTAATATAATAAGATGCATTGTTGGCACATTGCACAGACTTGCCAATAGGAGTTGCAATAACAGAGGAAAATAAATCCCTATGGGATATAATGTACTTAGAAGCACCACTATAGCATCCTCAGTAGATCTAAATGCTCTATTAGCCCAAGATGAGTCATAATTGCAAGTGTAAAAATAATAGTTATGGTCTATAACAAAAGATGCAGACTCTGTAGCAGTAGAAGGTGCATTAGAAACCGACATCCCTGACTCCTTCTCATTGGCAATGTGCTTCTTACATTCTGTGATGTAATGACCTAGCTTCTTACAATAGTGGCACTTGCCCTCCTTGGCTTGCATGCCCCCTTGTTTCTTGTTGCTCTATCAAGTACTTGAACTTCCATAACTCTGCAAAGCATTTTTAAGACCAATTGTTCTTGCCCTTCAATCTCGCCGTAAAAGCTTGTTTAGAGGCTATTACATCCAACCCATTGTTCCTTCTTATTTACTCTTCTTCTAGAAGCAAACTAACCAACTGAAGATAAGTAAGTGGCTGCAAAGTGGATCTCATGGTAAGATTTAGGGCCATATGAGAGGCCAAATAAGAGAGCAACAATGAATTTAGAGTAGTAGAGATCAATTGTGCATCTGAATAATACTCATCTACATTCATTAACTGCTCACGCAATCCCTGAATTTTGTTAAGATAATCTGTATGGAGTCACCTTCATCCATCTTTACATTTTCAAGCTCTTTCTTCAAGAAAGAGATGTGTGCCTCATATTTTCTAGCAACATCTGCTCAAGTGTAGGCTATGCTTCACATAAAGAAGCTATAGACCGTATGTGTGGGATTATAGATCACTGAACTACCAACGTAATCAATGACAATGCTTGAGCATCCCGTGTGTCCCAAGCCTTTTGTGTTGTTGATCTCTGGGGAAGTGGTTGAGCTAGAGCGGACCTTTGACCACGTCCTCCTATAGGAGGTGTTGCAGGAGCCACAACTCCAGGATGGACTTCCTCACCATTAACATAATCCCAAAGATTTTTTACAATCAGCACATTCTTCATCATGAAAGACCATAAAGAATAATTATTGCCATCCAATCTATCCTCCTTGGATACATACGTGAATACATCACTCTGTCCCTAATTGGCCATAGCAAATGTCATTGCTTCAAAGAGCACAAAGCAAAAGCTATAGCTAGAACAACCTGGAAATCTGCAAATTTCCAGGAATTACAGCATGTACCACGCTATAATTGAAAAATCCGTGTCACACCTTGTCAAAACTGTCCAATTTACACGCTGTCCAATGCACAAACAGTGCTCAGCAACACAGTCAATGCAAAAGCCCCAAAATTTTGTTGTCCAAAATGCACAATTTCAGGCTATTTCAGACTGACCATAGTACATGTGCCAATGTCTGCACTAAACCAAAAAGGCCCAAATTTCTTGGCTTGCTTCCCAAGAAATCACTGCTAGAAGTGTGTCCAAGACACGAGATTGCCCAGGCAAGAAGCACCTTTCTGAAATTCAAAATTTTGAATAAAAAATAGATAAATGTCTCTATTACCTTCTGTGTTGGCGGCTTGTTGGGGTTAACTGCCAGGTGGAGTAGTGATATGCTGGCGGGCTTGGCAGACAAGTGGCGGGGGAACCAAGTGGCGCCTAGGAGCTGGAGTAGAGAGTGCGGCTGGCTGCACTGCAGGTGAGGCAGGCTGGTGGCAGCGGTGTAGGAGCTGGAGGAGGCTGTTGGATGAGCTGCAGGTTGGGCACTACAGGCAACTGCGTAGGCAGCGCTGCAGGCGACAACTGGGGGCGGAGCTGACTAGCAGGTGGGGGTTTTGCAGGTGACAAGTAGGTTTGAATGGCCAGCAGTTGGGGTAGTAGTTAGCTGACGAAGCTGGAGTTGACAAAAAGCTTGGCAAATCTGGGTACTTTGATACCGAATGTGAGATGGGGAAGATCGAAGCATAGTTGAGAGTACATAATTGACAGTGGAGAGTGAGAACACAATGCGACTCCCAATGCAATTACTAAAAGAGTGTATTGCAAGTACAAAGTATAACCCTTAAACGTTAGGGTTGTTAATGTGTGCTCACACCTAAAAGGTGTAAAACATGAAATCTCTCATAAGGAGAGTAAAAAGTGCCTTAGTGTCCTACCGCGGATCACCAACACTCCTCTGTGAGCATAGGTGTGAGTCAAACCCAACAATGTGATGTGCTTCTGTGTGGATTATAAAGGTCTTAATAAGGTGACCATGCATATTTCTTACCTAGGATGGATGACCTTATTGATCAATATGTGGTGCAAAGTACTTCACTGTTGGGTTAGACTCACGCCTACGCTTAGGGAGGAGTGTCGGTAATCTTCAAAAGGACACTAGGGCACTTTTTACTCTCTATACGAGAGTTTATTTCCCCTAGATTTATTTCTTTTACAAATTGTGCACTCAGATGTATGTGGTACTATGCAGACAAAGTCATTGGGTGGTTGCTACTATTTTGTTACTTTCATTGATGACTTTACTCATTTCTGCTGGGTCTACTCTTTGGTTAAAAAGTCAAAAGTGTATAATGCATTTTTGGCTTTTGTAGCACTTGAAAATCAATCTGGCTGCAAGGTGAAGACTCTTCGTTCGGGGACCGAGGGGGGGAATACACGTCCTCTATGTTGAATTCGTTTTTAAAGTAGAAAGGCATCGTTCATCAGTACACTACTCCTTATACTCCATAACAGAATGGGTTTGCAGAGAGGAAGAATCGGTCACTTATGGAGACAGCCAAATGTATGTTGAAAGCAAAGAGCTTGCCACACAGTTTCTAGATGAAAGCAGTTATGTGTGCTTGCCATGTCTTGAATAGGTGCCCCACCAAGGCATTGAAGAATGTCATGTCTTTTAAGGCTTGGAACAGCACCCGAAAACCTTTTGTTAGGCATTTTCGTACCTTTGGGTGTCTTGCATATGCACACATTCCTAAGGTACTCAAGAAGAAGTTGGATAATAAGGCTGTTAAGTGCATTTTGTGGGGTATAGCAATGAGAGCAAAGGATATAGGTTGTATGATCCTGTCTCTAAAAAGGTATTTGTCAGCAGGGATATGGTTTTTTATGAAAAATCAGAATTATCTCTTGCTGGTTTTGACACATATCAGGCTACCAATGATGTATTTGAAGGGCTGCTGTCCATTTCTTTCCGCAATATAGCTAGAGCTTTAGCAAGTGAACTTAATGTTCAGTCAGTTGCTCCATTGGGTAATGCAGAAAATCAGCCCATGGCTGATCTGAATATTCAACAAGGTGCTGAATTTGAAATTCAGTAAGAGCTTGTACACAGTCAAGAGGAGGGGGAAACTCGTATGCATGATGGTGCACCTACCATGAAGCTTGTTATGGTAGTAGATACATTTGATGATGAGAAGCCTGAATGTTTCGAGGATGCACAACATAGTGTGCGTTGGATGGCAGTAATGCAAGCTGGTTGATTCCATCATAAAGAATCAAATATGGGATTTAGTATCTTTGCCTGTTGGGAAGAAAGCCATTGGTACAAAGTGGGTCTATAAGCTAAAAAGCAATATAGATGGATCCATTGACAAATATAAGGCCAAGCTTGTGGCCTATGCACAGAAGAAAGGCATTGACTATGAGGGGACATTTGCTCCTACCTTCCACATGACTACCATTAGGTCTATGGTTGCTTTGGCTGCCCATTATGGATGCATCAGCTTGATATAAAGGCTGCATTTTTACATGGGAACTTCAAGAAGAAGTGTATATACAACAGCCCATTGGCTTTGCAGTTGAGGGATCTGAACACTTGGTCTGTAAGCTGAAAAAGGCTTTATATGGTTTAAAACAAGCTCTTCGAGCTTGGTATGCAAAGATTGATGCTTTTTACTCAACCAAGGGTCCATAAACAACTCATCAAAGTCTACCCTTTGCATATGTAAAGACGGGGGATCCTTGCTGGTCATATGTCTATATGTTGATGATCTTTTGCTTACAGGGACACATGCCGATCAGATTTCAGCATTCAAACAAAGGCAAAGTACATAGCAAGGAAGTACCCTTGAACTCTTCATCAATATGGAAATCCAAAGCAATCACCTGACTGAAAATTGAGTTAAACTCATTCAAATGTACAGACATGACTGTACCTTCTTTCATGCGAAAGTCCATTAATTTTTTCAGTCAATAAACCTTGCTGGCTGCACTTTTTTGAGCATACAATTCTTCAAGCCCTTGCCACATTGCATATGCCGAATTCAGCTTCTCAATGTTAAAGAGCAGGTTGTTTGACATTGAGAGCTCAATAGTAGAGCGAGCAAGCTCGTCCAAGTCATCCCACTCGTCTTGTTCAACGTCTATTGGTTTGATTCCCTTTGTTTTGATGGGCTTTACATGTTTCTTTTGCACCAAGACATTGTAGCATTGTTTTTGCCAAATTGCAAAATTATGTATACCCTCAAGCTTCTTAATGTGCAAAAGATTACTGCTATCATTGTTTCCAGTCATAATTTGCAGTCCCAAATTGACTAACCAGTCACCAAAGGTAAGCCCAAATGTGACACAAGTAACCACGGTACACGAAAGTACTAACCAACAATGAGAAAATCCCAAGATTGCAGAAATTTCAGATCTGCAAATAGATTTTCAAAGTTAAGAGGATATCTTTTGCTGCTCTCCTCAGGCAATTATTGACACATTTAGAGACCAAATCACTAGTTACATGTGAAATCCCCAAAATTTCACTGCAATTTCTGCTTTGAAGGCATTTCCAGGCACAAATTTAACAATTTGATCAAAAATCCCAAATTTTTAGAGGAAATCCGTCCACATTGTATCAACACACACCAATTTTACAATTTCTGAGTCAGATTGCCCAGTTCTGCATCAAAGTCCCCAAATCCAAGAAAAGCCCCAATTTTTCAAGTCAAGCTTGCACACTATGCATGTGTGCATGAACATCCACTTGTGGGAGAGGAACAAATTTGAAATATTTAAAAAAAAGACAGAGAATTGACTATAGATTTGTAACCCGTGACCAATCTGGTCACGGCTAATCTGTCGCATTAGTTGCAACCTATCGCAGCCTGTCCCATCGGAGCTTTTCGCAGCCCCTGTTGCCTGGGTTGATGACCTGTCATCCGTCTGACGTCACCTGCTTGTCACAGGTCGCCTACTCACCTGCTCGCTACGCCTCTCAACTTGCCGAATCAGTGCCCACTTGTCCCCGAATACCTCCGTCAGGTAGTTGACTGCTGACTCTGACTTGCACCTGTTGAACACTGTCCCTAAAGAAAAGTGGTCAGGCAAGCCACCTTCGTATGCTCATTTGAGAGTGTTTGGCTGCAAGGCATTCCTATACATTCGCAAGAAAGAACACAACAAACTTGAGCCAAAGTCTTGTAAATGTATTTTCCTAGGATATGGTGATAAAGGTGAGATGGGGTATCGATTATGGGATCCTAAGAAAAGAAAAGTAGTATGCAACAATGATGTTATCTTTCGGGAAGATCGCATGCACAAACAACCTGGAAGAACAGAGGAGGTTAGAAGGGTTGTATTCCGGGAGGATGTACCAATAGGATAGCAAAGAATGCCCATTAGACAACAGCAAATACCTGCTCTAAATGTCTTTGAAAATGCAGGAAATGATGCTGAAAATGATCAGCAAGATCTTGCCTATGATGTCCCACAAATTCAGCAAGAACATTTGCCTTTTGAACAATTTGAACCAACTGTACAGCATGTTGAACTTGCAAAACAATCTTAGAACAGCGAGCTGTTAATGCAGATTTGCAGGCTGAACAGCCAGCAAATCCTGACCACTGGGTCTGTAGGTCGACCAGAGTGCAAAAACAACCAGATAGATTTATTCCTGGTGTAAACTATGTGGATGACATGCTGATTGCAAGCAAGGATATTCATGCCTTGGACTCCTTGAAGTAGAGTTTACACAATAGCTTTGATATGAAAGATCTTGGTGAGGCCAATCACATTCTTGGCATGTGTATACTCAGAGACAGATCCAAGGGTCTTCTTTATCTGTCACAGCAGGAGTAAGTTATGAAAGTTTTGCAGCGTTTCAATATGGAGGGGGGAGAAGCCATTAGTGTACCATTGCCTCCATATGTGAAACTTAGTGCAGATGAAAACCCTATATCAGATGATGGAAAGGCTGAAATGGCCAAGATACCCTATGCTTCAATTCTTGGTAGCTTGATGTATGCTATGGTTGCTACACGTCTTGACATTGCATTTGCGGTGGGAGTGGTTAGCAAATACACAGCATATCCTAGCAAAAAGCATTGGGAAAGGTTGCCAAGATACCCTATGCTTCAACTATTGGTAGCTTGATGTATGCTATGGTTGTTACACGTCTTGACACTGCATTTGCGGTGGGAGTGGTTAGCAGATACATGGCATATCCTCGCAAAAAGCATTGGGAAGCAGTGAAGGGTATCATGAGATACCTCAAGGGCACAAAGGATTTGTGTATCTGTTTTGGTAAGCAGAAGTCATCTGTTGTTGGGTTCACGGATGCACACTATGCTGGCCATCTTGACTGCAGGAAGTCTACTTCAAGATATGTGTTCATGCTCACAGGAGGAGCAGTCTCTTGGATATCTAGGTTGCAAAAGTGTGTTGCATTGTCTACTACAAAGGTAGTATATGTGGCAACCACTGAGGCATGCAAAGAGGCTTTATGGCTTTCACGTCTGGTGAGAGAGCTTGGTATTACAGAGGTTCCTATCCTCCACTATGACAGTCAGAGTGCTATCATGTTAGCACGAAATCCTATCTTTCACGCAAAGACAAAATACATACAGGTGAAGTATTACTTTATCAAGGATGTACTTGACAGCAAAGGCATTGAGCTTGTCAAGGTACATACAGATAATAAACCTACAGACCTTCTCACGAAGGATCTTCCAACCGAGCGGTTTACGCATTGCCACCAGATTATGGGAATTGGATAGTATATGTATCTTTCAACTTTGTACATACATAGACTTAGCTGATTCTTTCCTCTACCTTCAAGCACGTTGCCTTTAGGTGGGAGGTTGTTGGGTATAAAGGCTCACTATTCCTTTTACAATGTTCGGGTGTGAACGCACCCTTACACTTTTGTACTTTATATATATTATCAAAACCTAAAAAGTAGTACACTCGTCTTTGTACCGACATTAAGTGTGTCGTGCTCACTCTCCTCTCTACTGCTCTCTACTCTGTGTGTGTGTTATCCAACACATTCACTCTCGACTCACTTATTTCAGCTCCCGTCAGAGGCTCCATCAATCCCAAAACAATTTGAAAAGAGAAAAAATTTCAAAAAAAATGGATAGAAAACAAAGCAAAAAAATGGAAAGAAATGGTTAAATTTGACCGTGGACAACGGTTTAAAAAAAAGATCACTTGTGTAGGTATAGTCCAGACCAAACGGATTGGATGGATCAGACAGGATGGTTCCCGTCCGTGGACGGAATGCAACTATGCTCCGTGAGCTTCATCCCAGCGAGTGATTTTAGAGTTTTGAAGCTCATGGTCGAGGTTTATACAACGGGTTCTTTCCCAAGCCACATAGCGGTGAGAAGTGTTTCCACATTTTGAAGCTATGGGCAAAGACTGCTTTGGAGATTGAGTTGGTATGGAAGTATTCGATGTCATCTTTCCTATATAGTTTCTATTTTTGAAGACAAAGCTTTCCAATCAAGGATCTAGGTTTCTTCAATGAGTACCTAGCTTTGATACCATGCAAAAAAATGCTCGACTACAGAATATAAACACAATTGTATGATAAATACACTGATTGAGAAAGGAACAGGTTGGGGTAAAAGAGAGAGAATGAATACAAAAGATGAAAGAAATCTGAACAATGGATGAATATAATGCTCAATGCAACAAACACACTATGCTAGGTGAAATACCCCCACACTCCTGTGTCCCTAGGACTAGGGCAAAGAGTGTGAGCAAAAGAGTGTCGCACACTTGACGAATCCCAAAATGCAGCAAGTAGCCTCCCAGGAAGTCTCACAGCAACAAATGCAAACCTCATGAAGGTTGGATTAGTTTCAGACAGGTAATCGGTCCAGAAAACATCAAAGGCAGCAAGGTCTAATCCATGGCAGCTAGGTGATAAGAGTAGAACTGTCAACTGCAGCAATCTAATGACATGGCAGGTCAAGGAGACTCCATCTAGCTATCCATATGTACGAAGTTATAATGCTAGCTATGAGCTTCCATCTATGATAATGTCTCTAAGTCCACATTGACTATGAGAAATCTCACATAATAGTCTTGTTCACAAGCTGACCTAAAAGAAGATAGGCATGACACCCTTGTACATCCTCAAATCCACAAGATGGGCCTTTGCCTATGTCCCAAGCAACCATCCTCCACATAGCAGTCATAGAGTCAGCAATGCCATGAAACATCATCCTAAAGATTCTCCTCCAAACTTCCTCAGTCCTTGGGCAATCCCATATGCAATGCCTTTGTGTCTCCTCATGCTCCCCACATCTAGCGCAAAGCAGAGGGGTCTTTGCCAATGGCATTAGGCTGGCATTCCACAATTTGAGGAGCTTCAAGATGTAAAATTTGTAAATGATAGAACTATAAGCTCTTATTAATTGGCACATATCCTATGGACTTTGGGTTAATAACACTCAACTAGATTGGATACCACATGGGGACTTTACTTGGGTTCCCTATTATGGCACTTCAGTGAAATACCTTGGTTGTCACATTGATATCACACCAGAGCAGTTTAGCTAGCACCCTTCCTCTTAAACATTAGGTAGAAGCTCCTTCGTTGGAGCACAGCAAGACTTTCTCTAGCAAGGACAATAGCAATAGCTAGCTATTTCATGGGCCATGTGAAACACCTCATCAAGAATTTCATTTGATCAAGTGGGCATGGAAGCCCAATGAAGCCTAAAGTAGCCTGGAATGTTATTGTTCAGCCAAAATCTAGGGGTAGTTTGGAGATCATAGACCCAAACAGTCAGAGGAGAGCATTGTTGGTGAAGCTCATAGTGAGGTCTTTTTCCAAGTGAAGAGGCATGGAAGAAGTTATTGCAAGGGTCTGCGAGAGATTTTGAGGCCCACTTGTATGATCAGCATCATGAGCAATGACAGGTCTCATCCAAGCCTTAACATCATCTATGCCGCTAAATAGTGGCACCTTCTGATGGACATGCCAAAAGGTGGTGGGTTCTCGACATAGGTTGGCTCTATTGCATTAGGAAGACAACGTTGGCAGCTTGGCTTTTGGAGGCCCATTTTGTGGTTCAAGAGGTGTATGACACTCCTCATCTTTGCCCATACGCTAGTAAGGACCACCAAAACTAGACCATAACAACGAAGTAGAGATGAATACAATAGATTTTTTAACATTTACAAGCAGCAGTTGATAAGTATCAGGAGAGGAACATGCCGATTAAGTGTGCTCAGCTATTTTTTATGTGTTATCTATCATATATGTCTCATAAAAGAAAAATCAAATCCAAGAGACAAAAAGCCATTCTTCAGTTTCACAAACCTTTCGAGAGGAAAATGAGTACTAAAGATAGGAGAGAAAACTTAGGAACTTTGTGAAGAGCCACAAAAATCACAAGGAAGCTAAGATGTGCGAGAGAAACAACGAGTTTTAGCAAAGCTTTTGTTGAATGGACTAATACTTTCTTAATATGCTTTTCAATCGAGTTTTCAAAAATAGCATTTAAAGAGCTTCTTGCTTCAAAACATATATCTTTGTTTGTACTTGTAAATGGAGGAAAAACATGTCCATTAGAATGGCAATGTTGCAATCCCTCAAGAAGCAGAATCCTATTATTCATGACATGAGGGTTTTCTCTAAGACCACTTGATTAATGCTTATCTTACCTGTACCTGGCATCTATTTTTCATCCTAAATTATAAATGCCAAGTACTTTACACGTTTTTAGATATTTCAAGTACTAAATTATCAGAAACTTTCCAGCATGCAATGGTTCTATATTTTCTTCTCCATGCCATTGTACGATGTGACCACCATTTTATAAATTGTTCAAGTATAAGTAATATCAAAATCAGTGACAACATGAAGTATACTTGTATGGATACACATGTTCCCTGTTTGTAAGTTCAAAGCATCTCACCTTATGTGGTCCCGATTTCTGGATGAAATTTCTTACCTACAGAAAAGCCAAAGGAACTTCCTTTTACACAAAGAAAAACACACATAATTTTATTAGAGTAATATACTGGAGGTTTCATACCACAGTTTCTGGAGAATAATACAAGATTTGCGGCAGTCTCAAAACTTGAGTGGCCATCCAATTTACCACTCCGTCAACAGTTAATCTATCTTCATATCTGTAAAATAATCAGAGGCAGTGCTTCAATCCTTCCATGTAGTTCTTCTGTTCATGCAACCAAAATAGTAAATCAACTATCCTTTAAGGCCACCTCAATTTGATTTCAGCATTTAAGTACCTAATCATGCAATCTTGACTCTTGCAATTGGCTGGCAGAGCAACATATGCAGGGAGTCCTGTGGAAATTGCATGTAAATTTAGTAGTCTGTTCTTTACATTTTAAAGACTGTATTTTTAACACCAGAGGTTCACTATCAATCACCAGAGAGACAGTGCACTAAAAGAAATTAAGTTTGAATCTAGCTGAAGGAACTAACAAAGATCGCTCCTTTGCAAAGAAAAATGCAGGTCAAAAAGGAGAAAACTGTATCATGCACGAGTATGTTGATAGTGTGTCATTCTCTGTATGTGCGCACTTGTTGGATCCCTTACAAATATGATGAGTTCAAAGAAAAAGCTTTCATGAATGCCATGCAATTGCAATTTTAGCTGTATGCCCCGCAATCAGCAGCATAAATCAGTTTCCTCCACAATCCAAAAGGTAATCTGAAGTTAGAACACAAATTACCCACAAATGCAGCCTCCAATATTTAAAAACATATAGATTTTAAGCCTCTAAAAAAAGTTCACGTTCCTAAGTTCAGTGCCTGAGAAAAAATGTGGGCAGCTCTTGATGTGGAACTCGTCACACTACCATCTGGCCATTTTGTTAATACTTACAATTATTGTGTCAGATCCCCTTCTTCTGAGCCGCTGTTAGTGAGGATGCATCGACCAAGTCGAAAGAGTTGCTATTGGGGACTGCAAAACTTTTCCTGGTCATGGAGCTAACAATCCATGACTGCCACCTTGCTGAGAAGATTTCAATGCCGCCATAGCTTTTCTGCCAGCCCACCTTCTCAGCCTGCAGCCACCACAGCTCTCACCTCTGCCCGCCAGCTTTCTCAGCCTACAGCCACCTCCCCTTCTTCCTCTGCCTGCTCAGTGTGCAGCACCTCCCCTTGCCATAGTTGCATGGGAATGTGTTTCCTCACTACAGGAACATATGAAACATTCTAGAACGTGTGAAAAACATTTCCTATCACACCTGGGAGAAAAATATTGGAACTTTGAAGAACGAAGAAGGTGAGGTCTTTGCATGTGTCTTAGAGCAATTTTAGCATTCTGTTTAAAGTTTGAACTTTAGCTCTAGTATCTGCTATCGAAATTGTTGTACTTATTACTCATCCGATGGATGTTTAAACTTTGAGGCCAGCTGCTAGTTGACACTTTCTTGTTTATTAATCATGAAGTTTGTCGTTGTCTTTTGAATAATATGATTGATGTTATGAGTCATGACGCTTTCTTTCTCGGATTGGTGATTGTGACAGCTGTAGTTTTGAACATGGTTTTCTTTGGAGCCTCATAGATGGTAAATGGTCAATAATTGTGCAGGTAATAGATGAACAGAGTTAGGTCTTTGTGTGCCTTTTGAGTGCAGGGCAATGGAAGAATTGAGAGAGAGGTTTTGGATCAGTCAAACTTCACAGATGCTCTTAGAAAAAGAGGAAGTCATGCTCGTCATGGCAGGAGTTGGTATTTAGACCCAGATCCTGTGACATGCATCATGCATGATGGATAGTTGATGGCATTGGGCATATAGGAGGTCTCTACAAAGACCACAATAGGACCTTGGTTAGTGGGTTTAACGACATCCCTTTGCAGAGACACCTAAGGATATTGCCTTCTTCAGGAGGAGGAGAGATGCTTTTCTAAGGACTTGGGATTCTGAAACTTTCTTTCATTACCAGCCATACATGGTTTGGCACGATAGATGACCTGATTAGATGTTCACCAAAGCCTTGTAATAGACTTCTCCTTTGTTGTATATTTTTTGTTTTGGAAGTCCCTTACAAGGCTATTTTTGTACCTTGCCTTGGGTTACTTGGTCCGAAGGGGATTTCTTCATGGAATAATTCTTTTTCTCTCCTTTGTTTTAATAATTAAAGTTCTTTGCATGCTTAAGATATCCAAGTCAAGTCCAATTGTTTCCTAAAACTCAACGTATGGAATGTGCTTCCTATCAAGAAGTTTCCAAAACTTCTGGCAACTATGGCCTCCCTCCTATTATATATGTAGTTATTGCGTATCATTTCCCTCATATTACTAGCTATACTCCAAAGAGAGGAAGAGACATGTCTAGGTTACAAATTGGTAGATCAAAGAATGCATGTTTCCAGAGTATAGATTGATGCCATGAAGAAAGCTAGATGCAACTATAAGTTTCACAAGAGATTTTCCTTTTCGACTTAGTCGAGAGAGAAAAACAGTAGAGACTTCTTCCACATTACAAAGCCTAACACTCTAGATAGCGAGTGCAGAGACTCGAGGGAGTCAATGGATCCATAGCATAGGACTCTTGGGAGGTGGAGCAAGTGGCTACAGAGTACTACACAGAGTCATCAGGATACATGACTAGATCCCCCATTATGAGAGAGAGAGAGAGAGAGAGAGAGAGAGAGAGAGAGTGTGTGATTTACGAAAAAAAAGAGAGTGTGTGTGTGTGTGTGTGGTAGAGTGGTCTCACTAAGAGGATGAATGTCATAATACAAGAGAAAAATAATTTGTATCCTTTCTATTATTTGCATATTTAATTATTTATTAAATTTATTTAATACTAGATATAAAGAGAAGCGTATTAGAGCTGCCACTGATGAGTAGTCACAGGTTATGGTGGACCCACACAATGATGGGTTAAAGAAAAGATAGTACACACTTCCAAATATATGACATGATTGGGTGCCTATGACCAGAACTCAAGTATATTAGGGTCAAGCTCACACATAGAAAGGATTAATGCCTTGAAATGGGCTAAATCCACCAAAACAAATAGTTACAATCAACAAGATGGCATGATCATGAAATGTTTGTACAATGTGCATACGTGAGTTGAAAGCTGAAAATGCACATATGTGTGATTGGATGGCATGATCATGAAATGTTTGTACAATGTGCATACGTGAGCTGAAAGCTGAAAATGCACATATGTGTGAGTGGGGGAACGAGGGAGTCCCCTAAATTTTAGAAGCCTCTGATTGGTCTAAAAGTGCAAGTCCTAAAAAATATTATTTAAAAAGTAAGTTTTGTGTTGTAGTAGTGCTAATTAAATTTGGTTGTTTCTATTCTTGACAGTACTTAGTCCCAAAAAAGGAAGGCCATAAAGAAGAGATAAGTATCAGAACATTGTGACACATAAGCTTCCAAGTGTCCTAACGCTTGTCACATCTCATGACATGTGGCTAGAGACACTTGTCTTGTGCTACCGCACTTTTCCTTTTCACACCAGCCCTCCCCTTTCCCATATAAAGAGAGCTTGTTTTTCCTCATTTTACATTAGTTTTCCTGGCTATAAACACTTGGATAGCAACTAAAGATAGCCTAAAGTTGGCCCCGTCTATCTATATTATCATCCTTTACTCCTCCATCATCGAATGCTTCCATATTCCCTCTTCTTCCATTGATGTTTAATAGGACAATAAACCTATAAATTTATTACAACCCTCCTCAAGCTCTTCTTCCATTTTAAGAACAAGAAGCAAGCCATGTTGATGTGTTGTTGCTCATCAATAAAGCAAGGCCGACTTTCCCTCTTTCCATTCTCATCTTGTAAAGAAATTAGTTGTTCTTATTGCATAGTAAGTGATGCATGTGTGTATGTACATCTTTTCATAATCTTGTGAGAGTAAGAACTACTACTCCTCACTCATTGGTTGATTGTAAACAAGCTCTTCCCTTAAGGACTTGGGATGAGCATAAATAAATTCCTTCTGAGGGGATTGTCTCCATCTTTAACCCTCAATCTAGTCTCCATTACTTTACATTTCCATGGCCCATCAAGAGACATGCTAGAGAGACCATCCAAGGGTGACATTGATCCATCTCATTCTAGTGGTAGTAGGAATAGATTGGAGAAAACATGGTGAAGAACAATCACTTTATTGGTAACAACTTCAAGATCCTTGCAACCAATCTTGTATTGGCCCCCTTGATGTCAAACATTATTCACTCCACTTAGACAAGCTCTCTTAGAGGATGCAGCCTAAGAGTTCTTGGAGCGCAGCATGTTGAGAATGGGATTTCTAAAGCTGCGAGTCAAAGGACTTACAACCCTTTATTCATTAGCATATAGCTAAAGTCCTTGTCACTAGGGCTAGAGGAGATAGATTTAATATTTAGATATCAATGAGACAAGGACATCTAGTAACCCCCTTCTTGTTTCTATTTATAGCAGGCCCTAAGGAGGCATTATGGACTCAATAAGGAAGACAATGCCTCACCTTCACCTTCACTTTCTTCTCCTTTCCTGACTTCATGACACATGAGGAGTTTGAAGAATTCATATGCAACAAGTATGGTCCAACTTACCTCCCTCCTACTAGCTTTTCTACCTCCCTCCTACTAGCTTTTCTACTACATCTGAATCGGTTGGTGAGGCTGGCCACCTCTCCAATCAAGAGAACATATGGCCTTTGGGATAATTGGTGAACCATCTTCTTCATCTTAGCCAGGCCCAATGTCGAGTTTGCATAACCTCTTTGAGTCATATGAATCAAAACCCTCCCTTGCTTCTTCTTTTGGTATATAGGATATGGATTATTTTCAGCATGTCAAATTTAATCGAGCGCGCTCTAGATGTAGATATACATCTACAAGTATACCTCAAAGTGTAGCTTCTATTTCTTTTGAGCATGGAGTTGGCACTTCTCTTTCACACTTCCCTCCCGTCCCACCAAAATCTCCTAAATCTCTTTCTTTTGCATTCAATAATCTAGGATTCCAATCCAATTCTACACGCAGCACACTGGGAGTTAGGTTTTCCATCTCTTCTTCTAGTTCCTTCTCTTTCTCTACACCCCACATCACCCATCCTCAAGTGTGTGCCATCACCCATCCTCAAGTGTGTGCCATTTTGCACCTTAGTACATCATTAGGGGGAATGCTAGTCTTTAATATTGTGCCTTATCCACACCTACAAGTGAGCATATCTCTTTACCCTAGGATGACAATGATGGGTATCCCCTCACTTCCCCTAGACACTCACCTCCTCATCTATTGGCCTCTCAGACATAGGGATTTCCATCCTCTACTTATGGTGCACCGACACACACTCCATGGGTCACTCCCATATAAGGACTTCCATCATTTGTCCCATGTCTCCATATCCCTCCTTGATGGGCTATACTCACACACTAACCATGCCCATGCCTAGTCCATCCATTCCCACTTTTGGATCCACTGTGCACAATTCACGCATGCATGGTGGGCAGTTGGGGATTTATTTCAAAGTGTACTCCACTCCCCCACCCTACACACCTTTCCCATCCTACAACACTACCACTCTTGTTGCTATGGCCAAGAATGCCTTCACGGATAAAACGTGTTTTAATGGGTTGAATTTCACCACTTGGTCCAACTTCATGCAACAAGTGCTTGAATCTTAAGGTCTTTGGGACCTAGTTGTTGATTCAAGGCCTATGCTTGATCATCAACTCACTCACCCTAGTCACATCTATCAATGGAGAGACTGCAATGCCACAACCAATGTTGAGTTAATGTAGGGGTTGCTTCCTAAGTTCCACTCAGTTATTACAACATTTTCTCCTCGCATCTAAGCGTTGGAGTCATCTCATTGACTGCTATGCAGTGCAAGATCGCACTCAATGTATCAATCTCGACTTCGAGCTTCAAGAGTTTCCCATTAAGGAAGGGGATAATCTGAAAGTCAAGTTGGCCGAATATCGGCAATTACTCCCTAAGTTTTCCACTACTTGCTCACTGAAATCAGATGATGATTAGGTTATATTCTTTTTAAACAAGCTTGCTGAAAAGTATTTCCACTTCATCCAACACATCATCTCATTGCCCTGATTGCCAACCTTCTATGAGTTCAAACGCTGGTTCTTGTGTTATGCAAGGCTGCATGATCAAATCCACAAGAAGTCCTCCCCACATTCTTATTCAGAGAGGGGTCTAGTTGCCTCTTCTTCGCAAGGGAAAACTGAAGGTGGCAAGAACTCACAAGATGTAAAGGCAACTCAAAACAAGGTTGACACCCCTTCCTCAAACAGAACCAAAGAAACTAAACCTATCCAATAACAACTCCCTTAAAAAAACATAGGTTTTGCACACACTACTAAAGATCGGACCATGTGGACGAGGATTGTCATACCAAGGCCCAAGGTCTCCCACTTGTTTTTGGCATTCCACATGACCATGCAGGCCAAATAGATGCCAAAGAGACTGTCTCAATGGTCGATTCACCTAACCCACAAAGCAAGAGGGGATAAATTGGTCTTGCCCAAAAAAAATCCTCACATGCCCGACATCATTTTCCTAGACAAAAATCAATTTCTTGAAGAAGATCCTTGGAAGGTCCAGGGGCAGCAGCTAGATTCTTTACAAAAGGATCTCTCTGTTTTTTTGTGCATCCATTCCTGCTTCTTTTGAATTCGTGATTTCTCCTTGGGAGAGAAAATTTTCTGAGCTTAAAATTAAAATGTACTTAGGAGACCTAGATCACTAGTCAAGGCTTCTGCGTCTAGCAAGGTTTTCTGTGTTAGCGTCCAATATTTGCATCCTAACAAGAATATCCAAAACCACATAATACAAGGAGGGATGCTAACTTTTTGGAGCGATTCTGATTTTCAGTATGTTACTGATGCCTGTAACTTTTGTATCTAGGATCCAGCAGATTACAAGGTTCCTCCACAAACAGGACTATATGCATATTGTCATCCATCAAAATTTCTGCAGTACTTACATGGATTTTCAGTGGGTATAGATGGCACTTGCTTTCTTTAAACTTCATCAGATTTAGCCAGTGCTTAAATGATACTTGGCCATATTGCCAGCAAAGCACACATGGATGGCCCTTGTCACCCTGAACCTCAATAAGTGGAGCAGGATCAGAGTGAGTCTTGTTTATCTGCTAGTGCCCCTTCTTGCACTGGACAGGCTAATTACTATAATGATGATGAATTTTAGCCAATAGGACCCAGGAATGATTGCTACAGAAGGATCATAATGAGCCTTGTTTATCTGCTAGAGCCTCTTGTTGGGCTGAACAGGCTGATTTCTATAACAATGATTCACTTTATGCAATAGGCCCCAGGAATGATTGCTTATAATTGAGCCTCCTTCATTGATGGAATTTCTAGAAGAACCGACTCTTAAAATAGATGAACATACATAGAAGACTTGATGGAATTTCTAGAAGAACCGACTCTTAAAATAGATGAACATACATAGAAGACTTGATGGAATTTCTAGAAGAACCGACTCTTATCACATACACCTTGATGCGTTCTGAATTCCAATGCAAAATTACATTGTCATGGATGGGACTAGTGCATGATTCAAGAAGCTCCCCTTAACACTGTTGTTGTTTAGTTCATGTTATAATAAAAAGAGTTTAACAGTATACTGATTCAGCCCTTGCAGTAAAAAAGATTAAGCTAGGAAAGCATGAAAACCACGATATTGGTTTTTATGTTAGTCTGACATCTGTAGTTGTCAATTAAATAAAGACATATTTTATGTTGATATTCAATTTAATCAATATGTTCCCTCTTGGTTCTTTTTTTTAAAGAAAATAAAATGGTAGGCTCTATTAACATATGACCTTAATGAATAAATTACCATGGCGAAAGTAAGAACTCCCAGATGCCCAATTTCTTTCAGCAAAATAAGTCGCCAGCCTCAACTCTCCAAGTTCAATCCTTCCAACATAAGCCACACCATTCATTTGCTCAGCTGCATATGGTGACCGGTGTTACAGTCAAGAAAAGGTTGTTAATATATGTTTAATTAAGTCTTCCATGTCTCATGCAGGACAATGAAACCTTTATCAAATCCTAGAAAGACACCTGAAAACCATGTCTTGCTGAGATGACAATAGTTTTCATGGGTTTTACTGATTAGTTAAAACAATTCAGCATAAAACCAAAAAAAGCCCGATCTAACTGTGGTGCTAGGATAAAAAAGAAAATAAGCTTGTGTGTAACAAGAGATTGTGCATCAGTGATCAAGATATGTAAACAACTACAAAGACACATAGATAACCCTACTCAGCACGCTGTCTCTTCATCACACACTACTTTTTGCTCACCATGCAGCTGATCTCCAATGCTTTCACTCAGTTTACAAGACAAGCCAAACATTTATTTGATCAGACCACATAACTCTTTTCAGTCTTTTTGTTTAATACCTATGGCCGTTCAAAAGTCAGCCCTGTATTTTAATATGAAACACTTTTCATTCTTATGACTAACTGAATTCATCTCACATCTAAAAATTGCAATATTTAATCATCATCTTTTTTTGTTCCGGATAGTTTATGTCAATTTTCAAGAATAATGCAATAAAGATTTGGTAAACGACAATACAAATGTGCCTCCAAGCCTCTTCATGTTCCATAGAATGTCTGCTCGCATGTGAGAAAATCTGTTGCAAAGAAATTCAGAGTTTTTATACATTTAGTATCACACGACAGTGAGCATGTACAAGAAGAAAACACACTACTTCATCACAACCAACCATAGTTAAAGCTACTGCACCTTCATTAGACATGGGAGATTTTCTTACACTGGGTTTTAGAATTTGTTTTTCTAAAAGCGGGCAACACAACAGATATCACACCTGTATCAACCATGTTTCTTTTCCTTCCAGTAAAAGACCAAAGTCATCTGATGCAAGAGTGTGAGTTGCAAGGTCACCTGGTTCTGCATTCAGAAAGGAGATGTATAAGATCACTGCCCAGTTTATATGCAGCAATGTCTGCTAGGGAAGGTTCAGCAAACTTGAGACTTCAGACCAAAGTCACTACATTGCACCACGAATCTGCATAGAGAAATGCAGCTCAATTTTATCAAATTGCATGAGGTTCAGATTTATGAAATTGCAAACCATATCTAAAAGGCTTCCAAAGAGGAAGATGCAATTTGACTGGTGCATAACCAATTTCTTTCAGAAGATTTCTCACTGTATCCTGCCAAAAGCCAATGAATCTTGTCAGACCAATGGAAAACAGTTATATATGAAATGGGATCATAAATAACTGCATTAATACCCTTAGTTCATCTTGATCAAAGTAATCATAGTCCCTTCTTCGTAAGGGATCTGAAAGGATTTCAAATGCATGTTGAATCTGCATAATATTAGGAAAAAAGTTAATTAGCATGATGGAATCAGAAAGAAAACTAGTTACTAATACTTTCAAATATAGCACTAATTGAGGGGTAGCATCACATTTTGTACATTAAGTTAATTGAAACATTGGTTTCACAAAAAATGTGTGCATGCACACTCCCAGTTATAAAATTAAGCTCCCCACCATAGTTTCTCCACCTAAATCAATATTATGAGAAAGCGGTTGTTAATTTCCTTCTTGCAAAAAGGCATTCAGCACAAAGATCCAGCCCAATAGCTGCAATCAATTGTTGGAGGCTCTTTTCTAGGTGTTCAATTTTCAGCTTGTGGTTTTTATGATGTATTGCTCATTGACAGTCAATACAAACAGCCCTTGTTGCAGCAGTCACCTCCGCTATAGGGAACCTGTTTTGAGAGAGAGAGAGAGAGAGATTAACGTTTTACGAAAAAAAAAGATATTAACGTCTACATAAGGCCAATGTGGTCTATGAGACAAAATCCAAAGTACATCCATGTCTGGTGTCATCTCATCAGTAAGGTGAAGATAACATTAAAATAAGTGACCTATAAAACAATGCTAAGAATAACTTTACGATGGGACTATGCGAGAGTAAAACTATGTCTAGTGTTGTCCCACTAGTAGAAAGAAAAGGAAACCCAGATCTAACAAACTATGTATAAAAAAATCTAGTGGAGACTATAGGCTGTAGTTGATCTCAAGGTTTTCACATGATCTCAGTTGTGATGCAGTCTCTAACCGCTGCACTAATATGCCTTGTGGTGAGTCTTTGGTGTCTTGTGATAATGGCCCTCATCCAATTGTGGTGTGGCCTCCTTGGAAGTGGTCTTGGTAGATAGGGTCGTCATGCTTAAAGAAGTGAAATGGCTCTATCCAATGTGACTCCATGACATGGAATGGGAGGTGTCTAGCCGGGTGGCTCTCACTCTACAAGGCTAGTAGTGTCAGACTTCAGTAGGGCCGGATCTGGGAAAAAAGTCTATCACTGCTCTCTATGTGGGTCCCTTTGGGTGAGCTCGCCTCCTGTCTCACAGTAGTACTGTGCAGCACCTCTAGAGCTCTAGGAGGAAAAGACCTAGGCATCTTTGGTCCTTGTACTCCATGACACAACGAAGCGGTCCAAAACCATCACAAAAGAGACAATGGTACCGTACTTGTATATCATAGTATACTATACATCTACATATGTAATACTCCTCTACCTCAGGCTCTCGACCACAAAGCTAACAAGTCCTATACTCTGCTGGAGTATTTATCCATCTATCTGTCTCCATTTGTAGTCTACGAGAGAAGGTACGAATTTGTCCAATAGCAGCCCGTATGCTGTGGAAGAGATGGTGTCCATGTATGCTTGCCAAATAGTGAATCCATCATCCAAGAGAGACATGAAGTGACTCCGCTAGAACTCCATCCTTGATCCTAGAGGAAGTCGTGGATGGATCCATGTCCTCACTATCTCAATCCACAAGATATCAGTTGTAATCACTTGATTCAGCTCAAATCGGCTCAAAGAAAGTGTAGAGCAATCAAGCCTATACTCAAAAGGTGGAAAGCAGTCAATATCCAAACCATGTAAGCCATCCAGATAGTCATCTGTGAAAACCAACAGTACTTCTGATCCTCTACTGCAAGTTGTCTAGATGAAGTTACTGCTAATCTAGAGTATCTATGGCGTGGGAGATCCCATAATCTGTGCCAAAAGGTCATTGCCCTGAAGAGTGTCTCCTTGACTATAGGTGCTGCCCTAGCTCTACTCTAGCAACGGGACATGGAGTGGAGGGCTTACTCCTAATCATATGTGCTATCATCATGACCAATACCCTTTCCATGTTATCCCAACCATCATAATAGTCTCTTTCTATTCCAGTCTGCTCAGTGAGACGACTAAGATGCCTGTGGTACAAGTTGTAGCTCCATGCCTCTGCTCCATATAGTACTATAGGTGTGTGTAACCAGCCTTCCTCCTCAGATAGGGTGGTAAATAACTTGATTAAGCACTATTTACAGCAATTAACAAATTCACAAAACTGAAATGCACAATTTACCATATAATCTTGAACATTGGACACCCTGTTGATCCCAAAACTAGTGCCCCTTTCGGTATTTATTTAACTTAATTGAAGAAAAAGTTGATGTGCAATGGGATTCTCCCAATCCCTTTCGATATTCCAACTCTCCTTGCTGTCCAAAATGACCAGCAAGTCTTCAATCTGATCAAGGGCAATCAATTGGCCTTCACCTGCTTTGATGAAAATGGAAAATGCCCCAAATTCAATGATTTACTAGTCCCTCCACTTGAATAGGCAAAAAATAACTTCAGCCCTGTTGAATCCAAGTCTTGGAGCTTCCAATTTTTGGCACGCTTCCTGAGGCTGCTGCTAAACCCTAATTTCTCAGCCTCTAGTAATCTCAAGTAAGCTAGCCCGAGTAACTCTCCACTCTTCATCATACCAGCTATTTTGGGGATCAGTAGAGAGTATAGGTCTACATCGAGACAGGGGGTGTGGGAATGTATACATGGCTGATCTATGTATGGCTTCTGCTAAGTCCCTTATACATTCCTCCAACGATCTGCTTAGGTCCAATGTATGTAAACTATTCTGTAGAGAGTCATTGTAGATGTGTGAGGTGTCTTCCACACAGTGGTATTTGGGATGTTTAGAGAGGCATGGTATTCCATGTTTCATATGTCCACAAGAGAGCACAAAAGTCAAAATAGCATGATCTACTGCTATGCCAATTGGTCTCTTAGATACTTTAAAGTTTTGGATGTTTGGTATCAATGCTAGCAATCCTATCAAGTAATCTACAGTACTTGCCTCTCCTTTATGATTCCAACATGTCAAAGCATTAGATCCTAGCCATTGTGGTAGACCATTAAAGATAACTAGTCTATGTGCACTTCCCAAAGCTAATAGATGTGTCCCATAGGTACTCACTTTTTATAATGGGCTCTCTTGCACATGCCTATTTCATCTATGTCAATCTCCTTGAACATAGAAACATCATGCATGTGAAAGTCATCCTATTTATCCCTAGTGCATGTATTGAAATATCCCACTAATAATATATCCTAAATGCTAGCATATCTCATAATATCCTCATAAAGTGTAGCGAAGGAAGATCCATCTCATGTGGCGTAGATTGAGTTTGTTAGGGAAAAGTAGTATATAGCAATGAATATATCCTGTAGTCTTCTTGCATGTATCCTAATCCATAAGTATCGTGCATCACCATCTCTCTTCATAGCTTGCACTATCTCTTTGAGGTCTTCTCAGTATAGCCTGGCCACATCTTCAAAAGCCTTCATGCTTCTTGATTTTCTAGCACCTAGACAAAATGCACTTTCCCACATGTATCCCTAAACGTCTAGTAGTTGGCTACCTTTACATTGATGTGTTTCTGTGTACATGGCTATCTTCAAAGTAACCAACATCCAAGCATAGGGCTCCATTACAATCACATACTAACATCCTTAGTGCCCCATAGGCCTTGTATCGTCATACAGTTCTTCTGCCAATGATGATGAACCGTTTATCCCTATAAACAACCCATTTTCCCTCTTTGTAGGCTTCCAATACTTTGGGCATGTATCCTCTGCGATGTGCTATCTGTGCTAGGATAAGATCCTCATCCAAATATAGCTTCTCACCTTCGAGGGCTCTCCTCTTAGAGAGGAGGGGCCTCATTATATAGGCCTAGGGTTTCCCCCAAAACTTTGACCCTTATTAAAATACAATGCTTAGCACCTCATTATATAGACCTAGGGTTTCCCCCAAATCTTTGACCCTTATTAAATGCTCCCTTTTAATTCCTTTGCTGTCACAAAAATCTTGAACGGCTTTGGACACATATTTCCCACCATTGTCAGAGCGAAGGCATTTTAATGTCTTGCTGGTCTGATTTTCAGCAAAAAGTGCCAAGAGTTTTTTAAATTTATCCAAGGTCTTGTCTTTGTGACAGATTGGATAAACCCACACTTTGCACGTGGCAAGGTAATGAAATACTTATTCCCCCCTAAAGATAATCCTAGCATTTGACATACATTTAAATGTACTAACTCTAAGGGTGAAGACAGAGATTTTTTGTGTTACATTTGAGTATGTTTACCATAAATACAATGATCACATTGTTCAAAATCAGCATACCTCAAAGACGGTAAATAACCCAAACGAGAGAGTACTTTCATTCCAAATTGACTCATGTGTCCCAACCGGCTATGCCACAAAGAAACACTTGGCTGCTTAGTTATGGCGACGACATGTTCATGCACACTAGATACATGCAAAGGATACAAGGTATCACTTTTGGACCCCTTGGCAACAATGCGAGAGCCCTTACAGATTTTCCATTTGCTATCCCCAAAGATGGTGTGATAACCTTCATCATCTAGTTGCCTTGTGCCTATCAAGATCTGCTTGAGCTGAGGTACACGTCTCACATTATGCAAAACAAACACAAAGCCATGCTGAAATTCTAGTTTCACACTGCCAATGCTTGCAATTTTACATGCATAGTTATCCCCCAAGTGGACAACACCACGTACACCACCATTGTAGTCAGAGAAACACTCAGATTGTGGTGTGACATGAAAGGACACACCTGAATCAAGTATCTAAGTGTGCATATCATCCTCAAAATCTGCAATCAATGCATGTGCACTCAAAGAAGAAGCAAAAAGTGCATCACCATCACTGTCAGTATCATGAGTGACTACATTAACCTCTTCTATTTTCACATTGCTCTTCTTTGCAGGTTGGCTATCCTTGTTTTCAGCCTTGTTGGCTTCAGTGTTTTTGTTTTTGCCCTTCTCTTTCTTCAATTGAAAACAATCCTGTTTGTAGTGCTCTTTTTTGCCACAATGATGGCAGTCCACATTTTTTCCACAAGATTTGTTGCATACTCTATTGTCAGAACTGCCCTTGTGCTGAAATCTGCCTCTAGTGTGTAATGCATTAGAAGACTTGTTTGCTGAGTTATTCTGCCTATTGAGTTCTTCCATCAGCAAAGAACTCTCCACATCAGAGTATAACAACTGAGCATTCGAATTACTCAAAGCTGTCCTGAAAGTATCCCACCTTTCAAGCAAAGTACATAGCAAGAAAGTAGCCTTGAACTCTTTATCATTATGGAAATCCAAAGCAATCAGTTGACTGAAAATTGAGTTAAACTCGTTCAAATGTACAGACATGGCTATACCTTCTTTCATGCGAAAGTCCATTAATTTTTTCAACCTATAAACCTTGTTGGCTGCACTTTTTTGAGCATACAATTCTTCAAGCCTTTGCCACATTGCATATACCAAATTCAGTTCTCAATGTTAAAGAGTAAGTTGTCTCACACTGAGAGCTCAATCGTAGAGCGAGCAAGCTCGTCAAGTCATCCCACTCGTCTTGTTCCATGTCTGCCGGTTTGATTCCCTTTGTTTTGATGGGCTTTACATGTTTCTACTACACCAAGCTTTACATGTTTCTACTACACCAAGACGTTGTAGCTTTTTTTTTGCCAAATTGCAAAATTATGTGCACCCTCAAGCTTCTTAATGTGCAAAAGATTACTACTGTCGCTATTTCCAGCCATAATTTGCAATTCCAAATTGACTAACCAGTCGCCAAACGTAAACCCAAATGTGGCACAAGTAACCACTATACACAAAAGTACCAACCAGCAATGAAACAATCCTGAGATTGCAGAAATTTCAGATCTGCAAATAGATTTTCAGAGTTAAAAGGTGTCTATTGCTGCACTCCTCAAGCAATTACTGACACAATTAAGGACCAAGCCACTAGTTACATGTGAAATCCCCAAAATTTCACTGCAATTTCTGCTCTAAAGGCGTTCCCGGGCACAAACTTGACAATTTTGATCAAAAGCCCCAAATTTTTAGAGGGTAATCCGTCCAGATTGCATCAATACATGTACCCAAGTGCATGTACCAAACTGTTGCATAGATTGAAGGGATTTTGCAAAAGCCCCAAATTTTTTGGGTTCACAGTGCACAAATTTTAGTGAAATTGATGAAATTCCACTAAAATGTGAGAATCCCCAAAATTTCTCAGGCAGATGTGCACCAAATGTGCAATTTCTGAGTCGGATTGTTTTGTCCCGCGCTGAAGTCCCAAAATCGGAGAAAAGGCCCAATTTTCTTGGGCAAAATTTCACTTTGTGCATGTGCATGTGAACGCTTGGTAGAGAAGGGAGAGAAAACAGAAATTTCAGAGTTTAAAGAAACATTGACTACCCGTCCAGTCTGCTGCCTGGCCACCATGGACTGGTCACTGCGTGCAGGTCTCGTGGTGCGCTGGTCCTGGTCGCGTGTGCTGGTCCTGTCAGCTGGCTGTGCTGACCCCCCGTCGCTGTTGCCCAACCTGTCGTGTGCATTGTAAGCTGCCTGTGCTGACCCCTCGTCGACCTGTCGCTCGACCTATCATGTGCCTTGTGGCGTTTGCAAACTGCCGCCTGCTACTCGTCGAGCCCGCCTGCAACTCCTGCAACACCTGCCCGCCAATGACACCTATGACCTGCGACAGCATGAGTCTGCGTGTCAGTGTGGAGATGCTCGCCAATCCAGTGGCCTGACGCCCGTCACTGGCTCTAATACCAGTTTGTTAGAGCCTGATGGATCTGGACTGAGTGAGCTGAGGGTGAGTGCGTCAAATATTGCACAAAGAATAGAGAGCAGTAGAGAGGAGTGTGAGCATAACACACTAGATGTTCGGTACAAAGACAAGTGTACCACTTTTCAGGTTTTGATAATATATAAAGTACAAGAGTATAAGGGTGCGTTCACACCCGAACACTATAAAAAGCACGGTGAGCCTTTATTCCCAACACCTCTTCACCTTAGGCACTTCTCCGATTTCTTGGTCCAGCCATAAGCAAGAGACGGTGGCGGCTTTCACAGTCAAGGCTAAGTATTCGATGGCACCACCAAGGCCATTTACCTGAGGAGCTTATTGGTGGCACTTCACATCCATTGTGACTCTCCCACCATTGTCTACTGTGACAACCAGAGTGTCATTGCCCTTGCGGGCAATCCGATTATCACACCACAGACGCGGCATGTGGGAGTCAACTTTTACTTTTCCAGAGAGCAAGTTGAGCTAGGTACTATCCGCCTAGAGTTTGTGCCTTCATCGGACAATTTTGCAAACATTTTGACCAAAGCGGTCAATCGGGCAGTTCTTCAATACCTTCTACCCAAGATCGTCTTGGGTATACCCTCCCCTACTTCTTCAGATTGACGGGGAGAGGGTGCTTCCCTCTTGCTTTCCCTTCCAGTCTGAGAGGGGGCGGCTACTTCTCCTGATAGCAACAATGATGATGCTTATAGTTTTTTGACATTCATTCATTCATTTATTATTTTGTATTGTACTTATGGACATTTGTAACTTCATCCGCACTATCAGGATTACATGATTATAAAAGGGCACTTAGACAAGTGAAGAATTCCCTTACAAGGACAGTATCCAAGTGGCACCGTTGCATTGCATTTTGCATGAGTATGAAATCTTGCATCTCCCTTTGCATTACCCCATGCATTGGCATTCTATTTATGCCAACATGCATTTGTACGCATTTATCCCTTTTCAATCTTTAGGAGTGGTCAACTTTGGATCCACCATATTCATGGCATTGCACATGGTAGTCTCCAAGGTAGTTCTCCCTAGCTTGCTTGCTTGCTTTGCTTGTCTTGCTTGCTTCACATCTTTGTTATATTTGTGTCACCCACACCTTAGCCATTTTCCTTCTTCACTGACACCCAGTAATGGTAGGGATAGTATGCTTGTTTTGTGAAGGTCTTGGGTCTGACCGTCCCTTATCACTCTCTCATTTGCGGCACGACTACTCAATAGGACAAAAATTGATTTGAAACCCTCACTTCATATTAAATCTACCAAATCTACAAAGCCCTCAAAAAAATTTTAAAAATCCATAGCTGATTCCATCCGCCTTTGCAAGACTTGGTAGGCCACTAGGTAGCTGCCGCACACCCTTTGTCCCTGTGAGATGGAAGGATCTAGGTGTAGCTGAGAGTACAGTAGACAGTATGAGAGTGAGAGAGACAGAGTGAAGCACAACACCCAAGAGAATAGACTGAAATAGTGTAACCAGAAAGTACAAAGTACAACCTTTAAACCTTAGGGTTGTAGGGGATGTTCACACCCGACATACTAAGTGCCCATAAGTGTGTAACATAAGCACATAAGCACATATGACAATAAGACTATAAGTCTGGGGGAAAAAACCTCTCCTACTGAGAGTAAAAAGTGCCCCAGTGTCCTATTGATCACCGACACTCCCATATGAGCGTAGGCGTAAGTTAGGCGTGAGTCAAATACCCAACAAACCCCCCTGGAGTGAAGAGTGATCAAGAGTACAAGGATCATCCGCCACCAAAGGATATCAAATTTAAAGCATCACAAAATGCTTCAAATTTGTCACGAGGAAGAGCTTTGGTGAAGATGTCTGCCACATTACTGGTGGTAGGACAATAGACAAGGCTGATATCACCTGCATGTAGCCTCTCTCTGACAAAGTGATAATGGATCTCAATGTATTTCGTGCGGGCATGAAACATTGGGTTCCGTGCCACTGCAATGGCACTCTGACTATCAGTGAACAAAGGAGTAGGCTCCGTAACAGATACATCCAGATCAGCTAGCAAGCGTCTGAGCCATACGCATTCAACTGTGGTAGTAAAAGCTGCCTTGTATTCAGCTTCACATGACGATGTGGCAACAGTGGATTGTTTCTTGCTAAGCCAAGAAATGCAAGAAGAGCCAAGAAAGAAACAATTGCCACTAGTGGAGTGACGTGTATCATAATCACCAGCCCAATCAGAATCACTGTAAGCATGTAACTGCAGTGGTCTCCCCTTGGCATAAAGCAACCCAAGAGATCGAGTACCCTGCAAGTAACGAAAAACACACTTGACAGCTTGCCAATGTGACATACGTGGCTGATGCATATACCTGCTCAAAGCTGAAACTACAAACTGTATGTCCGGCCTAGTGTTGCATAGGTAGATAAGACATCCAACTGCAGGAGCATATGTATGTATATCAAACACATCACTGTCATCATGTAATGACAGTTTCAGTCCAGGTTCCATGGGGGTACAAGTTGGCTTGCAATCCTGTAAGCCAAACTTCTCAAGAAGCTGCCCAATATACCTTGACTGTGATAGCCCAATACCTCGAGCATCATGTATGAACTGGATGCCCAAGTAGTAATGCAAAACTCCCAAGTCCGACATGTCAAAAGTTTGCTGCAAATTTTGTTTGAATGCTGAAATCTGATCAGCATGTGTTCCAGTGAGCAAAAGGTCATCAACATAAAGACATATAATCAGCATAGATCCCCCTTCTTTACATACGTAAAGGGTAGACTCAGATGAGCTGTTTAGAAACCCCTGACCAAGCAAGAAAGCATCTATTTTTGCATACCAAGCTCTAGGAGCTTGTTTCAAACCATATGGTGCCTTTTTGAGCTTGCATACCAAATGTTTTGAGCCTTCAACTGCAAAACCAATGGGCTGCTGTATATAAACTTCCTCCTGAAGTTCCCCATGTAAAAATGCAGTCTTGATATCCAGCTGATGCACTGTCCAACCATAATGTGCAGCCAAAGCAATCATAGACCTAATGGTCGTCATACGGGAAGTAGGAGCAAATGTCTCCTCATAGTCAATGTCCTTTTTCTGTGCGTAGCCTTTAGCTACAAGCCGTGCCTTGTATTTATCAATGGATCCATCTGCTTTCCTTTTCAGTTTGTAGACCCATTTCGTTCCAATGGCTTTCTTCCCAAATGGCAAGGACACCAAATCCCAAGTTTGATTCTTAGTAATAGAATCTAATTCAGCTTGCATTGCTGCCATCCAATGCACGCTATGTTGTGCATCCTCAAAACATTCAGGCTCTTCATTATCAAAAGTACTTGCTGCCATAACAAACTCCATGGTATGTGCTGAATCATACAAACGAGTTTGCCTTCTAGTACGACCAGCCATAGGTGCATCCAAAGGAGCATCTTGCATAGTCTGTAAATACCATCTAGGTAACTGTCTAGCTTCCTGGCTGTGTGCAAGCTCTTGCTGAATTTCAGTTTCAGCATTATGCTGAATATTCCGATCAGCCAATGGCTGAATTTCTGCACTTTCCATAGGAGCAGCTAGCTAAGCATTAGGTTCATTTTCTGAAGCTCCAGCTGAATCACCAAAAGTAATGGGCAGCAGCCCTTCAAAAACATCACGGGCATCCTGATATGTGTCCAAACCAACCAAGGATAATTCTGATTTTTCATCAAAAACAACATCCCTACTGACAAAAACCTTCTTTGTAACGGGATCATAGAATTTGTAGCCTTTGCTCTCATTGCTATATCCCATAAAAATGCACTTAACAGCCTTGTTGTCCAACTTTTTTCTAAGTACCTGTGGAATATGGGCATAGGCAAGACACCCAAAGGTACAGAAGTGACCAACAGAAGGTTTACGGCTGTTCCAAGCCTCAAAAGGTGTGATGGTCTTCAAGGCTTTGGTAGGGCATCGGTTCAAAATATGGCAAGCACACATGACTGCTTCCATCCAAAAACTATGAGGCAAGCTCTTTGCCTTCAGCATACATCTGGCCATCTCCATGAGTGACCGATTCTTCCTCTCTGCTACCCCATTCTGTTGTGGAGTATAGGCAGTAGTGTACTGATGGACTATGCCTTTCTGCTTCAAAAAAGAATTCAGCATAGAGGACATGTATTCCCCCCCTCGGTCCGAACGGAGAGTCTTAATTTTGCATCCAGATTGATTTTCAACAAGTGCACTGAAAGCCAAAAATGCATCATACACTTCTGACTTCTTTTTCAAACAGTAGACCCAGCAAAAACGTGTAAAGTCATCAATGAATGTCACAAAATAATAACAACCGCCCAATGACATGGTTTGCATAGGCCAATAAACATCTGAATGCACCAACTGCAATCTGGTTGTTGCTCTGAAAGCAACATCACGGGGAAATGAGAAACGATGTATTTTTCCTAAAATGCATCCCTCGCATAAGTGCTCAGGAGGTCTCTCCAAGAGAGGTAAGCCATCCAACATCTGAGTACGCTGCAAAAGCATCAAGCTACCAAAGTTTACATGCCCCAAACAAGCATGCCATAACTCCGCCTGTATCATAGCAGGAGTAAGAGTGGATGTCAAGTATGCCGTCTGATCTACTGAAAGAGCATCCAACTCATATAAACCATGACACAAAGATCCTGTCAAGACCAAAGTCATGCGCTCTTTATCTCTAACCATGCAACGGTCATCATCAAATGTGACCTGCAAACCACAGCGTGCCAAAGAAGAAATAGAAAGTAAATTCTTCTTGATTCCAGGCAGCACAAACAAAGCATCCTGCAGGCGGAGAATAGAGCCATCAATGGCTGTGAGCCGAATCTCCCCAATACCACGAACAGGATATGATGCATTATTGGCACACTGTATAGATTTCCCAACGGGAGGTGCACTAACTAAAGCAAACAGATCTCTGCGAGATGTAATATGTCTAGAAGCACCATTGTCAAAGAACCAAGTGTCAGCATCCTCTGTAGAGCTAAGTGCTCTATCGGCCCAAGAGATGTCATAACTGCAAGTATAAAAACAATAGTCCCTATCCACAACAAAGGACGCGGACTCACTAGCAGTGGAAGGAGTAGTAGAAACAGACATTCCTGACTCCTTCTTTTCTTTGGCAATGCGCTTCCTGCACTCAGTGATATAGTGGCCTGGCTTCTTACAATAATGACATTTTCCCTTTTTAGCTTGCGTCCCCCCTTGTGTCTGATTCTGCGATGTGCCCGAAGTGCCAGAACTCTGTGGAGAATTTTTCACCTTGCTGTTTTTGCCTTTTTGTCTTGCCACAAAAGCCTGCTCAGAGACTATAGCATCCACACCACTATTTTTCCTTGTTTGCTCCTCCTCTAGAAGCAAACTAACCAGCTGAATAAAAGTGAGTGGGTGCTCGGCAATCCTCATGGTGAGGTTCAATGCAGTATGAAAAGACAAGTACGAAGGAGGTAAGGAATTCAAGGTGGTGGATATCAACTGTGCATCCGAAAAGTACTCATCTACATTCATGAGCTGCTCCCTCAAGTCCTGAATCTTATTCAAGTGATCCTGCATAGAATCACCCTCATTCATCTTCAAAGTCTCTAACTCTTTCTTCAAGAAAGAGATCCGAGTCTCATTCTTTCCTGCAAACATATGCTCCAAAGTCAACCATGCATCTCGCGAAGAAGATGCTGAACGAATGTGAGGGATGATGGACCGCTAAACTGCCAGAGCAATCAGCGACAAGGCCTGTGCATCACGTGTATCCCAAGCTTTTTGAGCTGCAGTTCTTGGAGGAAGTGGCTGAGGTGGAGCGGGCGGAGGTTCCCGTTGTCCATGTGCTCCTTGAGGAGGAGGAGTAACGGGAGCTACAACTCCCGGTCGAGTTTCCTCTCCACTGACATAATCCCATAAATTCTTGGCCACTAGTACATTCTTCATCATGAATGACCATAGCGAGTAATTGTTTCCGTCCAATCTGTCTTCCTTGGATACATACGTAAATACATCACCTCCCTGATTTGCCATGATGACAAATTTCCAAAGACAAATGAGTGATGTCAAAGCAGTAAGGACTGGAAATCTGCAAATTTCCAAAAATTGCAGCAAGCACACTTCTGCAATTAATGTGCAAGGGCATACTCTGTCAAAAACTGTCTTTTAATGCATGCTTCCCAAGGTACAAACAGTGCTCAGCAACACTGTTATATCAAAATCCCCAAAATTTTTGCCAAAATTTCTGTCAAAACAGTCTTTCTGTGACTGTAACAGCAATTCATATGCAACTGTCCTCAAAATACATAAAAGCCCCAAAATTTCTAATGAACAAGTCCAGAAATTTGCATCAAATTTAGCCCACACTTGTATCCTGTATGCGGTGCCTGCTGCGTATGAACCTCCTCTGCCAAAAATTGATTATGGAATAAAGAAATAAAATTTTTGTTTAAAAATACCTGACGTGGTCAAGGCGGACGCCAGTCAAACGACGGTTGCAGACGTGGATTGCAGGCGGACGTCGAATGTCAGGTCGCTGGTCAGACAGGGCAGTCGGGCGGGCTGTTTGGAGCGGACGAACATGACGGCGCAGCAGTTGTGAGGCGTCGCCCTGGTCTGGTAGCGACTGCGCCTGCACAGCTGGCGTGCCACAGGCAGGCCGCGCTGGAGACAGGTGGCGCTGGAGACAGGCGGCGTACCACAGGCAGATGAGCTGGAGGCAAGAAACGCCCAGGCCTACTGGCGACTGCACAAGCAGATGAGGGCGGACGAACGATACGGGTGACGAGCTACAGGTCTTGCCTGATGAACAGGAGCTATCAAGCAGGACGGGTGGACCTGACGAACAGGAGTAGGCAGACGAGCTGCGCTATCGGATGGAGCTGAAGGCCTGGAGCAGAACTGAGAACTGGCAGGGGCTGCAGACAGTGGGAGCTTCAGTCTGCAGACTGCAAACTGCTCTGATACCAAATGTGAGATGGAAGGATCAAGGTGCAGCTGAGAGTACAGTAGACAATGTGAGAGTGAGAGAGACAGAGTGAAGCACAACACCCAAGAGAATAGACTGAAAGAGTGTAACCAAAAAGTACAAAGTACAACCCTTAAACCTTAGGGTTGTAGGGGGTGTTCACACCCGACACACACTAAGTGCCCATAAGTGTGCAACATAAGCACATAAGCACATACGACAATAAGACTATAAGTTTGGGGGAAAAAACCCCTCCTACCGAGAGTAAAAAGTGCCCCAGTGTTCTACTAATCACCGACACTCCCATATGAGCGTAGGCGTAAGTGAGGTGTGAGTCAAATACCCAACAGTCCCATGCCCTAGCCTCTCTGGGGTGATCACTTGGGCTCCCTTGGTAAGATAACCATTGCCTCTGTAATCTTAGTAGGCCACTGGGCAGCCAATGCGCACATTTTGTCCAATACTCTGGCTACTTTGGGGTGGGATGCCTTGGGATAAAAGATAAAGGAAAAAAAGAGCTTGGTTGGCCTATTTCTCATGGCACCGTCGTTGAGCTTGAGAGGGGATGTTGAGCTAAAAATGCATTAGCTTCACTTAAACCGCCCCAAAACATGCTTAAATAAGGAAGAACCCTTGTTTATTTAAAAGAAATGTGTTCCTATGTTGAGAAACCCTTCACCCACAATTTGCGTTCTTGCATTTCTGCATTTTGTGTTTAGGGTTTGCAGCCCCAAAAAGGGGCGCCATCCTAGACTGACTATGCCTATTTATAGGCCACTCTCTCATTCATTCCTTACGGCTGATTCATTCAGTCCGTCACCTCTTCTCTCCAGTCTCTCCACTACCCTCACACCCCTTCAGGAGGACATTGCGGTTCATGGTTTGTGGCTGTCTTCATCATCTTCCTTATGCTACGGCACCCTTGTTCCCTTGTATCACTTTCACTTTATGATTTAGGTCTTCATCAAAGTTTCTTCTCTCTTCTCTTCTCTTCTCCATGTTTGCCGAGTTCACTCCGTGTTCCTCCCCGCCAACCCTATTGTCTTGCTGGTATGTCATCTTTTGACATGGTTTTAGAGCTAGATCTGCTAAAACAGCCGCAAAGATCCTCCATTCTAGTGAAGGCAAAGACCGGTGGCGCGTTCGGCATCCACTTTTCTTCTTCTTCCGTTGCATCAAAATCTCGTTTTTTGCAGATTTCAGGTTTTTCAACTTGCTGCCCACACCCCTTTCGCGGAGGACATCGCAGTCTCAGCTGTCCCTTGTTGTCATCTACAGTTTGGCACTTGTTTCCAGCCTTCCACCCACAGTTTGCAACTGTTTACAGCAGAATGACTGTTGTTGATCACTCTCCATTCAGAAAACAAACTTGTCTTTGTAGATTTCAGGTGTTTTCAGCTTGCTGCCCACATCCCTTTCACGGAGGACATCGCAGCTCAGCTGTCCCTTGCTGTTATTTATAGTCTGGCACCTGTTTCCAGCCTATCACACATTGTTTGGCACTGATTTCAGCATATTGACTGCTGCTGTTTTTTTTTTCCAGCGTTTTTAGTCTCTCTCTCTTGCAAACTGTCCTGCCTGTGTTTTTAGTCTTTCTCTCACCTGCTGCCTACGTTTTTAGTCTTTCTCTCTCTTGCAAGCTGTCCTACCCGCGTTTTCAGTCTTTCTCTCTCCTGCAGGCTGTCCTACCTGCGTTTTCAGTCTTTCTCTCACCTGCTGCCTACGTTTTTAGTCTTTCTCTCTCCTACAAGCTGTCCTGCCTGCGTTTTTAGTCTTTCTCTCTCCTCACCTGCGTTTTTCTATTGGTTGCAACCTCTTACTGCCAGCCGCACCCTCCTCCCATCGGCAGCTCACTTCTAGCCCTTCCACTACCTTCCTACCCCTTGAGGCGGACATTGCGGTTCGTGCTTCACACTGCCCTCACACCCCTTGAGGCGGACATTGCGGTTCGCGGTTCATGGTAGCTGACCTCTTCCTTCTTCAGCAAGGCACACTGGTATTCATGGCTTCTTTACCAACAGATGACCAGACTATTGGATGCTTCTACTGTGGCATCACCGAACACACCACCAATGCTTGCCGACTTCGACCTTGCTCCCCACCCCCCCGGAGTATATGCGTCTTCCACCAGGCACTCCTTGTGTCACCTCTCCTTTCTGGGCCACAGAGATTATTCTGCATTGGCTATCAAAGTACTATGCTCAAGGCAAGAAGACGCATCCGCTGCGCACTAAGTCCTTTCGAGCACATGGAGAATCGATTGGCGCTACGACCTCCTGGAGATCGTCGCAATGCCAACGGCAATCTTCTCCCACTTATTTTCAGGTACAATGGCTTCCACAACCTACGGATCTGTAGTAGCTCCATCGAGAGACAGTGATTGTTTGATACCATCTCCTCATCAGTACGCTCCTTCGAGAGACTGTGTCTGCTCAACTGCTCTCTCTTCTTCAGCTACCCAATCTGCTCCACTGAGTGACAGCGACTATTGCCCAACTCTTGCTCATTCTAAGCCCCACCCTTCCCCACCCTCGACTACTCACATTCGAGAGACTACCTCTGGGAGCTCTTCGGCACCCCAAATACCTTCTTCGGCACGACCGGCGGCACTTCCTTCATCATCAAACATTTCAAAGTCCGTGATCCATGAGTTTTTGGATTTCCTATCTACTTTAGAGGGGGATTCAGAGGGGGATGTTTCTTCTTTGCCCTCAAAGGGGGCATCTACTTCTTCTTTGACTTCAGCGGGGGCCCCTCCACCTCCCACCTCAGAGGGGGAACCTACTCCACATGAAATTCTTCACCCATCCTCTACTTTCTTGGGGTGGCTGTCTTCAACCAGTCATCTCTTCTATTGATACTGAGGATCTTCAGGTACTACCTAGATTGGGACCTCGGAGGTTCAACCGCGACTTGGTGACGAGGCCTTCGTATTCCTTCCACCGTGGATACACGGAGCTAGTGGCTTCTCTCCCGAGATTGAGTTTCGGGTTCTCCAATTCACTCACTCTACAGTTCTTTACTACAAGTTCCCTTTGCGGTGGAAATCTTGGATCTTAGGGGTCCTCTTCTCTTCTCCCCTTGGTCACTTGGTTAGCACGGAGCTACCTCTCGCGATCGAGAACGGGCATATCCTTATGGTTCTCGGCACCACACAAAGTTCGACATTCCTCCTATGCATTGCATGTTTTCATCATCTTTGTACTAGGGCGCTTGGGCAAGTGAATAAATTTTTCTATAAGAAACAATGTCCAAGTAGCACCTATTCCATGCGCATTCTTCAGCATATAGCGTTGCATCTCCACCTCACTCTTCTCTTGCTCCCCTTTTGGGACCTGAGAGGGGGTGTTGAGAAACCCTTCACCCGCGGTTTGCGTTTTTGCGTTTCTGCATTTTGCGTTTAGGGTTTGCACGCCCAAAAAGGGGCGCCATCCTAGACTGACTATGTCTATTTATAGGTCACTCTCTCATTCATTCCTTATGGCTGATTCATTCAGTCCGTCACCTCTTCTCTCCAGCCTCTCCACTACCCTCACACCCCTTCAGGAGGACATTGCGGTTCATGGTTTGTGGCTGTCTTCATGCTACGACACCCTTGTTCCCTTGTATCACATTCACTCCATGATTCAGGTCTTCATCATTCCATTCATCAGAGTTTCTTCTCTCTTCTCTTCTCTTCTCCATGTTTGCCGAGTTCACTCTGTGTTCCTTCCCAGCAACCCTACTGTCTCACTAGTACGTCACCTTTTGACATCCTAGAGAGCGTTTGTATCCCATAAGCACAAACCCACTTGCGAGTGCCCAAACTTTCTACAAATAGGGATGTTGCCCTCCATTCAGCCTTAATCTCGTTTTTGCAGGTTTTAGTTATTTTCAGCTTGCTACCCACACCCCGTTCGCGGAGAACATCGCAGTCCAAGCTGTCGTTGCAATCTTCACTCATTTAGTGCCTGTTTCCAATCCTCCATCATCATTGTTGTTGTCCACCCATCCACTTGTCGTACAACTTGCTATGCCAGCCTACTGCTGCGCTTGCAAGCCCCAGCTGCCACCCTACCAGTTTTCTCTCTCCTCTCAGCTGTCGCTGCTGTTTTCTCTCTCCTCCCTATTGCGTTTGCAGATTTTCTCTCTCCTCAGCCTGCATTTACAGCACACTCTCTCTAGAGACTACCGTCTACATCAAGCCCAGCCACACACAAGTTGTGTTTACCATTGTTCAACACTCGAAGGCTGCCTTCGTGTGATTCAAGATCCATTCGGAGTACGACACACTCTCCAACTCATTACCCCTACCCTGATCTTTGAGATACAGGAGTTCGAGGTTCAGTATTCATTCATTGCATAGTGCGTTTGTTGCATGAGCATTGTATATTGAGTAGTCATATCACTTCATTCGTTCTCTGTGTTCATTATCTCTGAGTTACCCTAATCCTAACTGTGTTCTTCTATTAGTCTGTGCTTAGTCATACAGTGTTATTTGTGTTTCTATGTTAGGGTACTTCTTCACAGGGGGGGGAGTGCATGTATGTGAGAGAGAGCTAAGGTGCATACAGGTCCATGAAAGAGAGAGAGAGAGAGAGAGAGAGAGAGAGAAAGAGCTCCTACAAGTACACAACAAGCTAAATAGACTGATTGAGATAGATGTTGATGAAAGTACAATGCTTAGAGTCTCATTATATAGGCCTAGGGTTTTCCCCAAACCTTTGACCCTTATTAAATGTTGGGAGGTGTAAAAGGTGTTCATACCTTTGACACACACACTTACACACCTAGGGTGTGTTCACACACATGGGTGTGTCTAAAACTAACAAAATCAACTTTTATTTATCTTTTATAATGGTCACCTACTAGAGATTGTCAATCGTTAATCTAATATCATTGCACAATTTGGGTTGATTAATTCAATGGCTCTCAGATTCTACAAAGTGAAATCATGATACATGACCACCTTCATCGGTATCAATGAGATGAACTGATGTTGTCAATGTCGTGATCAATGAAATGTTGCAAATGTGGATCTAGGTCAATCATTGAAGAGATAAAACAAGAGATGTGCTTACATGTTGCAAGGATCTTCACTTGGATGACAGCCCAATGGAGTTTCAATCCCCAAAAACCCAATTCAACAAAACACAATGCAATGCGAGGGATGATGCAACCTTGGAAACATTTTGCATGCTTAAGAGCCCTTTTACAAAATGATCATCCTAATACAAATGGGAGATGATAAGGGAGAAGGAAATGAGTAGAGTAACCAAGTCCTTGTAACCACGAAGAGGTAAAACTCACCCCTCTCATCATGAAGTCAATGCCAAAGGTGGAAGGAGAAGTTGTTAAGCCACTCTTCCCATAATGTTAATGCTAATGGGGAGGATGAACCAATGTGTTACATCCTTGGACATTTCAATAGGCACTCATAGCATTGGTCACAATGGTCATAAAGTTACGTAGCACGACTGCATTGGGAGCACTTTAGGGTTAGGGCAGCCAAGTTCTATTTATAAAACTCAAGGCCCTGTTGTGATCATTGTGTGATCACCTTTCTCGAACTCTTGGCCTACATAGGACACAATTGTCCTAACCCTAATATGCCCCTAGTGCATTCTCACTTCATCACTTTATGATCACTATAACCAATGCTACTGCACCTATCTAAATATCCAACGATATAACACAAGGCCAATATGATTGTGCTAGTACTCAAGTATTGGACAGTTGACCAATTTTGTAAGCAAATCAATATGGTTATTCGATGAAGGCACACAAGTAAGGTGGATAGTGCTCTACTCTACCTACTCCCAAACGAAGTGATAGTGGACTCCCACATATAGCTCCGATAGAAAACTCCTCAAATAGATGGCCTCGGTCCCCTATAGTAGCATCATAAAGCACTTTATACTCATTCTTAGCAAAAGATTCGATAACCATCTCCCATTTCTAGGTAGATCAAAAGAAGGAAGCTAATTAGACAAAAAACACGTATCCACCATGGGAGTGTGTTGAGCTAAAAATGCATTAGTCTGACTTAAACAGCCCTAAAACAAGCTTAACTAATGAAGAAAACCTTCTTATTTTAAAAAGAAACGCGATCCTAGAGAGTTACTTTGTCCCACATGCAAAACCCTAATTTGGGTGCCCCAAACTTTTTATAAATAGGCATGCAGCCCACCACTCATCCTCCATCTTATTTTTACAGGTTTCAAGAGCCATATCTCTACTACCCACACCTGTTCACAAAGGACATTGCTATCACCTAGCCCCTATTTCTAGTCTCTGTACTTCTCACCTACCTCCTAGAGTTGTCACCAACATTAGGAAATTTGTGTTTGCTTCCAGTCGCCATCATCATCTTGCTTGCATTTGCAGTCAATCTCTCTCCTTCGAATATCGCCATCAGCATCTGCACTATCGCCATCGGTTTCCACCTATCACCCAATTCAATCAGCTTGTGTTTACCCATTCTGCACAGGCATCACTTTTTTCTCTCTCCTCAAGTACCTACGTTTTTAGTCTTTCTCTCTCCCGCACTGCCGTTTGCATTAAATCCAGCCTTCCTTGGCTGTGTTTGCTGGTGTTTGACACTCAGAGGCTACCTTTGCTGCGATTCGGGATCCGTTTGGAGTACGACACACTCTATAGCTCATAACCTCTGCCTTAATCCTAGAGATACGAGAGTTCAAGGTTCAATATTCGCTGCATACTATGTTTGCTACATGAGCACTATATATTCATTATTCATTCACTTTATTACTCATAATGTTCATTGTCTCTGAGTTACCCTAACCCTAACCCTAACTGTGTTCTGTATTTATCAATCTATGCTTTGTCATACGATTGGTTTTGTGCTTTTTGTGTTCAGAGCATTTCTTCACAAAGTGCCATGTATCCAAGTCTCCATCCCAATCAGAGTCTATGGAGCCTTTCTAAGTTAGTCTGTAACTATAATACAAGACAAAAGAGCAAGTATCATAAACATACCTTAAGCCATGCAAACAACTTTTCAAATCATATGCTTTTAGTATTTTAAAGAACTAGCTAACAATCAAGATTAGATAAGCGAGATCAAGTCGATAAGTCAGGTAGGAGTCAACTAGATAAGTTTGCCCATTGTCTATCTATAGAAATGCACACCATAGGGTCGAGCATCCAATCCTTGATTAGTTTAAGTATTTGACTTAGTGGGGTGACCACCAAACAAACACCGTCAAGTAAATATTAATCTACTAATCGAAGGATGTATTTATATTGGAACAAAAATATAAGAATGCCGAAAAAGATCACGCCCGTCACGTCGCAAGCTCCCCCCCCCCGGTCATATCTGATTGTGCCTGCCAGATCGTTCGCGCTGCTGCATCAACTGGCCCCCCCACATCCTGACGGCTCGCGATAGCCCGGCGCCCCGCCTATCCGCCTTTCCTCTCTGCCCCCCCACCAACGGATTCGGCCGCCTGCTCCACCTACTCCACCCTCCCCACCATTCCATCCCCCCCTGCTGGCCCTGCAATACCCGCCCTGCAGTCCCCCCCCCTCGCTAGGCCACCCTCTGATCCAGACCCCCCCCCCCCGCCACGATGCCTCCATCCACGATCGCGGTCCCATCCGCGGTATCCAACACCCCCCCCCCCCAACTGCCAAAAACAATAGCCTTCCCCCCCTCGCCATTGTTTCCCCCACCCTCCAGTTGCTCCCTCTCCTGCAGCAACTTTCCCCCTCAGGTAGCACCGCGACGTGATTGGTAGTTTCCTCAGAAGGGTCGCGCAATGAAAACCTCCGGTCAGACGCCGACGCACTCAATGAGTGCCTCCCAATCAAACACCTTGCGTGCCGTCCTCTCTAAGGAGCAACTCTTAGCCATCTGAGCTAAGGAGCTGGAGCTAAAGGAAACAGTGATTTATGGTCAAGTAGTAGGACATTCCCCAGCCAGGGCCCACCTTCGAGACTAAGCTGCGCATCGGCACAGCACAAATCGTGGAGGCGGTCCTAATGGGCCAAGGGATCTTCATGGTCAGGCTCAGTTTGGCAGACACAGCTCGCAAGTTACTTGCCAATTCACCATATGCGTCCACAAAGGGGGTCATATACATGGTACCTTGGTACAGTGGCTTTACTGTGGAGACATTTGCAGTCCACAACAGATTTCTTTGGCACCTGATCACCCTTCTTTTCCCCGGCCTAGCGATAAGAGTATCGCCAGTTGGTGGAAGACTTTGGACGGCTCTTTGGCACTGTCCTTCCCGCGTCTTTCGCAGATGCAGTGACAGCAGCAAGAGTCCCAAAGGTACGGGTGGCAGTGAAAGAGGTCAAGAATATCCCACAGTTCCTAGAGATTGAGGCGGGCGGGCATGCCTTTAGGCAGCAGGTCATTGTGACAGGGCAGCTAGGGCAGTGCTTGCACTGCCACGACTTTAGGCATCAGGCAACAATGTGTACGCGCTCCGGAGCCAAGGCGGCTCCACCAACAAGCCCGCGGGTGGACGCTGACAACTTTACACAGGTCCAAAGACGACAGAGAGGGAGACGGCAAGGGAGGCGCAGCCAACTCCTTAGACCCAGCCTCGACAGTAGGGAGCACGTGGGCGAGCGACGCCCCCTCGGCAGAGCACTCCACAGCCCGCCCCACGCAGCAGGACCGCAACCCCCCACGTCCCCCACCCGCGCCACAGACTACCTCACCTGAGATCCCATAGCCCTAATACCCATCCCCCACCCCCCACCCCCCCCCACTAACCCTAGCCCAGAGCCCCCCCCTCTCCAGGGCCACCAGCACCCCCCCCCACACCCGCCATGCACCTCCGTCCACCCCACCATCCCTCGATCTTCCTCCCTCCCACCACCCCCCTACCGAGCACTCCCCCTGATCCGCACCCAGTACATGTGTTCCCTCCCAAGCCCACCCCCCCTCCTCCCACAGGAGGTGATGAACCACACACACCTACATCCTCCTCGTACCAACAATCTTCCCCCTACCATATAGCCACCAGCTCATCCGCCCCTGCCGCCCAAGGTACAACTGTTGCCACAAGATTTCTTCCGCATTGGCCCATGGTCCTACCTAAGAGTTGCAGAGCGTGGAGAGTTCCCACAACCTCTAGAGGTGGGGATCTTCGTGGTTCGTAAGTCAAGGAGGGGCAAGGTCTATCTACTAGCACCACTGGATGGACCAACCCATGCCACCGACTATTACATGCGCCTTTGCCAACAGAAGATAGCTTCAACTAGAGGATAGAGATGTAGACAGTAGGTCAAGGATCACATCCCGTCCCTCATCACAAAGGAGATGGGACGCTCCCTCCTAGCCCCCTTCACAGAGAAGGAACTAGAGGAGGCCTTCCATACACAGGATGGGCAAAAATGCCCAAGGGAGAATGGCCTATCTAAGGCCTTCTTCACCACCTATTGGGAAGTGGTGAAGGACCCCCTACTGATGGCCTTCCAGGAGATTTTCACTTCAGGACAGATGCCAGGGAGTCTTTCGGCAGACCTTATCAGTCTTCTCCCCAAAGGGGGAGACCGGTTGGAGATTTCCTAGTGGAGACCGATCACCTTATTGTCAGTGGCCTATAAGGCACTGGCAAAGATGATTGGTAGGCGACTACACCCCATGCTTCCAGACATCATCCATGACACACAAACAGACTTTGTCCAGGATAGGAGCATCCTAGACAATGTATTTACCTTGTTTGAGGCGACGGAGTGGGCTCAGCACAGTAGGCAGAGACTGGATATACTACTCTTGGACTTCGAGAAAGCTTATGACAGGATGGACTGGGATTTCCTAGAGGACACTATGGTGAGGTTGGGATTCCCCAAGGTTTGGATTCGCGGGGTCTCCGCCCTTTTAAGATCGACCACCAGCAGGGTTCTCATAGGCGGAAGGCGAGGGGAGGAGTTTCGGCTGGAGAGATCAATTCGACACGGCTGCCCCCTAGCCCCATACCTATTTCTACTCTTTGCAAAGGTAATGTCTCACTTTCTCAGGTCACATGTGAGCGGATTACGCGGCCTCCGACTTCCAATGAGAGAGCAGACTGAGTTGTTGGACTCAGAGTATACAATGACACAATACTCTACATAGAGGACGATGAGTTGATGCTGGAGAGAGTGAGGCTGGCTCTTGACGTGTTCTGTTCTGCAGCGGGGGAAAAAATCAACTGGCGAAAGTCGGTTGGTTTCCTCACAGACCCGGACTCTAGCACGGAGTGGGGCGTCTACCTGGGATTTAGATGGGTGAGCAGAGGGCAGACCATTCAGTATCTAGGGTTCCAGGTGGGACTCGACATCACTCGTGCCTAGTAGTTTCTTCCTGTCCTTGATTCGATTCGGAGGAAACTGACCTACTGGAGCACGGCTCGCCTCTCACTAGCCGGCCGAGCCGTGGTGGTCAACCAGGTACTCCTAGGGACGGCCTGGTACATCGCCTCGTGTTGGTGCTTTTTCTCATCATGCGTCAGCGACCATCATACGGCATCGGCCAGAGGGAGGGCTTGAGATCATAGACCCAAAGTATTAGAGTATGGCCCTTTTGGGCAAGCTAATAGTCTGCGGCCTCACACCGAGAGCAAACCTGGAAGGTCCTATTGCAAGAGGGTCTTCACGATTGTAAACGGAGGCTTGGCGGTGAGTGGAGGCCGTCCCTAAGATGGATCTTCACGTCAGCCCAAATCACCCCCCCAGATTACCTTTCCTACGTAGCTTACTCCGCGTATGGTAGGGCCTTCGTAAGGCCCTAATCCAGAGCCCTCTAGGTTGCCAGGAGGAGATAGACCGTCAGCCGGTGATCTAGAACCCCCAAATCAAAGATCAGGAAGGGGCATAGATCGGCAAGCGCCCCAGTCTCTTGGCAAAACATATTTCGCAAAGTTATTTACAATGCTTTTCCCCTTCTACCTACGCAAAGGATAAACCTCCGTTCACCGGAAAATCCCTTCTGTTTGTGCAGAAGAAAACAAACCCTCCAAGATTTATGCCCCTTCACTAGTACTGGGGACTTCAGGATCCCATCTTGATTCATGTTAGGGTCAAGCAGTTCCTAGGAGCGATCAAGAGATTTACGGCCAAAGCCCCCCTGGCACTCCCGCCTCCTCCTGCCTAACGGATTCCTCACCGAGCGACCTCTCACCATCGGGGCCAGTCCAAAGCTCCTCACAGCCGTACAAAAAAAACCCCTTGGAGCAGGGTTCCGCGTCTAGACGTGGGGGAGGCATAGCGTAATCTTTCCTCTTATTATCCTGATTATATATTTACAATCAAATCTAATTACTGCAAGCACAATCAATCTTTCCTGTGCAACCATTAATGCAAGCACAAATCAAAAAGAAACAACAACAAGTGTTTTTAGCATAGGAAGTAGACCCACCCAAATCTAGGGTTTGTCTTTTAAGGTCCCACCTTATTCTTAGGGTTTCGCTTCTTCCTACTTGTAACTCTTTTTCAAGATTCGCAAGTTATTTTACGAATCTACAGTCTATTTTATCCTTACGAAAAATTTAGTATTTCTACCTTAAAAGATAATATGGGCATTTATATCTATGGCAGGCAATTCATGATTTGCCCTGCCCTAACCCGCGCTTAGCAGGATTTCAAATGCCTTTCCAAGTTTGTTTATATCTATGGCAGGCAATTCATGCGTTGCCCTGTCCTAAACCGTGCTTAGCAGGATCTCAAATGCTTTTCCAAGTCTGTTTAGACTTTAGAATTTGTATTGACAAATTCTTTTCAATGTCCAACAAGTCCTACAGACTTTCGATATTTATTTAATTTCCTGATACTAATAGTTTTAGGGTTGTCGAGTATTTCATAGTTGTTTTTGCTTCAATATTCTTGATATTTTAGGTTAGGTTTACTCGTTGATTCATACATGGGTCAACTCAGGATGTTGACGCTCTCACTAATATAATCATTAATATTAATATTGCATAAGTTTTCAATAAGAAAATAATTTTTATTTTATTCTACTCATATTCTATGGTTTAATTGACGATATCCGACCATTTGCCGAACTTTCAACGTTATCTAGAAAGATCAATTTTTATTTAGCTATGTCCTAAGTGCAATGCTCATTGTTTTTTTAAAAACTTTATTCTAGGCAATGCAAAAATCATAAGTACAATTTTTCTTTCATCTTTTAGACATCAAATTATATTACTACACACCTAATTTATGTACATCTAGTATATATTTTTCTATACAATTTTATGTTGATTTAATGTATTAATTATTTCATGATATTATCTAAATGATTTTCTATAAATTATAATTAAACTCATATGTGTTTGTTTATCATTAGCAAAATGAAATAGAGATAGTCACTTTCGGGGAAAATTTATAAAATATTCCCTTTCCTAACACACCGTCTACCTTTTTTTTGTTATTATGATCACATGTGTCATTAATGAAATAACAATAAATATCACGAAGTAAATCATAATTATGATATTTTCTTAATGACATGCATATAATCATTTTCAAAGTGTGAGAGTTCTTTCACTGAACAGTTAATTATTATAATACTTAGGCTATTTTCCTAAGTAACAGTTTATATGCATTTTCTTTAGAATGCGTTTGTAATCGTTTAAAGCCAAATATAGCAATAAGCTTATAAAACATTATTTTTTTCCAAACCAACGAGATATTACCTCTCTTAGGTTTGTTGTAATGGGGGTTTTGCAAATTCCTACCGCGTCATTTTCTCCATCGGCCGCATTCTTTGCTTCCCTTGCATCTAAAGGGCTTTTTGAATTTTTGCGACCTCGTGGAGCCATGGATGTCAGGCGAAATTGACATGGTAGTTCAGGGAGAGTTGGTGGTTCTCCAGAAAAATTTCGCCAGTGTTTTGCTGAGTGATATGGCTGTATGGGAGAAAGGCGTAATAGGGGGTAGAAAAAATAGAAATGAGGTAGAAGAGGGGTATTTTTCTCCTTCAAGGCTCAAGCTACAATGGAAAAGAGAAGTAGAGAAAATTTTCCATAGTCACAAGGTCTTCCTTCTTGCTTTCTTTATGAAGGAGAGGGGGTGTATTTGTAGGCATGAGGAGGAGCATGCAATCAAGTCATTCTTTTGGCTACTTGTCAAGAGCCAAGTGAGCTTTATTAAAAATGTATTTTGATTGCCTACCTATTGGATGGTGGCATGGGGATGATTTTAAAATGCTTTCTCTCCCTCCAGGTGTCAAAAACGTCATGATTTTTTGCCTATTTTTTCAAAAACGTCTTTTTTTTCTTCAAAACGACTTCATCTGGTGGTTTTTGGCCAAGTTGCCTCATGACTTATCTAGTTTATAAAGTCATGCCATACTCTTTGGTACTTAACTTACTTAATATCATGCTCGTTCTTGTGTGTTCTTTGTCTATCAATTAAGGCTTTTGCGATTTGTCTTGCGGTTATGAAATCAATGCGATATTTGACACATTGAATGGAATCGGGAATACTAAATCAAATTTAGTGCAGGAAAAATTATGATCAAACCGTCGCAATATTATTTACGAGGCGTCTTTGCTTCTTGTTGACTGGGAACATTTAGGCGTCTTCTTGTGCCGGATTGTGAAATTGATTTAATGCAAGACTCGATATTAAGAAAATTACGTGCGGTCACTTATGTGATAGCTCGACGAGTAATTTTTAAAATGTCTCAAGCCCGAATTCATTTCTTGATATAAAGTGTTATGGCAGGAATATTACAATGCAGTCACCCTGCGTCTCAGCTGTGGGACTTCCAACCTACCAACATTAGGTACGTGAACTCCATGTTTGAAGGCACTAATGGTGTGATTAATTCGTGGGCCGCAATATTTGTTGGAGCTCGATGATGATCTGATTGGGGTGTGTCAATAAGAGTGCCTGCTTGTTAATTAGTAATCTTGGCAGAATGATACTTATGAGCTGTAGTATTAGTATAGCTGGGACTAGTTTGAAGTGAGGGTGGACCAAGGAGGGCAAAGTAGCAGTGCTTAAGTGTGAGTGCTTTGGCGCACAGCTGAGATGGCAAAAAGCCATCATCATCATATCTGTATACTGAACGATGATCAGGATGATTTTGATGATTATGATTTTTAGAAAGTAACCATGATGGTGACATTGAGTTGGACTTTGATGAAGCCTCTCTCTCAAGCCTTCAACATACTACTCCTGGCAGTTTATCCTCATCACAATCAGCAACCTGTGTCAGTATGATGCTGCCTCCTTTCAGCACGATCACCACCTCATCCCTACAGTTGGCTTCATAGCAGCACACTCCTTTTGAACACGATAGCCTAAGATCATGATGGCAGCGTGCGCATATCGGCCACAATGATGCAACCCTATCAATCAAAGCAGGTTGCTTTTGAACACATGTTGCAAAACTGCAGTGTTGCAGTCACCATCTTCACGTACATAGTCCCAACAACACAATTTCCAGTGGCCTTCATCATTGGTTGCCTCCCTCCATAATTCACACTGCAGCCACTCTAAATCAGGGCATCTCTCTTCCTCCTATTGCCTCAGCATCTAAGGCATTGCTTCCCGTGAGCACACAATGACCGTTTCAAGTGGCTTTCTGAACACAGACTTGATCTTGGTAAAGCTGAATCCAAAGTGGATCTTCCCCTTCATCAAAGCATGCAAGGAGAACATGAAGACATGGGCCCATAGAAACAGGGAACGGCCGTTCTGGCCTATAGGAACGGTTTAACGCGTTCCAAACCCTTGGAAGAGGTGAAACGGTCAGGGAACGTTCCCTGTCGTTCCCCCTGCCATTCCCTGTTTAGAACAGCCGTTCCAAGCCTATTGACCAAAAATTTACATTTTTCCACGTTTTTTCTTTTTGCTTGTATCACACTCCTACCACATGTTCACCCATCTCCATCGCCTAATGTGCACACACAAATCTCTCTCTCTCTCTCTCTCTCTCTCTCTCTCTCTCTCTCTTTGAATATTCAAAGTGTCAAGACAACCCACAAGCCAATCAAAAGTCTATGCAAAGTTCAAATTTAATGCATTATGAGCTCTTGCAAATCACAATCAAATTTCAGCCTATTCTCAATTCCAAGGTAATCATCCATTTATATTGTCTAATTTCAAGGGAAACTAGAATAATTGGGGCAATTTAGAGCAATTTGGAGCTATGGGGGTAATCTAGTCAATTTTGGGACATTCGAGTCAATTTGGAACATTGAGGGGTATTGGGGCAATTAGAGGGACATTCATTGGGGCAACTTGGTCATGCAGGGCATATTTGGGGCACTTAAGAATGTGCCGTTCCGCCCGTTCATGTCCCCCCACCTTGGACGTTCCCCTCCTTCAGGGGTCCCGTTCCTTGTTCTAGGTAACTATGCAAGGGCCCGAACACTCCCCTTCCCCCTAACCCACAGCCAAAACACCCACATAAGTTCTATCCCACTGTGTGTCTTTTTCTTTTACCCCCATGCATGCTATTGCTGCACTTTAAAAAAAAAAAAGAACGTTCCCCCTCATCCAAGAATAGCCTTCACAAGGAAAAAAAAGCTAAGCTTTTTCTTTAGCTTCTATCCATGCCACACTTTGTTAAATGCATAAGAAAATAGTTACTTATATATATTTCTTGTTAGACTCACCATACAAACCTCAAAGACATCAGCGTACCCACCAATTAATCCCCTCCTCCAATGTCATAGGGATTCAAAGATGTTCTCATGATAGTCTTGATCTACATTGTTGCTTATTTTGCTCAAGCATATCTTCTTCTAAGCGATGAAGCAGCCAATTTGGAAAAGGGAAGATATCCTCAAAGCTGACCAATGCAAGCACTCTTAACTCTTCAATCTTGCCATAGGCCTATGAAGGACTTGTCATGTGGCATATCTCTATTGCCTCAAAGTCTAGCATACTTGAAGCTTTCTTATAGTGGAGGATAATCCTTGCAACACCATGAGGTAAGCAAATTGGTATAAAAGATGCCATACCACTCAATCCAAAGGAAGCCATGTTAGATTAAATTTGCTCCATCTTGTTGATGGATAGCATCATATTAGGAGACTAGGAGTGTGATATTTGTTGAAGTTGCATCTCCAAGGTGAGTTGATGAGATAGCTTGGTCTACAACTTGTTGCAATAGGAATGTCTCTCATATGACCAACACCTTGTTAGTGCAATAATAAATTAAGAAAAAAGAATATCAATGTACCAGAGCATGTTTGTGATCTCTATAGCCTACTTAGTCTCGTGTTTCTCCTCCTTTGATAGAAAATTATACAAGGTCTTTAATGATAGTGTTGTGTATGTGGAGCCATATTCCCCAATCTTCTTTATCATTTCCTTGAAATTCCCCAAGCTTCCTTGAAATCCAAAATCGTATCATTAAAGCGCAATGTATGTAGTTCCATTTTTTAGGTGACTAACCTTAGTCAATTGTCTTATTTCTTAGGCATTGAGGTAGTGCAACATTCCATTGTTATTTTATGTCCCAATATATATATATATATATATATATATATATATATATATATATATATATATATATATATATATATGCAAGTAAAATGTGGTTGATTATATTACTCAAAAAAACTAATTACAACGGAGTGCTCATGCTCAACAGACTAGCTGGAGCTGATGCGAAATCACAAATGCATCATGTATACAAGTCTCTCAAGGCGGTCTGGGGGGGATGGGGGCAAGAAGCCATGGGGGGGATAGGTATATCACCAACTGGGGCTGCCTGCTTGCATCACGAAAAATAGGTCCTAGCCGCCCCAAGTGCACATGAAATGACAGCGGAGCTCCTGAAGAGCCCTGGATTCGCCCTGCACTTGATCCCATCGGCCGCGGAGAAAGTGGATGATGAAGATCCAGAGCTCTACTAATGTCGCCTATGCTGAAAGTCTCTCTCCGCCGAAAGCCTCCTGACACCGCGCCTTCTAGATATGCCATCCAGTAAGACTCCCTATGATCTCCCATACCTCCGAGCTGTCTGCCGTGGGCTCCAATACCTGGCAGATGGCTATTAGCCTCTAGACCCACCACTATGCACGACCCTGCCTCGATAAAGAATATCGTGTCCTACATCCCGGCCTTATACAAAAGGTGATGGCCTTGGCTAATTGCTTGCCAATAGAAAGCTCCCCATGAGATACATCCAAGGCTAGATGCTATACGGTGAAGGATGCGGCATGCTTCTCTCCACACGAGCTGTGCCTCCTCACAAGACCAAAGACAGTGCTTTGGGGTTTCCAGAGGCTGCTGTGTGCAACGCTTACAACCTCTCTCCTTCTGCATTTGGGCAAGCCAACTTCCCACCGCCAAGCCTCCATATGCCACCAACCATAAGAAATACAACACCCTCCTCGGTCTCCAGCTATCCCATAGGCAACGCTAGAAGGTCCGTCGGAAAGGCTCCGTGATGCTCTGCTCCGCCCAGTGCCTGCTACGTGACGGCACCCAATCCATATCCTCCTGCATCAATACATGTCTACCAATCCTGACAATATACTCTAGGAACCTGGGTGGCTTCTTAGTGACCACAATGAGTTAATTAATGAAGCTGTTTTCATATGTCATAACTTAATGTGATAGGTAATTAGAAAACTAAAGAAAACCATTTGTGGGAAGTGGGTGGGCGAGATCCTTGACGGATCCGTCCTACGGATGGGTGGTCCCGGTAAGCTAGGAGCTTCTCTCAAGAGATTGAGCGAAACGTTAACTAGGGAAAATTAGATAGAGCTGAGCATTGACTTACTTAGGGACAGGTCTTAAAACCTTAATAAAAATTTATCTCGGGGAAAAGGTGCGACAGCTATGCCAGAACTCCGTTAAGGTTTCCTGAATCCTAACCAGTTGCTGGAAAAAAGCGTTGCACTCTATGAACCAAGGGTAACTGCGATTGCTCCAGTCGGACGAGAAGCCCTTGTGGGACACCTCTGATGGAGCTAGCTAATGCATTGAGACCTCAATTGTCAAGTTAGGACCCCGAGCTTGCAGGTTGATCCTCGTGGGGATGGCTGGTACCTTTCATTATGGGGTGGACTCTGAAAAACCTAGACAATAGACCCTATGCATTCTCGTGAGTGCCAGGTGAAGCCGTCTAGGATAGTTCCCCGATGAACCACTAAAACGTGCTACCAGGGAATTGTTAGGTATGCACGTGACACATGGTATCAGAGCATAATTGAAATTAAGAATATCTAGGGTTTTTAAGACCAACTGTTCTAAGAAATAATGAGCCTACTAATTGTTCAGAGATAAACTTTGGCGGAATAATGAAGCCTAGAACCAGTTCCTTGTTTTTCGAGCGATGTATACATCTGCGTTGAACTCCACGGATGACAAGTGGAGAAGAAATTATGAGGATACTCAATCACCTGTACGATTCATCCCCTGTGAATTGCGAAAAAAGATGGTTCTAGGATGAGTATTATTGTTACATCGAGATCGATCGATTACATGCAAACTAATCTGAAATGCCTAGAATGGATGGAAAATTTAAAAGTAGTTGAGGCCTTTATCTTTTGTCCGTCCAGAAGGAATCCACTTATGATTACCAGTGGTTGGCAAATACGTCTAGACCATTATATCTATGACAAGGTACTAAAGGTAATCCCAGTCGACAGGATTATAATCCAAGGACGTCGCAAGTATTGAGATTACTATATCCATGGTTTTTTAAATCTGCCATTTCCATAGTATAGGTTTCTGGACATAGACAGGAATTGGCCTACTTTCTTCTACATGAATATAACTAATATCCATCCCTGAAAAAGAAAGATGTAATGATATCATGTTTTGAAAATTGTACATAGCATCTAGTCTATCCTATCGATGTTGATGTATCTCTACTTGTAAACATCTGCCATTTGTAAATATCCCTTACTTGTAAAAACCATAGCATACGGCTACTGATAATAAAAGATAACAACGGCTAGATTTTGTAAAAATATTATGCTCTTTGGCCCATCATTGTTTAATAAAACTAGTAAGGTATATTAATGTGGAAACAAAGCTGAAAATTTTAAGTGCTAAACTAAATCGTGAAACTCATGACAACCCAGGGTAATACAGCTATCGCTAGTTCGGCTGAAATTCAAGAGAAGAAGTATCTCCTTAAGCAGGTTAAGCCACCGAAATTCGATGGCAAGGGCAAAGTCATTGAAGCCAAGGCAAAGATTTGAATTGAGTCCATGGAGAACTACTTTATTGCAACGGGAACTACCCCTGCTAATCAGGCTATGATGGCCAAGTTGAAATTAACCGGTGAGGCACGCCTGTGGTGGAACAGTGGTGTAAAGACCGGAGACTTGTTGAGACAGCTATTACTTGGGAAAAGCTGAAAGAACCTGTGCGTGGTCGATATTTGCCACCAGCTTGTCGCACACTAAAAATGAATGAGTTCTTTAACTTAAGACAGCTGGGAATGAGCTTGGAGGCATATTACTCAAAGTTTATCTCACTACTTAAATATGCGTCTTCTATGACTATTGCTCAACAGGTGTCTAAGTTTTATCACGAATTGAATGCTCCTCTGAACACACGACTTGAATCTATGCGCCCAACTGATCCACAAGATGCTTTGATTCGCGCAGCACTTCTTGTTCAGGAGATTCAGTCAAAGCCAAGGAATAATAGGCTCTGGAATCAAAACAAAGGGACTTCACGGGGCTATGTTAAGCGAGCCCAAGGTCAGCATCCGCCTGGTCAAGAAAAGAGGGCCAAAACAAATGCAATCGGGAACTTCATACCTACGAGAAGTAATTCAAGAGTACCTAGGAGTTTCCACTGTAATGAACCAGGCCACTTTAAAAGATAGTGCCCAAAGCTTGGCCAAATTCCTTGCCAAGGACAGTACAGAGGTCAAAACCAAGCTTCAATTACAAAAGGAAAAGCATCTACTGTAATTCTTAAAGAGCTTGAAAAAGAGGGAAAACCAACTATGGAAGCCGATATGGAGAGGGTATCAATTCATGCCACCCTCCATAAGAAAGGCCCAAATCATCAATTTTCAGCGATTCAAACACCAACACAATATGAGGGTAAGTCCTTTAAAATTCTGATTGACTGTGGAAGCACACACTCATTCATCTCACCAAAGTGTGCCAAGAAATTAGGTATAGACACAATACCTACTTCTAGGTTGCTTATGGAACTTGCTAAGGAAAAAGAAATCCTATCTACTCAGCAAACTTACAAAGTGACATTTAGCCTGAGAAGTAATCTCTTTGAAATGAGATTTAGAATCATGAATTTAGAGGCCTATGAATGTCTATTGGGTATGAATTGGCTAATCCCCAATGACGTACATATTCAATGCAGAAAAGGCCAGGTGACTTTTCAAAACCTAAAGGGGGAAAAAGTGATGACCCAAGGTGAGGCAGGAAAACCCAAGGTTCTGTCAGAAGTGGTGCAGCAATGGAAGCGTAAAGAATATGCTGAAATAAATGCTGAAACACAAGACAGAAGAAAGAATGAACACAGTAGACAGATGAGAACTCAGATGTATGCTCGGGAAATGGAATCCATATCGAACACGAGACAGCAGCATACAACGGTGAGTCACTGGCTGCGTGGGCTCCTCAGCACCGGCTCCTCTCTCCCAGAAGGATCTCCACTGATGGCTGAAGTACCACAGACTGTGGAGGAGGAGCCCTATAAATAGCCACAAAAGTGGGGAGCATAAAATGCAGGTCGTCCAGCATTTAATGCTGGTCGGCCAGCAATAAATGCTAAAAATACATCATAAATGGCCACAAAAATGCGCCATAAAATACTGCATAAAATGCTACATAAAATGCCCAGCCTCTGCACACAGACTCACACCATGAGTTGACTAATATCTGCTAACACCCTCTCTCAGATCATGTGTGATCTGATACAATAAAATAGTACAATGATGGAGAATCATAAACTACACAACAAAGAAACACCAGAAGGACCATGGATGTCCAAGCGGTGAGTGGCCAGCCCACCACCAAGATGCCTCGGAGAGTATCTGATGTCGATGTCGATCATACCAACAACACCTGAAAATAGAGAAGACTCATAGCAGCTCTCTGTGTAATGTCACCTATGTCACTCATGACAGACAAAGCCAATCTGCCAAACATGTCTCTGAACATGTGACCATGGATTCCCCGCCTTTGGCCAAACCACCAAAGTATCCCCTCATGTGAGCTCCAGACGAAAGCCTCTCGCTCTAGGTCAAGAAGAACAGCTCATCATGAACCCAGAAATCAACACCAGTCTCTAGGATTTCACTGCCAGATACCGTCGATGCGTTAGGGACATCCCTCTCTAGATCCTGTGCATCTATATCAAAATATAGAAGAGGCACTGCAGCCCCACCAACACCCGCTCACACTCCCTCTCTGGCACAAGAGAGTCGTGAGGGATGACAGAATCACCACCACTAGAAAGCAGCCGAGGAAGGGGCCACCAAGCCCTTCCCGCGATCCGAAGAAGAGGATCCCTTCCGCGCCTTGGACTTCTCCTTGGTCGGAGGATCGGAGTCGGAGTTTGATGAAGGAGAGGACTCATCGGTAGAGTCAGCATCCCGCTTCGTCTTCTGCTCCTTCTTCCTGGAAGCCGCTAACTTCTTGCAGTCCTTCCGCAAATGTCCCTTCTTGCCACAGTGGTAACACTGGGCCTTCGACTTCTTCTTCCCGTCACCCCTCTTTGAAGCTACATAAGCCTCACCTCCATAATGTGCCGGAAGCCGCCCCTGTAATCTCAAGGATGCCTCATGCTCAAGAAGCATCGAGGTCATATGTGTAAAACTGACAGGAGTCGATGATGTCTGCGCCCGCAAAGCATTGGCCACTCCATCAAACTCCGGGGGGAGCTTGTAGAGGACCGTCCCGATAAGATGCACCTCGGGAAGAGCAGATTGCATGTGCCGAAGCTGGTCCTGTACCTGCGTAACACGAAGAAGAAAAGACTGAATAGTATCTTTCGGCTCAAACTTCATCTGCTGGAGCTGGCCATAAAGTGTGACGGCCCGCATGGTGGAAGGTGCCTCGTACATCTGCTGCAACTTCTGCCATACTTCAGGAGATGTCCTACAGGAGGTAACCGCCGGTAAGACCGCTTTAGAAATACACCGAAGCAACGCCGAGTAAGCACGGGCATCGTCCGAGTCCCATGTGAGCACCGCTTCCTCATGGTTGTCCTCATCAAAGTCTTCAGGAAGAGGAAAAGGACGGAGAGGTCGAGGAAGAGCTCCACAGACGATGTACCATAGCCGCTTCTGCACAAACCAAGCTTTCATGACAGCACTCCATGTGAGATAATCAGGTCCATGTAACTTATCTTCACTTGAGGTGCATGGAGGGGCCATCTGGAGGAGGTAGAAAAGAAAAGTAGAAGAAAAGAAGGTCGTTTGGAGAGTGAGCACAGCCAAAACGCAACCAAAAACACCAAAAATAGTGAGTTCACATGCAATATAACCCAAAGGCTGACCAGAATAAGCCAAAAGCTGCTGTACAAAGTGAAAAAATCAGTCAAAAACTGCCAAAAACAGCAAAAACGGCCTGAATAATCAGAAAAACAGGCAAAAATAATGCTGTAAACAGCAAAACGCAGGCTGCAAACTGAAGAAACAGGGGCTAAAGACTGTTGCCAGCAGTTTGATGAAGGAAACACGGGCAGCAAAGAGTGGAACAGCAGTAAACGCAAATCTGTCCAGAAAAACGCAAAACGCAAATGCTGAAACACTGTCGCCAGCAGCAAATCAGCAGTCGCCAGCAGGAAGGACAGCTGGCTGATCAGCAAGAAGGGTGTAAATCCTGAAATCAGCAAGAAAACACAGCATAAATAGGTTGCAGCCTAAAATCTGATACCATGTCAGAAGTGGTGCAGCAATGGAAGCGTAAAGAATATGCTGAAATAAATGCTGAAACACAAGACAGAAGAAAGAATGAACACAGTAGACAGATGAGAACTCAGATGTATGCTCGGGAAATGGAATCCATATCGAACACGAGACAGCAGCATACAACGGTGAGTCACTGGCTGCGTGGGCTCCTCAGCACCGGCTCCTCTCTCCCAGAAGGATCTCCACTGATGGCTGAAGTACCACAGACTGTGGAGGAGGAGCCCTATAAATGGCCACAAAAGTGGGGAGCATAAAATGCAAGTCGGCCAGCATTTAATGCTGGTCGGCCAGCAATAAATGCTAAAAATACATCATAAATGGCCACAAAAATGCGCCATAAAATACTGCATAAAATGCTACATAAAATGCCCAGCCTCTGCACACAAACTCACACCATGAGCTGACTAATATCTGCTAACAGGTTCAACTATCCAAATCATCTCGCATAATAAAAGGGCTAAGAAAAGGATTACCTGTGTATCTCATAAAATTAAATAAGGTTGAGCAGAATAAACAAAACGAGGGAGAACCATATTGGTTGAAGGAATATGATGACATCTTCCTAGAAAAGCTGACTAAATTACCACCTCAAAGAGAAGTCGATCATGAGATCAGACTCAGGAGCTGCTCCCATCGCTAAGAGTCCGTATAAAATGTCTATCCCTGAAGCAATTGAGCTGAAAGAGCAACTCAAACAGTTACTAGACCAAAAGGATACATTAGACCCAGTAATTCGCCATGGGGAGTCCCAATACTGTTTCAAAAGAAAAAGGACGGAACTCTCCACCTTTACATTGATTACTGAGGTCTAAACAAGGTAACAATCAAGAATAAGTATCCAATCCCAAGAATAGACGAGCTACTTGATAGGCTGCAAGGGGCGAGAATCTTTTCTAAGATTGATCTCCGATCTGGTTATTACCAAATAAGAATCAAGGAAAAAGATATTCCCAAAATTGCCTTCAATAACAGATATAGTCATTTTGAATTTCTTGTAATGCCTTTTGGTCTAACTAATGTCCCTGCTACATTTAACTGATTAATGCTAAACATTTTTCGACCTTATCTTGATGAGTTTGTCCTAGTCTTCTTTGATGGTATCCTAAGATACTCCAAGAGAAACGAAGACCATGAGCTGCAATTGCGCATTGTGCTAGAGACAATGAGGACGCACAAGCTCTATGCGAAGAAAAAGAAGTATGCCTTTTTCAAAAGACAAATGGAATATCTCGGATTTATAGTATCTGTTGAAGGTATCTTTGTAGATCCAGCCAAAGTTAGAGATATTCAAGAGTGGCAATCTCCAACGACAGTTAAGAAAGTGAGAAGTTTCTTAGGGCTGACTAGATGGTATAGAATTTTCATAAAAAATTACGCCTTAATAGCTGCACCTCTCACTGATTTGCTGAAAAAGCAAACTGCATTGTATGGACGCCCATTGAGCAAGCCAGTTTTGAGCAGCTCAAGAAAAGTTTAGTAACACCACCCATTTTAAAGCTACCTGATCTAAGTCGAGAGTTTAAGGTCATAACAGACGCAAGTTCTCTTGCACTAGGTTGTGTGCTTATGCAACAAGGTCATCCGATAGCCTATTCCTCAAGGAAACTGAAAATCCATGAAAGGAATTACACCACCCATGATCTCGAGCTGTTAGTTGTGATCCATTCTCTCAAATTGTGGCAACACTATTTGCCTGGAAGCAAGTTTACTTTTGTCACTGACCACAAAAGTCTCAAATGGATCTTTACTCAACCAGACCTCAACATGAGGCAGCGTCGGTGGATTGAATCTTGCAAGAATTTGATTTTGAAATCAAGTTCAGACCCGGGAAAGAGAATGTGATTGCTAATGCATTAAGTCATAAAGCTTTTCTGAATGCACTTATCATGGAAGAGCCATCTAAAGGAGAGACTTAAGCTACCATGATATCGATGCCTAGCAATCCAATCATTGAGCTAGCCAAAGAAGAGATAAACAAGGATCCTAAGTATCAACTAATACTTAAAGAAATCCTAGTTAAGAACCCTGATCCTAAGCTCGGAGTCAAATACCAAAATTTCACTGTGGATAATGGACTTGCCTATTTCAGGACAAGGCTCTGCATTCCTCTCAGTCAAGTGCTGAAAAAGAAGATATTATGGAAAGCCCATGACTCCCCATTCTCAGGACACCTTGGCTGCAAAAACTCTTAATGCAGTCAAGAAAAGTTACTACTGGGAAAGACTGAAGCATGATGTACTCAGATATGTTACTGAATGCTTAAGTTGCCAGAGGGGAAAGCTGAGCGTGTCAAAATGCCAGGCAAGCTCCAGTCACCTGACATTCCACAGATGAAATGGGAGTTCATCAGTATGAATTTTGTAGTTGGCTTATCTTCTGTTCAAGGAGGGTATAATTCAATCATGGTGATAGTGTATATGCTGACAAAGGTCACTTATCTTATCCCAATCAAGACCAACTACAAAGCTTCAAATATTGCACGACTGTTTGTAAAAGAAATCTTTAGGCTTCATGGATTGCCTAAACGGATCATTAGTGACGCGACTCTGTTTACGTCACATTTCTAGAGAAGCCTATTTGAAGCAATTGGGACCCAACTTTGCTTTAGCACAGCTTACCATCCCCAAACTAATGGTCAAACAGAGCAGGTTAATCAGGTCATTGAAGATATACTAAGAGCTTACTATCTAGAGAACCGACAAGGTGGATACAATATTTGCCCTTAGTAGAATTTTCCTACAATGCGTCATATCACCAGACTATTCAAATGACTCCATTTTAAGCATTGTATGGGTAAGATTGTTTGACGCCACTGAATTTCTTTGATCCAACCCTAAAGATTGAGACTTCTAAGAAAATGTTAGAAGACATGGATGATCAAGTCAAAACTATCAAACAAGACATCCAAGCTGCCAAAGACCACCAGAAAGCTTATGTTGATCTAGGACGGTAAGAGCATATCTTCCAACAAGGAGACATGGTTTTCATCCCTATACACCCAAAGAAGAGTTCTCTGTCATTGGGAAAGTTCAAAAAGTTGAGTCCAAGGTATTGTGGACCATATAAGGTTCTCAAATGCCTAGGAGCTAATGCTTATAAACTGCAACTTCCTGATCATGTGAAAGTTCACAATGTATTTCACATTAGTCTTCTGAAAGCTTATATGGTAAATCAAGATCATATTCTTCATGACCAGCAAATTGTAAAGCCTAGTCAATGAGCCCTTGAACTCAAGCCTAATAAGATCCTAAATGTAAAAGAGAAACATCTGAGAAACAGAACCATTAGAGAGTATCTTATCCAATGGAAAGACTATCCTGAGAAGAATGTCACCTAGATAAAACAGTTTTCCCAGTTCTTTTCGAGATGAAGATACCTCCATTCCTCTAAGGAGGAGAGGATGTAATATTCCCACCATAATACTTCATATCAAGAAATGAATTCGGGCTTGAGACGTTTTAAAAATTACTCATTGAGCTATCATATAAGTGACCGCACGTAATTTTCTTAATATCGAATCTTGCATTAAATCAATTCCACAATCCGACATGAGAAGACGCCTAAATGTTCCCAGTCAACAAGAAGCAAAGACACCTCGTAAATAATATTGTGACGGCTTGATTATAATTTTTCCCGCACTAAATTTGATTTAGTATTCCCGATTCCATTTAATGTGTCAAACATCGCATTGATTTCATAACCGCAAAACAAATCGCAAAAGCCTTAATTGGTAGACAAAGAACGCATAAGAACGAGCATGATATTAAGTAAGTTAGTACCAAAGAGTATGGCATGACTTTATAAACTAGATAAGTCATAAGGTAACTTGGCCAAAAACCACCAAATGAAGTCATTTTGAAGAAAAAAAGACGTTTTTGAAAAAATAGGCAAAAAATCATGACGTTTTTGACACCTGGAGGGAGAGAAAGCATTTTAAAATCATCCCCATGCCACCATTCAACAGGTAAGCAATCAAAATACATTTTTAATAAAGCTCACTTGGCTCTTGACAAGTAGCCAAAAGAATGACTCGACTACATGCTCCCCCTCATGCCTATAAATACACCCCCTCTCCTTCATCAAGAAAGCAAGAAGGAAGATGACCTGATGATGGAAAATTTTCTCTATTTCTCTTTTCCATTGTAGCTTGAGCCTTGAAGAAGGAAAATACCCCTCTTCTACTTCATTTCCATTTTTTCTACCTCTTGTTACGCCTTCCTACCTTACAGCCATATCGCTCAGCAAAACGTTGGCGAAATTTTTTTGAACAACCACCAACTCTCCCTAAACTACCATGTAAATTTCGCCTAACATCCATGGCTCCATGAGGTCGCAAAAATTCAAAAAGCCCTTTAGAAGCAAGGGAAGCAAAGAACGCGGCCAATGGAGAAAATGACGCAGTAGGAATTGGCGAAATCCCCATTACAGCAAACCTGAGAGAGGTAACATCTCGTCGGTTTGAAAAAATAATAATTTTTTATAAGCTTATTGCTATATTTGGCTTTAAACGATTACAAACGCGTTCTAAAGAAAATGCATATAAACTACCACTTAGGAAAATAGCCTAAGTAATATAATAATAAATTATTCAGTAAAAAGACTCTTTCACTTGAAAACGGATTATATGCTTGTCATTAAGAAAATATCATAATTATGGTTTATTTCGTGATATTTATTATTATTTCATTAATGACGCATGTGATCATAATAACAAAAAAAATGTAGACAGTGTTAGGGAAGGAAATATTTTATAATTTTTTCTTGAAAGTGACTATCTCTATTTCATTTTGCTAATGATAAACAGGAGCATATGAGTTTAATAATAATTTATAGAAAATCATTTAGATAATATCATGAAATAATCAATGCATTAAATCAACAGAAATTTATACAAGAAAATATATATTAGACGTACATAAATTAGGTGTGTAGTAATATAATTCGATGTCTGAAAGATGAAAGAAAATTTACACTTATGATTTTTTCATTGTCTAGAATAAAGTTTTCAAAAAAACAATGAGCATTGCACTTAGGACATAGCTTAATGAAAATTGATCTTTCTAGATAACGTTGAAAGTTCGGCAAATGATCAGACATCATCAATTAAACCATAGAATATGAGTAGAATAAAATAAAAAGTATTTTCTTATTGAAAACTCACGCAATGTTAATATTAATGATTATATTAGTGAGAGCGTCAACATCATGAGTTGACCCATGTATGAATCAGCGAGTAAACCTAACCTAAAATATCAAGAATGTTGAAGCAAAAGCAATGATGAAAAACTCAACAACCCTGAAACTATCAATATCAAGAAATTAAATAAATATCAGAAGTCTGTAGGACTTGTTGAACATTGAAAAGAATTTGTCAATACAAATTCTAAAGTCTAAACAAATTGGAAAAGCATTTGAAATCCTGCTAAGCGCGGGTTAGGGCAGGGCAGCGCATGAATTGCCTGCCATAGATATAAATACCCATATTATCTTTTAAGGCAGAAATTCCAAATTTTTCATAAGGATAAAATAGACTGTAGATTCGCAAAATAACTTGCGGATCCTGAAAAAGAATTGCAAGGAGGAAGCGAAACCCTAAGAATAAGGTGGGATCTTAAAAGAGAAACCTAAATTTAGGTGGAGCTTCTTCCTATGCTAAAAACACTTGTTGTTATTATTAGCCTGTCCTAGGCCAGTCGGTCAGTTCCTGGGTATAGGCAATCGGCCCATATTATGGGCAGGATGAACATTATAGTGCAATTGGCCAGTTTTGGGCCAATCGGCTAATTTTGGGCCAAATCGGCCTGTTTGGAGGCTGGGGGGACTATATATAGCACCCCCCCCCCATCAGTCCCACATACTGTTTTTTTAGATTTCAGCACTCTCTCCCACTCCGGGATTGGTGCTGCCATTGTTTCCAGCCTGATCTGGTGCCCTCACTGACGCTTTGGGCTGCATGCAAGGCCTGATCAGTCCACACCTTTGTATTCAGCATTCATTTCAGTTAGTGCAGATTTTCTTCCTTCATTTTCTGCTTTCTCTCTCTTCCTCTGTGTTCATGTTTCTTCTTCCGTTGCGCACTCTCACATGGTATCATCGCCTAACTGAGAGCACGGAGGAGCTTCCATTGACAAAGAGATACCATTCCCTTCCTTGCTACTGCCATATCTTCTCCAACAGCCAAGGCGGCTCATTCTGGTGGTCCACACTCGTGTTTGCTGCAGGCGGCAGTTTTTGAGGCTGCCACATCATCATCTCACTCCTCCTGGGTGCGTTTTCTGCAAGGCGGCCTTCCCCACAACAGCTGGGCGACACTCCTACTGGTGTTTTGCTATTTCAGAGGTTTTCTCGCCCTCTGTCGGCCCTCCTCTTGCTGGCGACTTCATCCAACGCTGCGTTTTGGTGTTTGGCGGCTTCTGCTTCAGTGATCTACATCATCTATACTTGCGTTTTGCAGCTCCAGGTGTTGGGTGACCTCAAAACCCTGCGTTTTGGTGGTCTGCTTGGGGGTTGGTGACCCCTCTGGTGGTAATCATTCGGCATCCGCAAATTTTCTTTGGTGTGTTTGGTGTTTGCAGATTTGGAAGATGTCTTACCAGTTTTCAGGCTTTGATGACTCAGAGGATGAGCTCCTTTCTCATCATTCCTCTGAGCGGAGACGGGATTATCAGGAGTTTCGTGATCGACAACGACTGCTTCAGATGTTCGGATGCCTTCCTTGATTCCCTTGATATAGGTGCCCATAATCCCTTCCTTTCCGAAGGGAGACAAGTTGGATGGTTCCAACTACTCCCTCCGGTCGTGCAAGGTGGAGTGCATCCTCAATACATTCGACCTATGGGAGTTTGTTTCTTCACCCATCGACCGTCCCTTCGTGGATCCGTCAGATGAAGCTTCTATGGACTGTGCAGCCTTGTGGGATAGGCTCAACTCTCGAGCCCGTTCCTTTCTATTTATGAGTCTACATGACTTTGTTCTTGTTCATGTTCATAGGTTAAGGACCGCGGTGGAAGTGTGGAAGAAGCTTGCGTCTTTGTACAAACAAAAGACGTTCACCCACAAGATTTCTTTGGAGAAGAAGTTGTGGATGCTCAGTCTTGATGATTCTTCTTCTATGAAGGAGCACATCAAAAAGATGGAGAACATGCGAGGCGAGCTAGCCTCTCTTGTTCGGGTGATTTCGTCCGAGGATATGGCGATGATTCTCTTGACTCAGCTGCCCTCACCTCGATATGATGTCTTCTATACCAGCCTCATCACCTCGAGGATCCACGAGAAACTCCTATGGGAGGAACTTTCCCCGCTTGTCTTGGAGCATGATGAGCGTCTGAGAGAGAGGTGGGTGCCAGTGGCTCCACCAAGGCTTTTACTGCAGGTACCGGTGGCGGCAAGAAGAAGAAGCAACAGAAGGAGAAGGCTAAGGACAAGAACGAGGAGGGCAAGAAGGATGCAATGGAGAAGAAGCCCAAGTGCCCACATTGTGGGAAGGGCACTCATCCCGAGGAGAAGTGTTGGCAGAAGTACCCTATCTGAAGCCCAAAGAGAAGGACTCGAAGGCGGCCCCAGCCATGACAGAGTCTGCTTTTATGCATGTCTTTGTTGAGGAGGATACAACCCTAGCTTCTACCACTCAGGAGAAGCCTTGACTCGTGGACAGCGGAGCATCTTCTCACATGACCTTTAGACAGGATTGGCTTCAGGATCTTTGTTCAAGAGGGGGCACTGTCACCATTGGTGACAACTCTACAGTTCCTGTTCAAGGCGTGGGGACTTTACCTATGTTTTCTGGCAGGCGGTCTTCTTCCGCCAAAGTTCTTTATGTACTTGATTTGGGCTTTAACCTATTGTCTGTGCATGGTCTTACTCAACTAGGTACCCGAGTCATTTTTACCCAGGATGTTGTCACAATGGAGGATGCTTCTACAGGTGATGCTCTTTGGACGAGTACACAAGAGGGTGGGTTGTACAAGCTCACAGCCTTGGCTGCGAGGGCTTCCCACGAGCTTGGGCTGCTTTCGCATGCTCCTTATGGGCATCTGAACCTTGATTCGATTCGGCAGGCTTCTCGGAGGAAGATGGTGGAGGGACTTCCAGATTTCCCTCCTCTTCACACTTTATGCCCTAGCTACTTGAGGGGCAAGCAGCATAGGCAGCCTCACCCACAGGTTGCTTCCAGGAGGGCTTCTTCACTGCTTGAGTTGGTTCACACCGACCTTTGCAGACCTATGGGCACGGCCTCCCTTGGGAAGGCCAAGTATCTGATGCTGATTGTGGACAACTTCAATCGTTATGTGTGGCCTTACTTCTTGGAGTACAAAAGCGAGGCGTACTCCCGTTTTTGCGAGTGGAAGGTGTTTACAAACTACTTCCAAAGTTCGTGGTGTTCGAGCTGATCACGATGGCGAGTTTACTTCTCACATTTTCTCTCAGTTTTGTAGGGATCACGGCATTCGGGTGGAGTATTCCCATCCGAACACACCATCCGAGAATGGTATGGTGGAGCGTGCGAATCGGACCATGGTGGAGATGGCCTGATCCATGCTGGAGCATAGGAGTCTTCCTCACTCCCTTTGGGGTGAGGCGGTGGCTACAACGGTGCATATTTGCAACCGCTCTCCAACTTCAGCATTGCCGGACATGACTTCTTTTGAGGCTTTCTTTGGGAGGAAGCCTTCTATGTTCCACTTTCACATCTTTGGATGTGCTCCTTTTGTCCATGTGGACAAGAAGAAGAGGAAGACGAAGCTCGACTCTAAGTCGAGACAGCTTATCTTCGTGGGCTATAGCATGACCACGAAGGGATATTGGCTCTACAACCCGACGACACGGAAGATTGAGGTGAGCAGGGATGTGATCTTCGATGAGGCTTCAGCCTTTGAGGATCCAATTGATGGTTCTATTATAGGTGCTTCTTCATCATCGACGGACCCTCTCCCACCTTCTTTCCCTACTCTTCCTTGCAGGATGCCTCTTAACTCCTCTCTTTCTTCTTCGGTTCCTCCCCCTCCTATTCCTCCTTCTGTTCCCTCTACTTCAGCTTCCCCTCCTCCTTTGGCAGATGTGACTCCTTCTTCGAGTACTTCCACCCCTTCAACCTCCCCTCCGGAGTCTTCTAGGGATCCACAGCCATCCGATGGGGAGCCTTCTTCAAATGAGGAGGATCTACTTTCCCTTGGTGAGGGGGCGCCCCTTACAGAGACAGGTGCTTTGCAGGTTCCGGAGGCTACTCGGTCTCCCTCGCAGCAGCAGGAGTCTCTTAGGATTCCTTTGTGGTATCGCCGGCTCATGCAGGATTCACGTGTTACTCACTTTCTTGCTTCCTCTACAGGCCCACGCAGATCAGCCCGATTACACGTTCAGCGGGATAGTTCACTCTGTGTGAACTATGCTCTTATGTCTCAGATTCCTCAAGATTCCGAGCCTTCCACAGTGGAGGAGGCTCTTGCACAGGATGTTTGGAGACAGGCTATGCAAGCCGAGCTCGATTCCATCGAGCGCAATCATACTTGGGAGCTTGTACCGTGTCCCAAGAAACAGAAGGTAATAGGTGTCAAATGGGTCCTTAAGACCAAGTATCTTGCCAATGGCTCCTTGGACAAGCACAAAGCTCGACTTGTTGCCAAGGGTTTTGCACAGCGGGCGGGTTTGGATTACTTTGAGATTTTTGCTCCTACAGTTCGGATGTCCACCATTTGAGTTCTTTTGGCTCTTGCAGCTCACCACCGTTGGCTTGTTTACTAGATGGACGTCAAGTCAGCCTTCCTGAATGGCATCCTTGATGAGGAGATCTATGTTTCTCAGCCTCCCGGTTTTCTTGTGCAGGAGAAGGAGGATCATGTCTACAGGCTGCGGAAGGACCTTTATGGCCTGAAGCTGACTCCTCGTACTTGGTACCAGCAGATTGACCACTGCTTTCTATAGTGTGGTTTTCAGCGCTCCGATCATGACCCCAACCTCTACTTTAGGGTTGCAGGTGATCTTTGTGTTTTGCTTATCTTGTATGTAGATGATCTTATTATTACAAGAAGCGACACTTAGCAAGTGGAGCACACTCGGTCTATTCTTCGGAAGGAGTTTGACATGACGGATCTAGGGATCCTTCACTTCTTTCTAGGTCTAGAGATCTATCATTTGGCATAGGGCATCTTTATCTCCCAGCACAGGTACATCTCCGAGCTTCTTTCGAAGTTTGGTATGGCCGAGTGTCAGCCTATTTCATGCCCCATGGACCCTAAGTCCAAGATTTTAGTAGATGGCGTTCCCCTTTCTGATACCACCCGTTACAGGTGCCTTGTTGGCTCACTTATCTGGGTTATTCACACCCGGCCGGATATCTCTTTTGTGGTGGCTTTGTTGTCTTCTTTCATGAAGACTCCTACACACGATCATTGGAGGGCAGCCTTGCATGTTCTTCGGTATTTGCAGGGGACTCGATCCTATGGGATCCTGGACGGGACCACTCTTTCTGGATGGAGTGATTCTGATTGGGCAGGTGATGTGGATTCGAGACAATCCACTACAGGTTATGCTTTCACCCTTGGATCCAGTGCTGTCTCTTGGAGCAACAAGAAGCAGCCTACTGTGGCACTTTCTTCTACAGAGGCTGCGTATCGGGCCTTATGTTCGATCGCTATGGAGGCAGTTTGGCTCCGTCGCTTGATGGTGGAGATTGGCTTTTCCCAGACAGGACCTACGGAGCTGCACGTGGACAACCAAAGTGCCCTTGCTCTGGCAAAGAACCCGGTGTTTCATGCTCGCATGAAGCACATTGAGATTCAATACCACTATGTTCGAGAGCGGATCGTGGATTTGGAGATAGCAGTGGCCTACTGTCCCACGGCGGACAATGCGGCTGATCTCTTCACGAAGCCTTTGTTTCAAGCTTCTTTGCTTCATCACATGCTAATGTTAGGTCTTTAGACCCTCCCAGGATCTGAGAGGGGGTGTTAGCCTATCCTGGGCCAGTCAGTCAGCTCCTGGGTATAGGCAATCGGCCCATATTATGGGTAGAAAGGACATTATAGTGCAATCGGCCAATTTTGAGCCAGTCGGCCAGTTTTGGGCCTGGTCGGCCAGTTTGGAGGGTGGGGGGCTATATATAGCAGTCCCCCCCATCAGTCCCACATACTGTTTTTTTAGATTTCAGCACACTCTCCCTCCTCTCCCACTCCGGCATTGGTGCTGCCATTGTTTCCAACCTGATCTGGTGCCCTCACTGACGCTTCGGGCTGCGAGCAGGGACTGATCAATCTACACCTTTGTATTCAGCATTCATTTCAGTCAGTGCTGATTTTCTTCCTTCATTTTTTGCTCTCTCTCTCTTCCTTTGTATTCGTGTTTCTTCTTCCGTTGCGCACTCTATATAATTAGGATAATAAGAGGAAAGATCACGCTATGCCTCCCCCACGGCTAGACGTAAAACCCTGCTCCAAGGGGAATTGTTTTGTACCGCCGTGAGGAGCTTTGGACCGGCCCCGACGACGAGAGGTTGCTCGGTAAGGAATCCATTAGGCAGGAGGAGGCGGAAGTGCCATGGAGCCTCTTGCCATAAATCTCTCCTCCAACATAGAGAACAAACATACAAGCTCCACTCTTTTGTATATCGAACGATCCAAGAGTTGATATTTCCTAAACTGTCTAACCCTCACACGAATCAGGATGGGATCCTGGAGTTCCCGGTACTAGTGAAGGGACAGAAATCTTGAAGGATTTGTTTTCTTATGCACAGACAGAAGGGATTTTCCAGTGAACGGAGGTTTATCTTTTATGTAGACAGAAGGGGAAAAGCATTGTAAATAACTTTGCGAAAAATGTTTTGCCAAAAGACTGTTTTCTCTATCTTTATGTTGTGCCGTAAAATTATGCAAAGGAACTTGTGATAACGGGCTAATTAACGAAGCTGCTTTTATATGTCATAAGTTAATGTGATAGGTAATTAGAAAACTAAAGAAAACCATTTGTGGGAAACAGGTAGGAGAGATCCCTGATGGATCTGTCCTACAAATGGGTGGTCCCGGTAAGCTGGAAGCTTCTCTCAAGAGATTGAACGAAACGTTAATTAGGAAAAATTAGGTAGAGCTGAGCGTTGACTTACCTAGGGACAGGTCTTAAAACCTTGATCAGAAATTGCCTTAGGGAAAAGGTGCAGCAGCTGTGCCAGAACTCCATTAAGGTTTCCTAAATCCTAACCAATTACTGGAAAAAAGCATTGCACTCCATGAACCAAGGGTGACTACGATCGCTCCAAACAGACGAGAAGCCCTTGTGGGACACCTCCAATGGAGCTAGCTGATGCATCGAGACCTCGGTTGTCAAATTAGGACCCTGAGCTTACAGGTTGAGATCCTCGTGGGGACGACCGGTACCTTTCGTTACGGGATGGACTCTGGGAAACCTAGATGATAGACTCTATGCATTCTTGCGAGTACCGGGCGAAGCTGGGTAGTTCCCCAATGGACCACTAAAGCGTGCTGCCAGGGAATTGTTAGGTAGGCACGTGACATGCATGAACTGCTGGGTGACCAGGACTTAAAAGAGAAGCTGATGACAATTTTAGAGCAGAACAGTACCATGGTAAAAGGAGTCTAAAAATGCTTGCTCTTGGATTCAGTGACTACTAGTGGAGAAAACATTCTGTGAACAAGGGAAATTGATCCACATGAAGTCTTGAGTTACAGTTAATTCAAGGCAACACTCTAATTGTTAATGTATGACAGGTGTATTAGTCTACGGGAAACAAGTGCTTTGTTTGACGGTCTGCCATTGCCATGAAATGTGATGAATGCATGCTATGGACAACATGATTATGTCCAAGAAGCTCTTTAACTATGTGCTGTTATGGCAAAAGAAGACATTGAGCCAAACGATGAACATGTTCTTATTGCCAATGGGAGTCAATCCTTAATGGGAAGAAAGCTAAGAACATACCCGGGTTCTCTCTTTCTTGTGTCAATAAACATGCCTAAAGCTTTGAAGCGATTTAATCAAGGTTAACTTCAAGGACTTAGTTTCGATCACTCCTGAGCTACATTACGCTTGGATGAAGTGAAGAGCTAAGTAGAGCTTGGATTTAGTTCCAACCGCTCCTAGGCCATGGAAGTGCTTGGATGCAGTGGAGGGCTAGCATCCAGGATAATCTTAGATGAAAATTGTACTTTGGGTTCAAAGATACTGATAGGGATTGTAATCTGGGTTTTTCCTATTTTTGTGCATAATATTCAAAACATCTCTTCTTGTGTTTCATCAAATCTACTTATCTCCTCTTTCATGACTCGCTTATCAAAGACCCTGTGTCTTTCTGTCCTACACCCATCCTTCTGACAATGGGCATGTAAGACTTTGACATGGGAGAAGATGGTACCGTTAGTGCTTGAGTAGGAGGCTCAGCATACAAAGGACTCTAGTGGAGTGGGAGCAATCACTAAGACCTCTGCAAGTTCCAATGGGGGGGAGGGAAGTAGAAAGGGAAGGGTAAGAACGAAACTAAGGGCAGTGGTCATGGTCATCTCTTGGTTGTGAATCCTACATTGAGTCAATGACAGACATTAGGAGCTCTATCTTGCTCCAGTCATTTTGTTCATTTGTCCTTTTGTTCTTAATCTTGGGCTCATCCATGTTTTTGGCCAAGGAGCTGTCATAGAGGTAATTTTAAGTCAATCTTTACCTATTTATAGGCTTCACCAATTGCTTCATCAACATACACTCAGTCATTGACTTCTTTTGTCTCTCGTATTTTCCCTCCTAGTGCCCTCATTGTAGTGACATTTGAAGCATGTGTAGAGGCTAAGCATGTTGTATCAACTTAATTCTCATCATTTAGCTGAGTTCCTCATTGTCTTCACTCTTACCTTGTTTCTCTTTTGTCTTGTGTGCATCCTCTTTCCTTGCTCTTCTCACAGATGTTGGGTGCAAGCTCCTGCATTTAAAGGTTAATTTTACTCTTGCTTGTAAAGGCCAAGCCTCAATAAGTTAGTGAGGTGTGCAAACAAATGGGAATAAGGAAGTTTGCACCACCCTTGCTAGTATTTTCACCAATCAAATTTGCCACTTTGTGTCACAAACAAATACTTTATCAGATTCAGCAGTTTGTGTCACAAACAAATACATTGAAAGGGCAATGAGTATCTACTCAATTAAATTACGTTGTCACTTTTTAAGGATCAACACCACCAAAAGGCATGCCACTAAATGAAAGATGCTCCACCTCATGGTATTATTGAAGGGAGAGTTTCCTACTCTTTTGTGCATCTTCTTCTAGCTTAGAATTGACTTCCTACACTGGACCTACACACCACTGCAGTTACGTCTTTCTATTTGACTTCATAGTCAACACCTTTCAGTCTTCAATACTATAATCAACTAGATAAAAATATCAATGGAATAGCATCTTCTAATGATTTTTTAGAATTGAAACTCAAATCTTGATATAGTAAACAAGCCAATAAACAGGCGCCTCCCTAAAACCATGTCACCAGTTCCCCCAAAATAAGCCCACTCAAATGCCACAACAATTAGCAACAACAACACAGATTTTTTTATTTTCAATGTATGCCAGCCTCTTATGAAAAATACATCTAACTACACTAGTTTATGAGTGGCATAACATTGGCCTTTTAGTGCCTTTTACTTCCTCCTCATCCATGAGGTGGCCTCACTTTTCCAAAAACCTCTCATTTACTATACATAGGTGATGGGCTCCACATGCCCAAAAAGTTTGGGTGCCGTAACATTGGCCTGCTTACTCTTAGTTCAATCATAGAAGCTCAAAGAAAGTGTCATTTGTATCCATACGCTTGTCATACATGTTAAACAATTTATATTCTGCAATACTAGATTAAACAACCCAAACTAAGATGGATCATGAATTAAATAAATCCTAAAATTTGAAATTCCAGTATGGTCCATGGACTTGCCTGTAGAACGGTTGTGGACAGAACAACTCCATCAAGCTCATCTCTAATACTCCTAGTTAAAAACAATTGAAATGAACCCTGAGATATTTTGCAATACCATGGGACAGAACACGACTTACAACAATTTTTATCAATTATCATTATTGAAAGTATATTAAGAAAGAAGATATTAAACATTTAATTGTATCATATGAAAACACAACAAAAATTCAAGGGCTAATACAGAAATATTTTACTTAAAAGATCAAGGCAATGTGCCAGGCAACAATGCACATAAAAATTCAAGGGCTAATACAGAAATATTTCACTTAAAAGATCAAGGCAATGTGCCAGGCAACAATGCACATAAAGGCCAGCTGAAGTCAAGTCCTCTAGGTATGTGTTAGGAATCCGAAAGAAGCAAGAACAAAGTACCCACAAAACAATCTGGCTGCTCCAAATGTTACCTCCTCCTAAATCTCACCATTCGGGATGGTGTGAAGACCAAGGCCAAAGAGAAAATTATCAAAATAAAACTGCATATTGTTCAGCACTCCTCCCTACATATTTGTCTTCATATAACCTTTGACAATATCAAAGTCATTTTACATGCATAATAAACAGATCAAGCCTTACAAACAGCCAGGCGAAGAAGTATCACAACCATGCTTCTCGATAGGGAGATGTGACCTTTACCTCAAAGACATCAATTGATTGTAAGCACATGTTAGCTCTTCATTTGTAGAGCTTGATTTTACTCCCAACACTATATAAACAAGACAGAAATTTCCATTATAATTTACTTATATTGCATTTCAATTAAAAAACATACATGTACATAAATGATAAGTGAGTATTGATTATACAGCTCCACTTTCTCTTCGTTGGAGTTTAATGGTTGATTAAAATAAACTCAGAGTTCTGATTGAAGGACTAACAACACACAAGTCATGCGATGATCTGCCTCACTAATAAAGTCAAATGATATTTACTTGCAACCTCAAACTAATACCAAGCATAGAATACAACCTGACTGGTCACTGAATATACACTTGGATAACTGTATAACAGTTGGTCACTATAATCTATCTTGATTTGCTTGAGCAATGACCAAAAAAGAGAGCAAATGCTAAAATCTTACTTCTTAAAGAGCCCAATCGAGACCTGGACCAAAAGGTTGAATTTGCAACTGTAACAGTAGTGCAAAAGAGTGTTTGTAACAAAATTTTAAAAATGCACCATGTGTGTGGTTTGAGACTCATAATGGTTCAGTAGACATGCTCAATTTTCATTTGTAAACTTTACTACAACCCTAACAATTCTAAAACATCATATCCTCTTTCTTGGTCTTTCCTTCTGGCATTTCTGCTTCTACTCCTGCCATGTCATGACAGAAATAAATTAATTAATTAGTATAACTTTGTTAATGTCTGTGCAAGGCCACAAAGACCTATGAGACTTAAGTTTCTAGCATATTTGCAGATAACTCATAATGAAGTACAGAATAGATGAGAGTACAAAGAGTCAAATAACTCTAATCTAGCCAAATCTAGATCTGAAAAGTATATCTGACTGAATCTGATTAACTATGACTAAAGAGAATGGACTAATCTAGTCAAATCTAGATCTGAAAAGTAAATCTGGTTGAATCTGATTAATTATGACTAAAGAGAACTGATGCACTTTAGATGTAGATGAGGCTAAAAGAAACTGGACTAAGTTTGACCCCCATCCTAGGAAAAGCAGCCAACTATAGGTGTCCATAGGTAGCATCTGGTATAAAGCCATCACTCTAGTGTACCGTAGATCCATCATGGGATTGTGTCGGCACTGCTGTATCTCATCCATGCTTAGGTGTCTAGGCCTCATGTGCCATGTGGTGATGGATCTGATCTTGTGAAGCGAGTGGTGAGCTCATCTCCCTAGGGACACGTAGACATCTCACTCAGCATTGAACAATGACAAAATCTAGAGTTCATCCATGTCTAATGTCATCTCATTAGTAAGGTAAAGATAACGTTAGAATAACTAAGTGGCCTATAAAACAATGCTGAGAATAACTGTACGATGGTACCGTGCTAGGATTGAACCGTGTCTAGTGTTATCCCATCAGTAGATAAGAAAAGAAAAGGAATTGTGCGTGCGCGAGAGAGAGAGAGAGAGAGAGAGAGAGAGGTCCCTCAATTTCAGGAGCCTTGGATCGGTCTAAAAATGCTAGTCCTAAAAAATAGGAATGACATTCTAAAAATAATAAGTTTTGTGTTCTAGCAATGCTTATTAAATTTGGTTGTTTTCTATTTTTGACAATGCTTGGTTCAAAAAGAAAGACCATAGAGAAAAGACAAGGGTCCTACCACTTGTCGCACCTCATGACATGTTGCTAGACACTTTGTCTTGTGCCACTTCACTTTCCCTTTTTGCACTAGCTCTCCCCTTTCTTCTATAAGAAAGCTTATTTTTCTTCATTTTACATCAATTTTATTGGCCATAAACTCTTATACAACAACGGAAGATGGCCTAGAGTTGGCCCCATTCATCTAAATCATCATTCTCCACTCCTCCATCATCAAACACATCCATAATGCCTTTTATTGCATTGTTGTTTTATAGGTTAACAAACCACTAAATTCATTACAACCCTTCCTTATCCAACTCCTCTTCCATTTCAAGAATAAGAAGCAAGCCATATCAATGTATTGTAGTTCATCAATAGTGAAAGGATAGTTTTTCCTCTTTCTATTCTCATCTTGTTAAAAATATCAGTTGTTTTTATTGCATAGTAAGTAATACATATGTGCATGTACATCTTACATGATCTTGTGAGAATGGGAACTATTTCTCCTCACTCTCTGGTTGAATGTAATTGAGCTTTTCCCTAAAGGACTTGGGTTGAGCAAAAATACATTCCTTTCAGTTGGGCAAAGGGGAAGGGGTCTATCTTCAACCCTCAGTCATGTCTCCATTGCTTTTATATTTCCATGGTTATAATTTTTATATTCAATTTTCGGTATTTGTTTTCTCCATTTCTTGAAATATTAAGTATTTATAAAAATGAATATTATAATTGTTGAACATTCTATATTATTCAGGGTATTTAACCTCTCATAGTAAATAGTATAATGGTAGGTCTAATCCTCCCTCATTTCCTCTACCTCACATAGCTGGCAATGCAGTATCCTACTACAATATCATTGTATCTCCCAATCCCTATACTCAATTGATGTGATGAGGTACAAATCTAACTAGAGGCACATCTAAGACCATGTGATAAGTGTATCTATGTATGTTGGACATGGAGGAACCCACAATGGGAGAGATTTAAGGGTATATTCAATACTATGTCATCTTCGTATCCAACTCCTGCGTAGGACTCACCAAGACTTCTCAATATCTAGCTTTAGAATGTCCATCATAATTACCCGATTCAACTCTGATCTATTAACTTTGAGATTTGGACAATCTAGGTTGTAATCAAAAGGAAAGTCTGTCAATACCCATGAAGGCTCAACCATGTACACATCTAAGCATACCAACAAAATTTGTTCCCTTCCATTTTACTAATTGTTAGGTACTAGGCATAAGTATTTGTGTTGTGGGAGCTTCCACAATCTCTGGATAAAGATCACTACCTTGAAGAGAGCCTCTGTACACATTGGTGCCAAGATAGCCATAGCAGTCATCTTCCAAGTGACCTTGGTAGATCCATAAGGATCAAAGGGAGCTCCACTTTGTTGTCACATCACACATTGCACCATGCACAAAAGAATGGTGGACCCCTCTCAAGCTAATCAAGTTTGCATTGTCGCTTATATGGCACTATTAGGGCCTCTTCCTTATTCCAACAACACCTACATTTCAAGCGTTATGTTTCAACACTCTGAAGTTACTTACCAGCTTTGGTTGAGATGAAAGCTCTGTCATAGGGATCCCAAACCCTCTCTCGAAAGAGGATGTGGTATCTGGCGTTTAATACTGTAGTACACTGTACATCAGCAAATGTAGTGCTCCTCCCCCAGAGTTAGCATATGCAGTCCTTTAGGGTAATATTCTTATACCTCCCTGTCTCTATCTTCAACCAATGCAATGAGGTGCACTAGTCATCTGATAAAACCATCCTCAAAGGTGAAGAAAATGTGTCTAATACTGTAGTATCTTCCTAGCAAGCAGCTGAACTGGACTCACTTGAGTCGATGGAGTTTGAGGACCAACGATCTTTGGGACTACCACTAGTCAAGCTTCAACGACGTGGGAGATGCTCTACAGGGGCAAAGGAGAAGAATAAACTTCTTTGCCTGAATGAGCAACATCGTTAACATGATCCCTCCACAAGTGGTTGTACCCCTAGGCCAAACAAGACCAAATCACTGGCATGGTTATGCCTGACAAGAAGGCATTGATTATATGGAGACTTTTATGGTAGCAGAATGGATGATTACCATCTGCTTTGTTGTTACTCATGCATCCCATGCAATTTTACCAACTTGCAAACGAACATGAAGAGGATCATTTTTGCATGCTAAGATTCAAGAGAGAGTAAACATAGAACAGCCAAGGTTTCATGATTACAGGTTTGGAGGACAAAGTATATTGTCCAGCATCTTGTATGGTCAACAAACGATAGATTATTCCTTCCTTTCTATCTCAAGGGTTCAAAGGAGCCAATGTGATAATCAGGCTTGCAGCAGATTCCTGATGATGAGTGTAGCTAAGCCAGCTCTGTCCCACACATAAACTCATTCATTGGCAAGCCACTATGAGAGTGCTAGAGGCACTCATCTTGCTGCACTGGGGTAACAATATGGTCCTGTTTTGCAAGGAAAAGATTTGGTGATTTGTTATGCTCTGTCCTTGGAGATCCTTCTATAGTGTGTTCCTTTATGGAAAGACAGCCAGCCATATTCTACATTAGGAATCAAAGTGGCATGGCACTAGTCTCCCATTCAAGGACTCCACACATTAGCTATGTTGTAGTTCAAAGTAGACAGAAATCCTAAGACAATGTGGCTGATAAGTCTTCCTCTCAAGGACAATCCAGATTGAACCATACAAAATGAAGATAAAATTCTTTGAAGTTTATTGTGTGCTCAGAGTCCCATGGTATTGATCTTCCATTTAAGATTGGAGAAGTTAGCCTGTGTTCAAAGTAAATAGAAAAATCAGACGATGTGGGTGATGTCTAAACCAAGGCCTTCCTTTCAAGGGCAACACACTGTGGACCGTACACTGAATTGGGAATTTCAACACATACAACCAAGGTCAGCATTTTACCTGCAATGTAATCATTTCTAATACTGATTTACAATCAACCCTCGTATTTTTCTTTTCGATGAGCCCGGGTTTTCTTACTCTTATTCAATTTTCTGTTTAAGACAATAAAACTGCGATTATGCTCTCCCTGAAATGATCAGCTTACTCCTTATCCAATTTTCTGTTTAAGACAGTAAAACAGTGATTTTGCTCTCCCTGAAAAGATCACCTTACTCCTTTCAGTCAAGCCCAGCTAAAAACAGTAATGCAGCAAATAGTAGTGCAGCAGAGCCCTCAAATCCAAACACAATAGACGATTTGAGAAATCGTTTCTCTGACAGATCAAGGCGCAACCTGATATTCACAACCTTAATCTTGGCACTTCAGTATTGGACAAGTAGACTCAATTTGCCACAATTACCTTGGTAGTGTGACTTAGGGACGTATTTGGGCAGGACGGCAAACTGCCACAAGAGGAAAGTGGCACATGCGATGACCCAAAACGCAATCTGCCCGAGCGGGATTGCCATTCTCGCAACCCCAAGAGCTTCTCTATTCTCAGGACTGACTGTATTACTGTGAATCCGTATTCGTATGCAGTGATTGGATGAATTGAATCAGTGAGGCCTCGCAGACACTATTATTATTGAATCACAGTGCCTGCAGGGAATTACTATAATTGAATCGTGGCAGTGACTTTCTTTAATTTTAAAGAGAATGTAATTTTTGACTTTTTAATTGGGTCGTTTATATACTTGGCATACTGGAAATTCTTGTGGTCTATGGAGAATGTAATATGGGCAACATAGAGCATAGTAAAGTTGTATTAAGTACTGGTGAATCAGTTTCGTTTCTTCATAAAATAATACTTTGTACAATGTGTAGGATGTCCAAGCAAAGTTATTGTATTCTATGGTTGTTGCATTTTTGTTGAGGATTAGCATTTGCTCTATCAATCTAACATTCTATGTGTTTTTTGTTGTCGCCTCTATCCTTGCAACAAAGTTGTCCTGGAACAGCTGGTAGGGTGTCTATGTCTTTCTTCACCTTCCTAATTGGCCTACGTTTGTGCTACTCTATTCTTCTTCTCAAGTCAATAGTATGCCCTATGTCTATTTTGCCACTCTTGTTGCATGTTATGATGTATACGCAGTTCTTACCCTTGGTTCCTTGCATTCGTGTTTTAGTATTGGATCTTGAGTTGTTCATTGTTGTTGCTAGTTGTTGGGGTTGTACTTGTGGAGATGTTACTGTCTGCATTGGTTGGGAAACTTGTTCAAGAGCTAAATGTAAGGGGATCTGTCGTGGCATGTCCTCTATCTATAGTTATGCATAAGATTGTTATTGTGAGAGCACCTTTTCCATTGCAAGAAACCTTGTTATTGTTTTTCAAATAAGTGTGATTGCTTTCTCTTATGGGAGTGGTGCTAAATGGGTCATTCAACTCTCCATGGATTCTATTATAGATTGCCCTGATTGCATATACAGAGATTCCCCTAGTTTTCACATCGAGTAGTGCCTATGTAGTGATAATCTGTAGTGGATTTGCATCCAAGTGTTCATACTCAATGTTGAGCTTGTCTAGTATTTCTTTTAGAAGCCCTACAATTTTCATTGCAATCTTGTTAATCAAACATGTTTGTAGGATGAGCAAATTTTTCATAGCCTTGTGATGGAGTCTTACCATTTGCAAGTCTATATTGTTCTTCTTCACATTCATTTATCCAACATGTCCTTGCATAGTGTCACGAATCTTGAGCACTCATTGATATTGTTAAAGCCCTCAACATATACTCTTGGTCGTTGTCCAACATTATTCACCATTCTCATCTAGCAACAAGTGGTTAAGTAGCATCGAGGTTGCATGTCCAATGGGTCTTTGTTGTTCTCAATTTGTGAACACTTGTCATTTGCAATGTACAATAGGAAAACATATGTAAAATTTTTATGAAAGTTATATTAGTTAGTATTGGATTGTATGTGAATACATCATCTCATTTGGATGTGTGATATACTTCATCTATATTCATCTTTGTCTTTTGTAGGCATTTCTCTATATGTTGGTTGTACCTCATTTGCGACAACCTTAGAATTAAAGTTCAATGATCAATAGAATCTTCAATGAGTAGTAGAGCTACATGTCAGAGTCTAACATCTCTTGTAGCATCATGACATCCATCACACCGTGCATCTCTAGCTTCATGAATCGTCAAGTTCACAACCAACTAATATATTTCCCAATGTTGTTGCATTAGTTCTCACCCTAATAACTCTTCTAAAGCACAAAATTATGTTGAGATGGCAAGCTCAACATGTACATCTACACTTAGCATGTCAATGGTCATTATGATACTCACATGTCACTGACTTATCACTTATTATATTTAGTTTGTTACATCTACCTACAGCTGACATAGATATAGCGCCAGTTGACTAGTGTAATCAGTTATGCAATATTTGACTTAGTAGGCCACTTTCCTTTATGTTGTATCTTATCTATACTTTGTGTACATGGTATGGTGTGTGAAAGAAGAAGAAGAAACCAGCACAAGAAAACGTTGAGTGAGCTTCCTCTTGTGTATACAGTGTGTGCTCGGTGCAGCAGCTCAAGCAAGTCCCCCCACCACACAATTCTCATCATGGTATCAAAGCGGCGAGAGATTTGGTGTGTGAGAAGAGCACTTATATTCTGTAGATTATCCCTTTAGGGCTTGCTCGCAGGTTTTTTTGGCATCTACAGCTGTTTCAGGCCCCATTTTGGAGCCGTAAGGTTCCGGATAGTAGTTTCAGGGTATATTGCAATTTCAGCTGTGTCGACCAAAACTGGGTGCACATGTTGCAGATTTTGAATCTGTAATTTTTGAGGTGTAGTAAACATAAGATTTATCTACAAACATGTTGTAGATTACATGTATTATTAAGCAATCGGTGAAAAAGATTGCTTGGTGTATTGTTGTGCACTTGTTGAAAGGTTGCAAAAGACTTGCTTGGTGTTTTATATCATTTTTGTGATAATGGCAGAGAATAGTGAAAATCCCATCATTGAGAAGCTTGACAAAAATAACTACCCTTCATGGAAGTTTCGTATGACAAACTTCCTCATTGGAAAGGGCCTTTAAGAGTTTGTTTCAAGTGAAGAAAAGGAACCAAAGCTGAGTATCCCTCTGACTATAGATGAATTAAAGGTATGGAAATAATGGCATGCAAGAGACAAAAAGGTGATGTATTGGCTATCTATAGTCATTGATAATATTATGATGTGGCATATTAGGAATGTAGAAACTTCACATGCAACTTGGACAATGTTTGAGAATATGTTTTCAGTAAATACAGATACAAAGTCACGAAAGATTCAACTCAAGTAAGAGTTGAATACCTTGAAGAAATGCAGATGCTTTAGCAGCAATTAATGCAATGCCTGGTCTTAATAATGAGAAGGCTTGGAAATCGTTCATCACTTCTGTATATGTATGGAAGCCATTTCCAGATTTTGATAAGCTGGTCTCTCTCATGATTATCAAAGAGATTAATATGCAGGGTGACTCATTTGAGAGAAATGGTAAACATATCCAAGCATTTTACTCAAGTTTGGGAAGGGGATATGATAGATCCTCTTCGAGAGGTCTTGGTATGGGACGTGTTGGTGATAACCAACAAAAAGGGCTAAATTAGCAATTTGGTGAAATGCAAGTGTCAAGAGGCCGAGGAAACTTTAGAGGTGGGGGGAGCTCTAAAGGAAAAGGTGGATGGCAGAACACATAGGTTCTAAAAATTCTACTATTGTAAGCCATTATTGTGGCAAAATATGTCATATTGCAGTCCATTATTATGCTAAGAATGATAATATTTGTAGTGATAAATTGCAACAAGGAAACTATGCATCATCTTCATGATAGAATGAATACAAAAATGAGCATTTTTTTGTTATGCAGTATATGATTAATACAGTTACAGGAAAGGGGACACATGATGATGTATGGTATGTCGATTCACGTACATCTAATCATATGACCAGTCATGTTGAATGGTTTGGAGAGATACACGACGTACAAAATCTAAGTTATGTGTAGATGGGTGATGATTCATGCCACCCAATTTCACACATTGGAAAGGTTCATTTGTCCTTGCATGACAACTAGACAAAGAGTTTGATAGATGTATTACATGTGCCATCAATCACAAAGAATTTAGTATTTGTTGGCCAAATGGTAGAGCAAGGGTTGCATGTTTGATTCAATACAAAAGGTTGTTTTGTAGAATACTTTAATGATAAGTGTAGGTTGGTCGCAAAAGAAAGTAGAGTTGATCACATGTTCACTTTAGATGCTGAAATTCCTACAATGAATGTTGCCATGTATGCTAAAGGAAAAGGACTGGTTGCAGACATTGAAATATGGCATAAACGTATTGGACATGCAAATGTGCAAAGGATGAAATTAATGTAGTCCAAAGGATTGGTTACAGGGTTGCATTCTTTTAGAGTTGCAGAATTTCATAAAGTGTGTGAAGCATGTTAGTTTGGTAAGCATGCAAGACAACCCTTTTCACATGACAGAGAAGGGAGCATAAATATACTTGATGTTATGCATACAAAAGTTTAGGGGCCTACACAAAATGTATCTCTTGGTGGTGGCAAATACTTTGTTACATTTATTGATAACCGTTCAAGGAAGTTTTGGGTATATTTCATGAAGGAAAAGAGTGATGTATTTGAGCACTTCAAATCTTTCAAGCAGCTATTGAAACAGAAACAGGCTTAAAAGTTAAGTGCTCGAGATCATATGGAGGGGAGAGTATCTCTCTAATGAGTTCAGTGACTTCTTGAGGTCTCATGGGATAAAGCGGCAATTTACTTACAGGTATATGCCACAGCAAAATAGGGTTACATAAAGAAAAAATAGGTATATTGCAGAAGTTGCACAAGCATTGATGGCTGAAAAGAATATGCCAAAACATTTTTTGGTTTGAAGTTGTTCATAATGTTGTCTTTATTATGAACAAAACTCCCATAGCTGCAGTTCATGGGATGACCCCCGAAGAATGCTTTACACACAAGAAGCCTGATGTATCACACTTGAAAGTATTTGACTGTATTGCATATATTCATGTGCCAAATGAGCTGCAAAATAAGCTTGATCCAAAGGTTTAAAAATGTACTTTTATTGGTTACTCTTTAGAGTAGAAAAGGTATCGTTGTTATAACCCTATCATAGGTGAGTTCAGAGTGAGCAGGGATGCTATTATTTATGAGATGGGCAGTTGGTATGCGTATACTGGTGATGTATTAGATGATTATAATGATCATGATAGCTATGTGCATAAAGAAAAGCAAGAATCACGAAGTCTTAGTGGACCAAAAACATCATATGGTACTACACCTACATTGAGTCCTTGGTCTGGGAGACTAAGGAATAGCCCCACATCTTTTGGTAGATCTACAAGTGTTGCAAGCAAAGACAAAGGAAATAATAAAGTTTTGGATAGTAATGATACATCTACTAGTCATTTGGGATTTGATGGCGATTCTAGTGGTTTAGAAAGTTTGGATGATGAGCTTGGTATTCTTTCAATCTCATGACACCAAGTGCACAGAGAGCACACAATAATGTAGAGGCTCCACTGAGTGATCCAGTGGTACATAGGTCTAGTAGGGTTAGATACCCTATTAAAAGATTTGGTTTTAAAGGTTATGCAGCTCACCGTTATGCTTATATGATGAAGGTAGTTGAGAATGTTGAGCCCACTTGTTTTGAGAATGCTATTGGCCATACTCATTGGGATGCAGCAATGGATGAGGAGATGGCTACATTAGAAAAGACTTGGGATTTGGTACCCCTACCTAAGAGCAAGAAAGCTATTAGTTGTAAGTGGGTTTACAAAGTAAAGCATAATGCAGATGGTTCGGTTAGCACGCATAAGACTAGGTTGGTTACAAAAGGCTATGCTCAAACACATGGCATAAATTAGGAAGAGACATTCAGTCTAGTTGCTAGAATGGCAACTATTAGATGTGTGATTGCCTTGGCAGCAACCAAAGGTTGGAGTTTGTAGCAAATGGATGTTAAGAATGCCTTCTTACATGGTGAACTGCAAGAAAAGGTGTATGGAGTAGCCAGCAAGCTATGAGGATTTAGAGAATCCCACATATGTGTGCAGGTTAAAGAAGGTGCTCTATGGACTAAAGCAAGCACCTAGAGCACGGTCTAACAAGATTAGAGATTATCTTATCAATATTGTCTTTTATATTTCTAATGTTAATCACTCAATTTATATGAGAAGGGGAGATGCAGTTTGGTCATCATAGTTATCTATGTGGATGACTTGATTATTACAGGTGACAATAACTTGACTATTACAGCCATATTGGCTTTGGGTGAGCCGAGATACTTTCCTGGTATTGAGGTGATTAGATGTGATGATGGTATATGGCTATCCCAAAGGCAGTATGGCTTGGATATGTTATCCAAGTATGGTATGACAGCATATAAGCCTCTTTTAGTACCATTGGAGCAAAATGTAAAGTTGAGTGCTAACATTGGGGATGAGATAGAAGACCCTACTATGTTCAAGACGATAGTAGGGAGTTTGATTTACATGATTATCACAATGCCAGACTTGAGCTATGATATTGGCCTTGTCAATCAGTTTATGCAGATGCCTAGAAAGCCTCATTTGGATGCAGTTAGACGCATATTGAGGCATGTGAAGTCCATTTTACATTATTGATTTTTTATGAGGTAGGTAAGGATGTACAAGTGTTTGGATACACAGATGTAATTTGGCTTCAGATAGAAGATCTACTAGTGGATTCATGTTTTTCCTGGGTAGTGCAACAGCTACATGGAGTAGCAAAAAGCAACCTACAGTTGCTTTATCGAGTATAGAGACTGAGTGCTGCTATGGCAACATGTGAGGTGATATGGCTGCAAAAGTTATTAGGTGATTTGGATATTGTAGTGGGAGCTCACGCTCAACCGCCAAGATCCACAGACTACTTCTTGCTTCAAGCGTTTCAAGCGAGCATAAATGGCTATCTCTCACCTAACCGACACACCTTCGATCCTATAGGGTGTAGTGAGCTAACCTTGACACTCGAATGAGCAACCCCCTCCCTCAAGCATGCCGGTAGCTCCACGATTCAAGATGCAAGCTCAAGAAACCTTAAGCCTCCTCCTTCAAGCTCCATCCTCCATAGTTGCATGCAAGAGAAGAGAAGAGAAGAGAAGAAAAGAAGAAGAAGAAGAAGAGAGGAGATGACGGAGAGCTTCTTCTTTAAGATCCCTCACCCTCACACACTCACTCCCTCACACACACTCTCTCAAGCACACACAAGAAAGCAAGAAGGAGAGAAGAAGAGAAGAAGAATAGACCACTTTTGTCAAACACCAAAGAATGAGCTCAACCGCCAAGACCCACGGACCGCTTATTGTTAAAGCATTCCAAGCCGAGCACTAATGGCTACCTCTCACATAGCCGACGCGCCATCTGTTGAGATATCGAGCTCCACTTGTGATACGCCAGGGTGACCGTTGTGTATTTATGTCACCGACTTGTCAGTTGTGTTTTGCAAACGCGGTTGGTACACCACCCATGAATAATAGCTACATGATAGCTATCCTTATCTACTCTAGTTCGTGGCTCAGTTAGTATGCCACCATAGTTAGTTGAGTTTGGTTTGAGAGCCATATATAGGGTTCTTCTATTTCTTTGTACTAGAGTTCTTTTGGCTTACACAACTAAGAAGAGGAAAACTGTTTTCAGCCTCCACCTTTGTGTGTATTCCCCCATTGTGCAAGCAAGAAAGCTACAAGTGAGACTCCTTCCTTCTCTCCCACAATCTCGACATGGTATCAGAGCCTTGTTCGTGGTAAGGAGCTCAAGAAAGCAAGCCAAGCTCGCGGTGTTCTGGTAAGAGGAGCAGTGTTGCTTTCATTTTTTGTTTTGGGAGCAGATCTCTGCAAGTAGCACAGCCGAAAAGTGCAGGAGTGCATTGTCTCAGGTTGAGACGCCCTTCGCGGTGAAGCAAGAGTGCATTGTCTCAGGTTGAGGCCATTTCGGGGCCTGCTTTGGAGGCGGAAGTTTTCTGTACGCACTCAGAAAAAGGCCCAGTTTTATGATGTGCACCACTGTTCTACAGGTCGGTGAAAAGTTACTGTAGAAATTGCATTGTATGCTTGTGCGCAGAGATATTGGGAGTTACAGAATCATCCCTGTTGCCTGTTGATGCAAAATCGTCACTAGGAAGTGACTGTGTGGTCAAATACCACTTTCGTCAGTTTTGCAGATTTGCCTTTGTGAGGCTGAAGCTGTGTTCTTTGCAGTGACAGAATTTTTTGCAGTGTTCTGTAATGGAGTCTGATTCTCTCTCACAGATTGTCACTGAAAAGCTTAACAAGAACAACTTCCAAGCATGGAAGTTTAGAATGACGAATTTCTTTATGGGAAAAGGATCTTGGGAATTTGTTGCAGGAAATGAAGAAGAACTAGTTCTTCCTAATGTTCCCAATCAACAGCAAATGCAGGCATTTAAAGCATGGCATGAGAGAGCCAGGAAAGTTATGTACTGGCTGTCTATCAGCATTTCAGACTCTATGATTGTGCATATTCAAGATGCAAGTACGCCAAAGGAGGCATGGGATACTTTGTCAAAAATGTATAGCACAAATACGCAAGCCAGGAAAATGCAGCTCAAGCAAGAGTTGCATAATGTGCAAAGAGAAAATATGAGCATCAATGACTACCACATGAAGGTGAAGAAGATTGCAGATGCACTTGCTTCCATTGGGTCGCCAGTGAAAGATGATGATTTAGTTTCTGTGACCTTGAATGGTCTAGGAAAGGATTATGCACAGTTCTGAACATCTATTTCCATCCGTGAAAGATTTCCCGATTTTGAGGAGTTGATTGCTCTTCTAATTTCTGAGGAGCAGAGAAATGGTGATGCATCTTCTTCAGGAGGAACTTCAAAAGAAGCTGTCTTCTACTCAAATGCTGGAAGAGGTAGAGGCAGAGGTAGAGGAGGCCGATATGGAGGCCGTGGTAGAAATGAGAATATGCAGCAAACTCAAGAAAACCAGTCCTATGGAGGAGGACGTGGTAACTCTAGAGGCAGGGGGAGCCAAAGAGGTCGTGGTGGATGGCAAAGAGGCCAAAATGCAAACAGTAATATTGAATGCTACTACTGTGGTAAAATGGGTCATATGGCTAAAGACTGCTATAAAAAGCAGAATGATATCATGAATGGAAAACTGCAACAAGGGAATTATGCATCTTCTAGTAGATAGGGTGATGACAGAAATGAGCACTTGTTTATGGTGTAGCACATGAACAATTTTGTGACAAGTGCAGAAGAAAGCAATGATGTATGGTATGTTGACTCATGTGCATCAAACCACATGACAGGTCATGCAGAATGGATGGAGGATGCAAGAAAAATGGAAAAACCAGGATTTGTGGAGACTGGTGATGATACTGCACATCCTATTGTGCAGATTGGAAAAATTTCTTTGTCTATGCATGATGGGAAAAAGAAATACCTGTCCGATGTATTTCATGTCCCGAATATCACCAAGAATTTGGTTTCTGTTGGTCAAATGGTTGATCAGAGCTTGCAGGTCAGATTTAATCCTCATGGATGCTTTGTTGAGGATATGAAAAATAAAGGTCGCTTGATAGCAAAAGGAAAGAAGAATGGCAGAATGTTTACATTGGATGCAGACATGTCTGAATTGAGTGCAGCAATGTTTGCACATGGGACCGGTGTAGTTGCAGATATTGATATCTGGCATAAACGCATTGGTCATGTTAATGTACAACGACTTAAATCAATGCAGGCCCAAAATATTATTGCAGGTTTGCCTAAATTCAAGGTTGCAGAAATGCATAAGGTATGTGAAGCCTGTCAGTTTGGAAAACAGGCAAGGAAACCATTTTCTAGACATGTTCAAGAGAGTGAGAAGCCATTGGAATTAATCCACTCTGATGTGTGGACTACTAAAGCTGCATCTCTTGGAGGCTGTCATAATTTTGTCACTTTTATTGATGACTATAGCAGAAAAGTTTGGGTGTATTTTATGAAAAAGAAAAGTGAAGTTTTTGGGCATTTCAAAACTGTTAAAGCTATGGTTGAAAAAGAAACAGGCCTGCAGATAAAATGCCTAAGGTCAAATGGAGGGGGAGAGTACCTCTCAAATGAGTTTGCAAGGTTCCTGCAGGAGCATGGCATAAAGCAGCAATATTCATGCAGTCATACCCCACAACAAAATGGAATCGCAGAAAGGAAAAACAGGCATATTGGAGAGGTATCTCGTGCCATGCTCAATGAAAAAGACTTGCCAGATTTTTATTGGGCTGAAGCAGTTGCTACAGTAGTCTACATAATGAACAGGACTCCCACTGCAGCAATACATGGAATGACTCCAGAGGAGAGGTATACTGGTAGGAAACCAGATATTTCTCATTTGAAAATTTTTGGTTGCATTGCCTATGTACATGTGCCAGATGAGTTGAGATCCAAGTTGGATCCAAAAGCTGAGAAGTGCATCTTTATTGATTACTCTCTGCAGGAGCAAAAAGGGTATAGATGCTATAACCCTTCTACTCGTAAGTTTACAGTGAGCAGAGATGTTGTTTTTGATGAGATGAGTAGCTGGTATAAACCAGTAAATGTGATTGATGATGTAGATGCACAAAATGGTAATGCTGCACAGAATTCACAGCACAGTCACAAAATATTAGTGGACCTGGAGTGTCCTCTAGCAGTGGTTCACATTCTTCGCCATGGACAGGCAGATTGAGATCAGGAGAATCTTCTCAAAGTAATGTAGATAGTGGTATGCAGGTATCACAAAAAGGAAAAGAGAAGGTTGATCAGCCCATGTTTGATGTGAATGCAGGTCACTCTTGTGTGGATGGTGAATCCAATGGCTCAGAATAGAGCATTGATAATGAGTTGGGTATTCCTTCTATTGTTACACCTGGAGTAAGGAAGACCAGGGATGATTTGAGAGCACCTGGGAGTGAACCTACTTTGCGCAGGTCTAAAAGAGAGCTAGGTATCCTGTGGATAGGCTGAAATATGATGGATTTACAGCCATTCACTATGCATATATGGTCAAAGTGATACAGGAACCAGAACCCACTTCTTTTGAGCAAGCCATGGGAAAAGAAAAATGGGAGAAAGCCATGGATGAAGAAATGGATGCCTTGGAAGCAAATGCTACATGGGAATTGGTACCTTTGCCTAAAGGTAAAAATGCAATTGGCTGTAAGTGGGTTTATAAGGTGAAGCACAATGCAGATGGTTCTGTGAACAGATACAAGGCAAGATTAGTAGTCAAGGGGTATGCACAAACATATGGCATTGACTATGAAGAAACATTCAGTCCGGTTGCAAGGATGGCAACCGTAAGAGCAGTCATCAAAGGGATGGTCTTTACATCAGATGGATGTAAAGAATGCCTTCTTGCATGGTGATTTGCAAGAAGAGGTCTATATGGAGCAGCCACCAGGTTATGTGCATGTTGTTCATCCTGAGTTTGTTTGCAGGTTGAAGAAAGCCTTGTATGGCTTGAAGCAAGCACCTAGAGCATGGTCTGACAAGATAGGACAGTATCTTGTCACTATTGGCTTTCAGATTTCCAAGGCAGATTTCTCACTTTATGTGAGAAAAACAGAGAAAGGTATTATGCTACTTGTCATTTATGTTGATGATTTGATTATGACAGGTGACAGTGATGAAGATATCCTTCATGTGAAAATGCTATTGAAGCAGAAGTTTGAGATGAAGGATTTGGGAGAGCTGCGTTATTTCTTGGGCATTGAGGTGATTAGATCACCAAGTGGGATACAGCTCTTGCAGAGGCAGTATGGATTGGACATGCTGTCCAAATATGGGATGACAGGCTGTAAGCCTATTTCAGTTCCTTTGGAGCAGAATGTGAAGCTGAGCATAGATGTAGGTGAGCTTCTAGAATACCCTACTATGTACAGACGCATAGTAGGAAGTTTGATTAATATGACTATTACTAGGCCAGATTTGAGCTATGCTGTTGGATTGATAAGTCAGTTTATGCAGGCTCCAAGGAAACCACATTTGGATGCGGCTAAACGCATACTCAGGTATGTGAAGTCCACATTGCAGTATGGACTATTTTATGAGACTGGGGTTCAGATACAGTTGCATGGATACACTGATGCTGATTGGGCTGGTAGTATTTCTGATAGACGATCTACCAGTGGATATGTGTTCTCTTTTGGGAGTGCTGCAGTCACTTGGAGCAATAAGAAACAGCCTACAGTTGCCTTGTCGAGCACAGAGGCTAAGTACAGGGGTGCAGCAATGGCTGCATGTGAGGTAGCTTGGTTGCATAAGCCACTTTATGATATGCATCAGTCTACAGATGGGCCAGTTGTCATTTATTGTGACAACATGAGTAGTATACACTTGGCAAATAACCCAATCTATCATGCTAGAACAAAGCACATTGAGGTGCATTATCACTATGTGCGAGAGAGGGTTTTACTAGGTCTTATTGATCTAGTTTATGTCAGCACAGAGGATCAGGTAGCTGACATATTCACGAAGGCATTGGGCGCAGAGAAGCTGCGCAAGTTCAGAGACCTGCTTGGTGTGCAAGAATTGGGATTGAGCTCAAGGGGGAGTGTTGAGATATTGAGCTCCACTTGTGATACGCCAGGGTGACCGTTGTGTATTTATGTCACCGACTTGTCAGTTGTGTTTTGCAGACGCGGTTGGTACACCACCCATGAATAATAGCTACATGATAGCTATCCTTATCTACTCTAGTTCGTGGCTCAGTTAGTATGCCACCTTAGTTAGTTGAGTTTGGTTTGAAACCCATATATAGGGTTCTTCTATTTCTTTGTACTAGAGTTCTTTTGGCTTACACAACTAAGAAGAGGAAAACTGTTTTCAACCTCCACCTTTGTGTGTATTCCCCCATTGTGCAAGCAAGAAAGCTTCAAGTGAGACTCCTTCCTTCTCTCCCACAATCTTGACAAGATCAACTCTGATGGTGAGAGGTCTCCCAACAGGGATTGTACAATCTTGACACCATCCATATCTACGGGTGTAGTGAGCTTACCTCCATGCCGATCGAGTTACCTCCTCTCCCGCGCACTCCGATAGCTCCACGATCCAAGTGCAAGCTTCAAGCAAGCTCCATTCTCAAGCTCTACGCTCCAAGCTCCATCGCCGCGAGCAAGAGAAGAGAAGAGAAGAAGAGAGAAGAAGATGGAGAGCTTCTCCTCCCCGGTCCCTCACCCTCACACATACACTCCCTCACACTCTCACACTTCCTCTCTCAAGCACAAGCTCAAGCAAGCAAGAACAAGAAGAAGGAGAAGAAGAGTAGAGCTACATTTGGCCACACATAAGAATGAGCTTCTCATTCACTTTTCAACTTTATATACAAAATCCTAAATCCCTTTTGGGAGGTCATTCCCTTATCCCCTTTTTTACATGGCTGGTTGTGGTCTAGGCCATTTTTCCCATTGTCGTTCTATCTTCCTAGCTTTCTTTCCACCGCCCGTCTACATTTACAAATTGCACGGGTGAGAGCCTAGCGCTCCTTGAATTAAACCATGATACGCTTGCGCTCTTTTACAAAAGTTTTGACTTGCGCTTTTCCTTGCGCGCCTTTCTCCCTTATTTAGGACTTTTCTCCTTGTGCGTCTTTGTCTTCCGTTTCACTTTGCCTTGGCCTTTATCTTCTACTTTAGCTTTTCCGGATTTTCCACCTTCGTTCGTGTGAGGGTTAACATTACCCCCCTCCTAGATGAGTGCTAATCCCATGGCACTCATCGTCGTAGGTAGCAGGCTTTAGCATGCATCGAAGACGCGGGTGGCAAGGACGTCTGTGGTTTCCATGGCACTCTTCGTCGAAGGTAGCATGCAAAGCTTGCACCAAAGACGTGGGTGGAAGGGACTGTTGTGGTTTGCCTTGGAGGAGTTCTGATATTGGTGCGGATGAAGGTCGTTGGTGGCACTTTGCTGGTCTAATTGGTTGGTGATATGATTGTTGTAGGTGGCGATAGGGCTACTCTTTGTTGGGAATGGTCACTCATAGCTAGCATGGGTGTTGTTGTTCTCGGGATGCTCATGATGGATTTTGCTCGTAATGATTCTCTGGTGGTCTTGCATGATGAAGTAAAGGACAAGAGTTCAGAGGTGAGTGTTGAGGTAAAGCTGACGGCGCTTTGGTTGGAGTCTTTAATACCTGCAATTGGAAAACCTCTCATGTGGTCTCTCCCTAAGGGGTAGTGCTAGTCTTCTTATTGTGCACAAGACATATTTTGATTAGTTTGGGAGACAGGTCGAACTCTAAGCGAGCCTGGAGTATTATCCTGTACTGAGGACCCAAACCGTGTATAGGTTGTAGTGTGAATATTAAGTGAATACACGTGCATATTTAGGTATTACTTAGTTAGAAGACTGTCAGCCTAGTTCCTTGTATAGCAATGGGTCAGTGAAGTAAGGGGCTAAATTGATGGAAAAATTTGTTGATGAAGACGGGGAGTACACTTGAAGATTGCTTGAGACATCATTATGGTCTTGTCAAGGCAATGTAGCATAATTGAGCTCCTTGATGTCTTAGCTTCTTGTAGCTAGTGGCTAGTTGTAGTGCTTGAAAAGTATGGTGTACTTTTGCATTGTCTTTCATGCCTTGCTTACCACTGTTGATTGTAATGGTATTGAGATGGAGTGCAAAAGAATTGTGCAAGTGGTTCAGGGTGATAGGTCTAACCAAAGGTGAGGCGAGCTCCCTAGGTATGTCCTGCCCTTGATGTGCGCTGAACAATTGTGGGGGATGTACAAAGGGCTAGGGGATTAGGGACGGAGCCAGCCAACCAAGGTCACTGGACGTACCTAATTTGAGGACCCCTAGGTGCGGTGCTGTGATCGTGTGCTTCCTTTTTTCTTTTCTTTTCTTTTTTTCTTTCTTTATTCCTTTCTTCTCCTTTTTTTTTTGTGGAAAAAATTGAATACAATCAGTGCCATACATTGAGGCTGTTAGCCTTTCACTTGGATCGAGAAATGTTGGGATCCAAAGGCTATGAAGAATGGATATTCAGAGACGATTGTGTCACCAACCTTGATGCTATAGGAACTATTATTGAGATGAAGAGATACACTTGAGATTTTGCAAACCTCTTTGTAACATGTGAGACATCGAACAATTGAGGTAGCACTTGGAGTGAGCTGTGTAGGACAAGGATAGAGCATCTTGCGAATTGAATCATGGATGATGAAGAGACGTTCGCCCTTGTTGAGAGCGTGGCTCCTGCCCGAACATAGAGTTTGGCCAAGAAGGAGGAGGTAATCGATGATTATGCTTTGGCCATGCTCAGTTGCAATACGTGCTTTCTGCAGAGGTGTCCTTGGGTTCTCATCCATTGGCACTTCCGTCATGGCTTTTGTTTGTTGCTCACTTCTCTTGTAGATATGAGATTGCATATACGCATCAAATTTATTATACCATTTCTATGAGGCTTGCTTTGATCCATAGAGACTCTTTTTTTAGCTTCAAACAAGCCGCTTACCATGTTTCACAAAACCCTATGGCTATTGCATGTAGATCTTATCATGAAGATCACCATATAGAAATGCTATCTCAACATCCAATTGTACAAGTAGATTAACATAGCATAATGGGCTTGACTTGGAGTGGAAATTTCAACCTCCACTCTTTCTTCATAAGGTACCATAGGGCTCTCAACCTACTACTCAATAAATCTCCATACTTCCTACTCACTGGTTGAAGCATCACTTGTGCCCTCCATTTGCACACTGCAATAATACTTTCCCTATGTGGTAAAATAATAGGTAGCACATCATCCTGGGAAGTAACATCTCTTGTTTCCACTTTCTTAAGAGGTTGCTTTTGCATATTCTTCTCATTGAAGATTACATCATTACTATGGACAATCTTTCTACCCTTTGGATCTCAAAGTTGATAATCTGTCTTGTCGCTCTATCCATGGCCCAAAAAAATTAACCTAGTGGATTTTTTTCCTAACTTGCTACACTTTTTCCTTAGTACATGCACATAATCTTCACAATCAAATACTCTTAAGTGATCATAAAAGGGTTTCATTAGGGGAGTTTTGAGGTCTCGAAAATGCCCTGTAAGTGATTCTAGAGAGAGAAAATATTTTTAAAAATAAAATCATTTTTTAGATTTTTAAAAATTTTATATTTTGATAAGTAAATATATTAAAAAATTTAATAAGTTATTGTTGTGATATTCTTGTGGTCACATCAAATCCAAAAGTCTAGGCTGCCATAAAGGTGACAAAGATTGACATAATGAAGATCTTGCTCATCCTCATTAAAGTGAAAACTAATATTCAATTTGAATTTTATTCGATATTTGATTGCTTTCCTCCATTCTCACTCTCTTATTTGTTTCCCATCCTTACTAGTTTCTTCTTCGTTTTATTTCTTGTTTCTAATTCACATGGTTTTTCAATCCAATCTTATAATCACATCCTTAGCTATGGATCAATCATCCAATGATCTTTGTAGCTCTGGTAAAAAGACCTCTCTATCATCTTCATATTGAGTTGGATAGTGGATATGAACCAACAAGGAAGAGAACAAAACCCATTATGAAAGCCTATATCCCAAAGATCCTAGCAAAAATAACACTCCGCCTTTTTATAATAGCTCTTCATTGTTGAGGTTCATTAATGAGGATTATAATGGGTTTCTAGGTTATACACTTAACTTGGTTACCAAAAAGGATGTCCTTTAAATGGAGAACCATCTTTTATCAAAACATAACAACAAATTGCTACAGAAGCTAGAGGGCTATCAATAGAGGATTCATTCATTGGAGAAACACATCAAAGCTTATCAATGAAAGCAACCTATTTTAGGCCTTTGAAATCCATAAAAGGCTCTTAAAAATATTGAGAGTCTCAGATGAGGAGAAGGTGGTTGTAGTAAAAGAATCCAAGCAACAAGGTACATTTTTTTTTCACTTTAAAAATATTAAATATGGTTTTGTTTATAATTAATTGTATTGATTTGTGATGTTGAATTTTTTTTTACGTCTCTTTTTCAATCGAATGCAAATAAAAGAGATTCTTTAAAAGCATCTCAATTTTATTATCATCTTCTTCCTTCATTAGTTTCAAAAGATATTTTGGAGAATAAAATTTTTAAAAAGATAGAGAAACAATGGTTGGAGCCATTTATAAAGGATCATTCTTTGGATACTGAGTTAGTGCCAAAGACACTAGATAATATTGGTATCAGTCAAGATGCTTATATACAACTTTTTCAGCTTTTACAATCAAATATGAAGCAAGAACAATTACGCAATCGCATACTTCTAAGGCCATCTATGGTTAGAACTATTAAAACAAAGAGTGAATAACAAAGTGATGGAGATTCTGGGTGAGCCTTTTCATATCAAGGTTAGCTTCAAGGGCAAGAAAAATAAAGTTGTATTCATTTAATTTAGCAATATTTTCATTGACTTGCCCACCCTACTATGTTTAATTATCAGATTCTATGACTTGTCACTAGAAGAGGCACAAGGAATGGCTAGATTTGTGGTTAAACTTTATGAAAGTGAGATTCTAAAATGCACAAAACTAGAGAGTGTCTCTACTACCTTGATCAATAGAGCACTTTCATCAGATCATTGCAATCACTCAATGTCATTTAGTGTTCAATCGGAACACAACATCTAGTGGCTAGGAGCATTCGAAGTAGATATAGAGGATTTTGATATATTGTATTGGGTTTTTCATCGAACACCAATACTTTATGTTGCTAAGAGACAACAAGCAGGAGAAGAGCTATTTGTTGAAGGATTTAGGAACTATAAGATTGAATAGCACATAGTTGGTGGCTTAAAGACACTTAAATGTGTGTACAATGTATCAAAGGGAGCCAACTCCAGATCTCCTTACCTATATTATATGTCCCCAGCCATAGAGTTAAACTCAAACAATTGGAATAGAGTTCCCTCTAGGCACAACAAGAATCTACAATTCAAGCCAGTCCTAGATATTCCTTTAATGAATGCCCATATCTGTACACTTCATGCACTTTGTAGGACAATTGAAAATCTTGTTCATATTTATATAAGATTTGCATGAAAGATGAAGCCATTATCAACTAGAACAAATACTATAACAAAGATTGAAAAAGTCTTATCTACAATTGATCTGCATGGTGATAATGTTGTTATTGAACCTGATCTTCAAAAGTCTAAGTATGGCAATTGCGTCCCCAAAAAGGCATCTATTGGTGGAGTGAAGGCTAGAAGGTTCCTAGGCTTTCATGGGAGACTTGGTAAGATAAACTCTAGGAATGGTGACTCAACTATTAGATACAATTAGTGGTAGTCCCCACATAATACAGCTAAGGATCTTGTTGATAATGGACAAGCTTGGAATAGAAAAGCCAATGTTTGGGAAACACTAGACAAATTATTCTTTTATTGTGATAAAACTGAGTGGAATGATGATGATCTCAAAGACTTCAAAAACCAATTGAACCTTTTTAAAAAGGCAATGGAGCTTGGGATAATCAACACTTCACTCACTATATGGTAAGAAGTTTACATATGTATGTCTATTTATTGTCTGACTCATATAAGGTTTTTTAATTGATTTTCTTTATTTGTTAACTATGCAGCATATTTTATACAACCATGCTCCATATTTTATCAAGAAATATGGATCTCCATCTATCCGATCAATCCAAGATATGGAAAAATTACATTATCAAGCAAGAACAAAATACTTTAGACACGTAAGACATAGAGATGGAAGATACAAAGCAAACAGTTTATTAGATGTCTTTCAATGGTTCTATAGACAAATTTGGCACAAATTCAAGATCAACGACACAACCGCATCATGTAATACATAATCTTTGGCAAGGACTATATCCACTGTTGCCCAATGAAGAAAAGAGGGATATTTAAACTCTTATGCAAAGCAAATATTTTCAAAATGGTTACAAACTAGACAAAGAGATGAAAAAAGATGGGTTTCAAGAAACCATTAACAACTTTTAGTCTGGTTATGTTGCAAAAGAGCCTTTAGTTTCAAGCAATTCACTAGGTCCTCTAGAGGAATCTTTTGTTTTATCCCACTCAATGAGACCTCTACATTTCAGGAACTCTTGTTTTCTATAGCCTGAAAGGAGCTTCAAATTCTTGGCATCTCCTACATGCAAGAGCAAATAAGAGCCAAGAAATCCAAAGTATCTTGCCCTAGATCCACTGTATCTAGACATGAAGCCAAAAACTCATACAACTTCCTTCTCCACCAAAGTTATCTTGCCTGAACCTCTATTGAAAACTTGGGATCCAATCACCTTGGAGATAGCTTTCAAAGCCATCATTGGCAAGCTTGGAGAGCTTGACAACCTGCTATGATAAATTGTAATTGTTTGATTATTTAAGCTTCCAATATAATGACCAAGGCCTTGACTTTTTCCAAGCTTCAATGGCCTTGAGCCCTTGGCTCTTCCAAGAAATTTGTCTGCATCTTCAATTTCTCTCTACACAATAAACCACAATAGTGTAAGATGTCAATAGATAAATATCCAATAATATTTGTCTATAATGCATAACATACTCTAATGTTAACCACAATGGATATCTTAGAATTATCTTTCATACCTTAGGGTTTTCATCTTCTTCAAGAAGACTATTATCATAAAGATTTATTGAACTTTTTGGTTTCTCCTCTAATGGAGACCTCAGTTTCTCTTCATAGCCCATGTTATCAATACCAAGTCTCTGCTCCTGAATTTGTAAGAACTCTTCCTCTGTAGGTATCCCCCCCATATTCCACGATATGATTAATACATGAATACAAGGCTACAGAGCTGTCTTGGAAATTCTCTCCCTCAACATCAAGACTTGCTATAGCAATTCCTGTTCATATCCTATAAATTTTTATCATTTTGACCCCATGCTGCAAGGATTGCCAAGCAGTAATTTTCTCTGAGATCAAAAATGTATTGAATATCATTTAGCAATACATATCTCTTTTTGTTGATGAGATAACTAGGGAATGTTGGGACACATTCAAGAGGACCTATTTCAATCTCTGCACTCAACTCTATCTCCTTTTCTTCCACTTTTGTAATGTTCTCACTTTTAAACAAAGCAACATCAAATCCCTGCACTAACAAGTTCTCAGTATCCCCCTAAAAGATTTCCCCCTTCTCTTCAACCTCTTTATCTTTGCTTGCAATATCCTCTATCTTCTTCTATTGTATTATATTTAAATAACAACTATCCATATATTGAAGCTATACAAGAAATTCAATATCCTTTTGTGCAAGAAGACATTAATGTTGATTCTGGTGAAAAGGGCAATTTTCTTCCCACTTCATGAATTCCTCTTTTTTAAGGCTAAACCTTGTTTGCAAAGTTGTTATAGAAGCATTGGTAGCTTCCATTACATCACTATAATGGAGAAATCCCTCAATGTCTAGTCCTTCCACATGTCTATCATAAAACTTCCTAAAATCCTTCAGTTTGTCTTCAAGATCCTTCAAGAGCTCCTGCAAATCAAAGGGAACATTGAGCATATCTCTTATGTAAATAAATCTAAATGAATTTCTAGTTGCATGGAGAAAATCAAAGAGCTTTTCATCACAGGTATCCTCCATATCCTCTTCCTCCATTCCCTCTAAAGAAAACTTCATTTTAGTCATCCTGAATACTCACAAAACTAAATCATGAAAACAACAAAGTAAATTTAGGGACACAATATACCAATCCACATTTGCTCACATCCTAAAGATTAAAGCAAGATTGCTAGAAAATTTTAGTCAAACCGTTCATAGAATTTCTAACTACTTGATATTTTGTCAAGAACTCAATCTTGGCTTTAAAGTTTATCCTCTTGATATATGACATGCTCACTAACAAATTCTGAGCAAGGGTTCAATGTTATCTTCCTCCTCTTAAACCAACAAACACAGAAAAATGTGCAACAATTATACTTTACTTCATTTATCTTGCATGTCTAAATACCTAAGATATCACACATGTTAAATTGGTCAAAATACAATAGCATTGTCTTATAAAAAGTGAATTAGCCCTTTGAGCAGAGCAGAGGAAGTATGCAATTTCGCGTCTCATCAATCAAGTTTTATTTTACATTCAAGACTCATGAAACGCGACAACAATGATCCTAAACACTTCATAGTTGATAAAATCACATTTCATACGTCAGTCAATCTAAAAAATTTGATGGAATCGTGTTTCATACATCCAAAAAATTTGTCTAAGATAATGCATCTAAAACATCAAAACCACATCATTTAATATATGTACAAGATAAAAGCAAGATTGATAGAAAAAATCAATCAAACGCTTCATAGAATTTCTTTCTTAATGTATCTTCCTCCTCTTAAACCAACAAAAACAAAAGACTGTCCAACAATGACACCTTATTTCATTCATCTTGCATGTCCAAATCTCTAAGATATCACACATGTTAAATTGGTCAAAATACAATATCAATGCCTTATAAAAAGCAAGTTGACTATTTGAGCAGTAAAGAAGGCATGTAATTTTGCATTTCATTGATCAATTTTTATTTTATATTCAGGACTCATGAAACGCGACAACAATATGTCAAAACCCTTTGCAAATGATAAAATCATGTTTCATACATCAATCAATCATTTCACACGAAAACTAACAAATTTGATCATATTTAATGCCTCAAAATAGCTCTTTCAAGTTATTTTTTTAAGGATTGCAGAGAAAAAGTGATAATTGGTATTTGAGAATTGAATTCCATGCTTGAGAATAAATGGATTTTTGTAGGAATACGCATGGTTTTGGCTTGTGATGCACATGAGATAAATGGTTTTTGGAAGAGAACAAAATGCATGGAAGAAAATTTGATAATTGGTATTTGAGAATTGTATTCCCTACTTGGGAATAAATGGGTTTTTGTAGGAATACGCATGGTTTTGGCTTGTGATGCACATGAGATAAATGGTTTTTGGAAGAGAAAACAAAATGCATGGAAGAAAAATTAACATAAACTTAACCTTGAGTTGTATATATATGACAACGGTGACCATGCGTTTGTTCGAGAAGTACTATGCACTCATTCAGAAGAGATGTGTTTAAAATGAAAAAGAAGAGCCTAAAAATTCTCTTTAACACTCAAAAAGCAAAGCCATAAAAGCACCATCGTGCCAAAGAAGAGACTAAAAATTCTCTTTAACACTCAAAAAGCAAAGCCATAAAAGCACCATCGTGCCAAAAATGTCAGTGACATATGGCACAAGTTCCAAGGAAAAAACAGTCTACCTTTTTACCTTGTGATATTAACAAAAGATCTAATATAGTAGTTTTTGACTCTGATTGTGTTCAAATTCTCTATTCTTCTTGTTAGGATAAGGTATAGTATACCAAAATTTAATTTTACTCACTATATTTTTTTAGCAATAGACTTTCATGTTGATGCTTACTATCTCCATTCCTTTGTTAGATGTATAATGCATAAGCTTCCCATTGATATACAACAAAAAATTGAGGTTCTTGATACATTTATCTCATACTATATCAAGAGTGAGCTTGATACAAGTGCATTTGATCATTGGTTTAATCCAATAAACTTTGGAGATTCTTCTAACTCTATACAATAAAAAGTAATTAAATTGATATTTTGTTAGATTTTATGAGATCTTGTTTTGCTATATTATTGAAATATGATTGTTTTCAATTCTCATTGAAGCCTAATTAGAATAGAGTGTGTGGAGAGGCAATGTTTCCTCATCCATTCCATGAAAGGAAGCCATGGAAATGACAAGTTGTAAGTTATATAATCTAGGGTCTTCTTGATTTTTTTTAATTTTTTTTGCAAGTACTCTAAATATTTTGATCTTTTTTTACAATTACTCTAAATTTTATTGACTTTTTGCAAGTACTCTAAATATTTTAATCTTTTTTTTACAATTACTCTAAATTTTATTGTCTTTTTTGTACAAAGTTGTAAAAAGATTGATTGAAGTGCTGGAGAAAAAGTCTCCCATGCCTTCTGATTTACTTGCAACAATGCAATATAGACAAGTTGCAGTAAGGTCTTCATTAATAAGAAAAATTATTCTATAAACTACCATAAACAAGTTTTATAGTTTTACTTTATATTGTTGATTGCAGTGTCCTCATCAGGATGATAGTCACTCTTGTGAGACTGGAGAGTAATTGCAAATGCCACAAGATTGGTTAAGTTTATTTATCTCAATGATGATAAACTTATAAATGTAATGTGAAAGATACTAAACTTTAAGATAGAAATTTATTGCAAAATAGTCCATTAATGATAATAATATAGTCCATTGTAAAAATAACAATGAAGTAAAAATATTTTTTGACAAATGTATGATAGTTTACAAGGGATTGCTATACAAGTGAGCGTGTTTGGTATATAAGAGCAAAGGTCATGAAGTACATAATGGTCAATTGTATGTAACCGACAAGAATGGACAATAGTGGAGGCTTGGACATTGAAGAAGAGGAGGTCCATATATACAATGCTCATAAATAAAAATATCAAAAAAATCAAGAGAAGGCAAGTAACCCAAATGAAATACAATTTCCATTCCTTTTCCAGACATATATCCCAACCATTGATGCCACAAAGATATATATATTTTTCCACTCATCTACTACAATTACATGATTTTTCATAAAATATACCTAAAGGGGATACAAAATGCCACATTTATCTACTTGATTACTATAATTATATGACTTTTGACAAAAGATACATGAAGAAGATAGAAAGTAACACATTTGGATCCTTTAGCAACAACAAATGCTCCCTTGTAGACTTTCCATGACCAACTCTTAAAAGTGGTAAAATATCCCAAGTCATCTAACCAACTAGTAAATATTAAGCTCTTAGTAAGCCTAGGTACATGGCATGCATTCTGAAAAGTAAAGATAGATCCATTTTGAAAAACAAATTGTGTATCACCTAAACCAACTATATCACATGCATAGTTATTTCCAAGATGGACTAATCCACATCTATTTGTTGTCATATGAACAAAACTACTCCTCATGAGAAGTCACATGAAAAGATGTAGCAAAATCAAGAATCTAATCTTGATCCAATTGTCTATTTACTACAACTAACATATGTGCAAGAAGAGTAGAAGTAAATAGCACTTCACCATCATCGTTATGCATAGTCATCACTATTTCTTTAATTTTTACATTTTTTAACCTTCTTTCCTATCAACATCCTTATTCTCCTTATTTTAATCATTTTCCTCTCGCTTCCATTTGTAATAGTCCTTTGTTGAGATGATTTGTTTTACCACAATGAAAGCATTCGATGTCTTTCTTAGATCTGGATTTGCTATGTGATTGTTTACAATTGTGGTCTTAGCTTTATACTATCTTTTGCCTCTTTCTTCCGAAGTTGCCAATGCTTGACTATTTCAACCTTGGTCCATGGATTTCCTATGGATCTCTTCAGCCAATAAACTGCCCCAACTTACCATCTAGAGCCAAATTACCGGATGATTGTTCTAAAGGCATCCCATGATGCATGCAAGAAGTAAAGTAAAAATATTACCTTAATCTCATCTTCAAGTATCAACTTTTGAGCATACATCTAACTAAATATAATATTGAATTCATTGAGGTGGGAGGCAATAGTCAACTTCTCCTTTATCTACAACTCAAACAACTTTTTCATGAGATACACCTTATTAAATGTAATCTTTTTCTCATAAGTATCACATGGCTTCTTCCATAAGACATGTAGTGATCTCATTCACAACTATTATATATATAGATTTTGCCAAGTGCAACCTAATAGAGGATTTGGCCAATGCATCAAGCTTTGACCAATCATCTTCAAACATGTTTATTGATTTTCTATCTATACCTCTTATAGGCCCTACTTCTTCCGAATAAGGACATATTGGGTCTACCCTTTCCACAAACTGATCTTAGTATCATTAAACATTGTAATGTTATACAATTCCCTCGTCACTACATACGATGAAGCAACTTTACAAAATAAAAACTAGCTATCAAGTGACAACAACCAGAAAATCAACAAATTACACCTTGAAATTGGCAAACTTCTACAACACCTACTCAATATAACCAGAACTAAGAGAAGATAGAAAATGAACTAGTACTTAGTAATAATGCATATATCACTATCCAAACACTGTGAAAATCATTGTGTATAGTTAAAACATGGTACTACGACAACGATACTTCCTCATAGATATAGCAACCTAACATAATCCAATTATTCAAAAGTACATCAGAAGACAAATCTCCCTAACACCTCTACAATACATCAAAAAACAGTGTTCTTACTCATTCATAAGAAAATATACATTCATAGTGTGACAACCTATGTAGCTTAAAAATTGCAAAATATATTAAAGTCTCTACTCCAATAACACTTGCTATGTATAGTAACAGCCAATAGCAACCTCCAAATTTATGGATCTAAAATTTACAACCTGTGTCACAAAAGAAGCTGCAATTGAAAGCTACTTGTTTCAAGCACTATATATCACTTCTTACGAATGCCTAGCAAACATATATACAATGGACACTGTAATCTTTGATCCATTTTGTAGTTTCTAAAATGAGTTATATAGAATTGCAAAAAAAAAAGAAAGATGAAATAGCATGTGCAATACTTAGAGGTCAAAAATGGATCCCATGATAGCCTTAGACCGAAAACAGAGTAGATAAGCCTTACGGATTGTCCCTAAGAATTTATTGCTTTCTTTTCACACATTGAATCTCATACAAAATGGAGATTGTGAAGATTTCTATTGGTGGCGCTATCTAGAGACTACATCCTCCTACTCTAATAACAATTGCTAGAGCTACAATGGAACGAAGATTTCTATTGGCAACACTAGCTAGAGACACCCTCCTACTCTAATACAAGTTGTTGGAGCTACAATGAGAATGAAGATTGCATACATACATACATACATACATACATACATATATACATACATGCATGCATGCATACATACATACATATACATACATACGTACATTATATGTATGTATGCATGCATGTATGTATGTATGTATGTATGTATGTATGTAGAGAGAGAGAGAGAGAGAGAGAGAGAGAGAAAGAGACACTAATGTTTATGATGCCTCCAATAGCTCTCTTTCGAGCAATACCTTATTGTTTTATCACTCAAAGAATAAGAAATAAATGTGTACATAGATAGTTAGGATTAATGTGTAAGATGGGTGGCCCACAACATTGACCTTTACCCTAACAATGTTTACACATAAGCATCTCAAACATATGTACGTATATAATTAGGGTTAATGTGTAAGATGGGTGACTAGCCACTTTGGCATTTACTCTAACAAATTTTACCCATAAATATCTCAAACATATGGATAGAAATGGCAAGGCTCAAACATATAGTTGTTTTGTAATGCCTAATGCTTTTTTCCATTTATAACATAATGAAGGCAACACAAAAATGCACTCTAGAAAGGTGCCCACTTCAATAAATAACAAATCTACCAGTAGTATTGTGAATGAGCATATCAAAGAAAGCTCTACAAAATCTTCTAAATCAAGTGATGTCCCCAAATTTTTCTCTCATGATACTTTTATATTTTTCTTAATATAAAGGTTTTATTATCCGAATCTAATGTGCTTTTGTTTCATTAGAAATGCCATGAAGAGCACAGGCTAATCTTAGAAGAAAAGCTCTATCAAAATCTGAATATTTGTTTGATTGTAAGTGGCTAACTATGTTTGGCTAATGACATTACTTACAAGTTTGTAATGATCTTTGCATATGAGCAATGTTGAGCTTCCCTAAAGCAAGTTGTGGAGAATTGTAAGAGGCTATTGAAGGAAATTGAAAAGAACTTAAACACTTGGATCAAAGTCAAAGGTAGTGTAGTCAGCACTTCATAATACATGGGAAATGCCCCTTTAGATTAGAAATGTATCAAGCAATAACTAGATGACCTACAGCAATGCCTTGTGCCTATACCTAACACCATATGTACAAAGATAGTTGTAGCTCATGTAGAGCAAACGGTACAAAAAAAGAGAATAAAGATTGAACAACTAAAAGGTGCTCTTTACAATAAATGAGCAGAGCTGTGAAAGAGATATGAAACCCCAAGAGTGAAGGATCACCATTTGCCATTATTGTGCTTGTATTAGACTTGAAGAAGCTAAAGAAAAGGGATTGTGAGATGAATGAAGTTAGAGATTGTAAGAGAGGTTGCAATCCAAATGTTTGCACTTTCTGGTGCATTGACATTACTTCGAGTAGTAAGTTTAGAAATGTCTAGTGCAAGGACCTTTAAGGTATGTGTCATAGGTGCTACAAAAATACCTACAATTACTACTACCTAATTAGGCATATAAGTTAGGTTCATTATAATTGACAAGAACCTAGATGGCCCATCATTAGAAAAATATAGGTGATATAAAGTAAATATTATAAGTATATCACAAATGACTTCAAAGAATTGTTGGAAGAGTCTCGTTAGATACTTATAGACTACTTATCATAGATAGCAAGATGCACTTGTAGTCTCTCAAATTATCTATGTTATCATAGATAGTAAGATGCACTTACAATCTCTCAAATTATGTATGTTAGGTACTTGTAAAGTATCTTGCATAGGTAGATTAATTGATAGTTGCAATCTAAATCACTTGACATAGGTGCTTAGTTTTATTTCCTAGGCCATCAAACCTCATTACAAGTCATAAGTGGTAAAAAAGTACCTAGCATAGTACCTAACACATTTAAATTAATAATTTTAATTTAAAGTGCTTGATATAGGTACTTAGCTCTATGTCTTAGACCATTAAACCTTATTGCAAGCTATAAGCATTAAACAATTATCTAGTATAGGACCTAATACAAGTATATCACTAACACATACAATTTAAAGCACTTGACATAGATACTTAGGTCTGTTTCTTAGGCCATTAGACCTTATTACAAGTCATAGGTGCTAAACAAGTACATTTGCATACAAACTTCACAGTTGTTTGTTTTCTATGTTCATTCAATATCCTACATATTGATACTTGTCATTTGAATTGCAAAATAAAACTTTTTGTATTGAAAAGAGAAGAGAGAAATGATATCTAGTAATCAACATTTTGCCACAATTATAGAATGGATTCAATTAAATATGCAATTCCCCACACTAGATATGTCTTCATTAGAGCTTTAGAACATGATACAAGTAGCAAGAGTCTATGTGATGTGGTGAGATGCCTATTGATTGTGTCATTGTCAATGTATATATGTACTAGCATGTGGCCATCAATATCATTCTCTATGTTTTGGTTATTGGGTGGATGCTAAGAAAGAATGTGGGGATTTTAGTTGTGAAGGGTGTTGCACTCTATGAGCTTAGTGTCTGTACCATTGGACACATCCGTATTCTTTTAAGAAATTTGACCTATGAAGCACACAATTATCTCTAACCTAGCCTACTACTCAATGATGAGAATAGATAACACACTTACTAAGACTCACCAAATTGTAGGCATTGTGCATTGACAGGCCACATCCTCAATCCATGTGCACACTCCTTTGCTCTTGACCTTGCTTCTAGTGTTGACCACAAATGAGAGGAGTTGCAAACAATGAGCTTGAGGAGATGAAGAGAAGAAGAGAGCTTCGCAAACCACGTCCCTCATACTCTCAACTTGACAAACTATTGCTTGCATTCACAACTCACCAATGTAGAGAAATATTTGTCTGCAAATAATAATCACAATTGTTTGACAAAGCAGAGATTGATAAAGTACATGAGTAGGATTAGGGTAACTCAAAGATAATGAACAGAGAAGAAGATAATGAATGAATGATAAATGAAAATATGTACAATGCTCAATGCAACAAACACATTATGTAAAGGTGAAATACTAACCCTTGAACTCTTGTGTCTCAAGGATTGAGGTAGAGTATGAACAAGAGAGTGTGCGTACTCTGACGGAGATGAAGAGAAGAAGAGAGTTTCATGAACCACGTCCCTCACACTCTCAACTTCACACACTCATACTTGCATTCAAAACTCACCAATGTAAAGAAATACCCATTTAAAAATAACAAACACAATCTCATGGCAAAGCACAAATTAACAAAGGCCATAGGTAGAATTAGGGTAACTCAGAGATAGTGAACATTGAAGAAGATAATGAATGAATGATAATTGAATATATGTACGATGCTCAATGCAACAAACACATTATGAATGGTGAAATACTAACCCTCAAAATCTCGTGTCTCAAGGACTAAGGCAAAGAGTATGAGAAAGAAAGCATGTTGTACTCTAACAAAGAAAAAGAGAAGAGAGCTTCATGAACCACGTCCCCTGACATTCTCAACTTCACACACTCCTTTTTGAATTCACAACTCACCACTATAAAGAAATACCTATCTATAGAAAACAAACACAATCATATGACAAAGCACATATTGATAAAGGACACGGTTAGAATCATGATAACTTAGAGATAATGAATGAATGCTAAATGAATATATGTATGATGCTTAATGCAAGAAACACACTATGAAAGGTGAGAAACTAACCCTTGAACTCTTGTGTTTCAAGGACCGAGGCAAAGACTATGAGTAAGAAAGTATATTAGCAAATCAAGGTAGCATCAACAAAATGTTCATCAAATGATAACACACCAACTGGGCAACAAACTACAATAGCAAAATATAGATCTAGCTAGGTCATGGAAATGCTAGTACACAAAACACAAGGCTTGCTAATGAGATTAGCAACTGGCAACTGTTAACCGTCAGACGAACAAGGTGGAAAATCTGGAAAAGCTAAAGCAGAAGACAAAGGCCAAGGCAAAGTGAAATGAAAGACGAAAGCGTACCAAGAAAAATCTAGAAACACAAGAAGCGCAAAAAAGTCCTAAATAAGGGGAAAAGGCGCACAAGGAAAAGCGTAAGTCAATACTTTTGTAAAAGAGTGCAAGCACATCATGATTTAATTTAAGGAGCGCCACCCGTGCAATTTGTAAATGTAGATGAGCGATGGAAAGGAAGCTAGGAAGATAGAAGGACAATGGAAAAAAGAGCCTCTAGCCATGTAAAAAAGGGGATAAGGGGATGAGTGCCCAAAAGGGATTTAGGGTTTTGTATATAAAGTTAAAAAGTGAATGAAAAGCTCATTCTTGTGTGTGGCCAAAAGTGGCTCTCTTCTTCTTCTTCTTCTTCTTATTTTCCTTCTTCTTCTTGCTTGCTTGAGCTTGTACTTGAGAGAGGGAGTGTGAGAGTGTGAGGGAGTGAGTGTGTGAGGGTGAGGGACCGGGAGGGAGAAGCTCTCCATCTTCCCCTCTCTTCTTCTCTTCTCTTCTCTTCTCTTGTCTTGCTCGTGGCTATGGAGCTTGGAGCTTGGAGCTTGAGAATGGAGCTTGCTTGAAGCTTGCACTTGGATCATGGAGCTACCGGAGTGCACATGAGAGGAGGTACCTCGATTGGCACGGCGGTAAGCTCACTACACCCGTAGATATGGATGGCACGCCGGCTATGTGAAAGGTAGCCATTAGTCCTCGGCTTGGAACGTTTGAAACAATAAGCGGTCCATGGGTCTTGGCAGTTGAGCAAAAGCTCCCACATTTTGGTTCCATTTTGCTGGGACCAACAGATTCAAGCCTTGAGCGCTTCCGTGCTTCGAATCAAGCATTGAAGTAGGGTTTTCCCCGAACCGGTGCTTGAGGTAGATAGGTAGGAAGCGAGGGAGTTTGAAGAGGTATTCGATCTCCTTAGCAAGTAGGTTTTTGTTGTTTTGGACTTGGGAAAGCATGATGGAGTAGTATAGGTATTTTCCTTATAGTTTTTTCTTGCATTTGGAAAGGATAGGAGAAAAACGTTGGAGCAAACAATAGGGTTTTCTGTTGTTGTATAACATGTTGAAAGAGGGAAAAGAATGGCAAAATGGAATTTTGGGTAAAATGTTAGTAAGGGAAGTAAGATTAAGGTGAGTGTAGGCCTGGACAAGGTGATAAGGGGCCAAGAGTGGCAAGAAAGGCCACATTGTGCATTGCAAGGTTTCAGGAGAGCAAAAGAGAGGAAGAAAGCTTCGTTGAGTGGATTTGCTTTGATCTGGCCATCTAGGAGTTATTTGCCCAGCCCAGGTAATTCCACACCTTCCATTGCATGAGTAGGTTGGATCTGGAGCTGCTCAATCAATAGGATGGCCTCCATCGCTCGAGCGTGACGAATTTTTTAAAGTCCGATGAAAAAATACATCGTGTTCAGCCCGTCCGAGTGACCACGATTCTGGGCCGAGTCCCAGAATTAGCCCTCGGCCCTGTCGACTCGACCCATCTGACTTGGCCCTCGGACAACTAGACTCGGACTAGGCGAATTTGACATTCGGCCCTTTCTACTCAGCCCTCGGACGGGGGCCGAATCAGGCACTCGGCCCCTGCAATTCGGACCTGTTGGGCCGAATTTAGATTTTTTCAAATTTTAACCTAAAGACAGTGAAACTAACCGAGAGACCATATAGAGTCGAAACCATATCATAGATCGATCACTGGGCTGAAACTTAGAGCAAGTAGTTCAAATTTTGGCTATAACGATCTTCCAAATCACGTATGGCATTTACCGTAATAGCCCTGCGGGCCAGGGGGCTGCCCCCCCTCGGACCCCCACAGATGGGGCTCCGCCCCCTCCGCACCTCCCCCAAGTAGATTGGAGAGAAAACGCACGTCGTAATAGATCCTCCGAATTGGACCCTAGTGTAGTAATAGCTCTACACGAGCATGGATTCTCACTTGCAAAAGAGCAACCAAAAGCCCATACCCGAACAGAGACAAATAGAGACCCTAGAACCTCAATGGGCCAATCTAGCCAACAAGGGCAAAAATGTCACACTGCAAAAACACTTACGTGTTGCATTCGGACTGCATCTGGTCAAAGTGGAAAGCAACAACATCAAGCTACAATTGCGAGGATCACTAGATATGACAATCCTGACGATAGATGCACCTTGAATAGCACTGCACAGACGATCCAAGACATCAGTGGAGAATCCACATCTAGTCGTGCAGTTGGGGAATCAAGGGCATTTGTCAGAAGGCTTAAATTTACAAGCCAAGACCCGAAAGACAAAGACATAGTACTACTTGCTTATCTTAGGGTCAAACTCACCACAAAAAGAGAGCACACTGTCGATGCTCTGATTGATGAAGGAGCAGATTTTAATATCTTGACATATGAAGCATGGACCCTACTAGGCCAACTAGAGCTCACATCGACTAATGCAACTCTTAGCCCTTATGGGGGACACCCACAAACACTCATAGGGAAGTGCAAAATCCTTGTGACAATTGAAACTGAAAGCTTACCTATCCTATTTCATGTTCCTCCAAATGGTGCTAATTGCTGAAAGGAAACCCTCCTTGGAAGACCCTTCAAAAGGGCGACCGAGTGTGAGACCGACTATGTAGCACAGAGTATACACTTGACACTACTGGGTGTGAGGATAGTCACAACCTTTACCAAGGGTGACCTCATTGAACCTCAAGGGAAAGTCAAGGAAGGTGCTGACATAATAGTCAAGCCTACTAATGAGAGTAAGGACTTGTTAGAAGAGTTGATACAAGCAAAGGTTGAACAACGAGAACCAGTTAGTGAGGCCATGCCTGAAACAAGAAGTTCAAGAGACAATGCCAAGGACGGCCTTTGGACTTACAAATATCGTAAAAGACCCCAAAAGAATCCCAAGCCTTATAGACGAAGGCATCGATGGAGGGTCAGCACAACGCCGCGATGGATATCCAAAGCGTTGCTACATGCTCAAGGGTATTACGCGGGTAACCAATGGATTTGTGTGCCAAAACCCCTTGCTAAACCCCCCTGTCAACTGAAGGCCAAATCGTATCAAGAGCAAAAAAACGTAAGAGGAGATCTAAATGAAAAACCAAGTCTCGAGCCAACAACAATGGAGTGACCGAGCCCCTCACGGTCGAAATCAAGTAACCAAACGGAACTAATCGGAGGGTAGATCCTCAACCTAGTGTGCTTGACAAGCAGATATCAAATGTAATCGTTAAGGATACGCAAAAGCCACTAGTACCCAAGGAGCCTTTGATTCCTCAATAGGATAATAGGCATCATAGGCACAACATTGCTCATGGCAAGGTTAAATGCTCAACAAACCAAATGGTAAAATCATCTAATAGCCATGAGCAAATCTTCCAGCCAGTGTTGGAGCCACTTAGGAGTCCCAAGTCTCCTACACCCTCTTTCCCTAAATGGACACAGGAAGCACAACAGCAGTCATCAAGTGCAACTGCTCAATCCCAATCTCTATCTCCATCTAAGCTTCCAAATGTTCAAGAGGTGGGATATGACACCATCCGTAGCTCTCGGCCCAAGGATATGCCTATGCAACCTAATGTGACTAGATCAACTCATGCTCGATCTACACAGGTGAATGCTCAAAAGGCAACAAAAGACACAACCACTTCCAATCGCCCTAGGGACTTAACACTGCAATCTACTAGCAATAGCCAATCCATTGAAATAGCTGCTACTACTTCCAATCAGGGATCACAGCAATCACAACCCTTGGCCGTGACAATAACCCTTGCGAAACGTGTCCTTAGCAGTTCACCTGTGGAGAAGGTGCCGCAACCAGCATCCTTGACAACTCCAGCACTTCCAAAGCACCTAAAGCCTAGGCCTGAGGAGAAACCTCTCAAAGATGTGGCCAAGGAGATGGCGCATCTGACGAATCAACGTAGCAAGGCTGTCCAACAGATTGCAGCTATGTCCCATGAGGACACACCAGAGAAAGAGAATGTTGAGGCCCAGCCAAGCACATCGACGAGACTGACCTAGTTCAAGGTCCCGAGACTTCAAGGGATACACCTCAATTGCCTAAGAAAAAGAAGAGAAAAGAATGAAAACAATAACGGCAGTTGCAAGTGGTTGTAAACCCCAAGAAGATCGAAACCAAGAGTGCCGAAGAGCTGAGGAATAAAGCATCGAGACCATCTAGCAATGAACCCATTGATGTCTCTCCTGATAACAGTGAAACCTCAGACACATCCGTGTGTTTTGAAAAATCAAAGCAGCCGTTACCATCAATGGTTGCTTATAACACTCAATCCATCTCAACAACAAAACTCACATTGACCAATCAAGAGTGGATACAACACTGTCACAACAGGGTGACAATTCTATACCAACCACATCCGAGGAGAACCATGACAAAATAGCAATAAAATCTCGGGAAAAATGCACAATCCCCAAGAGCATAAGCAATCCTAGTGTTGACCAATCTTGCTCATCTAGGCCTGAGCCCCCAGCTATGCTAAAGCCTAGGGAAACTCCTAGAACCTTGCATGAGATAGCAACCAAGCAAGCCCTCGTTGAACATAGAAGTGTCACAGAATGCTTAACTGAGTTGGATGCTAAACTCAAAGTATTCTCATGTATCTATGTCATGCCAACCATGGGCGCATTCCCTAAGGAGCATCTTGAAGAATACTTGCCATTTCCCCTATCCTGGAAAGAGCAAGAACATCTTAACGAGCACTATGACAAGCTTCTGCATGAATGCATGCGACTCACCTTTAACGAGGAAGCTGACGAACTACGCTAAACTATGACATTCAATGATGTGCTCTGCCAACCAAATCTCTTAGGGATAGAGCAACTAAAGCCACAATCGAAGGGTCAAAGTCAATTTGAGAAGCGTTGGTTTGAAAACTATGTTGCAATGGCCGAACCAGGAGCCCAAATCATGACAGTCTCAGAAGAGCAATTGGCCAAATGGCGGTCTCAAAGAGACCCAACCTATGTGGCGCCAACTTCCTTTCGAGTGCTAACTGCCATTCGGGGTACGGACTTAGCTGGAACTAGCCAAGAGAACTCTTTGCCTGATAAGGTTCTCACTAAGGAGGAGCTACATGTTGCAAGTAGACTCGGACAAGGTACCATGATACTTAACGTTGCAAAATACTTGATGTTATTAAGAAGGCTGCCACGAGTACTGAATGCGTGTGCCACACTCCAGTACAATCCTGAGTTCTACAATTGGTTTTTATCCTCGTGAAGTGACATGGATTCGTAAACATGTACATAAATAAACAATGAATTTTGTGACCTTGTATAGATAATATCAACACACACAAGCAATGATAGTCAAGCACAGGGAGAAGAGTTGGGTTTGATAGACTAAGCTCCTCAGGTCCTCCTCTCACCACACATTTAGAAGTCGTGTGACCATTTTTGCCTCCAATTGGAGGGCATGCAACCCTCATTATCGCCATAGGAAGCCTTGACCAACATCTCTAATGGTGTAGATGGGGCATCGTTCCTTTCTATACACCTTTTCCCTTTTTCGGTCAATCCTTCCAGGGATGAGCCCTGCTCCACTCCATGACAACCATTTTGTGCTACTTAGCATAAGCCAAGTTCTGCTAATGGTTGGAGGCAAAACAAACATCAACAGGGGTCCATCCCTCTACAACAAACACTACATGCCTCACCTCTCCCCTCCTTGTCATATGCACTTGATAATGCATTGTATAATCCCTTCCATGCGAATAGTTTTATCATGCCTCAGGGCCTAATCCTTGGTTCACATTTTGTAAGTCTCCCTATGGTAGTAGCCATGGACCACATAGTCCAACTGGCATGCAAGGAAGCTCTTCGCCGTCGAAAAGAGCATAAGGCACTAGCGCCCCCACCAGAACGCTACGTGCTTACTCTAAAGAGGTACACGCCGAAAAGAGGCCCCAAACGACACCGCCTAGGACGCAGGTTGAAACCCCCCCAAGCCAAGAGAATAAGGACTCAAGGGAGTACACGAGGTGTGGAAACACCAACTGTGCAGGCTCCCACCAAATGCTCGGACACCAGGAGCTCAAAAGAGGAGAGGGTAGCTCGAGACAAGCAAGAATTCGATGCATTGCTTAAAAGCATTCTGGAAACAGTTGCAGCCAAGGACTACATCATCCGGGTCCCAGTCAACATCCTCCCCGCCCAGCCTCACAGGAGCCCCTCACCGACACAGCCTCAGTCGTCCGACCACCGGACTCACCCCGCCTCGTGCAAATAGAGTAGCCCCTATGATATATAAGCAGCTTAACAAAGGCCATCCTGCCATAACTTTTTTTTCTTTAAATGGTTAAAAAAGCAGGCTTCCCACCTGTATACACTTTCCTTACCTATTGCTAATATATGTCATGTCTTTAACAAGCACCAAAATATGCATCGCAATCAGTATCATAGGATTTTGATAAAGTAATATATTGACATGATTGCATCTATTCGTTGCACTTGAGGCATGCGACTTGTATATACTCTCATGAAGTGGCAAGTGGATGCAGGACGACGCAGGTCTTTGTGCGAACGAGTTCAATGCCCAAGTCATCGCAAGACCACCAACCTCACAAAGATCCGCGACAAAGCCACGCTACTGAAAGCGAAAATCACCCTTGCGAATACCCACATCACATGGCCCAAAGCATGATCTTAACCACTCTCTCTTTCTGGGTTACACTCTACGCCGGGCACTCATGTCAGCTATTACCTCAATTGTACCAACATCACACGTTCGAAAGAGGGTTGCAATATCTCAAGTGTATCTCCCCATCTCAACAACTACTTCTCTAACAATGAGGCTAGGGCCCAATCATCACTGTAATATCCATTTCCTGAGCCTTCGAAGCTTGACATTTCCCAACCCATTGAAAGGCTGATAGCCTCAACATATTGTAATGGTTGTACTCAAGCAAGTCCAAAAAAAAAAGAGAAGAAAGAAAGAAAGAGAGAGAAAAAAAAGCACAAGAAAAAGAAACGGAAAAGAAAAAAAGAAAAGAAAAGAAGGAAAAGATACGAAGCACCCACGATCACATCACAGCACGTAGGGGTCCTCAAATTAGGTACGTCCAATGACCTTGATCGGCTGTGAAGGGGATGCAATGGCAGTGGAGAAGGAGAAGAGAAAGATGCAGGAGAGAAGAGCACACAGAATGTAGGTGTTGTCCTACTGAACTGACAGCCCTATTGCACTATCATATTATATATGAATAAAGAATGGGCGGTCACAGTATACACGGGTAGGCCTAGAGGCCTTTTACCCCAACAACCTCCCACTAAAAGGCCAATGTGGCTAGGGAGTGAAAACAAAGAAAATAAAAGAAAAAAACAAGGTGAGAAATCATAACATCTCACACAACGCCCAATCGAAAAGTGAGCTGTGCAAGAAGTGTCAGGAACCTTTGTAGAAGAAGAGTCAAGCATCCCCGAGTCCATGACATCTAGGAGATAAGCGATCCCGTGGCTCCATACAACGGAGCAATCCAAGAATGCTTCTCATGAAGCAAGCACATCTTATCAGTGCATGGTTGTAAAGTATCAGAGTCGCGCATAGCATCAGCATGGCGCATATAAGACAGCGGAGAGTAGTCAAACTCTCCAGAGTCAATCATTGAAAGAGGCCATACATCCTGGACACTCGTCCTCCAACGGGGTCTCAAGACTACATGTGGCCTCAATGAAGTGGAAGACTGGCTATCTAGCCTGCAAAACTACAAGAAAACGGCTCTCGTGAGCCTGCAAGGGGTCTAGCAACTGACCACCAACATCATGACCCTGACTGCTATGCTTAGCTACATCATCTCGGCCAATAAGTGCCTCGTTTTCAGCATAAACAGCTTGTTGTAATGGCACTATAGCTAATGTAAAATCAGCCATAAAGTGTACTGAACGCTCATCAAGAGGGCTAAGAGGTGTCTGCGTCTCATAGAAGACAACATGACGACTGCATATGACCTGCTGGGCATCCAAATCCCATAATTTGTAGGCCTTAAAGTCACCGTCTCCATAACCAAGGAGGATACGTCTACGTGACATAGGCTCATGTGGCATACGTATAGATGCTTGGCAACCAAACATCCCCAAGTAATCATAGGAGGGTTGCATGCCACTCCATGCCTCATGGGATATAATACCATCCAAGGTCAAGCATGGAATCTAGTTAACCAAATAGACCGTTGTCATAAGAGCCTCGGTCCAAAAGCCATAAGACAACCCAGCTGTGGTAAGCATAGAAGCAACCTTTGCTTGTAAGGTTAGACACATGCCATGAGCAATCCCATAATACCGTGGGCACAAGAAATCAATGCCATACTGCTGACAAGAGATCCAAAAGCTGGGAGAGAGAGCATGACTCTCATAATCCATCTGCAAGCACCTAGGCCTACTACCAGCAGAATCCATAAACTTGTCAAGCATAACTGTAGCATCCTCAATCTGCACCAAGGGAAAATCCCAAACACGATGGGTAGCATGATCAACAAAGGTCACAAAGTACGACACTCCACCAAGTGACTGGGAAGGCATAGGTCCATATACCGCACAATCGACAAGATCTAGAGGAGCATGCCTCATACGATCGCCATAAGCCAAGGGGGCTCTGCAAGGACCAAGAGTACAATCAGGGCAAGCATCAAGATCTGTAAGTGACATAGGAGGAAGCAATGAGTCTGAATGAGACACGATCTTCATCTCTTTGCGGTGCATATGGCCTAGGCGATAATGCCATAACAATGCACGTAGTATCTGGATAACTCCAACCATAGAATCTCCCACATGAGAGACATGCACTGGGTAATGAGAACCAACTCGAGAACCCCTGGCCAAAATCAAGCAACCATGACAGATCTTCCATGACCTATCCTGAAGAGAAACAGAGTAGCCTGCATCATGCAACTGACTGATAGAAATCAGGCTCTTACTGAGCATGGGAACATGTAGAACATCCTTGAGCATAAGAGAAGTCCCATTAGGCAAAGCTAGGTGTATGTTCCCTGTACCAACAATAGCATAAGTTTGCTCAAGGCCCAGATCAATACATCCATCAACCTCCTTGTAAGAAGAGAACCATGCTCTATGAGGGGTAACATGACAAGATGCCATAGAGTCGAAAAGCCAATCAAAGGCATGGGCCTGATCATTGAGCAAGTAAGCTGTAGGGAAACTAGATGATAGGAGGACATGCTCAACTGCATCATCATGGGTAATTGCATGTACCTCACCACTAGAAAGAGTGATAATACCTGCTACATCGCTAACTCTCTGCTCATGTCGAGTCTGTCTCTGTCTCTACTGCTCTCTAATCCATCTAAAGCATTTTCTTTGAACATGCCCAAGCTTCCCACAATGGAAGCAAACAACATTTGAAGTAGAAGAACCTGTAGAAGATGACAAGGAATCCAAGTCATCATGAATAGGACTATTCATAGCAGGCACAAAGCTCAAGCGGTCGAGGGCTGCCCCAACATAGGGAACTTGCTCATAAAGACAATCATCTGCTAGTACATCAATGGTAGAAGCATGCTGCAAATGCTCATGAAACCTCAATGGATGGGAGGACATAAAGGCATCAATCAAGGATGCGAAAGCTCCCACATGAAGAAGAGTCATAGCCAACTGCATGACATAACTAACCACAGTACAGTAAAGCATAAGACATCTGTCGTAAGAGCATATGATATTCAGCCATGAAATCAGCCCATAACCATATGCATACGCATAGCTCTGCAATACATCATGCCACCAAGGAACATCCAAGTCAAGTAAAGACCGGCAAGTGGCAAAGCATCCTGCAAGAGTCAAGCTCCAGGTGAAGCCCAAACATCTATACAACAACATCCAAATAAGTGGCTCTGTAAGGTATACAACAGTAGACCATGTGCATAGACAGGTAAGCATACATAGCATCTACTCTCTAACATGGATGGGCAACAGGAGCCCAACTAGCATAGAAGCTAGACAATAGAGGAGCAAGAAAGCCATAACTGTAAATCCCAAGCACTATCCAAGTCTACTGATCAGTAAGTATCCCGCATATCAAAGGCAAACGAGCAATCACAACTCAATAGGCAACTGCCAAAACAAGGGAGTAGTTCACTGCTCAATACCTGTAAGTGCATCCAAGTAATAGCCAAGATCCATAGTCGGAGCATCAAATCCCATATAGCATCCAAGGTCATAATGGAAAAAGCCAAGTCGTAACGGAAAAAGCCAAGTCAATATCCAACTGCTCAAGGGAATACTCAAATGAATGTCGAGATGAGCTCAAACAACTGCAATCCACAACCAAAGCATAAAGCATTCACCAAGACATCATAACCCGTACTGGGTAGACTAAGCATAAACCATGTCGTAGGTGAAATGCCAGCTGTAAAGAAGTGACAGTCAAACCCAAATCGAGCTCTAATCTTAGCTCAAAAGCATTTCGGAGCATAAATAAGACATGTGGCATAGTCCAAATACATCATGACATCATACCGAGTAGCCGGGAGCACCCCGTAACCAATAGGCATAACCCAACTGTAGCATAAATAACTTCAGCCCTGAAGTTTCCAGCAGCATATAACCTCTATAAATTGATCAAATCAGTGCTCAATCCAAGCTCAAATACATAGGCAAACCATAGGCATACATTCCCGTGTGTATAGGCACCAACCGGGCATAATCGGGCATCAAATGCCAAGACCTGTAAGCATAAAATTGAAGTAACAGGTGGCTGCCCTATTTTGGATAGATCTGGGATTGTTCAAAATAGTCAATGGCTGAGCTAAATCAGCTCCAAATGCATATCACATAAGAGGCATAACATCCACAAGTGATCAGGTATCAATAGACATCAGTAGAAGCATCACATAAGCCATAGGCATATAAATACATGCTGTCTCAGACCTGAAATCTATTGTAAAATATTTTGTCATCAAAATTTTGCAAATTCGAACATCACCATTGTGTCCACAGTGTGCCAAAATCCCAACTTAGACTCTTACCTTGCTTGAATTGGGTTCCGAATACCCGAGATATGACAAAAAGAGTGATTTTTGGGCCAGATTTTGAAACATGCGCAAAAAAAAACGTGAGCTGGTTGGGGGGGTCTGCTGTCCCACGTGTCAACAATGGGGCCCAAAGGGGGCACAAATGGGGGCCAAAGAAGGCCTACACCAAGCCTCAACAAGCCTTGATAGGCTAGAAGCAAGATCCAGGTGAAGGAAGCTTCAAGAGGTGTGAGCTATGGCTAACCACAACCTGTGAAAACCCTATTGAGTTGAAAACTGAGTAAGAATGAAGATCTCATACCTTGTGCAAAAGGCCGGGATGAGCTCTTGAAGACCCGCTCTGATACCAGTTGAAGGGGATGCAATGGCAGTGGAGAAGGAGAAGAGGAAGATGCGGGAGAGAAGAGCACACACAATGTAGGTGTTGTCCTACTGAACTGGCAACTTTATTGCACTATCATATTATATATAAATAAAGAATGGGCGGTCACAGTATACATAGGTAGGCCCAGAGGCCTTTTACCCCAACAGGCTGGCTCCGTCTCCCTAGTCCCCTAACCCTTTAGCATCACCCACAATTGTTCAGGGCACATCAAGCGCAGGACATATCTAGGGAGCTTATCTTGCCAATGGTTAGACCTGTCACACTGACCCATTCGCACGATTCCCTCTTATACTCTGGCTTAATACCATTGCAATCAATTGTGGTAAGCAGCGCACGAATGGCCATAAAAAGTACACCATCCTCATCAAGCAAGTCCAATAGCTCCCAGTTGTCGAAAGTGCGGTGCCCTTGTGTTCAATTATGCTACGTTGTGCAGTCACAATGCAAAGGATGTCTCATATACCTTCACATGTACTTCTTCTCAACATGGACAACTTTGCTTCATCCACACATTGTTACGAGAAACCACACGGTCTTCTAACTCTAAGTATGCACGAGCACTCACATAATATCTGTACCAAAATATATACACAGTTTGGGTCCTTAAGTGCAGGACAATACTCTCAACTTGCTTAGAGTTCGACATGTCTCCCAAACTAATTGAACTATGTCTTGTGCACGATAGAGAAGACTAGCACTACCCCTAGGGTGAGACCACCTATGAGAAGCAATTGCAGGTATTGAAGACTCCAACGCAAGTGTCGTTCGCTCTTCATCGACACCCAACTCTGAATTCTTATCTTTTATCATCCTGCAAGCCCACCAAGAATCGTCATGTGCAGAATCCCCAACAAACCAACACTTGTCCTGGGCCATCAGTGCAATCCCCAACAAAAAACAACCCTACCACTAGCCACCTAGGCCACCAACGTGCTCCCAACGACCTTCCTCCACACCACCACCAACACTCCTCCACGGCAACCACCAATGTTCCTTCCACCCACGTCTTTAGTGTATGCCAAAGCCTGCTACCTATGACAGTGAGTGCCATGGGACTGGCACTCATCTAGGAGGGGGGTAATGTTAACCGTCAGACGAACAAGGTGGAAAATCTAGAAAAGCTAAAGCAAAAGACAAAGGCCAAGGCAAAGTGAAACGGAAGACGAAGGCGCACCAAGAAAAATCTAGAAACACAACAAGCGCAGAAAAGTCCTAAATAAGGGAAAAAGGCGCACAAGAAAAGCGCAAGTCAATACTTTTGTAAAAGAGCGCAAGTGCATCATGATTTAATTTAAGGAGCGCTGAGCTCTCACCCGTGCAATTTGTAAATGTAGATGGGCAGTGGAAAAGAAGCTAGGAAGATAGAAGGACAATGGGAAAAATGGCCTAGGCCACGGCCGGCCATGTAAAAAAGGGGATAAGGGAATGACCGCCCAAAAGGGATTTAAGGTTTTGTATATAAAGTTGAAAAGTGAATGAGAAGCTCATTCTTGTGTGTGGCCAAAGTGGCTCTCTTCTTCTTCTTCTTCTTCTTGCTTGCTTGAGCTTGTGCTTGAGAGAGGGAGTGTGAGAGTGTGAGGGAGTGAGTGTGTGAGGGTGAGGGACCAGGGAGGAGAAGCTCTCCATCTTCCCCTCTCTTCTTCTCTTCTCTTCTCTTCTCTTCTCTTGCTTGCGGCTATGGAGCTTGGAGCTTGGAGCTTGGAGCTTGAGGATGGAGCTTGCTTGAAGCTTGCACTTGGATCGTGGAGCTACCGGAGTGTGTGGGAGAGGAGGTAACTCGACCGGCACGGAGGTAAGCTCACTACACCCATAGATATGGATGGCGCGCTGACTATGTGAGAGGTAGCCATTAGTGCTCAGCTTGGAATGCTTGAAACAATAAGCGGTCCGTGGGTCTTGGCAGTTGAGCAAGAGCTCCCACAGTAACACTAGGAGGAGGATAAACATAGGTTAAAACACGATCTACACCAATGAACACAATTGTTCTAATGATGATGGCAGTGGGCTAGAAACAGTCACCGATAGCAACAAGGGACTAGACAGTAGGTGCATGATGATATATAGTATTAGGAAGCATCTCAAACTAAGACATCCTTCGTAAAAAGAGTGTGGACAGCAAAGAGATGGCAACAACAAGCTGCAAAAATTAGATTAAGACTAAGTATTGGGCAAGTTGTCTATTCAAAGATGGATGCGTCCTCCCAAACTAAGGTATGGCTTATGGGACGTAGATACTTTCTAAGATCATATTTTTTTTAATGAATTTTGGTATATTTGAGTTTTAAGAATATAATTAAGAGTAATTAAGTTTAAATCTCATTTCCAATTCAATTCTCCCTCTAGGATCATGTTTTTGTTAAATAAAATTTTGGCATATTTGAGTTTTGGGACTATAATTAAGAGCTAATTAAGTTTAGAACTCATTTCTAGCTTAATACCCCTCTTAGGCCCAAAATTGGAGCCCAAAGGGATAGTGGAGATAGCTTAAGCCCAATTTTTCTTTATCTTATAGCGTCTCACCCCAAAGTAGCCAAGGCATCAAGCAAAGGGTACTCATTAGTTGCACAATGAAATACCAAGACTACAGAGGCAATGGTTATCTTACCAAGGGAGCCCAAGTGATCACCCAAAGAGGCAATGGTTATCTTACCAAAAGAAGCCCAAGTGATGATCCAAAGAGGCCAAGACATTAGACAAAGGGTGTGCTCATCAGCTACCCAATGGCCTACTAGGACCTGCAAAGGCAAATGGAACCACAAGAAACCTTTTTTTTTCAAGTGTTTTAAATCATAGTTTTGTTATATTAAGTAATCTATGCCTCAAGGGGAGAATAAAAGGGATAGTTAGAACCAACATATCACAAAATATACAAACTATTTTGACCATATGTGGGTGTCAATGAAGAAATAATCTATTCCCTCTTCTCGATTTGTCACTAATCAACTAGTTTACCATGTGTCATGAGTCAAAAAGGCTTGAGGAAGCCATAGCTTACATTAAACTTGCATATATGTTTATCAATCTTGATGAACCAGATGATGATGGTAAGCCCATCAATGATGCAAATCACAATGATAATTACCCATTCATTAATAGGATCAGCCATTTCATGGATAATATGCCCAAACAAATGCACTCAAACAATAGATTTGTGAGAATAATGAGCACAAATATGCATTCAAGTGGCATTCAAAGACTTGCTAAAGATGGTGGAGCAACCACTCTCTAATTGAAAAGGAATAAATGCATGCAAATACATGTTTATAAGAATAGAATGCCAATGCATGGGATAATGCAAAGGGAAATGCAAATGGTCATGCTCATGCAAAATATTATGCAACAGTGCCACTTGGATATTGCTCTTGCAAGAGGATTGTTCACTTGTCAAAAGCACCCTTTTACGATCATAATCATCCTTTGATATGGATAATGATACAAAGCACAAAAATAATGTCTCTAAAGTTATTAAAATCCTCTAGACACCAAAAGTAGAAGACCAGCCCCTCTCATCATTAAAACATGGAAGAAGATATAAGCAACCCCTCTCTCCCCCTGAAAAGATGGAAAGTTGAAAACACTAATCTTTCTTCATCTTCTTCTTCTCTACTATAATGGTTTACCAAGAAAAAAGGCAAAGCACAATATACATAACATACAAGTGGTCCATAATGTGAGTACACTAACTAGAAGGATCTCTAGATAGATATCATGTAGCTTGGATAGGTGGACTAATCGATGTCTAGCTATAAAGTATCACTGGAAGCATATGTTGATGCAAGTACTAATGACACCAATGATATGAATGTGAAAACGGTCACCCAAGTACATGACTATTAGCTCGTGTTGAGCTTGATATCTTCACTCCCCCTCAAGATCAACCCCATGACCTATACTCCAAGTAAGCTTTAAATTTGTCAAAGCTTTTCTGCTCCTAGGGCCTTGGTGAAAATATCTGTAATGTGCTCCTATGTGCTTACATATATAAGATCAATGTCATCCACCAAGACCCACTTTCTAATGTAATTGTAATAAACCTCAATATTGTGTGTGGATGAAGCATTGGGTTCCTCATCAACTATATACTACTCATGTTGTCACAATAAAGGACAAATATCCTATTTATTTGTATCCCCGAATCATCTAGTAGATTTTGCATCCAAGCTACCTCACATGCCACCATTACAACACCCTTGTACTCTACCTCTCTACTCGATAGGCAATAGTGGGTTGTTTCTTACTACTCTAAGTCACATCCCCACTCCCAAACAAAAGCATAGCTCCACTGGTAGACTTAATGTTAGACACATTACCTACCCAATTTGCATCAATATAATCAAATAGATGCACCATTGAATTAACCCCATAAAACATAGGATAATCCAATGTGGCCTTAACGTACTGCAAGGTACATCTCATGTTGTCCAAATGAGGCTTACAAAAGGCATCTACATAGATTGACTCTCCAAATCAACTATGTAGTTACAATCTAGTCTGGTGATAGTGGTGAAGATCAAATTCAATATCGGCTCGATTACTTTTTCTCTTCCCTTTTGTTATACATTTTCTATACTTTTAGGAGCGCTATTTGCACACAACTTGCCACTCCATGGTCTCTCAAGAGACCTGCTAGAAGAGGACTCTTTTGGCCCATTCAATATCTGTGACAATGGATTCATATTTTCTACAATTACCTTTTCTTTTACATCATGTGCAACAATCTCTTTTCAATAGCACACCAACTTCTCATGTCATCAAATACCATATCTCTACTTACCTATATCTTGCATATAAGTGGATTATAATACATGTAACCTTGTGATCAAGGGAATAGCCAACAAATACACACTTTTCAACTTTTGGATCCAACTTCTTTCTTAGCTCATTAGATACATGTACATATGCAATGCATCCAAATACTTTAACATGTGAAAAATCTAATTTCTTGCTAATAAACTTCTCCTCTGGTGTCACATCATGCACTACAATAGTGGAAGTTCTATTCATAATATACATAGCCATAGAGATAACTTTCACCCAATAATAATGAGGCATGTTCTTTTTAAACATAAAGCCTTGCGCAATTTCTGTAATGTGTCTATTCTTCCTTTCAACAACACCATTTTGCTGTGTAATATACATGCATGTGAATTACCTTTAAATTCCATCTTATTTCAAAAAAATATTGAACTCATGGGAGAGATACTCTTCCCCTCTATCTAATCTTAGGCACTTAGTCAGCACACATGCTTGTTTTTCAACCAAATCTTTAAAATCTTGAAAGTGAAAGAACACCTCACATTTCTCCTTCATGAAATACATCCATACATCATTGTATGATTGTCAATAAAGGTTACATAGTACTTACATCTAGCCATTGATACAGCATTTGTAAGACCCCACACGAATGTAAATCTCAAATAGATGTCTACTTATATGTTTATCATGAGGGAATGCATGTCTCGTTTATTTTCCAAATTGGCATGCTTCACAAAATGTCTACATATCAATCACTTTAAACTTGGGCAAGCATGTTACAATTTCACTTGACTATATATTCTTTGACCGCCACACATTTACATTGCTAATACATGTATGCCAAATGTCAGTATCAGCCCCACAACTCCTACATCTTATGCAAATTGAAAGGGAAGTAGAGCAGCCCAGGAGGAAGAAGCTTGGCGGTGAGAGCTATGGCGGATGGAGAGCAAGAGCAAGAGAGAGAGAGAGACTCCAAAGTAGGAACTTCAAGAATCACAATGTGTGGTTGGGCCTTCCTTTATTCAAACTGTCACTAAAAGAATATAGAATAAGTGACAGTGACAAGCGCCCGCCACCTGCAATGTGCAGTGGCGGGTATTGTCAGTGTAGTAAAGTGTAGTAATACATGGGCGGCTAGGCAGAGGCGCCTTTACCCCAACAACCTCCCACTTAAAGGCGAATCTGCCTCAGGGAGAGAGAAAAGAAAAGAAAAGATAGTACAACATGTACACATGTACAACAGGATGAGGAAAAAGACATCATCTCATCCAACGCCCATCAATCTCCTGAGGAAGGCAAAGTACTCTGTAGTGAGGCTCTTTGTGAGCAAGTTTGTAGGATTCTGCTCAATCGGAATCTTTACAAGGTCAACAGATCTATCCTCAGCAACCTTGCAAATGAAGTGATACCTCACCTCAATATATTTCGTCTTCGCATGGAAGACCAAATTCTTGGTCAACTGAATGGCACTCATAGAATCCGAATGCAGTGTAGGCATAGCATTTGTCATACCAAGGTCTGCAACAAATCAAACGGCCTAACCAGATAGCCTCCTTGCAAGCCTCTATGGCTACAATATACTCAACCCTTGTAGTAGAAAGAGTTGTACACTTCTGCGCCCTAGACATCCAAGAGATAGCCCCTCCAGCATAAGTGAACACATAGCCAGAAATGGACTTCCTACTATCTATATGTCATGCATAATCAGAGTCAGTGTACCCCATGACTCATGTATCCTGGCTTCCATAGCAAATATACATATCTGTTGTGTCCTTCAAGTACCTCATGATACCCTTCATGGCATCCCAATGTTTCTTGCTAGGTGTAGCCATATAACATGCCGCAACCCCAATTGCAAAAGCAATATCTGGACTGGTGGCTATCATGGCATACTTAAGACTACCCATGGCTTATACATAGGGAATCTTGGCCATCTTGGCCCTCTGCTCATCTGTCTGCGGATAACTGGCATGCAAGACCTTCACATGAGAAGGTAATGGATAGCCAATAGGCTTAACATCCTGCATATGGAAGTGCTCAAGGACTTTATGAATGTACTCCCTCTGTGAGACAGATAGAGTAGTCCCTGAGATCTGTCGCTCGTAATGCACATACCAAGGATATGAGAGGCATGTCCTAGATCATTCATCTCAAAGCTCTTCTTGAGCTGAGCCTTAAGAGCATCTAGCTCCTCATGATCTGTCCCTACTAAAAGCATGTAATCCACATAGAGTATCAAAATCAGTAAAGAACTGTCACGGACTTTCTTCGTGTACAAGCACGGATCCATAGCACTGTGGCTCTAACCCTATGGCTGCATGAATGCATCAAACTTATGGTACCATTCCCTAGGTGCTTGCTTCAAGCCATATAGGCTCTTCTTTAGCTTGCACACTAGGTGTTCCCTACTAGGGTCTACAAGGCCCTTAGGCTACTCCATGTAAATCTCGTCATGCAAGTCTCCATGTAAAAAAGCCGTCTTGACATCCATTTGGTACAAGTCTAGGTCAAGTTGTGCAACCAAAGCCAAGACTAAGCATAGGGTGGTCATCTTGATAATAGGAGAAAAGACTTCATCAAAGTCAACACCACGCTCCTGCTTAAAGCCCTTAGCAACCAATCGAGCCTTGTATGCCGGCTTGGGGTGTCGAGGGGTACTTTTCAGCTTGTACACCCACTTGCATGGCAATGCCTTCTTACCCTAAGGCAAGGAAACCAAATCCCAAGTCTGATTCTTATGCAATGAGTCAAGCTCAGACTGCATAGCCCTCTCCCAAGAGTGACAATCACCCCTGCGCATAGCCTTATCATAAGTGAGAGGCTCTCCTGCATCAATAACCAATACATAATCCATAGAGGGTGCAAAACGGTCAAGAGGTCATCTATCTCTAGTAGAATGCCTCAACCTAGGCTCTGCTGCCTAACCAACATCCTATCTAACATCAGCATGTCTAACATCTAGGCCATGAGCATCAGGTGATGTTGCATGTTGTCTAGCTGGCCGTGGAGCGGCGGGCTATATGGTAGGAGGTGGTTCCTCTTGAAAGATAACTCTGCTTACCTCAACCACTTTCTCAGGCTACATATGCATTTTTTCCTCATAAAAGATGGCATCATGGTTGCGGATCACTTTCTACACCTATAGATCCCATAGATGGTAATCCATCTCTCCTGCATCTCCATAGCCAATGAAAATGCATTTGACACTTTTAGAATCTAGCTTATTCCATTTGTCCTTGGGCACATGGCAGAATGCCTCACATCCAAAGATACGCAAATGATCATAAGAGGGGGGCTTGCCTTCCCATACCTTCTCTACAACCTGAAAGTCAATGCCAATGTTAGGTGACCTATTAATGAGATGCACTGTAATAGTAACTGTGTCAGTCCAAAAGTAATGCGGTAAGCCAGCCTAGCTAAACATGCTACGGACCCTTTCCTGAATGGTCCTATTCATGCGTTCAGTCATACCATTCTGGGAAGGGGTGTAAGGGGTGGTCAACTGACGCTTAATACCCCGCTCATCACAAAACTGCTCAAAAGCATGTGATACATACTCACCCTCATTATTTGACCTTAGGCATTTCAGCCTATTCCCAAACTGGTTCTCTGCTAATACAAGCCAACGTTGAAATGTGTCTAAGACATCGGATTTTCTCTTTATGGGATAAGCCTAAACCTTACGTGAGTAATCATCTATGAAAGTAATAAAATACTTTGCCCCACTGATAGGGCATGGGCCCATATACATCTGAGTGCACAAGAGCCAAGGGCTCACCCATGCGTTTCTTACCAGACTTTTTATACGTATTCCTGGTCTGCCCACCATACAAACAATGATCACAAGAATCAAAATGCGAAAGATACTGCAAAGCACTAAGCATTTTCATTCCTTTAAGGGACATATGCCCCAAATGAGCATGCCAAAGGGATACATGGGGGATAGAACCCACAAACAAAACATGATTCAAGGTAGCTCCAGATGCAAGTAAGGGATAGAGACTGCCAGACTTGGCACCTCTTGCAAGCACAAGCCTGCCACAAGTAATCTTCCATGCAGAGTCTCCAAAAGACACAAAATACCCTACATCATCAAGCTGTCCAGTTGACATAAGGCTGCGAGTCAATGCATGTACATGGCATACATCATGTAAAACAAAAGAACTGCCAGAAGGAAACTGCAGCCTAACATCTCCAATGCCCATAATGTCAAGAGACCTGTCATCACCAAGACGCACAGAACTAGAGATGGTATGATAGGTATGAAACCAATCTCTACAGGGTGTCACATGAAATGACACATCCGAATCCAAAAGCCAGCACTGCGCATACATAGAATGTGTCTCAAAGGCCTGTAAGGCATCGCATGAAGAAGCTGTGAGTATGTAATCCTCATTTGAAGCAGTGACTTGCATGACAGTAACCTCTTCTATCTTCACACTGGACTTTGCAGGTACAATATTGCGCTCAGAAGACTTTTTCTACACTTTCTCTTTTCCCTTTTCCTTGCGCTTATCATCGCGCATCTTGTGGCATTGCGGCCTAATATTTCCTGCTTTCTCACAATAATGACAGGTAAGATCAGACTTCCGTCCACATGACTTATTGCGGCCACGTGACTTTGATCTGGACTTCTGAGAGTCCTTGCCCTTATGGCCTGGACTTATTGCGGCCACGTGACTTTGATCTGGACTTCTGAGAGTCCTTGCCCTTATGATCATTATCATGCCTGCCATGTCTGCCACCTCTAACAGTCAATGCATGTGAAGAATGGGAAGCATCATTGTTTCTCCTATTGATTTCCTCAGTCAATAAAGCACTCTCAACATCTTTGATTTTCAGCCCATCAAGCTTGTTCATGCATATGGCAGTATGGAAGACATCCCATGATTCAGGCAATATGCCAAGCAAAAACAACGGGGGTAAGTTGTCTTTGAACTCAACACCTTGTGACAAAATATTCTTCATGATCGCATGAAATTGGCTGAAATGAGATGAAAGGGAGGTCCCCTCCTTCATGCGAAGGTCCATTAACTGTTTCAGCCAGTACATTTGTGACGCAGGACTCTGATGTGCATAAAGCTCCTGAATCTTCTCCCATAAGTCCCATGCACTCTGATTCTCATCTTCAACAATATTATGATGGACCTCTTCCGAGAGTGACAAGATGATGGTAGACTTGCATAGCTCATCAACTTCTATCCAAACATCATCATCCATATCCTCAGGTTTAGCACCCTTAACATGCAATGGTTTAATCTGCAACTTTTGTACCAAAACCTGCCATATCTGGGACTTCCAATACCCATAGTTGGTACCATCCAACTTGGCAATGTTAAAGAGAGATGTGCCTTTTAGATGACCAGCCATACTATCCCAAATCAAAGTAAAAATGCAAAATTGCAAAATTGCAGGTTGTTATAATTAGTAGAAAATGCACTAAAACCACTGCTAAAATATTCTGCCTCTGCCTCTGGCTCTATGATGGCCATGTAACAGGGAGAGCAGTACATCCATGCTTCTATCTCACTGTCAGAAGTGATTTCGAAAATTATTCCTGGTTCAGGCAGGAAGTATTCACCCATTGATAATAGCTTTGCATCTTTTGGGAGTTGGCTTACAGTATCCACTGTTAAGGAACGTGCCACTGTTTTCTTGGGAAGGATCTGTTTGACAGCATCTTCGTCTACTGATGTTCCATCTGTAGACTCATTAGGGGAGTCAGAAGATAATTCTAAGGAGGTGGATCCATGTCCTTTTTTAGCACCATATAGCTTCAGCACCACTTTATTGGGTCCTCTACCCAAGGTCAAGGTTCCTTTGAACCAATCCGTCCTTGCTCGGGCTTCAAAAAGCCATGGTCTACCCAGTAACAGAGGGTAGGATGTACCATAAGAGTTTGGCTTCACCACCAGATAGGTTAGCCAATAATCTTTTCCAGCCACTGTAGTCTTCACATATGGGAGAATGCCCAAAGGCTTGATTCTGCTCTGATCCGCCAGTCTAATGAGCCATTGGGTGGGTTGCACACATTGTAGGCCTAGATCCTTCATTGTCACATCCGTCATAATGTTCACTGATGAACCTCCATCAATCAGTGCATTTGCAATGAAGCAGCCTTCTATCCACACGCCAGTCTCTGGGGTACCCGGATCTAGGAAGGCGTTAGCTACGTCCACTTCTTTTACAGGCTCTGAAACTTTGTTAGACTTTGTTGCTGTTGAGAGAGCAATCCTTAATCCACGTCTTCTTATCAGTATATTTTTGAACCTTTTTCGGCAACTGGGAGACAACATCAATAATTGTTGAAATGTGAGGTTTGGTTTAAAGGTATCTAGATCTTTGACCAGATCGTATTCCTTAATAGGATCCACTGGCTTCTCTAACCGGTCAAGGAATGGGGCAACATCCATTTTCATTTTCCTTATTTCTTCCAACAGGGGAATCATGGGGATTTCTTCTGCCACTTGTGGCACCTCCTCCTCTTCTATCTCCTGGACCTCTGGTCCTGTCTCTGTGACTCTCTATGGCACTGTAGTGCTCTGTACGGCACTGTCAGGCTCTGTTCTGTTCTGTTCTTTTGGTGGAAGATTGAACTTCACTGTTCTGGCAGGAGGATTATTTTCTTTCTAGATAGGTGATTCCTTTTTCTTTGCATGCGTGATGGCAGCAACTTCCAATTCCACTAAATTGGAGGTTGGCTCTTGGGCCTTGGCCGGATTATCAATAGCACTGTTTTTCACTGGGGCTGGGCTTGGACAGTCTTTTGCAGTGTGGCCTTCTCCTTTGCATCGACTGCATAAGGGCTTGTAATCCACTGACCTTCTGGGATTTGGACAATTTTGTGAGATGTGTCTTTTTTCTCCACATTTGTAGCACTCCACTTCCGATCTCTGACCACCGCCAGACTGTCTCCCTCTGTAACTTTGAGAAGGAAATCTTCTGGGTCCAAATTAGGACCAAACTCTCTAGGCTTAGGTTCAATATCCTGTGTTGTCATTTTGGATTCTAACAAGTTGAATCTTGCGTCTTCTTCCTTCCTTCTCCTATCATGCATCTCTTTCAGAGAGCAAATGTCCTCTGTATGGTTCTTCCGCAAACAGTAGGAACAGAAAGCTCTAGGGATGGTTGGTTTTCGCGTACATTCAGTGGCTAAATGGCCTGCTTGATGACACTTACCACACCAAGTATTTAACCGCATCATATCTCTTCCTGCTTCTGCAACGTTGGATATGCTAGCGGTATTTACTTTCAGCGTCTGTAGCTGCTCTGTAATCACATCCATCAACTCCTTTTTTATATTTGCGATTGAGTTGGATAAATAATCCTTCAAGCTTTCTCCTCCGGAGGTACTGGCAGTAGGATTTTGAGGAGTCTCTGTAATCACTGCATAAACAGGTTGGGCTGATGCAGAGGGGTCTCTGTTCTGATTCTGATTCAGAGCTCCTGTTTGAACTATTGGCTGTTGGCTCCAGTTGGTAGGGTTCCACTGTTGCTGCTGATTTGGCATTGGGAAATTTGGTTGGGACCATTGTTATTGTGGTTGAACCATCATTTGAGGCATTGATTATGGCCACTGTGGATTTGGTGTATTGTACTGTGATACTGGGGGCATCTGTTTTGGTAGGGGTAGGGGACTGTCCCTGGGACTGCATTTGGTGGGTACATCATTCCTGGCATCAGAGGAGGTAGGACTCCTCTTCCTGGATTTATCACCAATCTAGCTTCCACTTCATCGTGCAGTCTTGCACCTTCTCTTGCAGCTTGCAGTGTGGCTGGTCTTTGTAGCTCCACAAACTTACGGACTTCTAGTTGTAATCCTCTGAGAAACACCCCCTTCTGAATGCCATCATCTAGATTATGGTTAGTCCATCTCTTCAGGATGGATTCCATTCGTGAGACATAAGCTTCTACTCTTTCTCCAGAGGATTGACTTAGGTTCATAAATTCCTCTCGCATCTGCTCTTCAAAACCTTCACGCCTGAATTTAGTGAGGAAGGCCAACTTCAGGTCGTCCCATGTACCAAAAGTTCCTGCTGCTTGTCTCTCATACCACTGAAATGCCGCGCCCTTGAAAGTGGCGGGGAATATTGCTAACCAATGCTTAGGGGTTCTGGCATTGTTAGCCACACATGCTACCATAAACTCTGCTACATGAAGATCGGGGTCTTCATTGTACTCTCCCTTAAAAACTGGCAATGGAACTACATTCGTTGGCCTGTCATCAATATTTCCAGGAAGGATTTGGCTTGGAAGTGGACCTCCAACAAGAGGAGGAAGGGCTTGGTGTGCCATTGGGACTTCTGTAAAGAGTTCCGCAAGGGTGTCAAAGGCGGCTTCTGCTGCGAGCCCATTCTCAGCTTTGATTTTTAATTTTTCTCTTCTCACGTACCTCTGGACTCGTTCTAACGCTTTCCTCTTTATTGCGTCATTCATCAGGGGGTTGGCTCCACTATGTTGTCAGTGCTCCATAGAGGGTTAACAGAAGGCTGATGTCTCTCGGGGACTGTCTTGCCAACATTTCTTCTACTTCTTCCTTTTCAACGTCTCTGAATTCAGCTTTCATGCCACTGCACAGAGGAAGGTATTCGATTCTGAAGGTGTCAAAATGCATACGTCTGAGCATTGTGGTGGTGCCATCATCATAGTAATGCCAGCTTCTGATGGTTTCAACAGTGTATGTTGTGAAAAATACTCTGTCTACCAACTTCCACTAGGTTGCTAATTGAACAAACAGAAGATTATCAGTACACCAAGCATCCCATGTATCTTGCTGTTGAGCATCCACGAACAAATTCCAACTCTTTTCCTTCTTGTCTTTGTGAACCTCTACAGACCAAGACTCCTGAAGCTTCTTCACAATCTCCCACTTGATGATGTCTGGAAACTTCTCAATGAATGCCAAATCTTCCATGTATGGTCATTCTCTCTGTTTCTGCTCTTCAGTTTGTTCCCAAACAGTTTGCCACCAAGATGCAAGTTTCTGCTACTTCAACAGAAAGAGGAAACTGTCCACCACATAGAGCATGCATCATGATGGTGATGTGTTTCCGCCATTATGGGATGAACTTCTTGTGGAAAGTGGCTTTGATTATAAAAATTCCAACCCTTCAGTGGAAGAAGGAACTTTACAAACATCCATTGAATTCTTCTCTTCTTGGCAATGCCATTTCCTTCATTTTCAGCCTCTTCTGGTGCTTGTTGATGGCAAGGTTCCCCGGCTGCGCACCTAAAACATGGAGACCCAAGAGGAACACCAAGGAAAATGAAATTCTCTTGCAAGAAAATCTATCTTTTAACATCAACAAGCTTGTTTATTAGGTTTCATATGATCACAATGAAGAAAAGAACACCAGGCACAACAAATCTTCATGCAGCATCATGTAGATCTCCCACGGATTTGATAGAATCAACCATATTCTTCAATATCTTCACAAAATCCATCAATATAACAAAGAAAGCAAAGGAATACACCATCTTTGAATGGAAATACATCACATAGTATTCATCTTCAATATCTTCATAGTCTTCTCTCTCAATCTCTCATATACAATCACTTTGTTTTAGTAGAATTAGCTATCTCTGACTCTCTCTCTCTCTCTCTCTCTCTCTCTCTCTCTCTCTCTCTCTCTCTCTCTATCAATAATACATCATATCCTCACTACAATCTATCAAAAATCACTCACAATAATACTTCTTAGGTCGTGGATACCCCTCCCAAGAGGTATGTCTGATATGAAGAGTCACCAGAGCCACTACAGTGTCCTTTCATAGCTCACTACTGTCACTTCACTCCAGTCTTCACTTGAGTCTTCAGCAGCTACTTCTTTCACTTCTTTTAGCTCTTTTGCACTTGTATTCACCTCTTTCCAAGGCTAGAAAATTTTCCCAAGCTACACATACATTCTATAGAACACATACAGAAGCATACAGAATAGTCACAGTACAGTACCAGAACAGCTATAGTACAGTTACAGTACAGAGACAGAAGCTCTACAGAAGACCTACAGAAGGTTACAGAAGGTCATCAAAACCTCATAACTCATACTCAAACCATTCCAAACTCTCAAAAACTATTCAATAAGCTTTCACAATATCTCAATCTTCATCAATCATCAATCCATCCCTCCTTACAGAAGACAATCAGAATAAAACAGAACAAAATAGAAGCTATACAAAAGGTATACAGAACCAATCAGAATCTATCAGAACATCACAGAACCTCACATCTCCACTAATAAACATCATGAACTTCCAAAACATAATCAATATCATCCAAAGCACTCTCAAACCACTTTCAAACCAATCAATCATCTCATAAAATCAACCATTCAGCTCTCAAAAACAACAAAAATCAACCAAAAAACAGGTCATTTCAACACTCAACAAGAACCAATGCATACACCAACAAGTAAATGAGCTTCAGCCCTCTGTATTATAGCAACATATTCATGTCAAATGAAGCTCAATCAGTGCCCACATCTACTCCAAATCAGTCCCAAAGCATAGACATAGCATCCCATAACATCTGTGCATCATCGGGCATCAATAGGCATGAAACAGGCAATACCAAGAAGCATCAAACATCAAATGTCAAGTGCTACCCTATTTTTGACTGTCCTGAGATTGTGTATACAGCAATGGCTGAAGGTGGAAGCACTCTTATCAATCTCCGGGAGCCAAAAACCAATGTCATGGAGTCCAAAGATGATTGGGAAGGTTGCAAACAATGTCGGGAAGCTTGGGAAGGAGATGGAAATGCCAGGAGTGGATCAGCCTAGCCCCCTAAAAATGTCGGGCAAGCTCCAATGCCTTTACTCTGATACCAGTTGAAAGGGAAGTAGAGCCCAGGAGGAAGAAGCTCGGCAGTGAGAGCTATGGCGGATGGAGAGCAAGAGCAAGAGAGAGAGACTCAAATGTGGGAACTCCAACAAGCACATTCAAACTATCACTAAAAGAATAAAGAATAAGTGAATGTGACCAGTGCCCGCCACCTGCAGTGTGCAGTGGTGGGTACTTTAGTGTAGTAAAGTGTAGTTATACACGGGCAGCTAGGCAGAGGCACCTTTACCCCCAACACAAACATAGTAGCCTTCAGGTTGGGTATATTTACATCTAAGGTAAACATTCTTTCCACATCATTACCTTCTGCAACCAATTTTCATGCATTCTTGAAGTCTTCTACAAAGCATTTATTCTAATTGAGTTTTATTTGTAATCCCTGCTCAACCATTTTTCCAATAGAAACCAAGTTCTTTATAGTGTTAGGCATATGCAACACATCAACCGAATACTTAAACTTTCCATCCTACATAGACAATGGGACACTCCCAACATGAAGCAATAGGATGTGTTGTATTGACACCTATTTCCACTAAACCAAGCATTTCAAGATTTTTCATTTCTCTAAACCATTCTCCATGAGATATCATATGGTTAGAGGCACCTCGATCCACATATCATACATTGTCATTCACCACTAATGTATTTGTATTTACTATATTCATCATGTGCTACATAACAAGTAACTTTTCATTATCAACTTGATTAGTAGTAGACATATAATTGTTATGTTGCCTTCTCCCATTTCTATTATTTCCATCTCTTCCCTTTTCTAGACAATCATATGCAATATGAACTTTCTAAATATAATTATAGCATTTTCTATTATCATAACCTACAGCTTATCTATCATGTTTTCTATGGCCCACTGGCCTCTATCACATGTATATGACTACTCCTATGAGTCATGAGATTGCCTCTGATTTTTCCCATAACGACCATCACCCAGCCTTTACCACCATGATCTCTACCTCTATTTGGCTTAGACTAGAGCACTTATTCTAAGCTATTCTTGCTTTGTGACAAGAATGCGTTAAGTCCCATGTTTTTTCTGTTCTAATATCAACATAGATATTATATCTACAAAATCAAGAATGGTATTTCTTATGTTGATGGAGGTTTGGAACTACTTTTACTTCTCATCTAAACCATCCAAACATGCAACCACTATATCATCATTATCAACCTACACTTCAATAGATTCAAGAGCTTCAACAATGCTCTTAAACTTCAATATATAGTCATTGATAGATAAATTACCACGCTTGATATTATTTAACTCAAACTTCAATTGTAACTTTCTTTGGTATATATATCAAACAACTTGACCAAGTTACTCCATCCTCCTAAAGGACTATTTGTATCCTATATAGACCCAATCACATTATCTAAAACACTGATGGAAAGTCATATATAACTTTTTGAGCACCATGGTTCCATTGCTTAGCTTGGCCTACCCAAGCATAACATTTTCCACTGATACCACTAGAATCTTAGCATTATCACCTTCAATGTAGTCCCAATAACCTTTACCCATAAGGAATTTGGTCAATATGAACTTTCAAGTATAGAAACTATGCTTGCCAAGCTTATGAATCTAATTAAACCCCTTGGACATTATGCAATAAAAATAAAAAATCTACTATTAAAAATAACCTACTAATTTAGGTAAATTATCACTTGCACTATACTTAAGCATATGCTAAGCAACTCGCATAATGTCTGGTAGTTTGCAAATACTGTCTGCCACACCCAACGCTTACAACTTGCAACATGTTCACAAAATAACAAGGTTTGCAGAGTTCTCAAACCTTACTGGATTTGCACATGAATAGCCTCTAACTCCCCAATGAAGATCAAAACTCACCCAAAACGCAAATCCGACCATAGAAACTCATGCTAGAGGTCTCTTACACACAAGTACTCCAAACTTGTGAAGACAACTCATCCATTAGAGATCATATGAGAGAGACCTCCATAGGTGTACTCCATAGTCATGCTTCCTTGTAGACTCTTGTGCTTGAGGCTCATAGCTCCTTGCCTAGACACTGCTCTAATACCATGAAAAGTTGGGGGTTAGAGAGAGGAAGCTTAAGCTCTTATAAAACACAATACACAAAGAATGCACATAAGACAAGAAGATGAAAACCCTAATCTTTCTTCTTCTCTACTATGATGGTCTACCAAGAACAAAGAGAGAGTATACAAATGGTCCATATTATGAGTACGCTAACTAAAAAGATGACTAGATAGATATCCCACAACTCAAGTAGGTAGACTAATAGATATCCAACTATAGAGTATCACTAGAAGCATATGTCGATGCAAGTATCAACCATGCTAGTGATATGAAAGCAAAAATAGTCATCTGAGTATCGTCTTGTGTTGAGCTTGACATCTCAATATCCCCAAGGTGTTAATGTTAATTGGGAAAATGAGAAGCATCCAAAGAAGAAGAGTGAAGCACATCTAGCTAATTAAAAACATGTGAAATGAATGGCTCCCAAGGGTGCATCAAGGAAGAGAAGAACTTATCTTCAAGAGAAAAAGACTCCTTGCTAGTCTAAAGTGTGAGGCCCCATCAAGGAAGGGAAACCAAGGAGTGCCAAATGATCCAAGTCTCCACTTCAAACAATGAGAGGTCCTATAAGGGTTAGTACCAACCTACAAAATACAAGTTCAAGTATTTTTATTTAAAAAAGCACCATAGAATATGCATACAACAACTCCAATGAAAAGTGCTTGTGAGTGTAGTGGGTTGGGTTTGAAGAGGGTCCCAGTACCAAAAGCTAGGTATGCTAAAGATGTAGGAAAGTACAAGTAGAAATGCGCAATGAAAGAGAGAAGTAAGGCTAGAGCATGCCCTAAATAATCAATATATAATGAATTGGGAGGTATGGAAAGTCTACCATCAGTGTTATTGACATCTAAACTAGAGGAAGTCTCCACACTCTGCTAGATTGAATTATCTCTAGATAAAGTGGGCTCAACTATTTTTTGCTACACGCTAGATATAAAGGGAAACTCAAAAAAAGAAGGGGACTCATCAAGTCTATCCTCAAGGGAGATAAGGAGTTCCTAAGGCCCATAGTCCAAAATAGTGGCATTGGCAAACCAATCAAACAATCCATCTAGTTATGTGAGGGGAGATGGTCTAGCCTACCATGAAATATTGGATCTATCCTACGGAGTTAGAGGATCCCTGTCCACTATGGAGGTGGGGCTGAAGGACCCTCACTTGATGTGCTCAAGTTCCTAGATGGGGAAGTAGGTCTGAATAGGCTACCCTTGGCCTTCAATCAACACTCATTATCAAAGTGGCCAGCCTTTTAGCAATGTTGACAGTATCTATTCTTTTTGGAGACTAAAAGGCGAGTTACTTTGCTCCTCACTACCCAACTCAATCATTGTGTTCCTTTCGCCACCTTGCTTTACCTTCTAGGAAATTAAGGCCCCCTCTAGATATCGAGGGTTCTCACAGAATTGGTCCAACAAGTGAGCGTAATGCAATAGCTAATACTCAAACTCATAGAAAGAGGGTAACTGGGGCTATGAGCTGACTTGTTGGATGATATTGAAACATTTTTATGGCAATTTGTTCATGAACAAAGTGATTTGATAATTAGCTCACTTGGGTAAGCCAGTGATGGTGAATATTAGCGAAGCAATTGTCGATACTCTGTCAACTTGATAGTCAAATGGTTACTCTCAATGACTATGAACTTTGTGATTGCACTAGGTAGGGTAGACAGGTGCAAGTGTGGGTACTTGTGGATGAGTGTACACTTTGGTTGATTGGATAGTACACTCTGGTTGCTCAACAAATAATCCACATTTACAACATATGTGAGTGATAGGTATCTACTCTCAAGGACACTGAATAGATTCACAAAGGGTGAGTGTACACTTTGGTTGCTTGGATAATACACTCTAGTTGCTCCACAAATAATCCACATTTACAACATATGTGAGTGATAGGTATCTACTAGATAGACCTCAGGGATGCTAAATAGATTCACAAAGGGTGAGAAAGGATTTGGCCCAAGTGTTGGATTAAAAGAGGAATCACCATTAGAAATGGTAGGTGAGGTGGTCACAGAGTTTATTGGAAAGCCTCATAAAATAGATAGGGAGGCCTACCATCATCATAGAAAAACCGATATACCATGCAATGAACAACCAGAAGCCCCCTTTTTTCTAATATTTCCAATACTCAAGTTTATTATTTCATGTGGATTGGATCAAGGATTGGCAATGGAATATGCATGCCAAGTTGTTGATATAGGGAGGCCCAAAAGGCAAGCACCAACTAAAGAGGTGATCTACTAATGCTTTTGTTGAGATGCAACCATGTAGATACACCTTTCAAAGCAATCAAGTTACTATGACCATCATCAAGGGAAGGATTATTAGCCTATAAAGGTTAAGATTTCATCATAATTAAGCCTCTATGTAATGTTTCATTATCGAATTGGTATAGTAGCATTTGTTACCTTTGTCATCCTAATACCTATTCAATGCTTTTTTTAAATCATGAATGTGATCTTTTATAAGTATTAAAAGAACTTCTAAGTCTCTCTTTTGCACACGCATGCACACAAAATAAGAAACTTCAACATGCACTTCATAACCACACATTCTTATACACCAAATTAGAACACAGTTTCATGCACCTACAAATCCCCTTGTAGATATGGGCAAAAAAAAAACTATAAACTTATGTACAAATAAGTTTACATCAGGAAAACACGTTTGCGATGCTACCACCCCTAACACATATGAACCACAAACCATTGCATGGCAACTTTGTTCTACTTGCAATGTTACTTTGGGATACATTCATGCAAAGCTACTATGAAGTAGCCTAGCATTCATTGCATGCAAAGCATGCAAGGCATGATAGTAATGCTTTATGTTGTCAAAAAGGAGTCAAGCAATTCTTTGCATCAACCAATACTAGGCACTCTATGCCTAGATTATCTTGGTGCTTCACATCAATGTTCTCCAAGTGTTTCACACCAGGGTTGAAGCACAAGCATCAGTAATAGTTAGGGTACTTCACATCGTGATGCACATCTCGTGAGGTAAGAGGGTTCATGGGTAGTTGAGTCACAAACAAACCAACAAGGAGACACCCCCAAGCTTTTTTGTTATCCATAAATACTCTTTGCTCACTTATATGTAAATAAAGAATGATGTAGTTACATCAACATGTGTAATATGATGCTAGAAGCTATTGTATTCTAATTTTAAATTGTATCATGCTTTACATATTGAGGCATGCCTATTTGATAAGATTTAATCTATAAAGAATTCATGATGTATCTTTGTGAAATAAACATACATAAGATGTTATAATCAATCAAAAGCATAACTGCTCCTAGATTAATCGTAATCGCAAATAAACACTTTATTTGCATATATATATTCTCCCTTTAGTTAATCACATATAGATGCCCCACAAAATCATAATCATAATCGCATAGATACTATCCAATTGTTGATGCTTCATCATCATATTCCTGGATGCCCCACCAACATCCCTACCACTCGCATTCAGCAACACAAATAAAACAAGCCATGCACCACCCCCAAATAAATGCTTGCACAATCGATAGTCCCTCTATCACCACCAAATGCAAAATGGACTAGAGATAGATATATAGAAAGCATGGGTTGGTGAGAAGCATGGGGTGGGCGGTGATATGGGTTATCTTGATATAGCTAGGGCATGAGGTGATGGTTGTGAGTGGAAAGTTGATGCCAAAATTCGAGTATCTTAACATAGCTAGCACATGAGGTGATGGTTGTGAGTGGAAAGTTGATGCCAAAATTCGAGTATCTTAACATAGCTAGCACATGAGGTGATGGTTGTGAGTGGAAAGTTGATGCCAACATTTTGGGGAGAGAGAGAGAGAGAGAGAGAGAGAGAGAGAGAGAGAGAGAGAGAGAGAGAGAGAGAGAGAGCAGCCCCATGATATACTACTTTAGGGATATACTACTTTAGGGTTAGGAGACAATCAAGAGAGAGGGAAGGCACATAGTTTGAAGAAATGCTTTTTGAGATCAACTATGCAAGCCATGTTGCTCTATGGCAAGCACAGATGGGTGCAAGGAGTCCCTTTTTTGAGTAGGTATGTGTAGCGGGGAACCATTCAATGGGGCTAGCTCGAGAGCTTTGGTTGCAATTTTTTGGGGAGGGGGATACATGGCACCCCACGCCAATGTTTTTATAATAATTATGGAAGATAACATACATAATTAAGTATAATTACATTACTAACATTAGAATATTTTAATACAATGTTATAAATTAACATTAATTATCTTATACATAATGTATATATGATATATAATATATAAATTATACATCACATATATTACATACTGCACATATTATATATTAAAATATCATATAGTATATTATATAATATATATCATAAATACAAAAAATATATATACACTTTATTATATCTCATATATTGTATTGCACATGTATTAAATAAATAATATTATATCATATTGCGCGTGCACACACACACATGTAGTATATACGTATGCCATAGAATAATTTTAATCATATAATACGTATATTATAATAATTTTTATCATCATTACTATTCATATATAAGATATATATTATATAATATATATATATATATATATATATATATATATATAGAGAGAGAGAGAGAGAGAAGAGAGAATATGACATATATTATGTATAATACATATCATATCTATTGTACATATAGTATATGTTGTATTAAGTTAGTATATTGTGTGAATGTGTGTGTGTGTGTGTGTGTTTCCTACCCCCACTATACACCCTCATGCTCTCAAATCGCTTGACACATGTGTGGGTCTAAAAGCTTTCGATAACAATATGAAGAGATTGCATGTATGTATAGTGGTGATGAACATATTTGCAACCAATTTTATGCCTTCAAAATGGTTTTAAAAGTGGCATTACATGCTTTGTCTTGTCACAATGTGCATATAAACATACATTACCACACATACACATCTTTCATCGATAGCCCAAGTGTTATTGTGAATTGATGGACAAAATGTTTAAATCATTTGGAGGGAAGATTTTTTTGCTTTGGTGGGAAAATTTGTAAAATGCATAAACTATTTCCATGTTTTCTTGGTCGCTTAAGCTTTGGCATGACAATTATAAGATCTCAAATGTTAATGATGTTTATCATCTCCTTTTATCACATGCACCCCTTTCCATATAAGTCATATTTCATGTTATTTATTTAGCCATTGGAGCAATGGATATTTTACAAAGTACAAAATATGTCATTGTTCTCTATTTTGAAAATAACCTTAGCGTTAAATTATTCAATTGATCTATTCCATGAATATTTTGTTCCCTTAACTTTAGTAATTGCTCAATGTGCTATATATGATTCCCTTAACTTTGATTGTTGCTCAATATTAATAAAGGCAACAAGGACAACAAGCTAGCAAAACAATGAAATTCTTGTTCATTGGATGGAATTCCATAAGTGAATATATAATCCATCCATTTGTAGATGCAAAACTTCAACTATTCATGCACGCATTTCTACTTTTTTGCAGTTGAGATTGGAAAGTTCCAATCTGAGGATTTCCTCGAAGTGATCATTCTCTATTTGAAAAATATAGTATTCGTCGTATTTCTAGAAGGTCATAGTTCCACTAGATATGTGGAATAATCTTATATTTATAAATTGTAATTATATTTTTAATCAAATGATCAAGGCATGGTCCAAAAGGACTTTGTATGTAGGTTTTCAAAAACTACAATTTTAGCATATCAAACCAATCATGTGTAAACATTTGGAGTGTACGCAATTTCAAGTGGTATGTTACATGTCAATTACATGGTTATGGACAATGTAACAAACTCTTCTATTTGTTTCTTGGGGAGGTTGCTATAGATCTCAAGATTAGTGTTGTGATAACCTAGTTTGAGTTATTAATCAACATCAAGTATGTTTCATTTGATGGGGATTAAATGGTTGGGAAATACTTTCATGTTTTGTTTTGATAGGGTTTGAATTATCGGGACATGAACTCAAAGAGCCCATCAAAATAAAGTATTGCAATGGCTAATGTTCAAATTGAAATTGCATCACTTTGAAGTGGGTGAGCTTTTGAAAACATGAAGATGTTTCAATATTCTTAGCATCCAGAGTTTGCAATGCATACAAATTAATCTATAGGGTCAAATGGTGTAATGTTTACTGAAAATCTCAATGAGACAAAATCTTGTTATTTACCTCTAGATGAATCAATTATGTGTATGATGTGCTTGCACATTTTATATCATGAACCTTGAGAATGGGAAGTCAATGCATATCGACATTAATTATTCATTTGATAATGAAGAATTATCATTTTCCTATATAGCCACACCTTAGAGTGCCTCATAGAGTGTGCCCATTCCTATCCCACTACCAACCCAATCATTGAAATTGCTACTTCTATCCTGGATCCACCCTTGCTCATGTCAACATTGAATGCATGGCCTCAATGAGAGCAAAAGGTTTGCATTCAAGAGATGGTGCAAGTTCCTCATGACTTTGGAATTGACTACCTCCCCATCTTTGTTCTTTAACCACTCTTGCCCTACCCACTCCTCTAACCATCACTATGGTGCTTGTCACATTACTCTTGGCCACTAATTACCAAACCCATGTTGTGCCCCCTAATGCAACAAGCTTTTAATGCTTTCACCCAACTAGCAATCCATTCACCACAAAGCATGACTTGAACAAGAAGTTGCAAAGGCCACACAAGTTACCCATGTGGACTTAGCTAGCTCGATCACTTGGGAAATCATTGCCGCTAAGTCTGAGGCATCTTGGCAAATGTCATCTCTACAAACCAAGTCATCAATTATGTCCTTCTCAACATGGACCACTTCAAAGGATTGGTGAGGGCCCGTATGTTTATCCCCCCTTCTGGAGTAGACACTCCCTCCATTACAATAGCCTCGTAAAATGCGGCCACATCCAAAAATGGTGATTGATTCAATATGGCCATTGATCTTCCATGTACTAGAGAACCAAGTCACAAACCTTAGTCCTAACTCGGCCCGACCCAAGAGGAGTGGGACACACTCTCTTACTAACATGAGCCACTAAAAAAATTCCATCATTGCGAGACAAGGATCTATGAACACATTTTATGCTTATGGTTGGAAATGGCTACAGAGCATTGGCTCTTTATAATCCCCATTCCCCCCTAGTGGGTGGACACAAAGAAATCCTTCTCCCACCATCACCTCTTGGTGGGAGGCTCTTTATAATCCCCATCACCCCCTAGTGGATGGACATAAAGAAATCCTTCTTCCACCATTACATCTACCACACTCAATTCCTCAACCTCTCTAGCCTACCATCATGAGGTCTCCAAGTCATTGATGTGGATGCTTGATACCCCCTATGGACTTGGAAGGTTGGCATGTGTGGCATACTATCAAACTACATCCTAGCATAACCCTTCCACTCATATTGAAACTAGACGACTACCCAAAGTTGCAGACATTATGGACCTCCCCACTTCAAATGAGGTAGGACCATCTATCCCCCCTTTTATGGCCTATCCCATTGACATTTTCCATTCCACTTTCCCAACATGCTTCCTCTCCATTCACCACCATCTTGCCACCTTGACCCATGCTCTCTCAACCCATCCCAATTGTCTTACCCCACCAACCCTATCATCCATCACCATCAAGGGCACCTATTTCACTAACTTCAATTTTTTGCACCACCGTGAGTTCTCCATCTCAATTCCAAAACAAGTTTGTTCACTTGACCATGAAGCTCATCCAACATACATCCCCAATCTTCAACTTCCAACTCCCCAACTTCCAACCTCTTTGACTACTACTCAAGTGAGTACTAGAAGGCCCTCTTTGATGCTACTATGCATGTCAAACTCTATGGGTAATATCAACTTTATAAAGTTTCAAAGTCAAATATATGATCCAATTAGTCTTTATCATTGCATGTCAATCTTTTGGGAAATGGGAAATCAACTTTGTGGGTTCTATGAGCCCTACAACTTGCCACACATGAGCAAGATACATCCATGTATTTGTGGATTCCTAGATCAAGTGGATCAAAGCTAAGGCCTACTTAAAAAGCTAGTGAAAGGACAATTGTAAGCTTCTTTGGGAATATAGACATGGTTGTCTCCTAAGTTGGTGAGTGCTTAGGGCCCTCACTTTAAAGCAATTGAGCATCTTGCAAACATCTTCATAGTCAAAAGGCACCAAGGAATTCTTGCATGCTTGGAGATCTCTCCTTGAAGGCTGTGAATGGCCTAGATAGTGAAGGAGATGTGTCACTTTCCTACTGTGTTTGGCTTACAACATCTGTTTGTTGATGGCCTAACACTAGTTGTAGCCAAGCTTAGATTAGCCAAAAAGTTATGCAAAAAAGGGATCAAGTTGTGGTCTCAATCATGGGTTAGGAGAATGCCATAGTTAGGAGCTTGAAACAAGCTGCCCTGGCTCACTTCCATGTTCCAAATTCAATGCAAATATCTTAAATATATGGTGAGCCCCGCTAAGAAAAAGGTCATTGCATGTAAACATAGGAAAGATTGGAGTAAGAAATATCACTCCTTTTTTTAGAGACCTAAGGAGACATGGAAAGGGGATGCCCTTGTGACATTAAGGAAGAATCATGTTAGATGAGTGTGGAGAGCTAATATGTCCCATAGGTTGAATTCCCTAACCTATAATGTCTCAACGTATAAACTCCCTACTTGTAATCACTTGGCTAAATTTGGAAGGTCCTCCCCCACATGCTCACTCTATGGAAGAGTAGAGGAGAAGCTAAGCTAAAGTTGATTATAGGACATGGAAACTATGGCAAATCCTTAAGTCCTTACAAGTGATTTGGGAAGAGTTTGAGGCTATTAGGAAGGAGTCATTAGCTATTTTCAAGAAGCTCAAATGTAAATGGTAGAATGGTAAGGTAGTAAACAAAAGTGACCACTTTTTTGTGTTGTAAATATATGTTAGATCAATATATATATCTAAAAACAAAATCAACTTTGTTGCATGCAAGAAATAGCAAGAGACATTAGAGAGGCTTTTGTTGGCAACATTTCATCGGCAAATAATCTTTGGAATGAAAGAAAGTGAACCATCAATGTCCCCTAACTATGATAAATGTGGGATAGAATGTCCTTACTAAAGACATGGCTAAAAAGATTCAATTCCTACTTTCTAAGTTGCTACACCTTGGTGGCACTATTTCATCGTGGGTAGAAAGATCCACAAGACCATCCTCAAACCTCGTGCTTGCAATTGACTATGCCTCTCTATTTGGCCAAAAACTTCATGGTTGTAAACGTAGATCTAGATAAGGCTTATGACCATGTGAGCTAGTACTTCATTATGGAAGTTACTAGACACATTGGCTTGTCTCAGCTTTTAGAATCTCTAAATGCTATTATTAGCCATGAATGGCCTAGATTTGCATTAATGACAATGTTTGTAAATGTTTTCCTCTCAAGCATTTGTGAGGCAAGGTTGCTCACTAGTCCCTCTCCTCTTTGCATTGACTATGTTGACCCTTTGATTCAAATTTTGAAAGAAGAGTACTTGAAGCTCACACAAGGGTCTCCGCCTACCCACCAATGGGGATGTCTTCTATGCACCCAAATGTTTGCAAATCACAACTCCAATATTCTTCACATAGACGAAACCTCTTTTGGAAGTCTACTTCTCTAGCTTAGTGTTGGTAAGTCTGCACATGACTAAGCTTGTCCTCCTTATTAATTATGATGATCATAACCTATCATGGCCACAACAATTCAACTTCAAACTCATCAAAGAGGACCAAATCTTTAGATACCTTGGCTACTCATTAGGCCTGCATATCACATTCAAACATATATTCAATTGGCTAAGAGAAAAGATTAGTGCCAACATGGCAAAGTGGCTTCCCCATCTGTTTCTCAAGCAAGCCCATTGTCGTTAAATCAACTCTCTTAGCATTACTGATATTCATAGTTGCAGCCTTCCCTTTTAGCTTAGGCTAAGGTTAAATAAGCTACTCAAAACATTTCCTTGGTCTTTTGATGGCAAACGAGGTTTTCTCTCGATCCCCTAGTCACTAGTAGTCATGGCCTTGCAAAAAGAGGGAACTCTAGGTGTGGACTTTCTATATGCAAAAGGCTCACATGATGAAATAGAGTTGGATTTAAGGAATGGATTAGATTTGGCTTGCATGATGAATTAGAGTTGGCTTTAAGGAATGGATTCTAGCCAGCCCTAAACACTACTAATGCAATTCATCTAAGTAGCAAAGTTCTAAGTGTGCAAGGAGCAACCCTAGGAGGATATTCTCTTGAACCAATAGTGTTTTTCCACTATCCACCATTGGGAGGGAGCCAAGGATAGTTGAGGTGACTCCTCTCTAAACAAATTGATATGGTTTATGAGTGACATGTATGAAGGTTGACCATTCCAAGTTGGCTAAAGCATTTTATAACAAGGGTCATTGTACTCGGCTAGATCTATCTCCTCAACTTGGAAATTTGTAGTAGGAAGGAGAAAGCTTGGCTTGCTATAGTGCTAAGAAAAAGAAAAGAACGTTGGCCATCTTCTCCCTCCACTTGTAGAGATAGCCCCAGTTGGTAAATGGCTATGCCATCTAATAGCAACTTGAATTTTGTCAAGGTTAAGGAAAAATGGAAGAGCAGATTTACTTGTAGCACACTTCGAGCTTAGCAAGATTGATTGATAGATGTTGGAAAGCCTTGCCCTCCCCTAAACTAAATTCAATCCTATGGTAGGTGCTTTCACGGAGATTTTCCATTGAAAATGTGCTAGCCAATTTCGGTTCTTGTTCTCCCTAGTATGCTCTTCATGGAATGTTAGAGGAGAACATCCTATACCTCTTTTTGGAGGCAGTGTAGCTTGCCTCCTTTGGAAAAACATGAGTCATTGGCTTGACAAAGTCAGATTCAATGGCAACATCAACTTTAGGACAATGATTCTTGGTGATTAGAGTTGATTAGGTGAGGAGACTTGGAGGCTTTGATAGACCCTAAGAGTTGTGAACTTCGGGGGATCTAGCACTCTAGAAAGGCTTATGCGCATAGCAGAGTTAAGAAATCTAAGACTCTAGTACAAGAAGCCTGAGGGATTGAAGCATGACACATTGCTTGTCCTAGGCAAACTCAAGTCTAAAAAGTATCGCTCCAAAACAACTTGAAAAGTGTAGAAAACAGCATGAGTACTTGTTACTTTCACCTAGATGTATGCTTTTGCATGATGCATGTACAACTGCTTGGTGTTGTGAATGTGAACATGAGTAGTTAACCTTAGCATTAAAAAAAGAAAGGACATTTGGATAGGCTCTCATTTTAAGGATACATAACATGTGTTAGCTTTCATGTTCGATGGAAAATGATTTTGAATAGATGAATGAGACAACTTACACCAATACTTGTAGTCAAGGGGGTCCAAACCCTTGACCAATGTGGCTAGACAAGCGGTCCCATTAGAATGTCCAACTCGGTGACTAGCCGAGTGGAATCATATTCATAATCACTTTATACATCATACATCATACTAGGTGCCTTCATTGTAGTTTCTCAGAAGGGACCTATAACCTTATAACCTTGGACTAAGCACACCATTTCACTACCAATGGAGCTAGCGGATCTTGGCATTGGCTCTCATAATGGTAGTTCAATGGAATTTTTGTTTTATGCAGGCATTGAAGGGGTAAATTAACACTATGCAAAGATGGATTGGCCTGCTCTTATTACTTTTTTGTGGTGTTCTGGTCCCCAAGGCTGGACAGGCCTCCCGCCCAACGAGAGAGATTTCGAAAAAAGGGGGGAGGGCGAGGCGCGGCAGCCGTCAGATGGTAGGCGTGGACGGCTGAGATGAGATCACAGGGCCAGAGAGAGAGTCTCTCGAGGCCGGAAGGCAGACGACCGCCAAATTTGAACAGTTGAATTTCTTCTGCTGCTGCTTCTTCTTCTTCTTCTTCTTCTGCTGCTGCTGAAGCATCTGCTGCATCTGCTTCCTCTCTCTCTCTCTCTCTCTCTCTCTCTAAACGGAAATATCTGTCGCAATAAAACTCTATCTAGACACAGAGCTTCGCTTGCCCGCTCGCCATTTACTCTCTCTTCCTTTAACACAAAAGAACAATCATTAAAGACACACACACACACACACACATACACCCACACACACACACACACACTCTCTCTCTCTCCCTCTCTGTGCCTTCTCCTTTGTCTCGGCATTGAAAGACAGCTTTGGTTCAAATGAAGGTTTGATGCTCTACTCAAAGAAAGACAGAGAGAGACGCGACCTCCTTCCTCGAGTTGGATCATCATCGTCATCGTCATCAAACAAGATTCACAGGTAGTGACGCTTATTTCCTTCTTTTGCTGCCCGATGATGTCGTAAACGTAGCCTGCCTCTCTCTCTCTCTCTCTCTCTCTCTCTCTCTCTCTGTATGTGCCTATTTGGCTTTCTGTCTCGCTTCACCTTCTCATCGGATACATCCATGAGCTCTTAGCAATTGTTACTCCCACAACTGACCTTCTTCCTTTCTCTTGCCTTTCTTGGTAATCTGCTGATAGGAATGTTGTTGCTCTACTTTCTCTACTGTAATGCCTACTGCAGGCTTGAGCAAGTATCTGCTCTTAGCAATGCCATTGCTGCACATTATCTTCTGTAATGCTTGGTGCAGGCTTGAGTGAGTTGCTATACTTGTATTGGCTACGTTGTTCAGACGAAAAGTTGTTGTTTATCATCCTTCTTTACTATCTTTAGCTTTTGAAAGGCCTTCTCCCATGTGATCTTGCTTACATCTGCATCTCAATTTAATCAGCTTGTTCATACGAGGATTTTGCAATAATCTTTGCTGCTTGATTAATCTCTTTAGTTGTGGGCCACTTTGGGGCAATGTCTACTTTCTTTAGAATTCTCTTTATTCGGATAGGGTTGCACTCCATGCCTCTGTGCTTTCTTTCATCCGCTTATATAACCTTGAAGTGTTTATTTGTTTCTACAATTCTTTCGCTCAATACAGGTGTTTGAAACCATTTCATAAATTCTCCACATATAGGGCCATTGTAGTTAGTGAAGCATTGTTGGTAACACAATATATGCATGTTGTGGATGCCATCCCTTTGCCACTGTTCATTGCAGACTTTCTCTAAATTAGTGCATGGCCTCAAGCAACTATGTTGGTGTTTGTGTGTGCACACACATGGCAACTTGCTGCCCTGTTTTGAAGAATTGTTATTTTATATCTATGCCAGATGACATGCTTCCTTTTATAGAGGCACAGTAAAGATTTAATGGGGTTGGCATGAGAGGATTGTATTTGATTGCAGGATGTTGATCTTGGTCAATTGCAGGATGCTGACTGTGTGATCAGCTCAGATTTTCACTCCATAATCAGGGTGGTCATTTCCTTGTGCACGTGAATGGCAAGCAATGGAGAACAAGCTCGTCAAGTACGAGCAAGGGAAGCTGGTGGTGCATCTAGTGTGCGCTCGGCCCCTGTGAGGAGCAATGCAGGTACTGCTGCTGGAGTGGGCAGCAAGCGGACCAAAGTATCTGTCAAGCGAGCAGCAAATGATGACAGCCAGCGCATGGCCATCACTGCCCCGGTCCAGCAGTCCAAGAAACGTGCAGCTTTAACTAATCTGACCAACCAGAGCAATACATCTGCAGGCATTCGGAACAATACAGGCATATCTAAAGCCCAAGTATGAGGTCCTTTTCTTGCAATGCACTTGAAGAGTGCATGAATATTTTCAGCACACTTGCTTGTATTTGGTATTGTTGATGCTTCTTTAGTAGTGCATGTCTCTGGTATTCTTTGTGAAGAGTCAATACTTCAACTTCAGCAGTGTGCCAGTCTATTTACCTACTACAGCATGTCATGATCTATTACATGCCCGTTTACTAGTGCATTTGCAGGTCCTAATGCATTTTAACATTTGATTTTGCTGAGACCGTCAGATATGACCTCATTGATATCATTACACTTGCTCAAGTCTAAGTATGGATCTGCTTTTATACTTTTTGAAAACAATTTCTGCATTTACTGTTCTATCAGATCAGATAACACTTGGGAAACTGTAACTCGTTTTTAGCCTAAATAAATGGATAGGTGATTGGAGGTTTAACCTATGTGTAGTCACTCATATAAGTGCAGCTAAGCATGGATCAAAGGTTGACCCCTACTTGAAAGAAGCAAGCCTTCACATTGGGCAAGGATCATTTACTCTCAGCCGGGTCCCAAGTAGAGTGAAGAATAAAAGAGTTTGAATGGCACTTGAGAGTAACTGCTATTGGAGGACCATATGCAAGTCTCTGCATCATGCACAACCATAGATCATATAAGCATGTGGCATCATTCATGTTGCCTGCATCTAATTTTGATGCTTGGTCCTCTTATTGTTATCAGGGAGCTGTTGGCAAGGGCAAAGCTCATGTGTTAACTGAATCCAAGCATGAAACTCCATCAGTTGACTCTTCTGTACCCTCAAATCAGAATAAAGCTGGGGCTTCTAATGTCGAAAACAATCCTCCAGCTGCAACTATAGTTAAGAATGATGAGAACTTGTTACCTGAAACAACCATTCTATCCATTCAAGCTAGCAAAGCTGAACCAGTGGACGTGATTGTCAAAGATGTTGGAGCTGAGGCCATTGCTGCTTTGGAGCAAGAAACTAAGCTTAATCTCTACATATCTAAAGAACCTAAAGGTCACGCTCTTCCTCATCATGGCCTGGTTCTTTTTAAAAAATAAGATGTAAACTAAAAAATAAAAAAACCATAATGTTTTTGTATAGCAACAAAAGTGTGAAGGCAGGCCCTCAGCTTGACACTCATTTTTATGCATTTTTTACACATAGAAGGATACCATATAAAGAGATTATTCTTAAATTAAATAGAAAAGGGGTGTGTATTATTTAAAATTTATAGATAAGGTTATTTTTAAATGAGCCTTGAATGCACTTGATATAGAGTGTTTACATCAAATTTAAGCATCACTTGGATTTGAGTTTGGCTTGCCAAAATAAATTTCAATGTGTGGGGTGTAGCACGTCAATCAAGCTAATCATATGCTGTGCTTCAAATGTAATCCTTGAAATTTGTCTTGACAGGTGATTCTTTAGACAGCAGCCAACCATGCAAGCATGCTTGTTCAAACCAAAAATACATGGACATTGATAGTAATCACAGAGATCCTCAAACATGTAGCTCATATGCTACTGACATCTATCATTATCTCCGCATTTCTGAGGTGAACCTTTAGGTTGATCACTTGACATAACAGTTCTCATGCTGTTATTTTCCAAATGCTGTTAAAAATATGCTTGAACTGTCAGTAAATTTTTCAATGAACTCCTGGCAGCTCAAGAGAAGGCCTAGCAAAGACTTCATGGATGTGGTTCAGCAGGATATCAATGCTAGTATGCGAGGCATTTTGGTGGATTGGCTTGTAGAGGTACATTGTCATGATTGTTTTTTGTTTTCTCACATGTCTTTTAGTAAATTGAGGCAAAAATTGATGTGTATGCCCCAGGTTGCAGAAGAATACAAGCTTGTTCCAGATACTCTCTACCTAACAGTAACATACATTGATCGGTTTCTATCTTCTAGAATGGTGAACCGGCAACGTCTGCAGCTCTTGGGTGTTGCGTGCATGCTGATAGCAGCGTATGTGCTTTGGGCATTTGCAATAAGTCTCTGTCCTCCCTGCTAAGAATATGACAAATTGAGTTACTCTTCTCAGGAAATATGAGGAAATCTGTGCTCCACAAGTAGAAGAGTTCTGCTACATTACAGATAATACGTACTGCAAAGATGAGGTTGGTTCAAAAAGCTCTTTGTGTCTATAATATGGATGTCTACTAATTATGTATGTACTATGTTTTGCTTCATCTATTTATGATTTCAGGTTTTGGAAATGGAGAGGCATGTTCTCAATCAGCTTCATTTTGAATTAACTGGACCTACAACTAAAACATTTCTGAGGTAAGTGAGTAGGCCAATAGTTGCACTTCTTTCAGCTGTAGGATGAGAAATCCTTACTTTTTTGTGCTTGCATGCAGACGTTTTCTGAGGGCAGCTCAGGCTTGCCAGAAGGTAATGAAGCGGAAATTTTTTCTCACATCATTGTTTGGATGCACATGAGAGTAATACATCTCTATTTTGGTTACAGAATCTCACCCTGCATATGGAGTTCTTAGGGAACTATCTTGCTGAGCTTACACTAGTAGAATATGACTTCCTGAAGTACCTGCCATCAATGATTGCTGGTTCTGCTGTATTTGTTGCAAGGTTCACCTTGGATCCACATGTGAGGCCATGGGTATGTGGCTTCTCATTAGTTAGAGTTGCTAACATTTCAAAATTGAGGAACAAAATGCGTACACGTCATCTCAAAAGTTGCTGATCTGTGTTTTCTTGGTATGTGAACTAGAGTTCCACACTGCAGCACTATACAGGATATCGGTCATCTGAGTTGAAGGAGTGTGTCCAAGCCATACATAATTTGCAGCATAACACCAGCAATTGCACACTGCCTGCAATCAGAGAGAAGTACTCACAACATAAGGTCAGTTGCTTTTGCAGAGTATAGCCTTTCAATATTTTGTAGATCTGCGGGTTGCAAACCTTTTTCAAGACATGCTGCTCGGGTCACTCGTGTGCAGTTCAAGTGCGTAGCAACGATTACATCTCCGATTGTTATTCCTGCTGAATATTTTGAGGATCACTACGATTGAGCAAGTTCACTCCATCAGTTGACACAATCTTGGAATTTTGCCAGCTTCCAAACCTGATGTATGATGCTTCTGTATGATATGTAATGCATAAAGAGAATCTAGGCTCTTCAGATTGATGTTTCTTACTTTCAATATTGGATTTCTGCTTCTAATGTACTGGTCAGTTGGAATGCTGGGTCGATACCCATCATCAGTGTAAGCCAGATTGTGCTGTTTTACAGCTCCGAGGGTTCCTGGAAAATGGGTTTCTTGAATATGCGAATAGCCTTCAGTTCCGAGTGTATATTTATCTGGATGGCAAGGGCTCTGCTAAGCTTAAGCCTGCTGAGAGGCTGCAAAAAGAGAATTCGATCTCTTCCCTCGAGCTTTCTATGTTCCTAATGTATGCTTCGATACTCGATCAATTGTAATTGATTCTTGACCCGAGTCTATTTGAATGGGTTTGGGCAAAAGGCTTTCTGAAACCTTTGATTATTTAGTGTTTCTAGTTAAAAGTTATATTATTGTAAACGAATGCGAAGATGTACAGCCTTAGATCCGGGGCAATAAGGCTTTGGTCTCGGAGACTAACTAGGTCATCCTGTGAGAAGGCTCATTTAAGAGCCCGGATGAGTGCCGGTTAGTTGCCATGTGCGAGTTTGCATACCAAAAGTTAAAAAGGGCAAGTTTGGAGCATTTGTGGCCTGACGTGCATTTTTGCTAAGGGGGGCCTTGTCACTATGCTTCAAAGAGCAATGGTGTTTAGACGTGAAATGCCATGGGATTCTTGTTGCTTATACTGGGGCATTTGTTGATGCTTGTGGGTGGGTGTATTGAATCGAGCAAAGCGTCATCCATCCCTATTATGGATTTGTAGCTTGGCAGCAAAGCTATAGTAGGTATTGAGGAGTTTGAGGTTTAAAATTGTTAATTGGACTTATCTAGATAGGTTAGTGGTGGAGGTGATGGTAAAATATAAGATACTAATGGTCAAGCGATCCACCAAACATGTCATGCAATCATTATAGTCAAATGTTGAGTATGTGTACCATCATGTGGACACATGTCACCATGTGGTCAAAATGAGTCTTGGAAAAAAAAAAATCATAAAAATCAACCACCCCAAATAAATTGTGTAATCTTTAGGTTCATGATTTGGGATGAAGTCTAGGTGTTTCAACTGCAAAGTTCAGATATTCATTGACATTGTCTATTTTCTTTGTCATTCTTGTGATAGTTGAAAACTTGAGATATGCTATCAAGCACAAGGGAACCATCTAGCATTGTTGAATTTCAATATGCATGGTGCACTTATGTTTTATTATCTCATGGTAAAATTGACTTTGAACCTTGATCTTACGTTTAATCTTGAAACTTTGCCTTGCAACCACTTATAGGTTCAAGCAAGTGGAGCTTTTTTTTTTTGGGGTTAAATGAATCTTTGATTTTTTGTACATTCTTGTTTTTTTCACATGCCCATTAGAGACCAACCTTTGCGAATAGAGTAATCCTTACACTTTTTACAAGCCTAGGGAAGAGCTAATGGTGTAAAGAAAGTAATCCTTGCACATTATTGTCACCCAATAGTCGAAAATCCTTCTTTATTCTAACAACTTTTCATTTAAAGTTTAATATATCTTTATGGAATATAAGAAAAAAGTGAAGATATTATCCAATGTCCATTAGCACTTTGCAAAATGCAAAACTTTCAAAAGATAAACTCTTTATGAGAAGATTTGTAAGGTTATCATTTGCATGGACCTTAGCAAGCTTAATGTGCTAATCCTTAAGAACCTTCTTGAAGTGATATTTTATCTCAATGTGCTTTGTCTTTGTAGGTTTCATGCCAATTGAATGACAATTTGACTAATGAAGTGCAATGCTTTTTGCAATGCTCAAGTCTCTCACTAAATAAGTTTGCCATATAGCTTTCTTGTAGATCTTAGTGGCTACAATATACTTTGCCTTAGTGGTAGATAAGGATGTCCATAATTGCAAAATTGAGAGACCTTGGAGATTGCACCATGCGTAAAAATAAAGATAAAAATCATAGGAGACCTTTAAGATTTTAGTTGTAAAATCAATATCTACACATCCTTTCTTTCACTCAAGTATATCATGATGCTCTTTATTATCTTTCAATGTCTCTTGCTAGAAGTTGTTACATACTTGCTAACTACTTTCATTGAATGGGTGATTTTTTAATGTGTAGTAGCAATCATAGCATACATAAGCTACCAATTATGGATGTATAAGAAACCTTGGCTATTTTGATCTTTTGCTTCTCTTACTTGGGGCTATTCTCTTGGTGAAGTTTCAATTATGGAGACAATGAGGTAGTAATATTCTTTTTTCTTTTCATATTGAAATGCTCTAATGTATTTCTTTTGAGACAAATAGTGTCTTCTCAATCTTGCATAATGTGCATACTAAGAATGTTGCTAGCATTTTCCAAGGTCTTCATCTCAAAGCTTTTATGTAATAGTTTTAAAAAAGCATTTATATCCATAACTTTCTAGCAATCAACAAATGTCATCCACATACATAATCAAGATCATAAGATTGCTATCCTTAGCTTTCCTAATATATAGATAGTAATCAATTTCACTCTTAGTGTACCCTTGAGATTGCATAAAAGCATTGAACTTATGTTACTATCCCTTGGGAGCTTGTTTCAAACTATAAGCTTTTAAGTAGCTTATGCATCAATTGCTCTTTATCTTTCATAATAGACTTCTCAAGTTATTGTATGTAAATATTATCATGTAAGTTTCCATGTAAGAAAATAGTCTTTATATCCATTTGAACCAACTCCATATTCTCTCTAGTAACCACAGCAAAATAGTATGAAGGGTGGTCATAAGAAGAATTCATCAAACTCAATCTCTTACTTAAATCCTTTGGCCACCAATCTTACCTTGTACTTAGGTAATGAATTAGATAGAGAAACCTTTAGCTTGTAGACCCACTTACATGGTGATGGTAGTGCATGTTTGACCTTAGGTAATGAAATTGACTTCGAAAGAGCATTCTTTTTCAAAGCATCCATCTCTCATCGTATAGCTCTCTACCACTTATGATTGTCATCTCTAATAATAGTATGTGCACAACAAGAAGGCTTGCCACAATTTGTGACCATAATAAACTAGAGATAGAGTATATCTATGTGGTGATCTAGAAATCCTTGTAGATATGTACAAAACTAGCTTAATAGGAGCCTTTGATTATTCCACTTGTCTATTTGGTAGACATGAGATTGTTCACTATCTTTTGGCACTCTCACCTCAATATTTATTAGTGGTTGCCCATCCTCTTGAAATACCACTATATGGATCTTAACCATTTTGATAGGATACTTATGCATCTTATCCTCAATAAAGATATCATCATGGTTGTGTACTATCTTCTTTAATTTAGGATCCTACAAATGATAACCCATTTTAGTAGCTCCTCCCTAGCTAAGAAAAATGCATTTCCTTGGACATAGAAACAAGCTTACTCCACTTCCCTCTAAGTAAATGCATAAATGTCTCAACCAAAAACATCTATTGTATCTTGCCATCCAATGGTTGCTTGTTGATCAAATGCACTACAATCTTTATAGCTTTAGTCCAAAATCCATCAGTGAGACCAGTATTAGAGAGCATACTACAAACCCTTTCTTGAATGGTCATGTTTAACTTCTTAGCCACACCATTTTGAGCCGGATTCTTAGGAGCAATCAACTCTCCCTTGATACAATGACTTGCACAAAAGATCATAAAGGTGTGCAAGGTGTACCTTCCACTATTATTGGTCCTCAAGTACTTAAGCTTCTTGCGTGATTGATTCTTTACAAATGCTAAAACTTTTGAAATACATCTAACATATCACTTTTCTTAAGAAGAGGATAAGCTCAAACCTTGCTCGTGGCATCATCTATATAGAATTGACAAAGTACAATGCTCCACCCAATGAAATTGTGAGCATTGACCCACACAAATTACTATGAATCAAATTAAGACATTTTAATCTTCTACTTTTGTTACATCTTTTATGTGACATTCTAGTTTTCCTTTCAAAGGGATTGCTCATAAAAAGATAATAAAAATTTAGAGATCGAAGATAATGCAAACTGCACAAAGATTTCATTTCAGAGATTAACATGTGTTTCAAATAGTAATTTTATAAAGAAATAAATGGCTACAATACATGATCACTAAAGATCACCCTATAACCATTATCATCAAGTTGTCTTATTCTAATCAAACTTTTTGTCAAGTCCAAAACATGCAATGTATTCAGTAAGACAAAAGTAGATCCATTTGGAAGTGAAATGTATATTCCCAATGCTTATAATGCTACATGCATAGTTATTTCCAAGACAAATGCATCCTCTCTTTTCAACATCATAAAATAGAGAACCACTCTTTATGTGGGCTAACATGAAACAATACTCAAAAACCCAAAAGTCTATTTTAAGACATGTAATTATCCATGGCAACCAAGAATGTATCATGTAATGATGATACATACAAAACATCACCATCAACACTATTGCATACATTTATCTTCTCTATCTTTGCCTTGTTTTCCTCTTCCTCTTTGCCATTATCTTTATTTGCCTTTTTTCTTTTGCTTGTTCTTCTACTTGTAGTAGTCCTTTTTTTATGTGGTCCTTCTTGGTACCACAAAAGAAGTATTCTACATCCTTTTTACTACGTGACTTACTTCTTAACTTGTCTCTCTCACAAGAGTTCCCCTTAGCATTTGGCCTTCCTCTCACCATAAGTGTAGTGAAGCCCTTTAACCTTGCATTATTCTTTCTGTTCACCTTCTTAATGAGAAAATTGCTCATTATTAGCACTCACTTGTTGCGCAGTGTGGAGTACTAATGGTAGTCTTGAAAGTATTCCAACTCTCAACTAAGACGAACTTTGAGAGTGTGAACATAATAATGGAGTATTCCAACTCATCCAATTCCTCCCATATATATATATCTATGTTCTCATTCTTAATTCCATTACATTCCATTACATTCCATTACATTCCATTACATTCCATTACATTTCATTGGTTTCATTTTTTGTTTTTGGACTAATACATTGTATATTTGCTCTTTCCAATATAAAAAGTTTATTCCATCAAGGTTTTCAATATTGAACAATGCACACCAAAGATAGTAAGATGTACCCAACTATAAGCTCAAAATAGACCAATGGACTATAAACGAAGTGTTCCACAAGGTAAATAACAACTATTCAAATATCAAACTAGCATAAAATTAATGAGAAAATAATAATTTCGCACTCTTAAAGGCATATGAATTTTTTGCAAGCTTTTTCAAGTATTTTGGCTATCTTCTAAGCATAAAATAGCCATCGAAGACCAAGTATAAGCAAATTGCCTTCACAAATCAAGTTTAGCCTATATAATCTTAGCAAGAAGAGTGTTTGCCAGCATGGTAAATCGTTCAAGATGAAAAATCCATAAAATCTCTATCAAAGCCAAAAAAAATTCAAGAGCCTCTGAGTGCGAGCTATTATAAGTGTTGTATCCAAACTAAAATAGCTTTATTCTATGTAAAAGAGAATAAAAAACTACACAAAATCAACTCTACGATTATCTACATCTATAGCTCTTGTCATACTCTGTTTTGAGCTACATGACATCTCAATTCAATATTGGATGCAAAAGTTACGATTAAATCTTTGAAGTGCTATGTATTCTTACTTTTTCCTCTATTGTACATGTATTTAGCCAAGCTATTTTGCATCAATTCAAGCCACCAATACTTGCCTAAATGCAAAGCTTCACTCCTTGCTCCAAGCACGAGCTCACATGAACAATGACCACCACTTTGATATCAGTTGAGAGGGAAGCAATGGTGCACAAGAGAGTTATGCAGGTACAAAATGGATAGTACCCTTATTCTTTGTTATCTTCACCTATATATGACTATCTAATGTGTACATATCCAAGGGGTGCTTGCTTGTGGCTATAGGCCATTTGCATTTATTTCAACACTTTCCACATAGCCACCATCACATCAATGGTGGATTTAGTCATATGCCTATTGATTGCCCTATTCTTTCAGAAGGACAAAATGCAAAGCAAGTAATCCCTATAACTATGCTCCCCATGTAATAAGATAATTGCAATACTAGTTAACCCCTACACTCTAAACAAACCCTATAGACATAACATTTGTACCCACCGCTAGCACACCATTGCAATCTCACATGTCATGAGCAAGCTCTTACACCATTTATGCAACTTGTACTTCTTGTCCAACACTTTTGTTGAACCATAAATGTTTCATTTGCACAAACAAGGAAGCCATCAGATACACGTAAGAAAACTATAAGGCACATGTTAAAAAACTTATGTCATTTGCACGAATAAGGAAACCATCATACACATGTAAGAAAGTAAGGCACATGCTAAAAAACTTGTGAGATACTCACCTAGTTTGCTTATGGATTCTCTAAGACACTCCCCCACCAAGCTATCGATGAAGTACATCACATAGTATCTACAATCAAGGGTCTTGGGCTGCACTAGTACTTATATGGCCTAAATCTTCAATCTGGCATAGTCCTTGAACTTCTCAAGCTACACTAAACTCTTCAAAGCACTATACATGCATAGAACCCATCAAGCATAAAAAAGATTGAAATGGCTAAACATTTTGACAAAAAATATTTAATATAATTACTTGTCAAGAATAGAGCAATATTCCATTGAGGGTATCATCGCCCTCATTGAGTGTAGGTACAAAACACATGGAGATGAAGGCACCTTTAGCAAGCCATGCTCCTCTAGTTGACAATAATAAACAATGACCAGTGACCCTTGCACATTCCACCAATGTAAGGGAAAAAATGCAATACAAATGTTCACTAGGCTTATAAATTAAATGCATGGGCAATAGTTATTGATGTATGCATAAGTAGCAAGAAAATAAATTTTGTAACAATGTCAATAATACCAATTTAAAAAAAAGCAACTTTCTTGATGTTAACTGTCAGACAAACAAGGTGGAAAATTTGGAAAAGCTAAAGCAGAAGACAAAGGCCAAGGGAAAGTGAAACGGAAGACGAAGGTGCGCCAAGAAAAATTTAGAAACACAAGAAGAGTAGAAAAGTCCTAAATAAGGGAAAAAGGCGCACAAGGAAAAGCGTAAGTCAATACTTTTGTAAAAGAGCACAAGTGCATCATGATTTAATTCAAGGAGGGTCGGGCTCTCACCCGTGCAATTTGTAAATGTAGATGGGCGGTGGAAAGGAAGCTAGGAAGATAGAAGGACAATGGGAAAAAGGGCCTAGGCCACGGTCGGCCATGTAAAAAAGGGGATAAGGGGATGACCGCCCAAAAGGAATTTAGGGTTTTGTATATAAAGTTGTAAAGTGAATGAGAAGCTCATTCTTGTGTGTGGCCAAAAGTGCGTCTCCTCTTCTTCTTCATCTTCTTCTTGTTTGCTTGCTTGAGCTTGTGCTTGAGAGAGGGAGTGTGAGAGTGTGAGGGTGAGGGACCGAGGAGGAGAAGCTCTCCATCTTCTCCTCTCTTCTTCTTCTTCTTCTTCTTCTCTTCTCTTCTCTTGTCTTGGCTCGCGGCTATGGAGCTTGAGGATGGAGCTTGCTTGAAGCTTGCACTTGGATCGTGGAGCTACCAGAGTGTGTGGAAGAGGAGGTAACTCAATCGACATGGAGGTAAGCTCACTACACTCGTAGATATGGATGGCGCGTTGGTTATGTGAGAGGTAGCCATAGTGCTTGGCTTGGAACGCTTGAAACAATAAGCGGTCCATGGATCTTGGCGGTTGAGCGAAAGCTCCCACATTTTGGTTCCGTTTGCCGGGACCAACAGATTCAAGCCTTGAGCGCTTGCACGTTTCGAATTGAGCATTGAAGCAGGGTTTTTCCCAAACCGGTGCTTGAGGTAGATAGGTAGGAAGCGAGGGAGTTTGAAGAGGTATTCGATCTCCTTAGCAAGTAGGTTTTTGTTAATTTGGACTTGGGAAAGCATGATGGAGTAGTGTAGATGTTTTCCTTATAGTTTTTTCTTGCATTTGGAAAGGATAGGAGAAAAACGTTGGAGCAAACAGTAGGGTTTTCTGTTGCTATATAACAGGCTGAAATAGGGAAAAGAAGAGCAAGAAATGAAATTTTGGGTTAAATGTTAGTAAGGGAAGCAAGACTAAGGTGAGTGTAGACCTAGACAAGGTGATAAGGGGCCAAGAGTGGCAAGAAAGGCCACATTGTGCATTGCAGGGTTTTAGGAGAGCAGGAGAGAGGAAGAAAGCTTCATTGAGTGGATCCGCTTCAATCTGCCATCCGGGAGTTATTTACCCAGCCCAGGTAATTCCACATCTTTAATTGCATGAGTAGGTTGGATTTGGAGCTGCTCGACTAGTAGGACGGCCTCCATTACTCGGCGCGACGAATTTTTTGAAGTCCGATGAAAAAATGTGTCGCATTCGGCCTGTCCGAGTGACCGTGATTCTGGGCCGAGTCCCAGAATCGGCCCTCGGCCCTCAGACAACCAGACTCGGACTGGCCGAATTTGACATTCGGACCAATTACATTCGGCCCTTTCTACTTGGCCCTCGGACGGGCCAAATCGGGGACTCAGCCCCCCTGCAATTCGGACCTATTGGGCCGAATTTAGATTTTTTCAAATTTTAACCTGAAGATAGTGAAACTAACCGAGAGACCATATAGTGCCAAAACCATATCATAGATTGATCAGAGACCCTAGAACCTCAATGGGCCAATCTAGCCAATGAGGGCAAAAAGGCCACACTGCAAAAACACGTATGTGTTGCATTTGGACTGTATTTAGCCAAAGCAGAAATCAACAACATCAAGCTATAACTGCGAGGATGACTAGATATGATAGTCCTGACGATAGATGCACCTTGAATAGCACTGCACAGACGATCCAAGACATCAGTGGAAAATCCACATCTGGTTGTGTAGTTGGGGACCCAAGGGCATTTGTTAGAAGGCTTAAATTTATAAGCCAAGACATAGTACCACATGCTTATCTTAGGGTCAAACTCACCACGAAAAGAGCTCACACCGACTAATGCAACTCTTAGCCCTTACGGGGGACACCCACAAGCACTCATAGAGAAGTGCAAAATCCTTGCGACAATTGAAACTGAAAGCTTGCTTATCCTATTTCATGTTCCTCCAAATAGTGCTAATTGCGGGAAGGAAACCCTCCTAGGAAGACCCTTCAAAAAGGCGACCAAGTGTGAGGTCGACTATGTAGCACAGGGATACACCTGACACTAGGTATGAGCATAGTCACAACCTTTAGCAAGGGTGACCTCATCAAACCTCGAGGGAAAGGCAAGGAAGGTGCTGACATAACATTCAAGCTTGCTAATGAGAGCAAGGACTTGTTGGAAGAGTTGATACAAGCACATGTCAAACAACAAGAACCAATGAGTGAGGCCATGCCTGAAACAAGAAGGTCAGGAGACAATGCCAAGGACCGCCTTTGGACTTACAAATATCGTAGAAGACCCCAAAAGAAGCCCAAGCCTTATAGACGAAGGCATTGATGGAGGGTCAACACAACACCGCGATGGATATCCAAAGCGTTGGTATGTGCTCAAGGGTATTACGCAGGTAACCGATGGATTTGGGTACCAAAACCTCTTGCTAAACCTCCTCTGTCGATTGAAGGCTAGATCGTATCAAGAGCAAAGAAGCATAGGAGGAGATTTAAACGAAAGACCAAGTCTCGAGTCAAAAACATTGGAGTGACCGAGCCCATTACGGTCGAAATCAAGAAACCAAACGGGACTAATCGGAGGATAGATCCTCAGCCTAGCATGCTTGACAAGCAGATATCAAATGTAATCATTGAGGATACACAAAAGCCACTAGTGCCCAAGGAGCCTTTGATTCCTCAAGAGGATAACACACATCATACACAAAATTGCTCATGGCAAGGTTAAATGCTCAACAAAGCAAATGGTAAAATCATCTAACAGCCACAAGCAAATCTTCCAGCCAATGTTGGAGCCACTTAGGAGTCTCAAGTCTCCTACACCCTCTTTCCCTAAACGGACACAGGACGCACAACATCAGTCATCAAGTGTAGCTGCTCAATCCCAATCTCTATCTCCATCTAAGCTTCCAAATGTCCAAGAGGTGGGACATGACACCATCTGTAGCTCTCGGCCCAAGGACATGCATGTGCAACCTAATGTGACTAGATCAACACATGCTTGATCTACACAAGTGAATGCTTGATCTACTAACAGTAGCCTGTCCACCGAAATAGCTGCTACTACTTCTAATCAGGGTTCACAATAGTCACAATCCCTGGCCATGACAATGCTCCTTGTGGAATGTGTCCTTAGTAGTTCACCTGTGGAGGAGGTACCGCAACCAGCATCCTTGATAACTCTAGCACTTCCAAAGTGCTTGTGCAACCTAATGTGACTAGATTAACACATGCTTGATCTACACAAGTGAATGCTTGATCTACTAACAGTAGCCAGTCCACCGAAATAGCTGCTACTACTTCCAATCAGGGTTCACAATAGTTACAATCCCTGGCCATGACAATGCTCCTTGCGGAATGTGTCCTTAGTAGTTCACCTGTGGAGGAGGTACCGCAACCAGCATCCTTGATAACTCTAGCACTTTCAAAGTGCTTAAAGCCTAGGCTGGAGGAATTAAATAGAAGGGAATTGGTTGAAGAGCTAGACTCTCCAAAAAGAGAGGCAGTTGTACCCTCACAACCTAGCGAGGCTACAAGTACATCAACGATTGACCTAGTTCAAGGTTCGACGTCTTCAAGGGATACACCTCGATTGCCTAAGAAAAAGAAGAGAAAAGAAAGAAAACAACAATGACAATTGCAAGTGGCTGTAGACCCCAAGAAGATTGAAACCAAGAGTGCCGAAGAGCTGAGGAATAAAGCATCGAGACCATCCACCAATGAACCCATTGATGTCTCTCCTAATAGCGGTGAGACCTCAGACACATCCATGTATTTTGAAAAATCAAAGCAGCCGCTACCATCAATGGTTGCTTGCAACACTCAATCCACCGACAACAGAACTCGCATTGACCAATCAAGAGTGGATATAACACTGTCACAACAGGGTGACAAATTTATACTAGTCACATCTAAGGCGAACCATGACGCAATAACAAAGCCTCAGGGGAAATATGGAAACCCTGAGAGCATAAGCAACCCTAGCATTGACCAATCTTGCTCATCTAGGCCTAGGCCCCCAGCTATGCTAAAGCCTAGGGAAACTCCTAGAATCTTGTATGAGATAGCAATCGAGCAAGCCCTTGTTGAACATAGAAGTGTCACAGAATGCTTAACTGAGTTGGATGCTAAGCTCAAAGTATTCGCACGTGTCTATGTCTTGGCAGACATGGGCGCATTCCCTAAGGAGCAGCTTGAAGAATACTTGCCATTTCCCCTATCATGGGAAGAGCAAGAACATCTTGACGAGCACTATGACAAGCTTCTGCATGAATGCATGCGACTCACCTCTGACGAGGAAGTCGACAAACTACGCTTAACTGTAACATTCAATGATGTGCTCTGCCAACCAAATCTCTTAGGGATAGAGCAACTAAAGCGACAATCGGAGGGTCAAAGTCAATTTGAGAAATGTTGGTTTGAAAATTGTGTTGTAATGGCCAAACTAGGAGCCCAAATCATGACATTCTCAGACGAGTGATTGGCCAAATGGCGGTCTCAAAGAGACCCAACCTATGTGGCACCAACTTCTTTTCGAGTGCTAACTGCCATTCGGGGTGCGGACTTAGCTGGAACTAGCCAAGATAACTCTTTGGCTGATAAGGTTCTCACTGAGGAGGAGCTACATGTTGCATGTAGACTCAGACAAGGTACCATGATACTTGACATTGCAAAATACGTGATGTTATTAAAAAGGCTACCACGAGTACTGGATGCGTGTGCCACACTCCAATACAATCCTAAGTTCTACAATTGGTTTTTATCCTCGTGAAGTGACATGGATTCGTAAACATGTATATAAATAAACAATGAAATTTGTGACCTTGTATAGATAATATCAACACATACAAGCAATGATAGTCAAGCGCAGGGAGAAGAGTTGGGTTTGATAGACTAAGCTCCTTAGGTCCTCCTCTCACCACACATTTAGAAGTCGTGTGACCATTCCTGCCTCCAATCGGAGGGCATGCAACCCTGATTATCGCCATAGGAAGCCTTGACCAACATCTCTAATGGTGTAGATGGGGCATCGTCCCTTTCTATACACCTTTCCCCTTTTTCGGTCAATCCTTCCAGGGATGAGCCCTGCTCCACTCCATGACAACCACTCTGTGCAACTTAGCATAAGCCAATATTTGCTAATTGTTGGAGGCAAAACGAACATCAACAGGGGGCCATCCCTCTATAACAAACACTGCATGCCTCACCTCTCCCCTCCTCGTCATATACACTTGATAACCCACCGTATAATCCCTTCCATGCGAATAGTTTTATCCTGCCTCAGTGCCTAATCCTTGGTTCACATTTTGCAGGTCCCCCTAAGGTAGCAGCCATGGACCACATAGTGCAGTTGACATGCAAGGAAGCTCTCCGCCGTCAGAAAGAGCATAAGGCACTAGCGCCCCCACCAGAATGCTACGTGCCTACTCTAAAAAGGTATGTCCCGAAAAGAGGCCCTAAACGACATCGCCCAGGACGCAGGCCAGAAATCCCCCAAGCCAAGAGGACGAGGGCTCAAGGGAGCACACGAGGTGTGGCAACACCAGCCGCGCAGGCTCCCACCAGACGCTTGGGCACCGGGTGCTTGAAAGAGGAGAGGGCAGCTCGAGACAAGTAGGAATTTGACGCATTGTTTAAAAGCATTTTGGAAACAGTTGCGGCCAGGGACTACACCATCCAGGTCCTAGCCAACATCTTCCCCGCCCAGCCTCACAAGAGCCCCTCACAAGCACAGCCTCAGTTGCATGACCACTTGGACTCGCCCCGCCTCACGCAAATAGAGTAGCCCCTATGATATATAAGCAGCTTAACAAAGGCCATCTTGCCATAACTTTTTGTATTTAAATGGTTAAAGGGGCAAGCTCCCCACCTGTATACGCTTTCCTTACCTATTACTAATATATGCCACGTCTTTAACAAGCACTGGAATATGTATCGCAATCAGCATCATAGGATTTTGATAAAGTAATATCTTGACATGATTGCATCTGTTCGTTGTACTTGATGCATGCGACTTGCATATACTCTCATGAAGTGGCAAGTGGATGTAGGACGATGCAGGTCTTCGTGCGAATGTGTGCAATGCTTAAGTCATCGCAAGATCACCAATCTCACAAAGAGCCGCGAAAAAGCCATGCTGCCGAAAGCAAAAATCACCCTTGCGAGTGCCCACGTCGCATGGCCCAAAGCATGATCTTAACCACTTCCTATTTCTGGGTTACACTCTATGCCGGCACTCATGACAGCTGTTACCCCAATTGTACTAACATCGCACGTTCCAAAGAGGGTTGCACTATCTCAAAGTGTATCTACCTATCTCAACGACTGCTTCTCTAACAACGAGGCTAGGGCACAATCATCACTGTAATATCCATTTCCTGAGCCTTCGAAGCTTGACATTTCCTAACCCATTGAAGGCTAATAGCCTCAATATATTGCAATAGTTGTACTTAAGCAAGTCCAAAAAAAAAAGAGACAAGAGAAGAGAAATAAAGAAAGAAGAAAAAAGCACAACAAAAAGAAGTGAAAAAGAAAACGGAAAAGGAAAAAAGAAAAGAAAAGAACGAAAAGATACGAAGCACCCACGATCACAGAACAATGCCTAGGGGTCCTCAAATTAGGTACATCCAGTGACCTTGGTCAGCTGGGTCCGTCCCTAGTCCCCTAGCCCTTTAGCATCACCCACAATTGTTTAGGGCACATCAAGGGCAGGACATACCTAGGGAGCTTGTCTCGCCTATGGTTAGACTTGTCACCCTGACCCATTTACGCGATTCCCTCTTGCACTCTGCCTTAATACCATTGCAATCAATTGTGGTAAGTACCGCACGAATGGCCATGGAAAGTACACCGTCCTCATCAAGCAAGTCCAATAGCTCCCAGCTACCAAAAGTGCGGTGTCCCTGTGTTCAATTATGCTACATCGTGCAGTCACAATGCAAAGGATGTCTCATACACCTTCACTGTACTTCTCAACATGGACAACTTTGCTTCATCCACACATTGTTATGAGAAACCAGCCCGCGGTCTTCTAACTATGTAATATCAAAGTATGCACGCGCACTCATATAATATCTGCACCGAAATATTTACACAATTTGGGTTCTCAAGTGCAGGACAATACTCTCAGCTTGCTTAGAGTTTGACCTGTCTTCCAAACTAATTGAACTATGTCTTGAGCACGATAGAGAAGACTAGCACTACCCCTAGGGAGAGACCACCTATGAGAGGTTTTCAATTGCAAGTATTGAAGACTCCAACAACAGTGTCATTCACTCTTCATTTGAACTCTTATCCTTTATCATCCTACAAGCCCGCCAATAATCGTCATGTGCAGAATCCCCAACAAACCAACACTTGTGCTGGACATCAGTGTAATCCCCAACAAAGAACAACCCTACCACCAGCCACCTAGGCCACCAACGTGCCCCCAATGACCTTCCTCCACACCACCACCAACACTCCTCCACGACAACCACCGATGTCCCTTCCACCCACGTCTTCAGTGCACGCCAAAGCCTACTACCTACAATGGTGAGTGCCATGGGACTGGCACTCGTCTAGGAGGGGGGTAATGTTAATCGTCAGATGAACAAGGTGGAAAATCTGGAAAAGCTAAAGCAGAAGACAAAGGCCAAGGCAAAGTGAAACGGAAGACGAAGGTGCGCCAAGAAAAATCTAGAAACACAAGAAGCGCAAAAAAGTCCTAAATAAGGGTAAAAGGCGCACAAGGAAAAGCGCAAGTCAATACTTTTGTAAAAGAGTGCAAGTGCATCATGATTTAATTCAAGGAGCTAGGAAGATAGGACAATGGGAAAAAGGGCCTAGGCCATGACCGGCCATGTAAAAAAGGGGATAAGGGGATGACCGCTCAAAAGAGACTTAGGGTTTTGTATATAAAGTTGAAAAGTGAATGAGAAGCTCATTCTTGTGTGTGGCCAAAAATGGGTCTCCTCCTCTTCTTCTTCTTCTTCTTCTTCTTCTTGCTTGCTTGCTTGCTTGAGCTTGTGCTTGAGAGAGGGAGTGAGTGAGGGTGAGGGACCGAGGAGGAGAAACTCTCCATCTTCTCCTCTCTTCTTCTTCTTCTCTTCTCTTCTCTTGTCTTGCTCATGGCTATGGAGCTTGGAGCGTGGAGCTTGAGGATGGAGCTTGCTTGAAGCTTGCAATTGGATCGTTGAGCTACTGAGTGCGTGGGAGAAGAGGTAACTCGATCGGCATGGAGGTAAGCTCACTACACCGGTAGATATGGATGGCGCATCGGCTATGTGAGAGGTAGCCATTAGTGCTCAGCTTAGAAAATTTGAAACAATAAGCAATCCGTGGGTCTTGGTGGTTGAGCAAAAGCTCCCACAATTGACATGAGTGATCGACAATCTCCTTTAGGACTTAAGGGCCCCACATCAGATCTACAATGTAAATCTGACACATAGGGAATCCTCTAGTAGCTCATACTCTAGCCACAACAAGAATAGGCTCATCAAGTGCACAGATACCTTAGTCAATGTCACTCGTGAATCCATGAATGTATGGTACACCTCATACGTAAGTGTGTCCCTCCTTGATACGATGTGCACCACGTAGGCAATGGAGGACTAGTAAGAGGTGGAGGAGCAAGGCTTGTGGAGGAGCATTTATACATAATGCGCCCCTGTAAGACGCTTCGTGTCAACAAAAATGACACAAAATCCCATTACCCCCCAGGAGTTACTTCAATTGTCAGGGTTACTAGTTTTCCCTTGAGATTCACACAATGAGTCTTTGGCATCAATCCTTCGATTACTATGTTATTAGTTTTCCATTGAGATTTGCATGATGAGCCTTCATGATCAATTTGAGCACTTTTAGGGGATAAATCTCCATGGAACATAGTGATTAGGCAATTTTGTCATTATGTTCCATGGAGATTTGTCCCCTAAAAGTGTTGGGATCAATGATGAAGGCTCATCACATGAATCTTGAGGGAAAACAAGTGACCCTGGAAATCAAAGTAACTCGGTGTGAATTTTGCACTATTGTTTTAAGTGATTAATTGCACCTTAGGTTCCACGAAAAGTTGAAGTTGACTCCCTTGATAAAATAAAATGAAGAGCCCCTCCATGTCACAAAATGATGTCATCTCTCATGTGTGACAGAGAGCTAGGTAGAACCACCTAGGGGTAATGGTCTCTCGGTTACTCATTTGGTCTTACTTCTCCACCATCTTGTTGCTCCTCCACTACCTACATGCATGATTACCCCACTATCTTCTCACTCCTCTATTGCCTACCTATGTAGTTGCTCCACCATTTGGCTACTCCTCCATTTCCTACCTACACGATTACTCCTCCATCATTTGCTTGCTCCCAAAATATATACTTGTGCTTGTGTTCCTCAACCAATTTGAGGTTCCTCCACTGACTTTCTACACACATGTCCTTCTACCTATGGCTATTTGCAAATGGAGTTGGATGTCTGATGGAGGTTGTTTGCACTTTCATAGGCATGTCTTCTTGAACTTGTGCTTCTACATGTGCCCCACTATCTTCTCGCTCCTCTATTGCCTACCTATGCAGTTGCTCCTCCACCATTTGCTTGATCCCAAAAGATTTACTTGTGCTTGTGTTCCTCAACCGATTTTGGGTTCCTCCACTGACTTTCTACACACCTGTCCTTCTACCTATGGCTATTTATGAATGGAGGTGGACGTCCAATGGAGGCTGTTTGCACTTTCATAGGCATGTCTTCTTGCACATGTGCTTCTCCACTATCTTGCTGTGCATGCACTTTTACATATGCAAGCATGGACATGTGATGGAGTTCAACATGTGACCAAGGCAGATATGTGATGGTCGTGGACATGCAAACATGGACGTGCTTGAAACTAGGTACCTCTCTCTCTCTCTCTCTCTCTCTCTCTCTCTCTCTCTCTCTCTCTCTCTCTCTCTCTCTCTCTCTCTCCCTCTATCTTTTCTGGGATATATGCATAATGACCTGATTGGCATAAAAATGGAACCCATTGAACCAAGCCACGATCAAGCTTGTGCAAAGTTTGCTATCTTGCATGCCCATTGATGTTGCATATCCTTGCATGCATAGTCCTATGTGGAGCTAAAGTTAAGCTTGACATGGACCATTGGGCATGATATGGGTTTGCATTTCATTCATGGGCCATTGTAGGCCATTCATAGGGTAGGGGAAATTTAAGGACCTTTGTGCATGTTTAGGTTTTCCTTGTGAGATACTATGGATTCGAAAGGATTTTCCAAGTTGCAAGGGTTCCTTTGGGAACTAGACACATGCCTTGTGAACAATATAGATTAAAAAGGTTTTTGGAAGTTGGAAGGGTAGAGCTGGGAATAAGATAGATGCCCTCAAAATCAGATAGATCGGAAGGGTTTTTCAAAGCTCCGAGGGTTACTCTGAGAATCAAATAGATGCATTGGCAATCAAACAGACCTTATTGATGCAACAGGTTGGCCATGCTATGGCACACTGACTAGCTTATCAGTGTGCATCCTTAGGGCACAAGTTTTGAATAATTCATGTAGAAGGGGGGGAGTAGACATAGCTCACATAGGCTCTGGTAGGCTTCATTTTTCTACTTTTATACAACTTTCTATTGCTTTGTCAAGCTTGAACCCATTAGCCATTTTTCAACAAATCTATGACCAAGTTTAGGACTTATGATTGGGGAAACAAATTCCCCCCTTGCCATAGTGACCATGGGCTGTTAACATGTGACAAATGTTGCTAGTTTGGTGCATAGAAAGATATGAAATGCTAGTCTCATGGACACCAATCTTTTGGTAGTCTATTGTTGCAAATGTCACTTGTCTAGCTCTAGAATTTTGCACTAGGTTGGGGTGAGCACAAATTTCAATGCTTATTGCAATTAGATCAAGGTTGTGGTGGTTGAGAGAAATAAGTGTCACCCTAGTTTCTTTGTTACATGTATTTGAATCTAGTTTCTAGCATTTTTTAACTCTCAATTTCCATGCATCTATTATTATTATTATTCAAGTTGGTTCCCAAATATATATGTGTGATTTGTTGTATGGAGGTCTAATAGTAGCACTACACTCTCCACAATGTTTCATGTTAGATTTGTGTTTCCTCTTGCTAGATGTAGATCATCCACCCCCACTATCGCAACATCCTCCATGTGTTGTGATGCACCATTGTGCATTGATACCTCCTCATTGTCTACTCCATGGCAATAAAGGGCAATGTTCTTTGCCTTACAAACAATGAAGCACACATACATATTTGGCAACTAGCTTGAATAAGAATAATATATACATGGAAATTGAGATGCTTGAATAATAGATGCATAAATCTATTCTAAAGTGCTTATATGTATGATCTTGATGTAATGTCTATTATTTCAAACTTCAATGAATATAATTATGTGATGTATTATGTATAGGTACATTCACAATAGAACCTAATTTAGGCATAGGGCCTTTCATAAGAGAAGGCTTGATTGCCCATACCTTAGGCAAGTGATACATTTTTCCTTTGTCATTGTCATTTTGGGTATATTTGTGGTTTTTATCATAGTTCATAGGTGTGTCTATCTAGAGAGACACTTATGAAACTTGGACTTTTCATCCTTCTATAAAATTATCTCTGGCGCTCAAGGAGTCTCATTTTACCTCTTTCTTTCTTCTTTTTCTTTTATTTATTGATTGCTCTAATGATATGATCATGAAACCTATTGAAAAGTACTTATATGTGGGTTATATATATTATGAGTAGCACATAATGTTTATTATTTCAAGTATATATAACATAATGCTTATGTTGTTGCTACTTATATTGAAGCATTGCTATTGTATAGTTATGATGTTTTAAGTGGATTATCCATTGATATTATGACATATGAGCGTTTAAAAATTTCATTTTACTTGACTTAATTGAGACTCTCTTATGGTACTTTTCATCTATATATTTTTCCTGTCATTTGACTAGCATAGAAAAGAGAGCAACATGAAAAATAAAAGGAAAGCGAGTAAGAAGATAGAGAGGGAGAGGTATGGAAAGAGATATAGAAGGAAGAGTGAGATCGAGGGTCGTGCCCATGGACATTCATTGTGTCTTCTCCTTCAACAAATTCTCTTGCCATCCTACTTCTCCCACTCTAAGCTTAAACCCCAACCTTGTATCTCATCTCTTGATAAAAATCCCATCAAACATACTCTCTTAAGCCAAACTTCTCTCTATATGACCCAACATGGAAACTTTCGATGCTCAAAATAGAAGCATCATCTTGCTACCTAGATTGGGGATGAGATGAAAGGTTTCTCACTAGTAAAATGAAGACACAAGAATAAGAGTCATGACTTAAAACTCAAGTGGAACCTGTGTTTGTAAGCCTAGGCTTAAATTAAGACTCATGCGCAACTATATGTCATCATGCTACTTATCGCATTTAAAGGGAAAGTTTTAATTGTTTGTGGATACTAAGAAATAAATGATCCAAAATAGGTTATGCCAAGACTAGCACCAAATGTGAGAGCCTCTTTATAGGGAATTGTTATATGCTAGGAGGTGCAAAGGAGCTAGGGGGATTTTGTCCATAATTCATTGGCTGTGCTAGGACTAGCTTATCCCTAATGAGCCTAGGTGATCTCCCAAAAGGCTTCGATGCTAGCTAAGGGTGGACTTGGTGGTTTATTTTAGCCTTTGAGTGCAGTTTAAATATGGATTGGAACAATTATTAGAATAAAAATAAAATAGTAAATTTAAATAAACATCTTATTTTTCAAAAGGATTGTTTTCCTTTATATTGAAGTTTGTACCTAACTTACATGAAGGAACATTGTTTAATACATTAATTAACAAAGTTGTTTTATATCTTGAACTAAATTGTGTTAGGATGAAATTAAAAATACTCCTCAAGGAAAGTGGGTGGTTAGATCCTCGATGAGTCTTTCCTATAGTAGGGTGGTCTTGGTTAGCTAAGAGGCCTCCATTAAAACTCGAACACTAGATTAGGTAAAGCTAGAAGGAATGAATGTTGATTGTCCTAGTGTGTCATTCTACATCCCAAACAAGTGTCGTTTTAGGGGGCTAGAGTTGAGACTATATTCTATGGGTATAGGGATCAACATGCGTCACTCCCCCTCATTTCTCATTATCTTTGAACCAAGTATAGTAATGGTTCACTTTAGATTTAATGATAATAGCAATGCAATCACCTCAAAAATTGATGCTAGAAATGCTAATAGGAGACTATAGTATCAAATTAGTCCCCATTTCAGATCAATCCTCCTTGTGGGTTTGAGGTAGATCTTTCCTTATAAGGTAGACTCAAGCAGTTCAAGATCGCAAACATTTGATTATTCTAACAAGTTTCATAATGGGAGTTACCTTGAGTAAATCTTGCTAGACTACTGAAAATACATGCCATCAGAATTCATTAGATAGGCATATTATACTTGGTATCAAAGCAAATGAAATTTAGGTATAAATCTAGATATTGTTGTCAAAATTTAAAAGCTAGATAAGAGTCAATTTAGGAATAAATCTAGATATTGTTGTCAAATTTTTAAAACTAGATAAGTGCCAATTTAGGTATAAATCTAGATATTGTTGTCAAATTTTTACAGCTAAATAAGAGTCAATTTAGGAATAACCTAGATATTATTTGCAAATTGTTAAAGGTAGACAAGAGTCAATTAAAAAGAATTTCTTTATGATTCATTTTGCCACTAATACTTAATGGATTTCTATCAAAATGTTGAAACTTGGAAACAAAAACCAGTGCAAAGCATTGGCTATTCTCTCAATTCTTCACACATAGAAGAGGGAGTGAGAATGAGTATATACCATTGGAAGAAAGAATAGCTGAGAGATCAATTCATTGTTAATGAATATGTGTCACAGATGCACACATATATATTACACAACAGGTGTGATATAATGAAATTACTAGTTGCTTCACACCTAGATTCTCTTGGCCTTCTCTTGGTACTTTGAACGAATGTTCTCTCGGCACTTCACGCTATTAGTGTCTCGTTGCTTTGCACTAAAGCTCAAAGCACCAATGTCGATAAAACAATTAGGACACTTTGTGTCCTAATGTAAATTTCATGTACTTATACACCATCACCTCCACTCACACACACACACAGACTCCCAATGCAAGTGTATTATATATAGTGTATATGTATGTGTATGTCTATGTGTGTTATGTATATAAACTTAAGTTACATATTAACAGTTGATGTTTTAATACTAAGATTAAAGGTTTTAATATTACATATTAATAATTAATAACAATACATATGTTATATATTAATAATTCACATAGACACACATTCTCTCTCTCTCTCTCTCTCTCTCTCTCTCTCTCTCTCTCCTATAATAATTAATGTATTTATGTACACACACACAAACACCATAATATAAATATAAGATAAACATTATATATATGAGATATATGGTATTTACATATTAAGTTATATTTATTTTTATGTTGATATACAATATTATACATATAATGTATATAATATAATATAATATATATTAATATATACTAACAATATATATGTATACATAATAAATATAATACACTATATAAACATATTTATATATTATATATGTTAATATATATAGTATTGTGACATGTGGTGTGTATGGTGCGATCTATGAATGTATGGTATGATGTATGCGTGCGGAGTCATATGTGAAAGCATCCTAATGTAAGTACCATGTAACATGATCATGCATAAATAGAAGGCTTTCCCTTGTGGAAGGTAAGCTACTTTGGGGTCTATCTTTCTTGTCTCTCTATTATCATGTGATGGCACACCACATTTTTAGTGGAGATGGTGGGCAAGGGCAAGGGCAATCCCTCTTCTTGATCTTCAACTTTTTGAATCTGGGTGTTCATCTTCTACACACAATGGCTTTCTCATTCGACATAAGATAATTCATACCTCTCCTCCTCTCCCTCTCTTTTGCATGCTTCTTGAGTCCCATCCCTAGGGAGCTTGGAGACAATAGCCTAGAGGTTGTCCTTGGGAGTGCAAGAGGTGCATGAAGCCCTATAGAAGTTGTTTGTTATGCCAGGAGCTTAGAGTTCATGGGCATTTTCTTGGCAACCCTATTGACCTTCCTCATCTTCTACCTTAATGCTCTATCACTCCCAAATACCCTCAATGGCTATTGCAACTATAAGTACTCCAACATGACTCAGAGCCATGGCTTGCTCAAGTAGCTCTTTTTCAAATCTATGTCTAGATTATTGACATACATGCTTCGAATGGTGATGAAGATGAACCTCAACCCTTGAATCATTCCAACAACTATGCCATCAACATTGATCAATCAAAGGATGCATGCAAACTCAACAACTTCTGTTTTCCCTACCATGGTGGCTACTCCTCTAAGCAAGTAAATGGCATTTCCCATGTTTGTAAGAGCGACTACTCAGGCAACCTCAATTCCGTAGGGAGAAGCTATCTCCCACACCCACCTGCTGCTAGACAAAAGAAGCACTCTCAGCAACGAGTTTTTGAATACCCAAAAGTTGCTTCTAAAAAGATAAACAAAGATTCACAAGAAAAAATAGCTAATTTGCTCAAACGCTAGTCAATCATTGATGCTCCTATCGCCAATGATTGCACACCTGATGCTCCCAATGCCAATGATCATGTAGATGAAAATGTATTGCATACATGCCATATTCCACAAGAAGCCAACCTTGTCTTACCTATGTAACATATCCAAGGTTACATGGAGTATCAACCCACATATCCACTCAACAGATCTCAAGAGGGCACTTTTTCAAATCAAATATACGCAATGTTTTTTATTACTAATCCATTAGCCTTTCAAGACGTTGATACTAAAGCCATCGTTTTGAGTTATCTTTTACTAATTTTGGCCATCATGGAATGCAATGTGATCTCTATTGGATACATATCCTACTCCTTTTCTATTGTTTACTAAAGATTACAAAGGAAGCGACAACCCATCCTATTTACTATAATGCCTAGAGTTCTTTCACACATGCCATGGCTAAAATGCAAAGAACCATTTGTGATGCTTTGCCTAACAAAGATCATCATAACAATTTCTACTAGGTTAAGGAAAAACTTAATGTCCCACCAATATCATGTTGTAAGTGAAAATCGTACAGATTTGATTAATGCATTAGTTGTTGAATAAGAATCCATCCACTCTAAACCCCTTCCTAGAGACAAATGTATGGAGTCATTGAGGTTTAGCCACTATAAAGTTCATGAAGAAAAGACCTACTTCTAGTGTAAGTGCATTGGGATAGCGATCTAGTGCATTTCTCAATCTCCGAATTTTCCCAGGCTTAGAAGTGATGTGTGCAAGTGGAATTAGCCACCCAATTTTGCTATGCATCCATATTTGGCATGTTGTTAGTCCCTTTTAATCATGTTGAGTCATGTTAAAGCCCTTTCAATCCCAAGGCGAGTTCAAATCTAGACATTTTAGCCCTTATGTTGTATTGGCCTTCCCCCCACATGACGTGCTGGAAATGACAAAGTCCAAGTTGTGTCCATGTTTAAAGTAAAAAAGATGTCCATCTTTTTTTCCTTAAGGGGGCAAGTGTGACATGTAGTGTGTATGGCGCGATCTATGAGTGTGTATGGTATGATGTATGGATATGGAGTCATATGTGAAAGTGTCCTAATGTAACCATCACGTAACATGATCATGCATAAATAAAAGGCTTTCCCTTGTGGAAAGCAAGCTATTTTGTGGTCTATATTTCTTTTCTCTCTTTCATCATGTGACGGCACATCACATTATAATATATAAAATATTAAGATTATAATATATATATATAATATATATATATAATATAATATATATTAATGTATATATATATATATATAACATATATATAATGCTTAATGTATATATTAATATTATTGTATATATAAATACTTTAATATTATAATATTATATACATAAATATTAAATATAAATATAAATATAATGTATATATTACGTTATATCATATCATATTATGTAGGATGTCTTTCAAGGGTAGTGGATGGCCATGTCTAACCAGATACTTGTTAAGGGGCTTGTAATTGATGATAAGCTACTTTCTGCCCCATTTTTATTCATATTCTTATTAACATATAAAGCATGAAAAGCCTAAGGAGAGGATGTTGGTTCAATAAGAGCTTTGCATAGAAGCTTTTGAATTTCTTGTTGGCATAAATCTTTAGCCTTCATACCTGGATGGGTTGCTTTAATAGGAATAGCATCATCATTCTCATAGGGAGTGTAGTAGAGAATCAAACATGTTTTTCTTTAAAGAAGGTTGGATCATCAGAATAGAATTAAGCTACCTTTTCTTTAAGTTGGGAGATATATGTGTTGTATTTGGCCTTTTTTTTGAACCAGATTTGGAGACGATTAAGCACTCCTTCTGCTTGTATCATGAAAACAAAGCATGCAATCTTTGAAAGTAGAGGAAGAGTGAATCCCTTGTTAGCATAGGTCAGATGAAGAACTCTCTGTAGATGGTGAAGGACATCATACGTTCGAGTATATCAGTGCCAATAATAAGATTATAGAGTAGGATGGGCATTAGTTGTATCTCAATGGGAGTTTTATATCCCCAAGGTGAAGCCAAGTCTCAGCTTTGGTGCTGATAAGGGTTTTTTAATTGTTTGAGAGCTCTACTAGGAGAGGAGCTCTTTTTCGTCAACTTGCATAAGGGAATAATTCTTGTGGGGAAATAGTCATTATAAAGCCCGTATCAATAAGTGCATCAGAAAATATCTTGAAGTATCTAGAATATTTGAGAATCATAGACACAACTAGGATTGGACCATTGCTATTCAATGCATTGATTTTGAGAGAGGGAAGAGATTCATTGGCTTTTTCTTTGCCTTTGATGCTGGCTAGTACTAACTCCTTAGTGTGGGTAATCTCCTGTTGAATGGAAGTGTGTATGGTAGAAATATCTTCTTTGTGCTACTTCAAATTGTGATGTAGTACAATCACTAAGGAGTGGAGGGTGACAGTAACTTGCCTCATTTCCAAAGTGACTTGCTAGAGATCACTTTTGATAATTTGGTGCTATCTGTGACTTAGCATCATTGCAAAAGATTGTGGTTAGGTCATCTCCTTTAGAACTAGGGGGAGAAACTAATTTCCTCTAGTGAGAGTATTCTTACTCAAAATTCCAAGTATGCTTTGCGGTTTTGGTTGTAATGACTGAAGTTGAGAGCAGAAAGAAGAATTAGCAAAAGAGAGAGAAAGAGAGAAAGAAGAAGACAGAGAAAGATAAAAAGAGAAGTGAGAAAAACAATAAAGAGGGGAGGAGGGAGGAAGCCATGGAAGCTTGAGAAGAAGGTGAAGAGTTAGTTCTTGATTATGTCTTGGTGCCCCAAACTAGGTCTCTTACACCTTATATACCCCGATCAATGTGACTAGGTGTCTAACCCCCTTAATTATTGTGTATCCTACTCATTATATTCCATCCCTACCCTAAGAGTTTTTACCCTAAAAAACAAAAGACAATTAGAGGGACATATCGCAGGGGCTAAGGAGTGGGTGTGCAGAGTACTACTCTGATCCACATTATAATGAGAAGGGTGGATGAAGAATATGGATAGCATGTTGTCTACTACAAGCATGTTGAGGATCAAACTACTAGCTCTTAGTGATTTCATTGAACCATCAAGATAAACCCTTTCGAGTTTTGATAGATTATAGAAGTAGTGATTCCTTCATTTCTCTGAAATGGCATAGAGTTTGCAATAACATTTAAACTTCTTGTGGAGTTAGCAAATGAAAAGGAAGTTATATCATCACAACAAACTAGGAACGTAAAGTTTGATCTAGGCAATGAACCCACAAACGTAAGGTTTCGTGTTGTGAACTTAAGTGATTATGAATACTTGCTAGAAATGGATTGGCTAATACCCAATGATACTCACATCCAGTATGGAAGAGGCCAAGTCTCATTCCAAAACTTAGAAGAAAACCAAGTGACAACTCAAAGCAAAGGTAAAAAACCAAAAATTTGGTTGTGGCTAAAGCTTCATGAACAGTGCAAGGGCTAAGAAATGAATTGTCTATAAGCAATAAAATTAGTTAGGACAATGAATAAGAAGAGGAGCCTTCATGGATGAAGCAATATATAGACATTTTCATAGAAGAGTTAATTAAACTTCCACATCCAAGAGAAGTTGACCATGAAATTAAGCTAGTACCAAGAGCCACTCCAATTGCTAAAAGTCTATACCAAATGTACATCCATAAAGCTATGGAGTTGAAAGAATAGCTCAAGCAATTACTAGATCAAGGATACATCTAGCTTAGAAATTCACCATGGGAACCCTCTCCGGTCATGTTTTAGAAGAAGAAAGATGGAACCCTTCATCTTTGTGATGACTACCATGGGATGAATCAAGTCACATTTATGAACAAGTACCCAAGCCCTAGGACTGATGAGTTACTTGATCGACATCAAAGATATTTTCAAAGATCAACTTGAGGTCCAAATACTATTAGATAAGGATAAAAGAAGAAGACATTCCCAAAATTGCCACTATGAGTTCATTGTTATGTCTTTTGGACTAACCAATACTCCTCCAACCTTCGACATATTAATGTAGAATATATTTTGGCCTTATCTCAATGACTTTTTTCTTGTCTTCTTTGATGACATTTTGACCATTTCTAATGGAACACATTTGATCACAAAATCCTTGACATCCCTTCATAAGCCTTTCCAATGAAAGCTCTTTTGGCAATTCTATCGTAGGTTTTGAAGATACCCAAGTGACTAGTAATGGGGCAAGAATGTATCTCTTCCATGATCTTCTCTGTGAAGGGAGAAGTATGGGGAATGACAATCTTGCCATGGGACCAAATATAGCCATGTTTAAGTTGATATGGGGAGTTTTTAGCCATTACCCCATGCTGTAATTTCTAAAATATGTGGTTGAAGTCCTCATCCAACAAATAATCTTCCTGAAGTTCCTCAATCCAATCACTATGCAACTTTGAAATGGAAGACACTATGCATGCCCACATCCATGAGAGTGAATCAGCCAAGATGTTATCTTTGCCCTTAGGAGTCAAAGTAGACTGCATTAGAAAGTACTAGAGGACTTGATGGTCACTCTTTACTATGAACCAACTGCCATATAGGTAATGATGCCATTTCTTAATAGCATGAATGATGGCCAACATCTCCTGATCATAAACATTCATTTGCATCTCTTTTTCATCAAGCTTACGACTCTCAAAAGCAATCACACCATGGTCTTGTAGCAAGATAGCACCAATACTTTTACCACTAGAATCACACTGAATGGTAAACTCCTTGGAGAAACTAGGGTATACAAGGATGGGGGCTGAAGTAAGCATTTCCTTCAACTCCATAAGCTGTGATTTGTAGTAGCATCCCAAAAGAACGATTCCTTCTTTAATTGATCAATCAAAGGTACTGCAATGGTGGCATAATGCTTAATGAAGCATCTAATGAAAAGAGACAAAGGAAACCATGTAATGAAGTAGTGGTGGATGGTGTGGGCCATTCCTTTACACATTGCACTTTTTTAGGGTTAGTATATATGCCATTTTAGCTAACAATGTGTCCCAAGTACTCCATTGATGTCTGCATGAATATACACTTACTTTTCTTAGCAAAGAGTTAATGCTCTCTCAAGATATAAAACATCCTTCTAACATGTGCCAAGCGCTCCTATTGTGATTGTTGTAAATAAGAATGTCATCAAAGAAAACAAGCACAAATTTGAATAGGAAGGGGTGGTGGATTTTATTCATGAGGTTTTGAAATGGGACGGGGGCATTAGTCAAACCAAAAGGTATCACTAGAAAATGATAAAGCCCATGATTAGTCCTGAAAGCTATTTTGATCTCATCACCCTCTCTCTCATACACATTTGATGATAGCTAGAGTGTCGATCAATCTTAATGAAGGATTGTGTTGCTTTTGACTCATCCAACAAGTCATCAATCCATGGAATGGGATACCAGTTCTTAACTATGATTTTGTTCAAGTCCCTGTAGTAAATGCATATGCGAAAAGAGCCATCTTTCTTCTTGACTAAACATAACTGGAGATGCATAAGGGGAAGAACTTGGTTCAATAAATCCCATCTCAAGTAACTCTTTGACTTGCTTTCCAACTTCTTGACATTCACACTTGGAGAGTCGATAATATGGCTTGTTCATTAGCTTTGAATTGGGCTCTAAATCAAGTGGGTGGTCCTCTTGCTGCTTAGGAGGAAGGACTATAGGCATCTGAAATAAATCACTATACTCCTCAAGCAAAGCCTTCAAGGCCAAATCCTAAGATACTTTGGAGGGCTAATCTAAATTTTCCTTATTCAAGGCATTATCATGAACTCCCTCTAAGTGGATGAGCTATCCATGTATCATAAACTCCATGTAGGGCTGAGAGAAGTCCATAACAATTTAACCCAAATGTTTCAGCCAGCCACAACCCAAGACAATATCAATGGGGCCCATGTCTAATGCAATTAGATCAACCAATGCCACATAATTCTTAGCCAAGCATAAGGGGACTTTGGAGCCTACATGCGTACTGATTTTCTCTTCATCATTTGCTACTTGAACTTTCAAGGGGGGTGCTATAATTCCATGGTGGTGCATTTCAACTGATCAATGGTTGATGTATTGACAAAACTGTGTGTACTATCACTATCCACAAGGATAAATACATGCTTCCATTTAATATTGCCTTGAATGCATAGAGTGTTGGGGCTCTTAGAACCAATCCAAGCATATAGGGAGATGGATCAAAGGGAGGTGGTAGTCGGGCGGGGTGTAGTAGGGGTAGTCAAATCAAGAGCATGGGACACCTGGGTCAAAGGGAAACCCATTCTCCAAATCATAGAACTGCTCCTGATCCAAATCCTTAGCATACTCCTCATTTTTAGCACGTAATTTGTTCCAATCTTTCATCACATACATGCTATGAACTTTGACCTTAACTATCTTGTAAGGGCATTTTGAGGCATGGTCCGCAATGTACTTATCATCACATTTAAAGCATAGGATTTTTTCTTTTCATTTCTTCACAATATCTAGGGGAATGAACTTTTGACCACTTGGACCATTCGAGGCTGATGCAGTGTTGGGTCTACTTTCAATTTACTTACTCTCACCATTAGAGCCAAGTATTGTCCCAAAAGTACCATGTTTTTGTTCAAGATGAAAGGGGAGGTAAGTGGGTATTTTGAGGCTACTACTAAATATGGGGTTGCCTCTAAAAACACCCCCCATATGGGGCTAACCACAAAGGGGTGTAGGGTTGTCCATAACCTTGCTAACAATTCTCATTTTTATGGTATTTTCTTGCATATCTTTCAACGAATTCAATTGCATTAAATAAGGTAGTAGGCTTTTGAGCCATGACATCCACAAATAAGCTTGGTTCCAACCCATAGATATACTCGTGCAATTTTGCATCATCATTGATGCTTTCCACATACATGGTCAAGCTCATAAATTGATTCATATACTCCCATACAATGAGATTGCATTGGTCAAGAGTGTACCATCGTCGTGCCAACCACTCATTTTCCATGAGGAATATAAATACTTAAACCATGTGCATCTTAAAGTCTTTCCAATCAACAGACTCATGATTCTCTCGATTAATATAATGCCACCATGTCTGGGATAACCCTTCCAAGTTGAGAGATGCAAAGATAAATTTCTGATCATCCGTGTGGGGGTAGATATTGAAATAGGACTCTAATTTGGAAGTACAATCTTTCGAATTTGATAGGGATGGGGACTGCCCATTGTACTTAGTGAGAAGAATCTTGTCATGGAGATCATTGGGGCCTTTCTACCCATGAAAGCCTTGCTATCCATACATACCATGATGTCCGTACATACCATGTTGTCCATACATACCATGTTGTGCATTTATCCCATGCTATCCATTATAGCCATGTTGCCCATTATTGCCATGCTACCCATTAATACCATGCGTCCATGATTGGGTTGAGCCATATAAGTGCCATTGGGGCTCCTAAGAAGAGTGGGTGAGCTTCTACCAATGGTGAGTGGAGGTCTCACTAGAGGGTTGGCTACATGGACGATGGGAGAGCTCAAGAGAGGTTCGTCATTAACATGAGAAGGCTCATAGACCTCATAAGTGGAAGGGGGGATACCCTTGGATCCAAGAATGCCCTATGGGCCATGTAGCGGCTCCAGTGGTGGAGGCCAATGGGACTCGCACTTGGACTCAGTTGCCTTTTCTTGTGCTAGAGTGATGGCTAACTGGGCTACAAGAGTAGTGAGCTGATCTAGGGTTCGTTGAGTTTGAGAATTCAAGAGGACCATTTGCTCAATTTCCACATTGATTTTAGGCAACATTTAGTGATGGTTGGGAACCATGTCATTATGCCTCTCCATGTGATGAAGTTCATGCCGACATAGAGTGTGATGGAGCATGTTGTAGGGGTCCATATCGGGCACTTCTTCTTGTATATCACCATGATAATCCTGTGCCAAGCTAGGTTCATTATTCATTGAGGTCTTAGAGTCCCTAATCTCCCTTTGGACCTCCTCACGGGCCTTGCTTTTGCCTTTTTTACCAGCCATTTAAGTGCAGTCCATAGGACCCATTGTTAGTAAACATGGCGTAACTTCTAGTAGGAAACTCATATTAGTGAGATTTTTGATTCAAATCAAAGGGAAGGAAAGTCCTCTTTGAAATGAGTTATCAAGCTTTGTGACAAAAGATGAAGAGATAAATTTGCAATTGGATTTCTGTGCTTGTTTTGGAGTGGTTTGCACCTTGTCCACGGTGACCTTAGTGCACAAAAATGGTCGTAACCTTTAGATCATAGCTTTGATTGGGGAATTTTTTTATTCAAATAAAAGGGGACAAAGCCCTCTTCGAGATGATCTATAGGGTTAACTCCGATATATAATATAAAATTTACTATAACAAGCTTTCTGTGACTATTCATGATTACATGTGACTAAAACATTGTTTTCCCTATCCCCACATGCACTGTATGAATGGATCGTGGGTTGAGAAGCCTAAGTATCATTGTAAGAAACATCTTGAGCATATTGAGCATAATCCCCAAGTACATTGACATATCCATTTGCTTTGCCATCACCGTATAAGTAGGCTTTAGTATTATATATCTTATATTGACTGCATACATGTCAAGTGTCATACATGGGTGCCTTGATCACAGAGAGTATGTCCAATTAGGGGGGTATCTCATTAGGAATGGGGTGACCATGGTATGTACCTGCACTTGCATCCAAGTATTAGGTTCCAAATCATCGAGAGGTGGGCAAAGTTTCCCCCAAGCCGTGGGTTGTGCATCCCTTGAGGGTCTTAAGTGATAATGTAGGGTCACCTCTCTTTTGGCTTACCATCTCACCTGACATCAACCTTTTTTCTCAGTGGGAGTATACATGGTAGACATTTTTGATTAAGAAACCAGCATGATGTGCATTGGAAAATAAGCATTAGGCCTTTTCATGAGATGCAAGGATTGAACAAGGGCTTGGGTGGGACTTACCTTGGTAGTCTAGTGACTCATTGGCTGCCACTTACCCTTTTACAATGGCTTATCATCCACTTGGGAACAATTCAAGAAACACATGATTAAATAAGTGTTAATGTTAGCAATAACAAATGATGGAGAGTTAACATGATTCATTGGAAGGAGAAGCAGCCATGGCAACTTGCAAGAGAAGAGAGAGAAAGGGGTTGGAACAAAAAGTAATTGGGATTTTTTCCCTCTTCTAACTCTTAAGCCTCCAACTTTGGTCATGGGATCCCTAAAAGTTGCAAGAAAAGAAGTGACGATCTGCTAAGTTAACCATTTTACCTCTGGATATGTTGAAAGCTCTACCCATAGCTCTTGCTTAAAGTCGTTACTAACTATAGTCCTACCTGCTATACCTGTACTTGTGACCTAAGTGACTAGGGTGTCTGATTTGAAAAGGGAACTAGATGGAGGAGGAAATGAGAAAAGGACCAAAGCTTGATGCTTTGGTACCACTTGTAATGAATGAAGCTGAGAGGAGAGAGGAGAATGAGCAGAAGAGAGAGAAATGAGAAGAAAAAGAAGAGAGACTAAAATATGAAAGAGGGAAGAAGGAGGGAGGAAGGCAAGGAAGCTTGAGAGGAAGGTAAAGAGTCTGTTCTTGATTATGTCTCAATGCCCCAAATTGGGTCTCTTACACCTTATATACCCTTGTCAATGTGACTAGGTATTAACCCCTAGTTCCCATGTATCTCACTCATTACATTGGCAAGTCATAGGGTGTTTGTAATAATTCTTCATGTATTCTTTCTCTTTGTTGCCTTCTGTTATTTTTCTAGTGTTCAAAGAGGGATGAAGTATGGTTTTACTTTCCCATGTATCTCGCTCATTACATTGGCAAGTCATAGGGTGTTTGTAATAATTATTCATGTATTCTTTCTCTTTGTTGCCTTCTGTTGTTTTGCTAGTGTTCAAAGAAGAGGGATGAAGTATGGTTTTACTGGACAAAGTATTTGATTCTTTTGATTCTTGTGGGGGAAAACTAGAAGGTTTAGGGGTCAAATTTTTTATTGGTTGATGCACCTTGAATAGTGAAGAATAGAGAGAAACCATGACCTCATTTAGAACTTGATGAGCACTAAGTTTTTTTTCGACGATGAGGGTATTGGTTGGCTAGATGGTGAGAGCTTCTACAAATATAGCATTTCGATTTTCCATTTTTCTTGGAGCGAGTCTTTTGTTGGATTGGCTTCTTCTTATGGTGAGAAGAATGGCGTTTATAATGGGCATAAGAACGTGGTGGACAAGAGTAATGACTATATCGCTAGCATCCAAAATCTTTTTGAAATTTTAGTTCGTACTACTTACAAATGGAATCGAGCATTTGGTGATGCAACTTGGCCACCTTTTTGTTGATTGCAAATATCCTTGATCACCTTTTCCACAATTTGACTAAAGTTGCCAATGCATGTAGAGGATCAAGGAATGAATTCACAAAATGTTATTTAAGTGTGGCATCTTGTACCGAACAACCAAGGAACTGTTAGAGTTGGGTTACAGAAGGCAAGGTATTTGGAAAGGTTTTTAAGGCTTTCAAAACATGATCTTATAGCACAATTTTGCCATTAGTAATTTGCAAGCCTAAGAAATCCATGGAAAGAGTGAAGAGGGTGAATTTGAAGGGGGAGAGAACCATGTGTGCTTCTTCAATTGGGGAAAGAAAGAGTTGAAGGTGCTTGATGTGTTGCTCCACGATGTCAGAAAAGACTAATAAGTCATCAATGTACACAAGGACAAAAGGTAAGTCGACAAAAGTAGAATTAGTCCATTTTTTAAACTTAGTAGGGGTAGATTTGATTCCAAATGATAAGACTGTCCATTAATAAGGATCATATGGAACACAAAAGGCAGTCTTATGGGGCTATGGGCAATTGCTAGAAGCTTTATTTTAGGTCAAACTTAATGAAAATTTGAACATTATATATTAATATATTAATAACATATAAATATAAATAAATAAATAAATAAATATCACGATCATACCGCCATCACTCTGTAGTTGTGGAAAGTCGGTTCACAAGTGGCGGGTTGATTGGGTAGTTGGGTCTAGATCATAGGTAGGTTGTGGTCTTCTCAGGTGGGAACACGAGGACTCTCAATGGTGTAGGTGTGGTCCTCTTGAGGGTTATCGGGTGACGATGCGTGGCACCCACCCTTGCAATTGTCATCTTGGGGGGGGGGGGGGGGGGGGGACGTGGCGGCTGCAATGTGGGATCGCTCCTCACCCCTCCTTAATATTAGTATAGATTGTCAAAGCATGCTATTATATTTCATATATGGTTTCTTTTGATAGCTTTTGTGTGATTTACAATGTGAGCCATAATATTGATTTATTTAGTATACCAACCCAATATCAAGATGCGATGCTAATGTTGTAAGAACCCTATTGCTACATGAAGTGTGTCTTGCATCGAAAGCACTAGTCTCTTTCCCACTTTCTCTTTGATGCTCGGTTTTCCTATGCTCCATGTGAACCTACCAACATGATGAGGCAGGGGCTATATAACATCTATCTAATCTATTGCACAAAGAGAGAGAGAGAGAGAGAGAGAGAGAGAGAGAGAGAGCAACTAAAGCCTGAGAGAGAATGACAATGAAGACCAACTTGATGCACTAGCACCCAGTGTTCATTTTTGAAAGTCCCCTAGGTTTTTTCCATTGAAGGGCTCATGAACAAGTGCCTTTCTTGTGGAAGGGCTTTTTCAAAATTTTGACCTTCGATAGACATGTATTCTAAAATTCGCATTTCTAGCTAATAGAATAGTATTGGAGAAAAAAAAAAACTGTAACATTTATATAAGCCATTTGTTTGGTTTTTCATGTCCATTAATTTACCAAAATCTAATATCGGTATGATATGATGATAGAATATTCAAAACTTAGTATAACATATATGATATGAGTACTTACTTAAGAATTAAAAAATGTATAATGCCAACACCAAAAATAAAATTGCAATGCCATGTTTAGGTTGAAGCTCAATCAATTGAGATAGTCTAGAAAGGCAACAAGATAGTTTTACAATCATCCATAGTCTCGAATGAAATAGCAATACAATCAAAGTACACCATTACTTAAACTCTCTTATATCAACTATGTTGCCACCACATTAACATTGCGATGAGCTTTTAATCCATCCCATGTAGCATAGATGGCATCCCAATCAACATCTGTCGGGTCCTTAGCACCATTGTATGAAAGGAACATGAGTTGATTCAAGCTCTCGAGTGACAATCTATTGCGATCATTGGACTTGATATGATTCATTTTGGAAAAACCTCTCTCACAATCAACCGTGCTTGCAACAATGACCAAGCATGCACGCCATAACTTTTTCATCTCCGCAAAGACTTGCTCAAACTCAATATCATGCCCACACAATTGCCAAGCAGCATGCATACTTTGCCCTGGACATGTTCTTTTTAACTTCACCATGAAGTCTCCATACTCAAGCTTGCATGCATCAACATCAACAAGTGTCCCAAACTTTTCTAATAAGGCATCTATCCATATTGCACCCATTGTAAAGCATCCACGAACATCATGTGGATAATCCTTTGGACTAAATATCTTTGCAGCCTCAAACAACTTTATATCAGTAAACCTTGCATATAGTGCAAATATAACCTTCTGTACAAATTGCTTGCCAATTTGAATGCAGCTATCCCAAGTCACCAATTGCACACAATTATCCTTAGGTCCCAATTGGTTGTTATGAAGACGGTGCCTTTCCATAGCTCCTACATTGTTGATTGAAAAGTACGCATATCCATCTTTGACCTCCTGATAAAACTTTGTGAGATATTGTGTCCCATGACCAAAGTCCCCCAATAAGAAGCGTGCCTCAAGGATATCTATAGTAACCATAAGCTCAGTTCCTATAGAAGTAATGTCGACTTGCTCAACTTGGAATTTTTTGTTCAAAAGATTTCAATAGTGTAGCACATCAGCTAACAAATGAAGGAAAAATTGAATTTTAAATGAGGTGAAAAGTGTATATAACTCTACACTTTCCCTCATCCATATGCGCAATAGAATCGGCATAAGTGTTACAAGCCTTTTCACCACTTGTCCTCTAGAGAGCCAGCGAATCTCATGCACCTTCAAAAGCTCATGAACTGGTAGCTCAAATTCAGCAGCTAAATCTTTCAATTCTGCATTCCTCTTATAAGAACTATTGAACCATTTGTAAGACTTTCGAGCTGCTGCTTCTACTACCTCAAAGATAGGTAATGTAGATAATGCATCCTTAGAAGCCAATGCATCTCTATGTGCTATACAATGGACCCCAACTAAGTGTGGTACCTCTCGAGAAAATCGGGTAACTAGGCCATTTTCTTGCCCAACCATTACACTACATCCATCAGTCGAAAATCCAACAAGCTTTGACTTTGGTAAACCAAAGCTTTGTAAGAACTCTGAAAGGCCATCATACAATCCTTGTGCTGTTCCATTTTGTGTCTTTAACAATGCAACAAATCTATTGCATACATGTCCATTTCCCTTATCACATAAATATGTGATACATATGATCATGTGGTGATCATTAGACACATCTGTGCTTTCATCCACCATTAGTGAATAAAAAGGGCTTTCACTAATCTCTGCCTTTACCTTTTCATGCAAGTATTTGCAGCATGCCTCCAAAAACATATGAGCTGAACTTGAAGAAAGATATGATGCATAGCTTGCTTGACTAGGAACATATGGTGCCCCAAAAAAACACTAATTCTTCAACATTCTTCTGAAAGTCAGAAAGTGGTTTATTCCTAATAGCAATGAAGTACATGACTTGGAGTAGCACCTTGATCCGTGCAACCCTTTTATCCACCTCTGCTTGATCCATGATCTGCATATGTGTATCAAGGGGTAAAGTTGTTCTTTGCTCTTTCTCTGCCCATAAGAACTTTGCTTTCAAATGTTCTTTAGATTTGTCATGCACCTCCAATGATGGTCGTTGAAGAACTGTGCTACCAACATTACCAAAAACATTGCTCATCTTAAAATGCGTGCACATCTTACATCGGATTCTTTGTTTTCCATCTGCATCATGTATGGTATAACTCCATGGAAAGTATACTTTCCAATGTTCTTGATACATACGTTGGCCCTTTACTTTTTTTGCAATGGATCCTTCATAGTCCAAAACTGCATCCACATGTGTCTCATATTGTTCTCTGATTTCCTGTATATTTTGCATCACATTGACATTTTGTTCCATCATGCCATTGTCATCTTCCTCATCTTCTAACCTCACATTGAGGTCCACACTCACATTCCTTGTCGGATGGGTACATGTGTAAGAGCTTGCATGTGGAACATCAATGTCCGCACTACTAGTAGACACATCATCTCTTGACTTTCTCTTTCTCATAAAAGCCATTGAGAGGCTTAATTGTTGAGAATCCTTTTTGGGACGACCAATTCTTGTTGAAAAGGCCATAATCCCAAATGTAGCTAATGGCTGTCAACAACAATAATATCATGAGCTTAAACATCCAACAATATGTATAAAAACTTTCCACTCTCTCTAACAATCCTAGAAAGTGATCTACAGCTCCTTAGTTCTAAGGACTTAGAAACTTTCCACATCCATATGGACCATGGCGCACTTAACCAATCTAGTATCCATTCTAGCCATAACCTTGAAATACATGCCTTATTTTTCAACTAGCTTTAATCAAGACTACCTTAACCTTGTTTAAATATTTAACCTTGAATGAATTTGTTGAAGTTTGATGACTCACCAGCAGTGAATTCTAAATGTCTTGGAAGATAGTAAACTTTCACCCTGGATCTACAATGGCTTAAGTCTGCACTCTTCAACTTCTCCAACAAACTTCAAGGATGCTCCATTGAACCTTTTCAAACCACATCAAATCCATAGACATTAGTTAATAAGGACAATTAACAATGTTATATTTCTCCATGAATTCATATAAGCATTGTCTAATAGCTAGTAGCTACTCAAATGTAACAATAGTCTATTACAATTTACATGACTAAAATATCTACGTTGCAAAAGCCCGGCGCCCGCAGCGGCCACTGGCCAACCCCATTGCCCAATGGCCACAGGCCAACCCCATTGCCCAATGTCCAATGCCCGCTGCCTGCCCAATGCCCATGGGTGACCCCGCCGCTGGCCAGTGGCACCTAGTGCCCACGCGCCACTGTCCAGACGCGTCATGCCACAGTGCTCCAGCCTCCATAGTGCACACCAGCTACCCAGATGAGTAGTGGGCATTGGCCCCTTGGCCGTGGCTTGCAGCCTGCAGGTTCACGAGTCTCCGCTCAGTTGACACTGGAAGGGCAGGAATTGAAAATGCTGGCCTTGAAAGTCCAATGCACTGCCCTGATCGCCGGGCAGGAGGAAGCGCTCAGGAAGGAACTATAGACGAGGTTCTCGAGCTGCCAGGGAGTCGATGTGAGAGGTGAGGTCGAGGCAAGTGCTGGCGGAGGATTGGATTTTGGAGATGGCGTGGTTGATCTCCTGGTCTAGGACGGGCTGGAAGGAGAGGAGGCGCTCGGGGTTGAAGAGGTGGAGGTTGGCAAAGCGACGGAGATCCTGCCAGGCGGGGCCGAGGTCAGCCATGAAGAGGGTGTCCTGGACCCTGGTGCTGATTCCTGAAGCACCACCCTGGCCAAGGACGGGCGTCGGGCTGGCACTGCTGATTACCACCGTGTTGACATACCCCAGGCGGCGCAGGTGCAGCATCGGGATTCGGCCCATAGGTGCAGTATCACTGGCCATATTGGCCATGGTCTTGGCGGTAATCCCCTCCAGGCTCCATCGCTTGCTATTCTGTAACACAACGTAGCACAATAGCACCACCAGCCCGCCTGTCACCAAACTACTCAGCACTTCCATTCGCACAACCTCCATGTCGCAGATTCTCATCCACGCTTCGGGCTACTACGAGCCCTATCACGATTCACAACCTTTCCCTCAGCGTGCCAGGCTCAGACTTTTAAATATTGCTTAACTAACGCTACACTGCTACTATGCTACAGCCTACCTCAAGGCTCAATGCTCATACGGTGACAATGGACATACCTCAACAGAATACTCGTGAGTCATGACCCGTCTTTCGAGCGCTTGAAGCCTGAAGGCACGAGCTTGGACTCTTGGAAGTTGGAGCCTCACGATGCAGTCTGGACTCTGCAGTCTGTAGGTACTAGGTAGTAAGGTACGACTCACGATGTGAGTCGGGAGTCGGGACTCGGAGGTCGCTGTCAATATTTCAACCAGTTTTTAGGTTTAGAATTTAGGGTTTTTAGTCTTAGCAAGCTAGCTCTAAGCTAATAGCACCTCGCGGGCGGCCGGCCACAAGGACTCAGGAGGTATACCGTATACCTTACACATATATAAATATATAAATATATTAATTTTTAAAATAAAAAACTGCCCTTCTATAGCAACGCTTGTAAAATCATGCCCTTTTCTAGGAAGGGCAAATTTTTTTCCTTGCCCTTCGATAACAAGGTTTTAAAAATATTTACCTTCTCTCGAAGGTCAAAATGCTTTTAGAAGGGCTCTGCAACCCTAAAAAAAAAACCCTGCTAGCACCACTCGGTTCTAAAAGCGATGTGATGAAAATGAGAAAGAGATGAACAAGCAAGATGAGATGTGAAGAGAGTGACAGATAGAATGACACACATTAAAGTGGCCTGAAATGGCCTCAATCATCAAACATTATGTCTATTAATCAACACGTCTTCAAATTTGAATTTAAAAAAAACTTGGGAAAAAGAAAAGGCTTGGGATAAAATTGGGAGAAAAAAATAGAGGTTCGACGCTAACCAAGAGCAAAAATAAAGTAGTATAGATACAAAATGCATTTGCCAAAAACCGGAGGTAAAGTTTCCAACGGCCGACTTGCCAAACAATGAAATGTTTGGATTATTGTGGCCCAACACGTGTAAATGTGTGATTGGTCGGCCTATTGCTGTTTGCTAATTGGTTGAACTAACCGTAAAGAAGTAAATCATTGCAGAGAGCGCAGAGGGGCGGTTGAATGCATCCCGACCGTTGGTGCAAGATCGGACGGCGCAAGATTGATCGACTGACGTGGAGCCTCGATGCTTCTTGTTGAGCTAGAAGCCTGACGAAGCTGGCCCCGAAAGCGTGCATCGACTAGGCGACCGTGTGGTCCTTTTCTTCGCAGCCTGCGCAGAAAGCCATAGCTGAAACTCGCGTTTGGAGGCAAACTTAGCAGATACAATCTCACCAAGAGAAAAGGAAACAGCGGATTCGGCTGCTTCAACCATGTCTTCTCCTGCTGAGTAAGATCATCAATTTGTCTTAGTCGGTTCTTTCCATCATTGCTTCCTCCATTATAAATGAACACCTGAGACATTAAACAACAGACTAGTAAATCTCGCTCCTTCCGAGTAAGGTCACAAATTTGTCTTAGTCCGTTCTCGCTACTTTCACAGACATTAAACAGCAGATTCATCTTCCTCGCCAATGTCTTCTCCTGCTAATTAAGGTCACAAATTTGTCGCAGTCCATTCTTTCCGTCGGCCCAAATGAATGCCTTAGACATGGAAGATTGTTGGCCCCATTATTGCCTTTTTGCTCGGCTCGAGAGTGCAGTCTTTGCAGCCAAGTGATTTGATATATTCCGTTCAAGTAATTATAGAATGGCAAACGAATTGGCAAACTTTTGAAATGCAGTGTTAGAAACCACAAAGCCTAGAGTATTCCATCATGTGCATGCTAGGTTGATGTTGTGGCAAGTTGTCACAATGGATCAATGAGGACTCCAAGGTCATAAGCATTCGGATCTCAGATCTCAGATCTCTCAATAGTTTTCAAGGTCGGGTGATGGAAACACAAAGATAATATTTATATTGTGGCAAGTTCATCATAAAGGAGCAATGATTTTGGTCTATAATGTATTGCATGTGCATATTAGACAAAATGATATTGATGCTGTGACAAGTTATCATAAAGGAGCAATGGTTAGATGCATAATGTAGTGCATCATGTGCACATTAGACACATAGCTGGAAGCTTTCACAGCGTAGTTGTCAAATAAGTCACATCTTTATCCAAAATCATTGGCATTACTCACGTTTTTATGGCTATTGACACGTTGGCATTGTGACATGAAGGGCAATCTAACTCAGACATTGCCTGAAGCTTTCACAGTGTACTCATCAAGTGAGTCACATCTTTATTAGCAAGAACCTAGTGGTCCTTCACCATGAAGATGGCATGCATCTGATTAAGTACCAAGCTGCAGCAGTATTTGACTACACTGTTCTACATGTTACTGATTTTGTTGCCAATTGGCGACTCTATTAACTTCACTAGCCTGTTTTGGGTTTCATAAGCCTGCATCTGAAGTTGCAACTTGTGTCTTTTTCCTTCGAGAAAATCTGAAGCAATGAGTATGTTTTGAGCACTAGTTTTCTTAACAATTGAGTTTGATGAGAAGTACTATTTACTCTTTATACTTGCAGATGCACCATATGAGTTTAGCATCAATTCTTGGGGTTCTATGTGTTGATACCATTGCTCTCCTAGCATCTTACTCACAGTAGTGTAGATCTCTTGTGGATTGTTAAAATGTGCATGTATCCAAGGAGCTCATATCATTTTTTACTCATATTCCTTGTGCCATATATTTTGATACTGAGATTATTTCCACATACCAACCAAAGTATTCTAATGTAACACAAATTGTATGGTCAGGTTATTATGAATTGTCTCACCATCTTATACTAACTGTAAATTACAAGTTTGTGAAATTGCATGGCAAATGATGAACATTCTTTTCTCTTCTTTGTCACATTTAATCTGCAGCTACTATAAATCACTTCCTCCCATCAGCAAGGCTTATGGAACTATCTGTTTCTTTACGACTCTGGGTGTTCAGTTGGGCTTAATCAATATTTACTCTATTATTCTGGATTATGGGAAGGTCTTTAAGGAGTTCCAGGTGCGGTGATGTTGTTTTATGTATGTGTATCTATTTTGATAGGATGTTGCACCTCAAGTATACTTTTCTATGCTTTGAACGTCCCTAATAAATGTTAAAGCATATTTTTTGGTAAATGCATGTAGGTTTGGAGGCTATTGACAAACTTTTTTTTCTTGGGTCGATTTTCCATGACATTTGGCATCCGTCTGCTTATGATGTAAGATCTCTTTTTTTTCCAACCTAGATTTTAAGTAAAATTTGGTCAAAAAGTCCTCTCTACTTATTTTGTCAACTTGATTAATGCCATTTTTCTACTCTAGTATGTGACCTTCAGATTCTCCTGTCAAAAAAATTCAATTTGTAGGCTGTAAACAAGGATGAGGCTGAATGGGGGCAGCCTGTCTATTTATAGATTTGGAAGGATACCCCAAAAATTAGGGTTTCCACTAAACTCTCTCGAACTGCTCTCCGTTTTAGGGTTTTCAGTGAACTCTCTCGAATTGCTTCCCGTTTTAGGATTTCACTCTATAAGAGCATTTTTAATGTGTTTTGGGGCTGTTTAAAAGGCTAATTAGCAAGTAATACATATTTTAGCTCAACACCTCCTCTCAGGCCCAAAACTGAGCTGAAAGATTAGGCCAGCCATTGTGATGTTTATGTACTCCAGGGCGTCCCACCCCAAACCAGCCAAGGCATCGGACAAAGGGTGCACATCAGCTGCCCAATGGCCTTCTAGGACTGTATACAGAGGCGATGGTTATCTTACCAAGGGAATCCAAGTAGTCACCCCAGAGAGGACAGGACATCAGACAAAGGGTGCAAATTAGTTACCCAGTGGCCTACCAAGCCCTACAAAGGCGGATGGAACTATATGGATTTTTTTAAAAATAAGTGACGTAAATTTGATGGGATGCGACCGATTGAGTAAAAGTGACCTAGAGGACGGGAGTAGGGAAGATACACCCAACACATCACAAAACAGTGCAAGCTAATCCATCCACCGAGGGTGTTGATGACGAGGAAAAATAGGTGATGAGGTATCCATGTGATGAAGAAGGATGGTGGTGTGGTAACAATAGCCGCCGGTGGAAACATCTTAGGATCCGCGCAAGTGGTGCTCTGCACAATGAGATGCAAAGTATGCTATATGCTGAAGAATGCTCATGCAGTAGGTGCCACTTGGACAGTGTCCCTCGTGGGAAAATTGTTCACTTGTCCAAGCGCCCTAGTACAAGGATGATGTAATCATGCAATGCAAAGGGTAAGGTACAACAGGTGGAAGAAGCCGATGTCGAAGACAAATTGCTAAAGCCTATAGAATACCAAGAAGGGTAGGAACCTTCTCTCAACTTGGATGTAGATGCCGAAGAAGGAAGAGGAGCTTGATGTCGGTCTTCATATGGCGTCGAGAACCATAAGGAATGAAAGAAGATGAAGTGGATGAAGCGCCTTGCTAGAAGAGCAAGGTAGAAGTCACCTAGGATGATGAAACCATGAAAGGAACGGTGTGCATCTCCACGTCTCTAGCCCAGGTAGGACTAAAGCAATCTGCAAGTTAGCCCTACACTGAAAGACAAAACCCTGTAAAAGAGATGAGAATTCGCAAATACAGAGGTTAGTGGTGAGATGCTCCAAAGCAAAACAGAACAGAAAGAAAATCTAACTCAAAATAAATGCAATGAATGTGTGTGTGTAAGTAAATGCAACGGAAGGCAAAAAAAATGGAAAAATAAGAATAATGAATCCTATGGGCCCGACTCTAAGAGTGCAAAAAATGATGCTAGATTGACCTAGGGTATTCGAAAGGACCTAGAGGCATGCTAGGCTAAGAAGGTGGCAACCATCGCGTACGTCCAGTAGCAGAGCTCTGCCAAGGGAATGCCTAACGAGGTGGGGAGGAAGGTGAGATAGATGCATGAAGTGTAATGGGATCAGAACCTGCAGACCAATCAGCCAATCTCTCAAGGTTAGTAAAAGAGACGGGCTGCTGAGGTTATACTCGAGTCACATGTCTAACAACAACAGCGAGTGCTGAAGGAGCAGATGAAGCAGGAGCGGAGGGTGTAGGCCCACTGGACTGTGCAGTCGTAGCGGTCTACTGAGGCTTTTTAGGTGGAAGATCGTGGGTCTTGGAGCGACACTCATCGTCCACATGGCCTGCTCTCTGGCAATGTGTGCAAAACCGGTTTTTCTTAGGGAGTTGTTGCCAGATAGAACTAGATTCTTTGGTTCCATCTGAGGAAGAGGAGTTACCCTTTGATTGGCTTGCCTTCACATCTAGCGAGTTTTTGCCGCTAGTGGTTGTCCCTCCTGAAGAAGAGGCAACCAACCCCCTCTGCTTTGAATAAGGCTGTGATGAGGATTTTTTATGGACTTGATCATACAGCCTCCCGTAACGCAAGAATTGGCACTCAAACTCGTAGAAGGTTGGAAATCTAGGTTGGGAGATAATGTGGGAGTAGTGGTGAACTCGGCAAGTAACTGTCTATATTCAGCCAACTTGACTTTTAGATCATCCCCTTCCTTAATAGAGAACTCTTGAAGCTCAAAGTTAAGATTGATGTGCCGAGTATGATCACGAGCCGCATAGCGGTCAAGAAGGTGACTCCAATGCTCTAACACGAGCGGAAAGTGCAGAAACCGAGAGTGAAATTTAGGAAGCAATCCCTGCATCAGCTCAACATTGGTTGTGGCATTGCGGGCTCTCCATTGACGGATGTAATCAGGGTGAGGTAGTCGAGGGTTCGGCATAGGCTCTAGACCAATGATGAGGTCCCAAAGATCCTGAGACTCAAGCACTTGTTGCATGAAATTAGACCAAGTGGTGAAATTTGACCCATTAAAACGTATCGTGAAGGCATTCTTGGCGTTTGCAACAGGAGTGGTAGTGCTCGGAGATGGATAGTGTGAAAAAGTGTTGTGTGGGTAGGATTGGGGAGTGGAGTACACTTGTGAATGGGCCCTAGAGTGCCCACCAGGCATGCGTGTAGTGTGCAAGGTGGATCCATAGGTAGGGATGGGTTGATTAGGCATGGGCATGGTAGCCACATGAGGAACCCAAGGAGGTGGGATGGGAACACGGTGAGGAGAAGATGGGAATCTTTGCGTAGGTGTAACCCAAGGAGAGTGTGAAGACACACCATAAGTTGAGTGTGGAAACCCTTGTGTATGAGTGGTCATGGGAGATGTGAAGGTGGGGATAGTGAGGGGGATGCTCATCACAATCGTCCAAGGAGTTATGGGTGTGCTCATGTGCTGAAAGGTGAGAGGCACTGTGTTAAAGGGTGGCATTCTGCCTAACGAAGTACCATGCTGCAAAGAAGTAGAGAATGGGGTGAAGGAAAAGGTGCTAGGAGTGGAGATGGAAGATCCAACCCCTAGGCTGTGTGATGCAGATGTGGAGTGTAATCGAAGGTTTTGGAAAGATGATGAGAGGTGTGATACAGAAGAGGGTGGGATGGGAGGGAAGTGAGAAGTGTGCGTGATATGCTCAAAATGAAACAAAAGCTGTAGATGTACATGAATTTTGTCTTCTTCGTGAGTCTCCTCTATTGAATTTCACATATGCAAAGCCATCTGGATCCTGTACCTTAAAAGAAGAAACAGGTGAGGGTTTTGATTTATGCAAAACAAAAGAATTGTACAAACTTGACATTGGACTTGGCTGAGATGATGAAGATGGATCACCAGACGTTTCGAATGCCATATGTCCTCCATGATCGGAGAGGTGGCCAGCCTCACCAACCGGTTCGGATATCGTAGCAAAACTGGTAGGAGTGTAAACATCACCATACTTGTTGTGATAGTACTCCTCAAAGTCGTCCTCTGTCATGCTAGTGAAATTTGGTGAAGGTGGAGTGTCGTCCTCCTCGCCGAGTCCATAATGCCGTCTCAGGGCCTCCAATGATGGAGAAGCCTGATAAGACATCATAGGAACTGGAGAAGGTGTCTGGGACATTGTGATTCGGTTACGAGTCCTATTGTGTGCCTCGCACCAAGACTAGCTCTCCACAATATCCGCAAGATACTCTTTACAAGAGCACCGGCTCTGATACCATGTGAAGGAAACTGCTAGGGTTTGCAGTGAGGACACAGAATGTACGACCATGACAAAAACACAAAGAGACAGACATAGACACAGAGGGCAAAACTCAAACCCTAAACGCAAAACTCAAAAAACTCTTAACACAAAAAGAAGAAGCGAGAGAGAGAACATAACTCTGAAGTGAATGAATGCTGTAAATGAATGTAAGAGTGTACACTGTGCTCAAGGGCAGAGCAATGTCGGAGTGTGACGTCCACCGAAGATGGATCCCAAGTTTGTGACCACCAGTCGGAGTGTAGGAGTGCTGAATAGTGAATGGTAGCAGGCTGGTCACCAAAATGAAGCAGTTTGGAGGCTAGAAACTGGTAAATGCAGCAGTGTACCACTGATCGGAGGTTGGAAACCGTGCACAGTCTGCTGTAAACAGCAGGCTGAAACAGTGTATGAGAGTGTCAAGGCCTGCAATGGTGAAAACGCAGGCTGGCTGACCCTGGAAATGATGGACAACAGGCTGAACAGCAGTTTGAGACAGTCTCCAGCAGTCTCTAGCAGCTGAGAGTTGTCGCCTATAGCAATGGACGGGCTGAAGATAATGTGGCTGTAGTTGATGATGGCTGCACAGCAGATGGAGGCGGGCTGTAGGCTGGAAGCTGGGCGTCAACAGCAGCAGAGGGTGTGTGGGCTGGTGTAACCTGCAAACAAGGATGATGGTTGAATGGGGGCAGCCTGTCTATTTATAGATGTGGAAGGGCGCCCCAAAAATTGGGGTTTTCACTAAGCTCTCTCAAACTGCTCCCCGTTTTAGGGTTTCCACTGAACTCTCTCGAACCACTCCCCGTTTTAGGGTTTTACTCTAAAAGAGCATTTTTAGTGTGTTTTGGGGCTATTTAAGAGACTAATCAGCAAGTAATGCATATTTTAGCTCAACAAACCTAACTGAAGGCAGTTTCGGCAAGCTTTAGCTTTATTGGTGTGAAGAGACTGCTCGAGTTCGCATTGAGGAAACATAGAGTGTACTGTAGGGACCGGTTAGGCACGGAGATCGAGATAGACTACCGCTACGCGCAGTGAGAGATAGAGTGAGAGAGAGCAGAGTAGAGAGTGAGCACGTTTTTTGATACAACCACAAGAGAGTACCTTTAGGTTTTTAGATACATATATATGTGTAAGTACAAATGCTAAGGGTGTGTTCACACTCGAGCACATTTAAAAGGCATGAGGCCTTATTTCCAACAACCTTCCACCTAAAGGCAATGTGCCTTAAGAGGAGAAAAGAATCAACTAAGTATAGGTATGTACAAAGCTGAAATACATATATCTATCCAATTCCCATCATCTGTTGACAATGAGCAAACTGCTCTGCTGGAAGACCCTTCGTGAGAAGGTTTGCAGGGTTATCATCTGTATGCACTTTGACAAGCTCAATGCTCTTGTTGTCAAGTACATCTCTTATAAAGTGATACTTCACCTGTATGTGCTTTGTCTTTGCATGAAAGATAGGATTCCGTGCTAGCATGATAGCACTCTAACTATCACAATGGAGAACAGGTAACTCTGAGATGCCAAGCTTTTCCACCAAACGTGAAAGCCATAAAGCTTCCTTGCATGCCTCAGTGGCAGTCACATACTCTGCCTTTGTAGTAGACAATGCAACACACTTTTGTAGCCTGGAGATCCTAGAGATTGCTCCTCCTGTGAAAGTAAACACATACCCAGAAGTGGACTTCCTGCAGTCCACATGACCAGCATAGTCTGCATCCGTAAAGCCAACGACAGATGCCTTCTGCTTTCCAAAGCAGATGCATAACTCCTTTGTGTCTTTGAGATATCTCATAATATCTTTCATTGCATCCCAATGCTTCTTGCCAGGGGTTGCCATGTATTTGCTAACCACTCCCCCTGCAAAGGCAATGTCAGGAACCATAGCATACATCAAACTGCCAACAGCTGAAGCATATGGTATCTTGGCCATTTCAGCCTTCTCATCATCAGATGTAGGGCTGTTCTCTGCACTAAGTTTCACATATGGAGGCAATGGAACCCCAATTGTTTTCCTCCCCTCCATATTGAAAGGCCACAAAACTTTAGAATTATACTCCTGCTAAGATAGATAGAGTAAGCCTTTCAATCTATCTCTGAGTATTTGCATGCCAAGAATGTGATTTGCATCACCAGATCCTTCATGTCAAAGCTGCCATGAAGACTTTGCTTCAATGAATCCAAGGCATGAGTATCCCTGCTAGCAATTAGCATGTTATCAACATACAAAACCAAGATAATCAGGCTGCCATCTACTGCCTTCTATCTCTGAGTATTTGCATGCCAAGAATGTGATTTGCATCACCAAGATCCTTCATGTCAAAGCTGCCATGAAGACTTTGCTTCAATGAATCCAAGGCATGAGTATCCCTGCTAGCAATCAGCATGTTATCAACATACAAAACCAAGATAATCAGGCTGCCATCTACTGCCTTCTTGGTGTACAAGCAGTGATCCACTTGACTTATATGAAAGCCTTGGGATTGCATGAATGTATCAAACTTATGATACCATTCTCTTGGTGCTTGTTTTAGCCCCTACAAACTCCTTTTGAGTTTATATACCATTTTTTCTTTCCCTTATTCAACAAACCCTTCAGGCTACTGCATATATATGTCTTCATGCAAATCACTATGTAAAAACGCAGTCTTTACATCCATCTGTATGAGCTCCATATCCTCAACTGCAACCAAGCCCAAACTGGTTCTCAATGTAGTCATCTTGACTATTGGAGAGAAAATCTCATCAAAGTCAATTCCATGCTCCTGCTTGTACACCTTTGCAACCAATCTTGCTTTGTACTTTGGTGAGGAAGCATAAGTGACCATCTTGTAAACCCATTTGCATGGAAGGGTTTTCTGCCCTTTAGGCATCTACACCAAGTCCCAAATGCCATTTTTTTCAAGAGATTCCATCTCTGACAACATGGGTTTATACCATTTCTTATTATCTTGTTTGTCCTGTGCTTCCTTGAAGCAAGACGGTTCACCACAGTCTGTCAACATGATATAATCAGCTATATTAATTGTACCAGGAACAAACCTGTCAAGTTGTCTAGTAGCCCTAGACGATCTCCTAACCCAATGGTCATTGTTTGTGGGCTGTTCCTGCAAATTTCCGTTTTCAGCATGTTGTCTTGGCATTTCAGTCTGCAAATCAGCATTAACAGCTTGCTGTCCTAGCTGTTCCTGCTCATGTAATGGCTCATTTTCATGGGCAATAGCTGGTTGATCATTTCCAGCATTTACAGGTTCATTTACAGCAGGTATTTGCTGCTGTATAGCGGGCACATTTTGCTGTCCAAAAGGTATTTCTTCCTGGAATACAACCCTACGTACCTCCTCAGTCTTTTTGGGCTGTTTGTATATGCAATCTTCCCGGAAGATAATGTCATTGCTGCGTACTACTTTTCTTTTCTCGGGATCCCACAATTTATACCCCATTTCACCCTCGTCACCATATCCTAGGAAAATGCATTTACAAGACTTTGGCTCAAGTTTGCTGCGTTTTTCTTTACGAATGTGCACAAAAGCCTCGCAACCAAATACTTTCAAATGAGCATATGAAGGTGGCTTGCCCGACCACGCTTCTTGGGGAACTCCCCTCCCCCAAAGACCTGTTTGGTGATCGATTAATCAAGTGAACGGCTGTCATAACAGCTCCTGTCCAAAAACCCTGGGTTAATGCAGCATGAGACAACATCGTATGGACCTTATCCTGTATGGTCCGATTCATATGCTATGCAACTCCATTTTGGGGCGGATTATAAGAGGGGCAGTGAGCTCCCTCTTTATACCTTTGCTATTACAAAATGCTTGAAAGGCCTTGGACACATTTTCCCCACCATTGTCAAAGCGAAGACACTTAAGTGTCTTATCTGTCTAATTTTCAGCCAATGCTAAGAATTTTTTAAACTTGTCAAGCACTTCATTCTTGCTACGAATAGGGTAAACCCATACTTTCCGTGTAGCATCATCGACAAAGGTGACAAAATATTTCTTTCCCCCTAAAGATCATCCTGGCATTTGAGATACATTCGAATGTACTAACTCTAGAGGAGAAGATTTCAAAGAAAGAGACTTTTTGTGAGACGTCTGTGCTTGTTTGCCATAAATACAATGATCACAATGCTCAAAATCAGCATAACGAAGACAAGGCAAGTAACCTAAACGAGAAAGTACTTTCATTCGTGTTTGACTCATATGTCCCAACCGGCCATGCCACAAAGAAATGCTTGGTTGCTCGGTCACGGCAACAATATGGTCACGCACACTAGATACATGAAGTGGATACAAAGTATCACTCTTGCAACCTCTGGCAATCACTCTTACTCCCTTATAGATCTTCCATTTTCCATCACCAAAGGTGGTATGAAAACCATCATCATCTAGCTGCCTTATGCTAATCAAGCTCTTCTTGAGTTGAGGTACATGCCGTACATGCTGAAGTGTAACGACAGAGCCATGCTGAAACTGTAATTGCACACTGCCATATCCCTTTGCTGTCACAAAATGCTTGAAAGGCCTTGGACACATATTCCCCACCATTGTCAAAGCGAAGACACTTAAGTGTCTTATCTGTCTGATTTTCAGCCAATGCCAAGAATTTTTTAAACTTGTCAAGCACTTCATTTTTGCTACGAATAGGGTAAACCCATACTTTCCGTGTAGCATCATCGACCAAGGTGACAAAATATTTCTTTCCCCCTAAAGATCATCTTGGCATTTGAGATACATTCGAATGTACTAACTCTGGAGGAGAAGATTTCAAAGAAAGAGACTTTTTGTGAGATGTCTGTGCTTGTTTGCCATAAATACAACGATCACAATGCTGAAAATCAGCATAACGAAGACAAGGCAAGTAACTTAAACGAGAAAGCACTTTCATTCCTGTTTGACTCATGTGTCCCAACCGGCCATGCCACAAAGAAATGCTTGGTTGCTTGGTCACGGCAACAACATGGTCACGCACACTAGATACATGAAGTGGATACAAAGTATCACTCTTGCAACCTCTGGCAATCACTCTTGATCCCTTATAGATATTCCATTTTTCATCACCAAAGGTGGTATGAAAACCATCATCATCTAGCTCTTCTTGAGTTGAGGTACATGCCGTACATGCTGAAGTGTAAAGATAGAGCCATGCTGAAACTGTAATTGCACACTGCCAATACCTGCAATCTCACATGCATAGTTGCCCCCAAGATGGACAACACCTTGTCGACACCTTGTATAGGCGGAAGACCACTCACGATAAGGAGTGACATGAAAGGAAGCACTTGAATCGAGAATCCAGGTATGCATGTCATCATCTGTATCTGCAAGTAAAGCATGTGCACCAAAGTGTGAAGAGACAAAGAGTACGTCACTTCCACTATCATTGTCATGAGTGACTACATTCACCTCTTTAATTTTTACACTGCTCTTCTTAGGTTGAAGAGACAAAGAGTACGTCACTCCCACTATCACTGTCATGAGTGACTACATTCACCTCTTTAATTTTTACACTGCTCTTCTTAGGTTGACTGTCCTTCTTCTCTTCCTTGCTATCATATGTCTTCTTGCTTTTTCCTTTCTCTTTCTTCCATTTGTAGCAATCACATTTAAAGTGACCCTTCTTGCCATAATGATGGCATTCAATATCTTTGCCACGTGATTTACTGCGTCCCTTGCCATCATATTTACCCTTTTGCTATGATCTGCCCCTAGTATGCAAAGCACTGGATGCATTGTTATGCTGATTTATCTCTTCCATAAGTAGAGCACTCTCTATATCAGCATACAAAAGGATTACATTAGAATTACTCATATCAGTCCTGAATGTATCCCAACTCTCTGGTAGAGTGCAAAGCAAGAAAGTAGCCTTAAATTCCTCATCAATCATGAACTTCAAGGCAACCAGCTGGCTGAAAATGGAGTTAAACTCACTCAAGTGAGTAGACATTGCTGTACTCTCTTTATACGCAAATCCATAAGCTTTTTCAGCCAATACACTTTGCTTGCAGCACTCTTTTGTGCATACAGTCTTCCAGTCTAGTCCATATAGCATATGCAGAATCCAAACCTTCAATGTTGATCAGCAAGGCATCAGAAATCGATAGCTCTATGGTTGAGCGTGCAAGCTCATTTAACTCATCCTAATCGTCCTGTTCCATGTCCACGGGCTTTGCCCCTTTGGTTTTGATCAGCTTTGCTTGCTTCTTTTGCAATAGGATATTGTAGCATTGCTTTTTCCATACTGCAAAGTTATGTGCGCCTTCAAGCTTCTTTATGTGCATCAGATTACTGCTGTCATTGCTGCCAGCCTTGCTGCCAGCCATGATTTTCAGCCCAAATGTGACAAAAAAACCAGCAAATGCAGGCCCAAACTGTCACCGAAGTGACCAAGGTACAAACAAGTACCAATCAGCAACAAATGACCATGCAGAAGTACAGATTTCAGATTTGTATTTAAATTTTCAGAAGCACCAAATCATGTGCTACATTATCCAACTGATTACAGCTGTTGCAAGGGCGTATGCATCACATTTCATGAGAAATCCCAAAATTTCAGCTGCAATTTCTGTTGTACATGTACCCACGGGCATAAAATTTGACACAAACGATCAAAAGCCCCAAAATTTTGTGCTCAAAACATCAACCACACATCTGCATTTTCTCTATCATGCATAGAGTAGTCCAGTTTTGTCAAAATAGAGCAATTTCAATAAAACCCCCAAATTTTACCAAGTGTTGATGTCCAAATTGCGTGGAATTCAACCTGCATGTACATAAAATGTCCAAATGCTGCACAAATTTTGCCCAAACTGCAAAAGCCCTAAATTGCACGGGGTCCAATGTGCATCAATGTCGAGAAATTGGGTAAAGTTCAGCCCAATTTGTGCATGTACATTAAAAGCCCCAAATGTCGGGGACAAAATGTCACAAATTCCTGCAATTTTTGAGACAGATGTGCCTGTCTTGCATCAAATCCCCCAAATCTAAGAAAAGCCCCAAATTTCTGGACAAAGATTTGCCTTCCGTGCTTGTGCACACGAACGCTCGGTAACGGGAAGTAAAAATAAGAAGAAGTAAACAAAAAAATAGGCCGTTGACTTGCTGCCCGTTGTCCGTGCAGCCCCCTCGTTGCCTGTGCAACCCGGCACCCTGTCCCTGTTTCGTGCGAGCCTGCCGTCGTGTCACGCAGCAACAGCCTCCAGTCGTTCGTCAGCGCTGCAGTTGCCTTTTGCACCTATCGTCGGCAGGTCTGAACCTCTTGTCGTCAGCTCGTTTGCAGCGTCGCCTTTTGCACACTGTCAGACGTGACCAGTCTGCCGCCTTTTTACCCGTGACCTGTCTGGTGGTCGTTGCCCCACTTGCTAGTCGTCGCTGAATTGTGCAATGTCTGATGTCAGGGCTGTCACGCTACCATGCTACAGCTCCTGACTCTCCACGTTGGGGCCAGGTGCACACTCTCCACGCTTGAGCCTTCTGCAGTTCACGACCTGTTTTGCCTGTCTTGATCGATCTCTGAGACGTACGAATACCTCAACCGCAGCTCTGATACCAGTTTGTAGGGACTGGTTAGGCATGGAGATCGAGACAGACTGTCGCTATGCGCAGTGAGAGATAGAGTGAGAGAGAGCAGAGTAGAGAGTGCACATTTTTTGGTACAATCATAAGAGAGTACCTTTAGGTTTTTAGATAGATATATATGTGTAAGTGCAAGTGCTAAGGGTGTGTTCACACCCGAGCACATTTAAAAGGCACGAGGCCTTTATTCCCGACATGTATGACCATGATAGAAACAGAGAGTCAGATAGTGACGTGCAAAACTTAAATCCTAAATGCAAAATGCAAAAACACAAACACAAACAGAGAGAGAAGGAGAACTCTAAAGTGAATGAATCAATGCAGTAAATGAATGTAAGAGTGTACAGAATGCTCAAGGGCAAAGCGGTGAGTGTCGGAGAGTGATGTCAATCAAAGATAGATCCGGAGTGTTGTGACCACTAGTTGGAGATGATGAGAGAGTGCTGAATAATGAAGAGCAGCAAGCTGGTCACCAAAAGACAATGGTTGGAGACTCATATCTGGTAAGCATAGTAGTGTACCACCAAAGAAGGCTGAAAATTGATCACACTAGAGGTAGAGAATTGTCAAGCGACAATAGGAGAGGTATTTGCTGATATAGACGGCCTACTAGGAATAACAAAATGCAAGTATTGTAGGAGTCGCTTGGTGGGAGAGATGGCAATAGCTTGTCTCCTGGCACCAATGTTGAAAACACAGGCTGATCAAGTGCAATGATGATGTAGTAGATGGAAACAGGAGGGCGATGACTGAAACAGGCAGTCTAGGGCTGGATGGTGATGGGTTGTAGTCGGTGATGGCTGGATAGTAGATGGTAGGTGGTTGATGGCTGAAATATGTACGATAGAGTGAGAAACCTGCTCAAAAGGATGGGCTGAATGGTGGGCAATTTGTCTATTTATAAATGTGATTGGACCCTCCTAAATTAGGGTTTACATAGAAACTCTCTGGAATTGCCCCCCATTTTAGGGTTTTTATTAATTAAGCTTGTTTTGGGACTATTTTAAGAGGCTAATCAGCATGTAATGCATTTTTTAGCTCAACACAAGGTGGTATCCCTCTTTGTTAGGCAACCATATTCTTGTTGGGCATGCCCATATATCCTTGCATTTTGGTGTATAGGACCTGCTCCTTTTCTAGGTGGTACTATTCTTGGGTGACTTGACTTTGAGGTGGAAAAGCCTCAATACCATTTGCGTTTTATCACTAGGGGTGATCTTACAAGGTCTTTGTCCTCTTTGGCGATTGTTTACTCTGTTTTTTTGCAGGATATGCCAGAGTGAAGCAATGTGGAAGCGAATGACCATGACAAAGAGTGACGAGAGAGAGAAGAGAGAGAGAAATAGATAGTGAAACACAAAAAATCTACAGTGAAGAATGCTGTATAAGGATGCAGAATTATATGCGGGTGCAGAGAGAATATCTACATATATCTCTGCCTTGAGGACCTCAATCTCCGTCAGCCCCAAGTGCTGTCTCCATCACCAGTAGGCTGTAATATGTCAAATACAAGTGTAGAAGTCTATAGGAAACTCAGTCTTATAAAGGTTGAAAAGAATGCCTGAAAAATACCTGAAATAACTAGGTCGACTGTAGAAGGACAGTCCGACTGCTGTCATGTGGCAGACTGCCATGTGGCACTGTTGACGTGGTAGGAGATGACTCTCAACACCCCCTCTCAGATCCTGGACAAGGCAGCAAACGGAGGGATTTGGAATGTTGATGAAGTAAAGCCTGGGGAAGTGCCTTTGTAAATAAATCTATAAGATTATCTTCAGTCTTACAATACTCCACATCAATGGTCGCATCTAGAAGCTTTTCCCTAATGAAGTGATCTCTATGTGCTTCGTCCGGGCATGGAATATGGGATTCCATGCCAAGGCAATGCGACTCTCATTGTCTCACTGCAAGATAGTAGGACGAGTTTGGGGGCAGCCAAGCTCCTCCAACAACCGACGAAGCCACATAGTCTCACATGTGGTAGAAGATGGAGCCTGATACTCTGCCTCAATCAAAGATAGGGCTACCATGGGCTACTTCTTGCTACTCCAAGATATAGCAACAACACCCAAGGTAAAACAATAACTTGTAGTAGATTGCCTTTGATTCACATTGCCAGCCCAATCTCAATCACTCCAACTTGCAAGAACAAGATTAGAAGCACGTGTACCTACTGGATAGAAAATCCCAAGGTCAGTGGTTCCCCTAAGAAACTGAAGTATCCTCTGAGCAGCCTAACAATGCACCTGTTGAGGTGCACTCTTGAACCCATCCAAGAGACCTACAGCAAAACATAGATCAACCCGTGTATTGAGGAGCCAAATCAAGGATCCAATTAGCTAATGGTAGCGAGTAGCATCCGCCAAAGGAGAATTTGCGTGGGAACTGGCCTTCCAGTTTGGATCCATAGGAGTAGAAATGGACCGACAATCCTTCATCTCAAAAGTCTTCAAGACCTCCTATACGTATCTCTGCTGAGAGATGAAAATCCCCCTTTGAGACTCATAAATCTCATGGCCCAAAAAGAAATGGAGAAGTCCTAAATCTATCATCTCGAACTTTTGATGTAGGGTTGTCTTCATCTCTTTGACCTTCTAGGTATGATCACTTGCAACAATCAAGTCATTAACATACAAAACAAATAACATACGACCTCCCTCGGAAGTGTGCACATAAAGCTGCGGATCGGCCCTAGACCGCTGATATTCCAACTTGGCCTGGAGAAATGAATCAATCTTCTCATTCCAAGCACGCGGAGCCTACTTCAGGCCATACAAGACCTTCTTTAACCTGTAAACCTTCCCATCTGAGGAACCAAAGCCAAGAGGCTGCTCTACATAGATCTTCTCCTTCAAATCACCATTCAAGAAGGCCGACTTCACATCCAACTGAAAACATGCCATCTCCTATGACTAGCCAAGGCAAGAACAGCATGAATAGTCGCCATGCAAGCTGTAGGGGCAAAAGTATCATGGAAGTCTACACTTGGGCAATGTGTAAAACCTTTAGCAATAAGGCGAGCCTTGTGCTTGTCCAAAGAGCCATCACTATGGTACTTGGTCTTGAAGACCCATTTGACACCAATCACCTTTTTATGAGAGGGATGAGGCACAAGGAACCAAGTGTCATTTCTCTCAATAGCCTTCAGCTCGGCTTCCATCGCCTTCCGCCAATGATTAGACTGTAAAGTCTTCTTCACCGATGTAGGCTCTTTATCTTGCATAACATGGGACATCAAACAATAGTTAGAGCAAACAAGCTTTTTAGAATGTGCTTGGTGCCTTCGTGACCTTCTTAGGGACCCCCTTGATCCCTGAATCATGGAGTGTGTCACGGGCCCAACGAGGAGGCGGCCGGATCTCTCCTCGGCGCTCCTCATCTACTGAAGACTCGGGTACATCTACTGGCGGGATCTCCATTGGGGTAGCCGGTGGAAAAGAAGACTCAGAATCTGAAGAAGAATCTCCATCAAGAGGCTTTGGCTCCAAAGGAATTGTCTCGGGAGCCCAACTGTCCCTTGGATCTCCAAGTACGGGGTGCTCCTCACCCCTCTCTGTTGTCGGAACTTCCACGAACTATACATCTTGGCTTGCGTAGACATCCCGCTTTATGGGATTATACAAGCGATAACCTTGGGACTGAGAGCTGTAGCCAACAAAAACTTGTTGTCGAGAAGCCGCGTCAAATTTGTCACGTTGCGTCTTCAGGATGTGCACATAGGCGTCACACCCAAAGATCTTAAAATAAGAGACATCAGGCTTAGTCCCAAAGTAAGCCTCAAAAGGTGTCATCCTGTCAATGACCGAAGTTGGGGATCGATTTAGGATGTGGACTGTTGTAGCCACTGTATCGGCCAACAGAAATTGAGGTGTTTGTTGGTGCTCCATCATGGTGTGTGCCATCTCGATCACACTTTGGTTCTCTTGAGGAGCGTTGTTATTAGCAAACTTCTGGTGAATGCCTCTAACTGCACAAAAACGAGCAAACTCATTAGAAACAAATTCACCATCCTTGTTTGATTGCAAGGTCTTCAATCTCCAGCTTGATTAGTTCTCCTAAAAAAGAAGCTAATCCTTGAGTGGGAGAAAGCCTTTGACTTCAACATCAAGAAGTAGGCTCATGTCATCCTGCTGTAGTCATCTATGATCAATATGAAGTACAAGCTCCCCTTCAAGGACTCATTCCTCATCGGGCCACAAAGATCCGTAGATACAAGCTCCATAGGTGAAGTAGACTGCCTCGAAGCTTTGTTAGGAATCGCATCCCTATGCTGCTTCCCAAGAATGTAGGAGACACATGGTTGTTGGCTCACTACTATGTCCGGCAAACTGCGAACAAGCATTCCTTGCGATGCCTTTCGAAGATACTCATAGTTTCGGTGGCCAAATCGAGCATGCCATAGCTTGGACTGTGTCTAAAAGGTAAGAAGAAGAAGAGAGGTAAGAGCGGAAGAAGACTTCAATTTGTAGATGCCATTCTCCTCATACCTCGAAGAAAGAACCTTTCTCAATCCACGATCAAGAACGCGAATAACATCATTGTCAAACTCCACCAAGAGACCAAGAGAACAAATCTTATGTACCGAAAGCAAATGATACCCTAAACCTGGCACATGCAACACCTTAGAAGTGTGGGTACCACCACGTCCATGTGGAATCAGCTGCATATCACCTTGTGCAGTAAGACATAGAAGAGTTGTCTCCTATGAGAATCTGCCCACGCGAGGGTTGCAAATGGGCAACACTAAGTGTTGGAGGAGTCATGTGCCGTGAGGCACCACTGTCCACAATCCACTCTCGAGCCTTGGAAGTTGTCATCGTAGCATCAGAAGTCTTCGGTGTAGAGTCCTCAATGACCGTTAAGTGTAGAAAAGTAGCTGATGAGGGTGCAGCTACAGCTCTAGAATCCTTCGTATTCTTCTTCTTGGTGTCCTTCTTGTCCTTGTCGGGGCAATCCTTCTTCCAATGGCCGGTCTTATCACAAATATGGCATGTCGATTCTTTCTCTTTGTCCTTCTTAGATTTGTTGTCCTCCTTCTTCTTCTTTTGGTCCTTCCCCTTCTTTTGAGAGGCTTGACTAATCAATGTCTTTGATTTGGAAGCATTCTATCCCTTCAATTGTTCCTCTTAGTCTAAAACCATAGGAACTAACTCTTCCCAATGAAGAGTCGATTCCCGCTCTGAAGCAATAGAGTGGAATAAGAAGTACCGAATTGTGGCAATAACTAGGATAATAAAGTTATGGCTATGTCTTCAAAGGAAATGGGCTTCTCTGCATTTTGAACATGCATTTGAAGCTGCCGAAGCTTCTTGATGTGTTCCTGAAGCGAAGAAGACTTATTCACGGACAGGGTTCGCATCTACACCTCCAAAGAAACCCTCTTCATAAGGGTCATCTAATTGTATATTTGGTCAAGCTTCAACCATATCTCCCGAGCCATCGTCAAGTGCTCTATATGGGCGATCACGGTTGTTGTACAAGATAGAAAAAGAAAAGAACGAATCCTAGCATTCAGCTTGTCCCAATGAGACTGGGCCTTGGTTAACTTTGCACGAGCATTTGAAGAGAGTTTGGACTCATCTCTCACTGAGGGCCGGTTGATCTCCTCCATCACAAGCTCCGCCAAATCCTAAGACTCCAATATGGCCAACATCATCACTCGCCAGATGCGGTAATTGTCGCCATCGAGCTTTTGATGTGATGGAAGAGCCGGTAAGATAGGCACCTTTCGGTTCATGATTGCTTGGAACTCCACGTTAGTCTCTGTAGATATCTTCACTTGCAATTCCTGCACAAACACAAAAGAAACCCCCTCTGACTGTGAAAACGCAGCCTGCTAGGGCTCTTGTCTCCGTGTCCTGAACCTTCTTCAGCTGCCGGAGGTGATGAAAAGGTAAAATCTGCACTTGAAGGTAAAAAACGCATCCTTCTTCCTTTTCTTACAGCAAAAACAGCAGCAGCTTCAGCAAATCTTCTCTTTTCTCGCACGCCCATGCTCGCCGCAGCTTTGCTTTGATGCGCAGCCCACTTGCTCGCGCTTGAACGCTGAAAACGCAGCCTTGTATTACACTGAAAACGCCTCTTTAGATAGGTCCAGTCCTTCAATGCTCTGAAACCATGTCAAAGTGAAGCAATGCGGAAGCAAATGACCGTGACAAAGAGTGAACACACAGAGAGAGAGAGAGAGAGAGAGAGAGAGAGAGAGAGAGAGTGTGTGAAACACAGAAAATCTGCAGTGAAGAATGCTGTACAAGGATGCAGAATTATACACAGGTGCAGAGAGAATATTTGCATATGTCTCTAGCTTGAGGACCTTGATCTCCGTCAGCCCGGAGTGGTGTCTCTGTCACCAGTAGGCTATAATCTGTCAAATACAAGTGTAGAAGTCTGCTGGAAACTCAGCCTTATAAAGGCTGAAAAGAATGCGTGAAAAATACCTGAACTAACTCGGTCGACTGCATTTAATGCAGCCGACTGCAGTCAGACAGTCTGACTGCTGCCATGTGGCAGGAGATGACTCTCAACAGGATCATCAGGAGTAGACCTATTACTTTCTGCATTTTTGTACCAGGGCTGTTTTCTCACTGCAAGGCAGCTGCCACACTGGCGACGATCTGTTTACTAGTGTACAGAACTCTATTTGTTGCTGCATTTCATGCGGAGCTAGTTCTTTTTAACTTGGGCGACCTTCTACATGTGCTGGGCGGCTTGAGACAAGTGTTATCTACATCTCTTCGTGGCTGGAAATCCGTGTTTCTTGTAGATTACTACTACACTAGGCACTTTGATTATTCTTGTATGCAGGCTGTATCACCTTTGTCTATTTGTGTTTAGTAGACCAGCTCCTTCTGCCCGGCATTGCATGTTCCTTTTAGCATTGGACACTCCCCATCTACCTTGTTGATGATAGTCTTCTTCTGTAGAACAGCCTAACAAACCCCGATTATTCCGAGGATACCTCTTATTGGTTGCTTTTTATCCCAGTGCTAGTGTCTTCTTTGTTTTCTTGCAGGTACTTCTTGAAGGACATCTATGGCCGATATATATGCTTTGGGGGATTGTGTAAATTGATTGAAATTACTCTTCCTTCTCGTATAGGGTGGTAAATAACCTGATTTAATACTAATTATAGCAAGCATAAAATTCGCATAAACTAAAAATGCACACTTTACCACTTTAATCTTTGACATTGGACACCGTGTTGGCTCTAAAACTGGTGCCCCTTGTGGTATTTTTTTAACTTTTATTACAAATGGACGGAGTACAATTGAGATCCTTTAACCTCCTTAGCTAATCCAAGTGCCTCTTACTGTCAAAATTGACTAGCAAGTCTCCAAACCAATTTGCTTCTCGGTTTGCTCAGGGATTGGCCTTCACCCTGCTCCTTGAAAGACAGATTCAGCCCCAATTGTGATATTGGCTGTCTGGCCTCTTGAATCTCCTTGAAATCCTTGAATTTCAGCTGCTAGAATTGAAGTCCTAGGCTCTCAATTTCGAGCACGTATCTTGAGGCGACTGTCAAAACCCTAATTTTTGTTGTAAATTAGGGTTTATAGTAGACATTAATTGAAATCTCTTCCTCTGATTGCTCAAATTGTTGAAAAATGATGAGATAACTTGAGAGATGGTTAGGGGATGAGAGAGAATGCTGTAGAGAGAGAAAATTCAAAGTTTCATCGCGAGAAATGCTGAAAAACTGTTGCTGCCTTGCTTAAACAGCCATGAAAGCTGTCACATACAGCTTAGGACTGCTAAAAAGACTATTGCCCCATCCCATATGCTGTCATTTGCACCAGAAGGACCCTGGGCTGCTGTCACTTGCTCTTGGAGGGCTCTAAACTGCTATCACGTGTTGTAGGGCTGATCCGTGGTGGCTGCAAATCACATCGGCTACCTCTCCTTGCTCTCTATTAGCCTGTTTCTCTCTCGCTAGAATTATTCTAGTGCTTAAAAAATTAATTCCATTAGCCAAGAATTAAATTGACTAGGCCAATTTGTCTTCCAAGTATCCTTGAGCAGTTAATAGTCCTTAGACCGGTATTAATTAATTAATTAATGCTAGTCTCTAATGTCACCATTGACATTAGTGGCCAATAAGTTGGTCTAGGCCCAAATCTAACAATGGATATCACCTAGTATCTGTCAAGGATAATTTATTATAACTTTTGCCTCTGGCACCAATTGATATCTTGGGGTCCTAGGTTCCACCTTGTGAAATAATTGACTTGCATCTCACATGTGCAAGTCACTTTAGCGCATTTGATTAACTTTTAATCAAATGCTAAGCAAAGCAATAAAATTTCACATCCTCGTGAGACAGACACCCCCCTCCCTCTTTGAAATCCCTGCAATCATCCTCGATTACACTACATTGTGCCAAAAGAAAAGCATATTGCATTGGAATTTTCTTAAGGCATTCTAGTCACAACATTGACCATTGTTGACAAACCATGCTAAATGTCCCAAAGCTTTTTGAAAATTTCCGGTCTGTATAAACATCAAATAATACTTAGAATTAGCCTAGAATTGTTGCTAGAAATCCATTGTATGCTCTATAACTCATGTTTCCCAAGTGTTTTGATTTCAGAATCATAGTAAAGCATATTCTTAGTATAAACCATGATTGAAACTATCAATGCCATTTAGTAACATGCTGCTGTCTATAGAACTAGCTGTAAACTATTGAAAACTGTGTTGGAATAAAGGTTCCTTTTCACCTCCGTGTATAGTATACGTACATTATTTAGTTGTACATGTGAATGTATCCTTATGTGTCCGAAGTATAAATACATTTTATTCTTTGTATACCAACACATCTAATCGTACTTTCACACTCTCTCTCCGTGAGTTACTCTCTCTCCTCGAATTGCTGTTCACCCCTCCAACGGAGCTCCAAGAACTAGTATCAAGATTTTGCACGCTTCCCGAGACCAAGGCGATGGTTATTGGGAGTCGTTCAACGGGCAGAGTCGGACGTTCGACGGGCAGTAGTAGGCGTGCAGCAGCAAGCGACGGGCAGTAGCAAGCGATGGTTGCAGGAACTTGCGACCAACGGTAAAAGGCATGTGGGTATTAGGCGAGACGAACCGGCGCTAACGCGACCACCATAGTTAGGCGTGACTTGTGGCGTGTGCCTGGCGACTGATGACAGTAGGCGGCAAGTAACACGCATGATGTGACGGGTCAACGGACCTCCCCCCCCCTGCCCCGGCCCTGTTTTTTTAAAAAGCAGAAATTTCTCTAATTTTTGAATTTTTCCCCTTGCTTGACAAGAGTTCGTGTGTGGAAGCATAGGTCTCAGACTAGTGCAAATCTGAACCCAAAAATTAGGGGCTTTTTCTAGATTTAATCGTGTCTATGCCTGGTAGCAACATTCAGGTCAGAAATTGCAGACATTGTGCGTGTCGACCTCAATCAAATTGGGGATTTTGCCAAATTTGGTGGAATTTCGCTCTTTCGAGTAAAATTTCTTGACATTGGACCCCGAAAAATTGGGGCTTTTTATATTTTGATGAAATTTTGCTCAGCTGAGATAGATTGGCTGACATTTATGCATTGTTGCATTTGGCATTTTGGGATTTTGTGCAGAATTTGGTAAATTTCTGCAGTATTTGCCTGTGTGGTGGCTGGTTTATGTATAAACAACAGAGATTTATTACTGTTTGAGGAAGAACAACAGTGTATTTTCTGGTTCAGCTTGTGCTTCTGCAGTTCAGGGCATTTGTTCTTGTGTTCGTGATAAAAATGGCTGCAACTTCTTTCAGTTCAGACATCAAGAGTTTGATGGAAATCAAACAGTTTGATAGTCATGGCTTTGATCTTTGGAAAGACCATAGGTAGGGCATATTGTTTTTAAAGGATCGTGAAGCTGCTTTGTAGGAAGATAAACTTGCACAAATGTCTGATGTAGATTGGGCTAGAGCTAACAAAAAGATTGTGGCTTACATAAAGATGGGTGTCACCGATGACATTTTGACAAGCATTGACGGTTTAGATATAGGTTATGCAATATGGGAGAAGGTGAAAACTACCTATGAGATTACCACACTTGTTAATTAGGTGTATCTAATGCGCAAGTTGGTGATATATGCGACTGGATGAGTCCAAGTCTACAGCTGAGCACTTGAGTGCATTTATTGGTATTTTAATTCAACTCAAGGATGCAAATTTGGATTTTGATGATAAGTTGAGGGCGATCTTTTTGATCATGATACTGCTTGATTCTTGGGAGACCTTGGTGGTTTCTCTTAGCAATAACCCCAATCTCTCATATGATGGTGTGAGGGGTTTAATCTTGAATGAAGAAATTAGATGCATGTCTAGTGGAGAAGGCAACAATGCAACTTATAATGTAAGAGGTAGGGCTAAAAAGAAAAATGCAAATATTGGACAGAGAAACAAAAGCAAGAGCAAAGGAAAGGAAAAGAGTGACATTACTTGCTATCACCGTGGTCGAAAGGGCCACAAGATGCCTGATTGCAGGTACTACAAGAAGGAACAAGAGAGAAAGAAGAATGTAGGAGACAATTTGAAGAAAGAGGATAAAACGGACGCATCTGAGGCAGCCTAAGGCAAGGAAGAGGCCAATGTGGCCTCGAGTGTAGTCATAGAGGAGCTTTCGGATACAGAGGCTGATTAGTGATGTATTATGTGCAGTTGATTATGATGCCCTTGTATGTCACATGCAGGATATGCAGATTACCAAGGCTGATGTGATTGATGTACTCTTGTCGGTTGATGATGGCGTCACTTAAACTTGGATTGTAGAATCTGGTGCCTCTTTTCATGTGACTCCTTGTTTGGAGTGTTTTGCTATGTTCAATGCAGACAGTTATGAAAATGTGTATCTTGGAAATAACCATGCTTGTAGCACTGATGGGATTGACACAGTACACTTGTCTTTAGACAATGGTCAAGAGCTTGTGTCGAAAGATGTCATATATGTGCCTGGCATCAAAAAGAGTTTACTATCTGTTTGTCAGCTTGACTTGCATGGCTACACTACACTGTTTGGTGGTGGTTTGTGGAAAGTGAAAAAGGGGTCCATGCTGATTGCAAAAGGAACCAAGGACACTTTGTGTTGCTTGTACTGTAAAGCTTTGAATGGCAAGTTCCTTGCAGTTGCTGAAATTGGTTGTCATTTGGAGTTGTGGTATAAGAGATTAGGCCATATGAGCCAGAAAGGACTTGATGTCCTTACCTTTTTGAAGAGGGTTGATGGAAAAAGCTCTAAACTCGACTTTTGTAATGAGTGTTAGTTTGGAAAGCAAATGAAAAATTCATTTTACTCTAAATCTCTTGTAAGTCCAATGTCTTGGACTTAGTGCATTCTGATGTATGTAGTATGCTCGTGAAATCGTTGGGTGGTGCTGCATATTTTGTTTCTTTTATTGATGATTGTTCCAGGAAGATTTGGGTTTATCTGTTGAAAAAGAAAAGTGAAGTGTTTGCTATTTTTAAAACTTTTCATGCATTTGTGACCACTCAAACAAGTAGAAAGCTGAAATGCTTGAGAATTGATAATGGGGGTGAGTTGCATGGAATTAAGAGGGAGCTTACAGCTCCTTACAGCCTTCTTCAAATGGGGTGGCTGAAAGATATAATAGGACTTTACGTGAAAGAGTGCGGTGCATGCTGTCCACTGCTAATCTCCCTCATGAATTTTGGGGAGAGGCACTTAAAACCGCGGTTCACATTTGCAATCGCTCTCCAAAGGTCCTTAAATAATGGCATCCCTAAGGAGGTTTGGTTTGGCAAATCGGCCTTATATGACCATTTACGCATATTTGGTTGTGATGCTTTTGTGCATGTTCGAGATGAGCTGAGGAACAAACTTGACCCAAAATCCACCAAAGGCATTTTCATGGGCTATGGTGATGAGGATGAATTTGGCTACAGAGTGTGGTTACCTCAGTCCAAGAAAATTATTCGCAGCTATAATGTTGTGTTAATGAGGTAAAATTGCTGAAAGGTACTTTAGCCTCTAATGAAGATATGAAAAAGGTCAAATTTTAGAATTTGCAGCCACCTATTATTTTAGATGATGAGCCTCATGGTGTTGTACCACAGGCTGAAATTGATGATCAGCTGGTTATTTTTGAGCCAGATGATGATGGACAGCAAATAGGAGCACAAGGAGGTCATGGACAGCAAGATAGACTTGCTGATTATGAAAATGCTGGTGCTGGTAATGAAAATGAAGGTGCTATAGAGCATGAACAACATGCTGAAAATGGCTTACAACAGCCAATAAATGCTGAAAATGACATACCTCCAGATGTAGACCCAATTCTTGAAAATGTAAATCGTTGGGTACGCAGGTCTACATGCATAAGAAGGCAATTGTATAGGTATGACCCCTCCTTGCATTATGTGATGCTTACAAATGAGGGTGAGTCTCTTACATATAAAGAGGCCAAATGGGAAACCCAAGTACAAGGCAAGACTGGTTGCTAAAGGTTATGCACAGAAGGAAGGGATTGACTTCCTAGAAGTCTTTTCACCTATTGTGAAGAGGACCACTCGACGTGTGCTTTTTGCTCTCATTGCTGTAGTGGACTTAGAGTTGTGCCAAATGGTGACATTGATGAGGAAATTTACATGAAACAGCCCAAGGGCTTTGTAGTTCCTGGAAAAGAGTAGATGGTGTGTAAACTAAAACGTAGCTTGTATGGGCTGAAGCAAGCACCATGGCAGTGGTACAAAAAGTTTAACACTTTTATGCTCTCTCATGGGTTTATATGCCGGATCATTTTTTGTACATGAAAAAGGATACAGATGGCAGCCCCATCATACTTGTTTTGTATGTGGATGATATGTTGCTAGCTAGGAAAAGAAAGACTAGTTTGGATGCTCTCAAAGATGAGTTGAAATCAACTTTCTCCATGAAAGATTTGGGGAATGCATAGCGTATTTTGGGCATGAGGATTCGCAAGGATAGAATGTAGAAATTGATGTTATTATCTTAAGAAAAGTACATTGAAAAGGTATTGGACAGATTTAACATTGCTGGAGCTAAGCCTTTTGGGGTGCCCTTACCTCCATACCTTAAGCTTAGTAAAGCCAACAGCCCAAAAGATGACGTGGAAGCAAGTGCTATGAAGGGAGTCTCTTATGCATCAGCTTGTGGCTCTCTTATGTATGATATGGTTGCTACTTGTCCAGACATTACTCATGCAGTGGGAGTTGTCAACAAGTTTATGTTAAATCCTAGCAAAACACATTGGGAGATTGTCAAGTGTATTCTTTGATACCTAAAGGGTACACAAAGAAAGTGTATTTGCTATAGGCAAGGTGCACTTAGTTTGTAGGGTTATTGTGATGCAGACATGGCAGGTGACTTGGACCGTCGTAGGTCCACTAGCAGGTATATCTTTACAGTTACTGGTGGGGCCATTTCTTGGTGTTCCAGGTTGCAGAATATCATAGCATTGGGTATGCAGTATTGGGATGTGATAGCTAGAGTGTTGTGTATCTGGCTAAGAATGCCATGTATCATTCACACACAAAGCATATAGATGTGCGATATCACTTTATTAGACAGATTCTGGAAGATGGTCTAATCACATTGACCAAGATCAAAACACAAGACAACCCTGCAGATATTCTCATTAAAAGTCTAAGCAAAGCTCAGCATGAGCATTGCATTCGACTAGTGGGAGTTGGTTAGAGGTTCACTTCGGACCTTTAAGTGGGAGATTGTTGGGATAAAGGCCCTTTTTCACCTCCGTGTATAGTACACGTACATTATTTAGTTGTACATGTGAATGCACCCTTATGTGCCCAAGTATAAATACATTTTATTCTTTGTGTACCAACACATTCGTTGATATAATTAAATCTAATTGTACTTTCACTCTCTCTCTCTTTGAGTCACTCTCTCTTCTCGAACTGCTGCTCACTCCTCCAACTGAGCTGCAACAAATTGAGCATAAACCGATCACTTGTTGATTTGAGAATTGATCAAAACTGTTGCAAATGTGATCACAAACTGATAACAAACTGATTACAAAGCTGAGCTACAACAAATTAAGCATAATACAATCACTTGTTGATTTGAGAATTGATGAAAACTATTGCAAAGGTGATCCCAAACTGATAACGAATTGATTGCAAAAACTGATCAACAATTGATTCAAAAAACTTATCCAAAAGTAATTCAAGATGTGACCATAAACAATTCTCAATTTGATAAAAAATTGAGTTGAAACTTGTAAGAATTTTTGTCTCAAAACTAAGGCAAAAACTCATGCCAAACTAATTATAAATTGATGCAAATGTATAGTTACAGTGCCTAGGTGAAACTCATACTCATCTATATACATCTCACAGTGACTATTACACTAAGTAGGGGACTGACAAACATATTGTTAGCATAGCACCTTGGATGAATGCTAAATACATTCAAGATTCACTACATATGAGAGCTGTCCACAAGTGGCGGAGTGGACGTCCTATCGTCTCCTTTGTGAAGAAAACTGCTAGGGTTTGCACTGAGGAAACACAGAGTGTACGACCACGCAGAAACAGAAGAGACAGACACATACATAGAAAGCAAAACTCAAACCCTAAACGCAAAACCCAAAACTCAAACACAAATAGAAGAAGGGAGAGAATAACATAACTCTTTAAGTGAACGAATACTGCAACTGAATATAAGAGTGTACAGATACTCAAGGGCAGAGCAGTGTGTCGGAGAGTGATGTCTACCAGAAACGGATCCCAAGTGTTGTGACTACTAGTTGGAGTGACGGAGTGAGAGAAACACGAAACGCTAATCACCAAAGTGTGAGGAGACTAAGGCGACTGCAGATGTGGGCGATGCCTAATGATGTGGGCGATGTTGAGCTAAAACATGCATTACTTGTTGATTATCCTCTTAAACAAGCCCAAAACACACTAAAAAATGCTCTTTTAGAGTAAAAACCCTAAAATGAGAAGTAGTTCGAGAAAGTTCACTGGAAACCCTAAAACGGGGAGCGGTTCGAGAGAGTTCAGTAGAAACCCTAATTTTTGGGGCTCCCTTCCACATCTATAAATAGACAGGCTGCCCCCATTCAGCCTCATTCCGTCTGTGCAGGTTTCTCACTCCACGTGCAGATTTCAGCCATCAGCCTCCTCCCATGTGGTTGTCCAGCCCTGGAGACTGTTGCCACTCCATCCGTGTTTGCTCTTGCTGCTGGCGTCTTCATCCATGCTGATCTTAGCTGTTGGCGATATCATCATCTACTGCGATTTGATCATCCAGTCATCCCCAGCCACATTAGACACTGTTTCAGTCTGCTGTTTATAGCAGTTGTGCACAGTTTCTAGTCTCTGATCGGTGGTACACTCCTGCGTTTAAAAGTTTCCAGCCTCTAGACTGTTGGGTTTTGGTGACCAATCTGCTACCATTCACTATTTAGCACTCCTACACTCGGACTGGTGGTCACAGACTTGGGATTCGTCTTCGGTGGATGTCACACTCCGACATTGCTCTGCCCTTGAGCACACTGTATACTCTTACATTCATTTACAACATTCATTCACTTCAAAATTGTGCTCTCTCTCTCCCTTCTTCTGTTTGTGTTTGAGTTTTGAGTTTTGTGTTTAGGGTTTGAGTTTTTGAGTTTTGTGTTTAGGGTTTGAGTTTTGAGTTTTGCATTCAGGGTTTGAGTTTTGCCCTCTGTGTTTGTGTTTGTCTCTTTGTGTTTCTGTCGTGGTCGTACACTTTGTGTCCCCTCAATGCAAACCCTAGCAATTTTCTTCACATGGTATCAAAGTCGATGCTCTTGTAAAGAGTATCCTGCGAATATTGTGGAGAGCTAGTCTTTGTGCGAGGCACACAATATGACTCGTAGCCGAATCACAATGTCCCAGACACCTTCTTCTCTAGTTCCTATGATGTCTTATCAGGCTTCTCCATCATTGGAGGCCCTGAGACAGCATTATGAACTTGGTGAGGAGGACGACACTCCACCTTCACCAGATTTCACTAACATGATAGAGGAGGACTTTGAGGAGTACTATCGCAACAAGTACGGTGGTACCAATTTTACTAACACATCCGGACCGGTTGGTGAGGCTGGCCACCTCTCTGATCATGGAGGATATACAACATTCAGAACGTCTAGCAATCCATCTTCATCATCTCAGCCAGGTCGAATGTTAGGTTTGTACAATTCTTTTGTGTTGCATGAATCAAAACCCTCACTTGTTTCTTCTTTTGAGATACAAGATCCGAATGGCTTTGCGTATGCGAACTTCAATAGAGGGGGACTCACGAACTAGACGAAATTCACGTGTATCTAGAGCTTCTGTTTCATTTGAGCATGTCACACACACTTCTCGCTTTCCTCCCATCCCACCCTCTTCTATATCACACCTTGATCACCTCTCATCATCTTTCCAAAACCTTGGATTATACTCCACATCTACATCACACACACTGGCAGTTGGATCTTCCATCTCTGCTCCTAGCACATTTTCCTTCACCCCATTCCACCTCTTTGCACCATGGTACTTTGTTAGGGGGAATGCCACCCTTTAACACAATGCCTCTCACCTTTCAGCACATGGGCACACCCATAACTCTTGGGTCGACTGTGATGGGCATCCCCCTCACTATTCCCAACTTCACATCTTACATGACCACTCAAACACAGGGTTCCATCCTTAGCTTATGGTATGTCTTCACACTCTCCTTGAGTTACACCTTTGCAGGGATTTCCATCTTCTGCTCCACGTGTTTCCATCCCACCTCCTTGGGTTCCTCATGTGGCTACCATACTCATGCCTAGGCAGCCCATCTCTACCTATGGATTCACCTTGCACACTACCCGCATGCGTGGTGAGCACTCTGGGGCCCATTCCCAAGTGTACTCCACTCCCCTATCCTACCCACACTAGACTTTTTCACACTATCCATCTCCCAGGACTACCATTCCTGTTGCAATGACCAAGAATGCCTTCACGGATAAGATACGTTTTAACTGGTCAAATTTCACCACTTGGTCTAATTTCATGTAACAAGTGCTTGAGTCTCAGGGAATTTGGGACTTCGTCATTGGTCTAGAGCCTATGCCAAGCCCTCGACTAGCTCACCTTGATTACATCCGTCAATGGAGAGCCCACAATGCCACAACCAATGTTGAGCTAATGCAAGGATTGCTTCCTGAGTTTCACTCACACTTGTAGCACTTTCCGCTCGCATCAGAGCGTTGGAGTCACCTTCTTGATCGCTATGCGGTTCGTGATCGTACTCGGGGTATCAATCTCGACTTTGAGCTTCAAGAGTTTTCTATTAAGGAAGGGGATGATCTGAAAGTGGGCACATCAATCTGGACTTTGAGAGTTCTCTATTAAGGAAGGGAATGATTTGAAAATCAAGCTGGGTGAATATAGGCGGTTACTTGTCGAGTATTTTAATTTCATTCAACACATCATCTCCCAACCTCGATTGTGAACCTTCTATGAGTTTGTGCGCCAGTTCTTGCATTACGTGAGGCTGCATGATCAAGTCCACAAGAAATCCTCATCACAGCCTTATTCAAAGCAGAGGGGGTTGGTTGTCTCTTCTTCGGAAGGTAAAACCACCAATGGCAAGAACTCGCTAGATGCGAAGGCAAGCCAATCAAAGGGTGAATTCTCTTCCTCAGATGGAACCAAAGAATCTAGATCTATGTGGCTGCAACTTCCTAAGAAAAAACGATTTTGCATACATTGTTAGAGAGAAGGCCATGTGGACGAGGAGTGTCGCTCCAAGGTCCAAGGTCTTCTACCTAAAACGCCTCAGCAGACTGCTGCGGTTGCACAGTCCAATGGGGCTATGCCTTCCGCTTCTACTTCATCTGCTCCTTCAGCACCTGTTGCTGTTGCTGGACATGTGGCTCGAGTATAGCCTCAGCAGCCCATCTCTTTCATTCAGCTTGAGAGTTCTCTATTAAGGAAGGGGATGATTTGAAAGTCAAGTTGGGTGAATATAGGCGGTTACTTGTCGAGTATTTTAATTTCATTCAGCACATCATCTCCCAAGCTGGGTAAATATAGGCGGTTACTTGTTGAGTATTTTAATTTCATTCACAACACATCATCTCCCAACCTCGATTGCGAACCTTCTACGAGTTTGTACGTCAGTTCTTGCGTTACGTGAGGCTGCATGATCAAGTCCACAAGAAATCCTCATCACAGCCTTATTCAAAGCAGAGGGGGTTGGTTGCCTCCTCTTCGGAAGGTAAAACCACCAATGGCAAGAACTCACTAGATGCAAAGGCAAGCCAATCAAAGGGTGAATCCTCTTCCTCAGATGGAACCAAAGAATCTAGATCTATGTGGCTGTAACTTCCTAAGAAAAACCGATTTTGCACACACTGCGAGAGAGCAGACCATGTGGACAAGGAGTGTCGCTCCAAGGCCCAAGGTCTTCCACCTAAAAAGCCTCAGCAGACTGCTGCGATTGCACAGTCCAATGGGGCTACGCCTTCCGCTCCTGCTTCATCTGCTCCTTCAGCACCCATTGTTGCTGTTGGATATGTGGTTCGAGCACAGCCTCAGCAGCCCATCTCTTTCACTACCCCTGAGGGACTAGCTGATTGGTCTGCAGGTTCCGATCCCATTGCACTTCATGCATCTATCTCACATTCCTCTCCATCTCGTTAGGCGTTCCCTTGGCAGAGCCCTGCTATTGGACGTACGCGATGGTGGCCACCTTCTTAGACTAGCATGTCTCTAGGTCCTTTCAGATACCCTAGGTCAGTCTAGCCTTCATTTTTTGCACTCTTAGAGTCGGGCCCATAGGATTCATTGTCCTTAGCTTTTTCCTTCTTTTGTCTTCCGTTGCATTTACTCATACACACACATTCATTGCATTTATTTTGAGTTAGATTTTCTTTTTGTTTTGTTTTTCTTTGGAGCATCTCACCACTAATCTTTGTGTTTGCAGATTCTCTTCTCTTTTACAGGGTTTTGTCTTTCAGTGTAGGACTAACTTGCAGATTGCTTTGGATCTACTTGGGCTAGAGACGTGGGGATACGCACCGTTCCTTTCATGGTTTCATCATCCTAGGAGTGCTTGCTCTTCTTTCAGTATGGCGGTTCCCCTTCCGAGGTGGATCGTGCAGCATCTCTCTCGATGCTATCATGGTGGTGACTTCTATCTTGCTCTTCTAGCGGGGTGCTTCATCCATTCCATCCACTTTATCCACTTTATCTTCTTTAATTCCTTATGGTTCTCGGCACCACACGAAGACCGACTTCATGCTCCTCTTCCTTCTTCGGCATCTACATCCAGGTTAAGAGAGGTTTCTACCCTTCTTGGTATTCTACAGGTTTTAGCACTTTGTCTTCGACATCGGCTTCTTCCCCTCGTTGTACCTTTCCCTTTGCATTGCATGATTTCATCATCTTTGTACTAGGGTGATTGGGCAAGTGAACTATTTTCCCATGAGGGACATTGTCCAAGTGGCACCTGCTGCATGAGCATTCTTCAGCATGTAGCATACTTTGCAGCTCATTGTGTAGAGCACCGCTTGAGCGGATCCTAAGCTGTTTTCACTGGTAGCTGTTGTTACCACACCACCATCCTTCTTCATCACATGGATATTCCATCACTTATTTTTCCTCATCATCAACACTCTGAGTGGATGGGTTAGCTTGTACTATTTTGTCATGTGGTGGATGTATTCTCCCTACTCCCGTCTTCTGGGTCACTATTACTCAATCGGTTGTATCCCATAAAATTTACCTAACTTATTTAAAAAAAAAAAAAAGTTCCATGTGGTTCCATTCGCCTTTGTAGGGCTTGGTAGGCCACTGGGTAGCCACCATATACCCTTTGTTCGGTGCCCTATCGTCTCTGGGGTGTCTACTTGGATTCCCTTGGTAAGATAACAATTTCCTTTGTAGTCTTGGTAGGCCACTGGGGGCACCATTTGTCCGATGCCTTGGCTACTTTGGGGTGGGATGCCTTGGGGTAAGTAAACATCACACTGATTGGCCCAATCTTTGAGCTCAGTTTTAGGCCTGAGAGGGGGTGTTGAGCTAAAACATGTATTACTTGCTGATTAGCCTCTTAAACAGTCCCAAAACACACTAAAAAATGCTCTTTTAGATTAAAAACCCTAAAACGGAGAGCGTTTCGAGAGAGTTCAGTGGAAACCCTAATTTTTGGGGCGCCCTTCCACATCTATAAATAGACAGACTGCCCCTATTCAGCCTCATTCCGTTTGTGTAGGTTTCTCACTCCACGTGCAGATTTCAGCCATCAACCTCCTTCCACGTCGCTGTCCAGCCCTTAAGACTGCTGCCACTCCATCTGTATTTACTCCTGTTGATGGTGCCTTCATCCATGCCGATGTCATCTGCTGCGATTTGATCATCCAGTCATCGCTAGCCACATCAGACACTCTTGCAGCCTGCTGTTTATAGTAGACTCTGCACAGTTTCCAGCCTCCGATTGGTGGTACACTGTTGCGTTTACCAGTTTTCAGCCTCCAGACTGTTGCATTTTGGTGACCAACGTGCTGTCATTCACTATCTAGCAATTCTATATTCCGACTAGTGGTCACAGACTTGGAGTGGCCACAGACTTGGGATTCGTCTTCGGTGGACGTCGCACTCCAATATTGCTCTGCCCTTGAGCACACTGTACACTCTTACATTCATTTACAACATTCATTCACTTCAGAGTTGTGTTCTCTCTCTTGCTTCTTCTGTTTGTGTTTGTGTTTCTGAGTTTGAGTTTTGAGTTTTGCATTTAGGGTTTGAGTTTTTGAGTTTTGCGTTTAGGGTTTGAGTTTTGCCCTCTGTGTCTGTGTCTGTCTCTTTGTGTTTCTATCGTGGTCGTACACTCTGTGTGTCCTCAGTGCAAACCCTAGTAGTTTTCTTCACAGGCGAAGCAACAAAACGTAGCAATAGAATGCCACAGTAGAACGTCGCAACAAAATGCGGTAGTAAAACTCAACAGTAGAACGCCGTAGTAAAATGCAGCAATAAAACAGAGTAGTAGAACGTTGAAGTAAAACGTCGCAACTGAATGCTGCAGTAAAATGCGGCAATAAAACGGAGTAGTAGAATGCCGTAGTAGAATGAGGTGATGGTAGTAGTTGCGAAGGCTGGCCATGTGGTGGAAAACTGATGGTGGAGATCTGCACATAGGGTGAGAAACCTACATGGGAGGGATGAGGCTGAATGGGGGCATCCTGTCTATTTATAGATGTTGAAGGGTGCCCCAAAGAATTAGGGTTTTTGGTGAACCACTGAAACTCTCTTGGAACGCTTCCCATTTTAGGGTTTTTCATTTATTAAGTGTGTTTATTTAAGAATGCTAATAAGTTGAAAAGCGTGTTTTAGCTCAACACCATCTCTCAGACTCAAAAATGAGTCGAAAGATTAGGCCAGTCACTTTGATTTGTAATTACCTCAAGGGATCCCATCCCAAAGCAACTAGGACACGTGACAAAGGGTGCACGTTGACTGCCTAGTGGCCTACCAAGACCACAGAGGTGATGGTTATCTTACCAAGGGAGCCCAAGTGATCACCCCAAAGAGGACAGGGTATCGATCAAAGGGTGCTTGTCGACTGTCCAATGGCCTACCAATCGGCAGATTGAGTTATAGTGATCTAGAAGACGGAAGTAGAGAGGGTACACGCAACACATCACAAAATAATACAAGCTTACCCATCCACTCAAGGGTGTCTATGATGAGGAAAAACAGGTGATGAGGTATCCATGTGATGGAGTATGGTGGTGTAGTGATAATAGCCATTGGTGAAAACAACTTAGGATTTGCTCAAGTGGTGCTCTGCACAATGAGATGCAAAGTATGCTACATGCAGCAGGTGCCACTTGGACAGTGTTCCTCGTGGGAAAATTGTTCACTTGCCCAAGCGCTCTAGTACAAAGATGATGAAATCATGAAATGCAAAGAGGAAGGTACAACAGGAGGGAAAAGTCAATGTCGAATGCAGCAAGTGCCATTGTACAGTGTTCCTCGTGGGATAATTGTTCACTTGCCCAAGCGTCCTAGTAGAAAGATGATGAAATTAAGCAATGCAAAGAGGAAAGTACAAGAGGAGGGAGAAGTCGATGTCGAAGACAAAGTGCTGAAGCTTGTAGAATACCAAGAAGGGTAGGAATCCCCTCTTAACCTGGATGTAGATGCCGAAGAAGAAAGAGGAGCTTGATGTCGGTCTTCATGTGGTGCTGAGAGCCATAAAAAATGGAAGAAGATCATGAAGATGAAGTGGATGAAGCACCCTGCTGGAAGAGCAAGGTAGAAGTTGTCATAAGGGCATGTATTTTTGAAACCTCACTTAACATGTGGATTACTTTTTAACCACATGATTAAGTAAATGTTGCACGGTGCAACTGGGGTTAAAGTAAATTTACGAGCCTGAGACACGAAGAAATCACGGGATGTCAAAGGCAAAAGTTGCTATAAGTTATGCTGCATAAGTACTTGGTAGTATCTGGTGTCAGTTGTTGGCCTAGGTCATCCATTTGTCCATAAGTGTCAGTTGGTGACACTAGAGAAGTGGCGTTTAATGTTACCTAACGCCAATCTGATGGTCAAAGATAGCGCAGAGACACTCGGGAATGGAAGTTGCCTAGCCAATTTAATTATTGGCCAGTCAGATTATTTTTCAAGGCACCAAAATAATTATTAGATTAATTTTCAGTATTTAAATATTGAAAATTAATATTTAATTATGGAAAATGCTGAAAAACCATTTGGGAAGGCTACAACTTGTCAAAAATTCTCATGCAAGATTGAAAAACGTCTTTAGAGGGTGGAGAGAGGCATTTTTTATAAATTCAGTCTGCAAGAGAGAGGGAGGAGAGACTACTGGTTTTGATTTGTAGTTATTGGAGAACCTTCTGAGGCTGCCAAGGGCAGGAGAAGATCAATCAACAGCAGGAGACAATATCTACAGGCTGTTGAGATAGGGCAGCAGCAGTAAATGATTGATTTTCTTCAGTTCTTTGCATCTACAAACTGTTGTGGCAAGGCAACAGCTGCATTTGACTGATTTTCAGTCATTCTTCGCGAAAAAACTTTGAATTTTCTCTCTTTATAGCTTTCCATCTCATCTTCCAGCCATTTCACAGTCTTGCTCCGAAGATCTCAGCATTTAAACCCTTGGAGACTGAGAAATTTTAGATTTCTCTGCTGTAAACCCTAATCTGTAGCAGAAATTAGGGTTTAGCTGCAGCCTCGGGTAGCATGTTAGAAATTGGAAGCTCCAAGACTTGGATTCAACAGTGTTGAAGCTATTTTTAGCCTATTCAAGTTGAGGGACCAACTAATAATTAAATTTGGGGCATTTTCCATCTCCATCAAAGCGGGTGAATGCCAGTTGATTGTCCGAATCAAGGGGCAAATCGGATTAAAGACTTGTTGGCGATTCATCACAGCAAGGGGAGTTGGAATACCGAAAGGGATTGGGAGAATCCCATTGTAAATCAACTTATTCTTCAATAAAGCTAAAGAAATACCGAAAGGGGTGTCAATTTTGGGGCCAATTGGGTGTGCATTGTCCAAGGTCAGTAGATAAATTTGTATTTTCAGATTTGCACTAATTGTTTGCTGCTGTAATTAAGTTGTAATCAGGGATTTACCACCCATCCATGGAAGGAAGGCTAGTTACAGAAGTCACCGCCATGATAGCATCGAGAGAAATACTGCACGATCTGTCTCGGGAGGGGAAACCCCATGCTGGAAGAAGAGCAAGCACTCCTAGGATGATGAAACCATGAAAGGAACGGTGTGCATCCCAACGTCTCTAGCCCAAGAAGGACCAAAGCAATCTGTAAGCTAGCCCATTGAAAGACAAAATCCTGTAAAAGAGATGAGAATTTGCAAACACAGAGGTCAGTGGTGAGATGCTCCAAAGCAAAACATACTAGAGAGAAAATCTAATTGAAAAGACAATGTAATGAATGTGTATGTGTGTGAGTAAATGTAGTGGAAGTCTTAAGAATGGAAAAGCTAAGGATAATGAATCCTATGGGATCGACTCTTAAGAGTGCGAAAAAGGGATGCTAGACTAACCTAGGGTATCCTAAAGGATCTAGAGATATGATAGTCTAAGAAGGTGTCCACCATCGCGTACGTCTAGTAGCAGGGCTTTGCCAAGGGAACGCCTGATGAAGTGGAGAGGAAGGTGAGATGGATGCATGAAATGCAACGAGATCATGACTTGTAGACCAATCAGCCAGCCTCTCCCTCAAGGGTAGTGAAAGAGGCTGTCTCTGAGGCTGTGCTTGGGCTGCATGTCTAGTAGCAACAATGGGTCCTGAAGGAGCAAATAATGTTGGAGCGGAAGTCGTAGCCCCATTGGATTGGGTAGTTGCAGCGGTCTTCTGAGGCTTTTTAGGTGGAAGACCTTGGGCCTTGGAGTGATACTCATCCACATGGCCTGCTCTTTGGCAATGTGTGAAAAATTGGTTTTTCTTATGGAGTTGCTGCCAGATAGGTCTAGATTCTTTGGTTCCATCTGAGGAAGAGGAGTCACCCTTTGATTGGTTTGCCTTTGCATCTTGCAAGTTCTTGCCATTGTTGGTTTTCCCTCCCAAAGAAGAGGCAACCAAACCCCTCTGCTCTGAATAAGGCTGTGATGAGAATTTCTTGTGGACTTGGTTATTCAGCCTCGCTTAACGCAAGAGTTGGCACTCAAACTCATAGAAGGTTGGCAATCGAGTCTGTGAAATGATGTGCTTAAGGAAATTGAAGTATTTTTTGTGCAACTTATTCAAGAAGAACGTAACCTGATCGTTGTCTGACTTGGAGAGCCAGTAGTGGCAAACTTAGCAAGTAATTGCTGATATTCAGCCAGCTTGACTTTTAGATCATCCCCTTCCTTAATAGGGAACTCTTGAAGCTCAAAATGGAGATTTATGCCGGGGCCGAGTACGATCTCGAGCCGCATAGCGATCGATAATTTGACTCCAACGCTTTGACATGAGCGGGAAGTGTTGTAACTGAGAGTGAAACTCAAGAAGCAATCCCTGCATCAACTCAACATTGGCTATGGCATTGCGGGCTCTCCATTGACGGATGTAGTCAGGGTGAGCTAGTTGACTAGGCATGGGCATGGGAGCCACATGAGTAGCCCATGGTGGAGGTGGGATGGGAACATGTGGAGCAGAAGATGGAAATCTTTGTGTTGGTGTAACCCAAGGTAAGTGGGATGATGCACCATAAGCCGAGGATGGAATCCCCTGCGTCTAAGTGGTCATGTGAAAGGTGAATCTGGGGATAGTGAGGGGGATGCCCAACACAGCTTTCCCAGGTGCAATGGGGGTGCTCATTCGCAGAAAGGTGAGAGGCACTTTAAAGGGTGGCATTCCCCCTAACGAAGTACCATGGTGCAAAGAAGTAGAGAATGAGAAGGAGAAGGAGAAGGTGCTAGGAGCGGAGATGGGAGATCCAACCCCTAGTGTGTGTGAAGCGGATGTGGAGTGTAATCCGAGCTTTTGAAAGGATGAAGAGAGATAATCAAGGTGTGATATAGAAGAGTGTGGGATGGGAGGGAAGTGACAAGTGTGTGTTACATGCTCAAATGAAACAAAAGCTATAGATGTACTTGAATTACATCTGTTTCGTGAGTCCCCTCTATTGAAGTTCACATATGCAAAGCCATCCGGATCCTGTACCTCAAAAGAAGAAACAGATGAGGGTTTTGATTCATGTAACTCAAAAGGATTGTAGAAACTTGACATTGGACTTGGTTGAGATGATGAAGATGGATCACTGAATGTTCCGAATGCGGTATATCCTCTATGATTGGAGAGGTGGCTAGCCTCACCAACCGGTCCGAAGGTGGTAGTAAAAGTGGTAGGAGAGGTGTAAACATCATCGTACTTGTTGCGATAGTACTCCCCAAAGTCCTCTATCATATTGGTGAAAATTGGAATAGGAGAAGAAAAATAAGGTGAAGGTGAAAGTGGAGTGTCGTCCTTCTCACCGAGTCCATAATGCCGTCTTAGGGTCTCCAGTGATGGGGAAGCTTGATAGGACATCATAGGAACTAGAGAAGAAGGCGTCCGGGACATTGTGATTCGGTTAGAAGTTGTATTATGTGCCTCGTACAAAGACTAGCTCTCCACAATATCCGCAAGATACTCTTAACAAGAGCACCGGCTCTGATACCATGTGAAGAAAATTGCTAGGGTTTACACTAAGGAAACACAGAGTGTACGACCACGACAGAAACACAAAGAAACAGACACAGACACAGAAAGCAAAACTCAAAACTCAAATATAGAACCTCAAACACAAACAGAAGAAGGGAGAGAAGAACACAACTCTGAAGTGAACGAATATTGCAAATGAATGTAAGAGTGCACAGATACGCAAGGACAAAGCAGCGTGTTGGAGAGTGACGTCGATCGGAAACGGATCCCAATTGTTGTGACTACCAATCGGAGTGACGGAGTGAGAGAAACACCAAACGTTGATCACCAAAGTGTTAGGAGACCGAGGCGATTGTAGAGGATGATGCTTGATGATGTGGGCGAAGCAGCAAAACGTAGTAGTAGAATGCCACATTAGAACATCGCAGTAAAACGCGGCAGTAAAACGCAGCGGTAGAACGTTGCAGTAAAACTCGAAAGTAAAACACAGCAGTAGAACGCCGCAGTAAAATGCCATAGTAGAACGCGGCAGTAAAAAGCGGTGGTAAACGCAATAGTAGAACGCTGTAGTAAATTGTTGCAGTAGAACGAGGTGATGGTAGCAATCGCGAAGGTTGGATTGCCACGTGGTGGGAGATTGATGGCTAAGATCTGCATACAAGGGTTTGTTTAGGCACCCGGCTCAAAAAACAAAAACAAAATCTGCACACAAGGGTGAGAAACCTACACGTGAGGGATGAGGCTGAATGGGGGCAGCCAATCTATTTATAGATGTTGAAGGGCGTCCCAAAGAATTAGGGTTTTTGGGAGACCACTCAAACTCTCTCGAACTGCTCCCCGTTTTAGGGTTTTTCATTAATTAAGTGTGTTTTGGGGCTGTTTAAGGATGCTAATAAGCCGAAAAACGTGTTTTAGCTCAACATCCTTGAGTATCAGGCAATTTTTCGAACCCTTACTTTACTGAATCTGACTGAGTTCGAGTAAAGTTGCAACAATTGAAGATGGTTTGCCAAGTCATCCTCTTCCATCCACTGTGCATGTATTGGTAAAACAATGCTGAAGGTTCACCAAGAAGCATATGAAAACTTTATCTCTACCTTTACTTGCCTTGAAACCTCTACTAGGTTGTAGGCCTTTCTTTTCCTTAAGCATTGTGATGCTTCATACTTTTACATTGCTACAATTAACATTGCATCCAATTGACTAGCCCCTCATGTGTACCTTATATGCTAGGAGCACTAGATGCATTAGGAAACATTATTACTTTGGATCATTGCAATGTGACTATGTATGGGAATTTGCATAGTACGAGCCATGCCAAGATACATTTTTCCATACATTGCATGTATCACTAGTTGCATTTTTCCTCATGACCAACACTATATGGAGTATTTACATGACCAACATTAATACCACGAGTCCCAAACACAATGGGCTGCATATATGCATTGCCAAACTTGCTAGTTTGTGCCCCAACATCATGCCAACATTGCTATACATGGGGTTATGCACATTACCAGCCATACCCGGATACATTGGGTCTTGTACACCACACATTGGTTGTTGCATAGCATAAGGAGTTGTATCATACATCTTCATATGGGGTTCCAATCCCACTATAGGATGGAAACTAGTACCACCACCAAAGTATCATGGCTGCCCTATCATTGGATGCATGCCTTGTTGTCCAAAAAGCATTGGATTGGCACTTCCAAGTTGGCCTTGCATATGCATCAATTGTCCAACTAGCATCCACGTTTGGAACATCATGCTGTTGTATTGGCTCTTCCTTTGGTGCATCTTGCTGTCCCGAACCGCTTGAAGATGATTTCCTCTTCTTGCCTTTGCTGCCCTCTTTTAAGGCTTCAAAAAGCACATAAACTAAGGATCGTTTGCCAATTACATAAACATTTTAGCTGCTATCCTTAGTTGCTCTTTAAATAGGTCATCAAATTTCTCTTCCTCTTACTGATCATCAACTTTTAAAGGTCTAGAAGGACTCACATTTTGGTCTAAACTAACATTATCAGCTTCCTCCATGTTGCGTGTCTTATCCAAGATCAGCCATTGTAATTTTCCAACACTTTGTGAACTTCCAGATTGAGAGGTATCATCCCTACTTGATCCCATCTCACTATTTTAAGACATTCTTGCTATAATACTTAGTTGAAAACAATTTCAGCACTACAACAAATCTTTTGACCTTCAATCAGTTGTCTCAGGCCGACCAAATCAAGGGATTGAGTGGTATCTCGGCAATGGAACCTTGAAACTAGACTTCCTCCTTGAATAGGGTGGTAAATAACCCGATTTAACACTAATTACAACAAGTATAAAATTCCATAAATTGAAAATGCACACTTTGCCACTTTAATCTTGGACATTGGATACCTTGTTGGCCCTAAAACAGGCGGCCCTTGTGGTATTTCTTTAACTTTTATTACAAATGGATGGAGTAGAACTGAGATCCTTTGACCTTCTTTGCTAATCCAAGTGTCTCTTGCTATCAAAATTGACCAACAAGCTTTCAAACCAATTTGCCCCTTCGTTTACTTGGAGATTGGCCTATACCTAGCTCCTTGAAAGACAAATTCAGCTCCAAATCTGATATTGGCTAGCTTGCCTCTTGAATCTCCTTGAAATTCCTCAATTTCAGTTGCTAGAATTCAAGTCCTAGGCTCTCAATTTTGAGCATGTATCCCGAGGCGGCTTTCAAAACCCTAATTTTTATTGTAAATTAGGATTTAGAGCAGAGATTGATTGAAATCTCTTCCTTTGATTGCTCAAATGGCTAGAAAATGGTGAGATAACTTGAGAGATGGGTGGGGGATGAGAGAGAATGCTGTAGAGAGAGAAATTTCGAAGTTTAATCACGAGAAATGCTGAAAAACAGCTGCTGCCTTGCTCAAACAGTCATGGAAGCTGTCACCTATAGCTTAGGACCACTGGAAAACTGTTGCCCCATTCTATATGCTGTCATTTACACTAGAAGGATCTTGGGCTGCTGTCACTTGTTCTTGCAGGGCTCCAAACTACTGTCACATGTTGTGGGACTGATCCGTGGTGGCTGCAAATCACATCAACAGCCTCTTCTTGCTCTCTAACAGCCTCTTCTCTCGCAATGGTTAAAATAGGCTTCCACTAGTCCTTAAAAACTTTTTTTTTACTTGCATGGGCAAGTTTTGCCAAGTGGTAGCCTTCTAATCCCATTTTTCAGCATTATCCAGCTTATTAAATCAATTTTCAAAATATTAATTTAAAAAATTACTTTAATAATTATTCTAGTGCTCAAAAAATTAATTACACCAGCCAATAATTAAATTGGCTAGGCCAATTTGTCTTCCAAGTATCTTTGAGCAGTTATTAGCCCTTAGATTGACATTAATTAATTAATTATGTATATTAGCATGAAATATTCATTGTGGTTGATTTTGAAACTCTAGAGATCAAATAGAGTAGGCAGTTCAAATAGTGTAGTGGACAATTTCTATTAATCTCACAATTTTTGAAGAGGTATCATTGGATTTGAGCTTCCTAGGACACTTAAAGGGAATGATGGGATATGAACTATCATTTGCAAGCTTAGGAAACAAGCCCATTTCATTCCGGCGAGGAAGAAAATAAAGGTTGATTGTATGGTATGATTATTTTTGCAGCACATCTTTAAATATCATGGTACGTAAGAGTTGATTGTTAGTGATCGAGAACCTTGGATGACCAGTTTATTTTGGAAGGGGTTGCTTGAGAATATGGGTATCAGGCTGAAATTCTCATAATCTTTCCATCCGCAGATAGATGGTCAGTTTGAGGAAGCAAATTCCGCAGCATTGGATCTCTTTTGGGGTGCTATGTTTTAGACCACAAGACATAATGGGAGCAATATTTGCCGTTGGTCGAGTCTGCTTATAACAACATGGTGCATAGTTCCACTAGCAAAGCTCCATTTGAGGTGGTTGAGGGCGGCAAGAAGATACAACCTATCTTGTAGACGAAGGGTAAGAACTTTGAGGTTCATCATTATATGGAAAGCTTAGATGCAGCCTATGTAAAGATAAAGTATGCACTTTAGAGATCACAAGAAAAGCAAAAGAAAGCAGCTGATCACCATAGATGTGCTTTGCAGTTTGTAGAGGATGATTATGTATTGCTACGTTTTGAAAAGGCAAGGGTGAAAAAGATTAAAGGAAGAGAGAGATTCTAGGTGTTGGAAAATATTAACGATGTGACATATCGGCTGAAATTACCTCTACATTTGTGGATACACAATGTCTTTCATGTTAGTTTATTGAGGCCTTTTCGTGGTGATATGCCAGAGAATGTATCTATTGAAATTCAGCTTGAGGTTGAGGAGCTGGATGAAATCATGGTACCTGAGAAGAGAATGACTTGGTAGACAGTCCTTAGTCGTAAATTTACCAAGATGTCTTACAGTTAGAGCCGACTTTGGATTGGACTCAATCAGGTTCAGTAGAGCGAGGGTTTGGAGTAGTGCTTGATGCTCAAGGGGGAGGTAGCACTTCCACTCTTTCAGTTGTGGAAGGCTTTCATATGTGGTGGATCTTGGATGTATTGACCATGCATCCAAGGTATTGTGGTGATAGTATGTCTACTATGAGGTAGTAGTCACTGTGAGATGTATGTAGATGAGTATGTGTTGTCACTGTGAGATGTATGTAGATGAGTATGTGTTTCACTAGGGTCTATCTCGGCATGGCAAGTGGAATGCAAAACCCATATATAGTAATGTTGGCATGATACCTTGGAAAAAAGGTAGTATGTGTTGGCAATGGATATATGCAGCCCTCAATGTTTGGGACTCATGGTATTAATGTTGGTTATGCAAATTCTCTGTATAGTGCTAGTCATGAGGAAAATGTAGCCAATGTACCATTTTTGGCAGCAGTGTGAAAGTTCTAAGGATTTGTGTGATCCAAAGAAAAAAAGGCCTAGAACCTAGAGCAGGTTTTGGGTATCAAGAGTTAGAGTTAAAGTTTACATGTGCTTCTTGGTGAAGTTTTAGTATTGTTTCACCTATTGATAGATGTAAATGGATGGAGGAGGGTGACTTGGCAAATCATCCTTAGTAATGCAGTTTACCTTGATGTGTTTCAGTTGAGGACCGATTTTGGATTGGGCTCTTTTAGGCTTAGCAAAGCATAAAAGGCTCGGAGTATTGTTTGATGCTCAAGGGGGAGGTTGCACCTCCACTACCCCAGTGATGGACGGCTTAGTTATGTAGTGGATCTCGAATGTACATGGTTTGCATTTAGGGTATTGTATGTTGACAATATTTCTACCATTGCATCACTATTCAATGTGCTAGCCACTGTTGTGAGTTAGAATGCAGATACGTCTAGTTTGCACCTAGGCTCTGAAACTATACATTTGTAAGGCTATAGGCATGTATGGCGTACATGGAATACGTAAAATGTACATTTGGATGTGATGTATATTTGTAAGGCATGTAAGGGATACATGGATGGCATACAATGTACATTTGCAGATAATGCAAGGAAGTATAATTACATAAGTTACATGTGGTTTGCAGCTAATATATGCTTTATATGAGTGTCATGTGCTACATCATTGCTATGATGAGGCATTGGTTATGCTTAGTTTTTGCATTTCTTTGCCTTGGTGAAACAATATTAGATTTTGACATGTGGATGCATCCCTAATGGTTTTGACAATGGTTATGATTCATATATGTGGATCATAACTTGTTTAAGAGAGTGGACTTTCAAACATGTAGAGGGCATGAGTTGCTAGCAGGATTGTCAGCTTATGTGTGAGTTTGTGCATGCTTGTGAGGATTGGGCACATAATCATTATTTTAGGCATTATTGTAGTGATTTATTTGTGGCATTTTATTCTAGTCGGCCAACATTTAACGTTGGCTGACCAACGGCTGTATTTGACATATTTAGTTCCTATTTATTGTGGAGCAGCAGCAGCAGCAGAAGAGAGGAGCCAGTGCCAATGCTCATACATCTAGTGACTCATTGTTGCATGTGACTACCTCATGTTTGGTATATGGATTCCATTTTCTGAGTACATCTCTAAGTTCTCTTCTTTTGAATTGTTCTTGTGTTTTCTTTCTCTTTTGTCTTGTGTTCAACTGTTTATTTCTGCATTTGTCTGTGCTTCCACTGCTGTACCACTTCTGACGCGAGCATGTTTAAGCCACAGGTGCACATGTTGTTTGACTATGATACCAACATGTGTTTCCAGCAGTAGTAATAGATGCTTCCAATGAGGCCTTTACAGCTTCAAAGAATAGTAACAAGAATAAGTCGAAGGCCTAGTGTTATCAGTGGTGAAAAGGGCCATTTGCAGAAGTATTGCAAGGAGTTAGTTGCCTCATGGAAGAAGGAGAAGAAGAAGAAGCGGGATGTGGACTTCTCCGACGAGTCATCCTCTTCCTCAGACTTTGGCTCCGATTCTTTAGCCAAGGAGAAGTCCAAGGCGTGGAAGTGATCTGCTTCCTTAGATCGAGGGAAGGGCTTGACTGCCCCTTCCTTTGTTGTTTTCTAGTCCAGGTGATGTGAACATCCCTCATGACTCTCCAGTGCTAGAGAGAGTGAGAGGGTGGTGAGATGGGGTTGGTGAACCTCATCTATACAGGTATATAGATACATGGTAATTCAAGAGAGGGACGTAAATGATGCATCGACCAAAGTCTGGTAGGTTGAAATCTTGGAGTTGGGATTGATATCCAAGTTCATGATGGGTTGGTATTTGACAGAGAGCAGGCTTGGCTTCTAGTCTTGTGTTCACACGAGGGGACACTTGGTAGTCTCTGGCCAAAGGTGGGGAATCCATGGTAACATATGTTTAGAGGTATTTTTGACAGGATGGTCTTGTATGCTCTTGCGAGACATTGATGACGGACACACAGACATGCTATGGTTCTTCTCTATTTTCAGGAGCCTGTATGATCAATATCGACATTAAGTTCTCTCCGAGTCACCTTGGTGGCAGCTTAATCATCCACTGCTTGGGTCTCCACGGTTCTACTCTGGTGGTTCTATGTTGTATGGATCATTATCATTGTATCATTGTACTACATCAGATCACCCATGATTTGAGAGAGGGTGTTAGCAAGATTGTCAGCTCATGTATGAGTCAGTGCATGCTTGTCATGGTTAGGCACATCATCATTATTTTAGGCATTATTGTAGTGATTTATTTTTGACATTTTATGACTGTAGGCTAGCATTTAATGCTGGTCGACCAGTTACTATATTTGGCATATTTAGTGCCGATTTATTGTGGGGCTCCTTCTCTTCCTCACTCATCATCGTTCTTTAGGTGGACTTTTTGTTGGAGAAAAGAGCCGGTGCCAAAGCCCGTGCAATCAATGACTCACTGTTGTACGCATCTGTCTTGTGTTTGGTATATGGCTTCTATTTCCCGAGCACATCTTTGAGCTCTCTTCTTTTGCAGTGTTCTTCTATTGATACTTTTGACACATTCAATTGCAATGGAGGAGGATTGCAAGGATTTCAAAGGGAAGGTCTATCATGAGGATGTGAAATTTTGGTGCTTTGCTCAACATTTGATCAAGTTGCAAATCAAATGTGCAAATGTGAGGTGCACATTGTTATGTGCCACTTAGTTATTTTGCAATGACGGGCCAAGGACCTTGAGAAGTCAGTGGTGGGTGTCGAAGACAAAAGTTGTAACAAGTTATGTTAATCATGGACCAGTAGGTTCATATTGAGAAATTTTGGCCTAGAATATTTTATTAGGCATTAATGTTAGTGGTGACATTAAGAACGAGGCATTAATCAATTAATTAATACCAGTTAAGAGGCTAATAAATGCTCAGGGTGACAAATTGGCCAAGCCAGTTTAATTGTGGGTTGGCAAAATTATTTTTTGGAGCAACAATCCATTATTAAATTAATTTTCAGAATTAATTTTCTGATTTTGAAACTAATTTAATTGGGTTAAAAATTGCTAAAGAAAGCAATTAGAAGGCTGCTAGTTGGCAAGACTTGCCCATGGAAGTGAGGGAAAGGCTATATGAGGTTGGTAGAGCCTTATTCCAGCAATGTGGAGGTCAGGAGATGAGGAGAGAGAGCTGCTGCTGCAATTTTCCAGCCATTGGAAGATGGTTGTCAAAGGGCTGCTCCTAGCTGATCAGGATGCCACTAGAGGCAGACAACAGCCCTTGCATGCTATCTATAGGCAGAGTATAGCAATTTTGGGAACCACAAGGGCAGGGTAGTGCATGTGGGGCTCTTGTTGATGGTGGGCTTTAGTAAATCGGCCATTCATAGTAGGGCAGCATTAGATTTCAGCCAATTTTTTTGATGAGACTAAAATTTCTCTCTCTAGCTTCCTCTCTATTCTCTTAGCCAATTCATAGCTTCTCTCAAGAGATCTCAGCCAAATTTAGTCTGAGGATAGTGCAATTGAAGAATTTCTGATGCGAAACCTTAATTTATAGAAGAAATTAGAGTTTACCATCCACCTTGGAAAGAGTGCTAAAAAATTGGGGCCTAGTACTTGGAATTCAACAGCTGAAAAGTTGAGCTCAGAGGGCGCGGAGATCGAGACACAGAGTGATTGCTACCAGCAGAGAGACCAAGAGAGAGAGTGCAGAGTTGAGAGTGAGAGTGAGCACGACTTGTGGGTACAATAACGAGAGTGTATTTCTTTAGGTTTGTGTGTGTGTGTGTGTGTGTATATATATATATATGAAAGTACAAGTGCTAAGGGTGTGTTTACACCCGAGCACAAGGGCCTTTATTCCCAACAACCTCCCACATCTAAAGGCAATGTGCCTTAAGAGGAGAAAAGAATCAGTTAAGTCTAGGTATGTACAAAGCTGAAATACATATATCTATCAAGCTCCCATCATTTATTGGCAATGAGCAAACTGCTCTGCTGGAAGACCCTTTGTGAGAAGGTCTGCAGGATTATCATTTGTATGCACTTTGACAAGCTCAATGCTCTTGCTATCAAGTACATCTCTAATGAAGTGATACTTCACCTTTATGTGCTTCGTCTTTGCATGAAAGACGGGATTTCGTGCTAGCATGATAGTACTCTGACTATCACAATGGAAAACATGTAACTCTATAATGCCAAACTTTCCCACTAAACGTGAAAGCCATAAAGCTTGCTTGCATGCCTCACTTGCAACTACATACTCTGCCTTTGTCGTAGACAATGCAACACACTTTTGTAGCCTGGAGATCCAAGAGACTGCTCCTCTTGTAAAGATAAACACATACCCAGAAGTGGACTTTCTGCAATCCACAAGACTAGCATAGTCTGCATCTGTAAAGGCATTGACAGATGCCTTCTGCTTTCCAAAGCAGATGCACAACTCCTTTGTGCCTTTGATGTATCTCATAATACCTTTTACTGCTTCCCAATGCTTTTTACCAGGGTTTGCTATGTATTTGCTAACCGCTCCGACTGCAAAGGCAATGTCAGGACATGTAGCAAACATAGCATACATAAAATTGCCAACAGCTGAAGCATATGGTATCTTGGCCATTTCAGCCTTCTCATCATCAGATGTAGGTTTGTTCTTTGCACTGATTTTCACATATGGAGGCAATGGAACCCTAATTATTTCCCCCCCCTCCATATTGAAATGGTGCAAAACCTTGGAGATATACTCTTGCTGAGATAGATAGAGTAATCCTTTTGACCTATCTCTAAGTATTCACATGCCAAGAATGTGATTTGCATCGCCAAGATCCTTCATGTCAAGTCTACAATGAAGACTTTGCTTCAGTGTATCCAAGGCATGAGTATCCCTGCTAGCAATCAGCATGTTATCAACATACAAAACCAAGATAATCAAGCCACCATCTGCTGCCTTCTTGGTGTACAAGTAGTGATCCACTTGACTTCTATGGAAACCTTGAGACTACATAAATGTATCAAACTTATGATACCATTCTCTTTGTGCTTGTTTCAGCCCATACAAACTCCTTTTGAGTTTACATACCATCTTCTCTTTCCCTTTTGCTACAAAACCTTCAAGCTGCTGCATATATATGTCTTCATGCACATCACCATGTAAGAATGTAGTCTTTACATCCATTTGTATGAGCTCCATATCTTCAGCTACAACCAAGCCCAAAATTGTTCTCAATGTAGTCATCTTGACTATAGGAGAGCAGATCTCATCAAAGTCAATTCCACGTTCTTGCTTGTATCCCTTCGCAACCAATCTTGCTTTGTACTCTTTTGGTGAGAAACTAGAAGTGACCTGTATCTTGTAAAACCATTTGCATGGAAGTGTTTTCTGTCCTTTAGGCAACTACACCAAGTCCAAGTGCCATTTTTCTCAAGAGATTCCATCTTTGACAACATGGCTTTATATCATTTTTTGCTGTCCTGTGTGTCCATTGCTTCCTTGAAGCAAGACGGTTCACCATAGTCTGTCAACATGATATAATCAGTCACATTGTTTGCACCAAGAATGAATCTATCAGGTTGTTTGGTAGCCCTAGATGATCTCCTAACCCAATGATCATTGTTTGCTGGCTATTGAGCATTTTCAGCTTGACGTCTTGGCATTTCAGCCGGCAAATCAACATTAACAGCTTGCTGTCCTGCTTGTTCCTGCACATGTAGTAGCTCATTATCATGGGCAATAGTTGGTTGATCATTTCCAGCATTATTTTTTGCATTTACAGGTTCATTTACAACATGTATTTGCTGTTGTACTACGGGCACATTTTGCTGTCCAAAAGGTATTCCTTCTTGGAATACAACCCTACGGACCTCCTCAGTCTTTTCGGGTTGTTTATGCATGCGATCTTCTCGGAAGATAGCATCATTGCTGCGTAGTACTTTCCTTTTCTTGGGATCCCATAATCTATACCCCATTTCACTCTCATCACCATATCCTAGGAAAATGCATTTATAGGATTGGCTCAAGTTTGCTGCATTTTTCTTTACGAATGTTCACAAAAGCCTTGTAGCCAAACACTTTCAGGTGAGCATATGAAGATGGCTTGTTCGACCACGCTTCTTGGGGAACTCCCCTCCCCCCCTCCCCAAGACCTATTTGGTGACCGATTAATCAAGTGTACGGTTGTCATAATAGCCTCTGCCTAAAAACCATGGGGTAATGCAGCATGAGACAACATCGTACGGATCTTATCCTGTATGGTCCAATTTATACGCTTTGCAACTCCATTTTGAGGTGGATTATGAGGGGCAATGAGCCCCCTCTTTATCCCTTTGCTGTTTCAAAATGCCTGAAAGGCCTTGGACACATATTCCCCACCATTGTCAGAGCGAAGACACTTAAGTGTTTTATCAGTTTGACTTTCAATCAATGGCAAGAATTTTTTAAACTTATCAAGTACTTCATCCTTGCTACGAATAGGATAAACCCATACCTTTCGTGTAGCATCATCGACAAAGGTGACAAAATATTTCTTTCCCCCCTAAAGATAATCTTGGCATTTGACATACATCAGAATGTATTAACTCTAGATGACAAGATTTCAGCGAAAGAGGCTTTTTATGAGATATCTGTTCATGTTTACCATAAATACAATGATCACAATGCTCAAAATCAGAATAATGGAGACTAGGCAAGTAACCCAAATGAGAGAGCACTTTCATTCCAATTTGACTCATGTGTCCCAATCGACCGTGCCACAAAGAAACACTTGGCTGTTCGGTCATAACAACAACATGATCACTCACACTAGATACATAGAGAGGATACAAGATATCACTTTTACAACTTCTGGCAGTCACCAAAGGTGGTATGAAATCCATCGTCATCTAGCTGCCCTGTGCTAATCAAGCTCTTCTTGAGCTGAGGTACATGTTGTACATGCTGAAGTGTGAAGACAGAACCATGCTGAAACTGCAACTGCACACTGCCAATACGTGCAATGTCACATGCATAGTTGTCCCCAAGTCGATCCCCTGTATAGTTAGAGAACCACTCACGATGAGGGGTGACATGAAAGGAAGCACCTGAATCGAGAATCCAAGTGTGCATGTCCTCATCTGTATTTGCAAGTAAAGCATGTGCACTAAAGTGTGAAGAGACCAAGAGTACGTCATTCCCACTGTCACTGTCATGAGTGATTACATTCACCTCTTCAATTTTGACACTGCTCTTCTTAGGCTGACTCTCTTTCTTCTCTTCCTTGCTATCAACGTCATTCCTACTGTCACTGTCATGAGTGACTACATTCACCTCTTCAATTTTGACACTGCTCTTCTTAGGCTGACACTCTTTCTTCTCTTCCTTGCTATCATCTATCTTCTTGTCCTTTCCTTTCTCTTTTTTTCATTTGTAGTAGTCACGTTTAAAGTGACCCTTCTTGCCACAATGATGGCATTCAACATCTTTGCTACGTGATTTACGGCATGCCTTGCTATCAGATTTGCCTTTCTGCTGTGCTCTGCCCGTAGTGTAAGACTTACTGGATGCATTGTTCTGCCGATTCATTTCTTCCATGAGTAAGTACTCTCTACATCAGCATACAAAAGAATCGCATTAGAATTGCTCATAGCAGTCTTGAATGTATCCCAACTCTCTGGCAGAGTGCAAAGTAAGAACGTAGCCTTAAATTCTTCATGAATCAAGAACTTCAAGGTAACGAACTGGCTGAAAATGGAGTTAAACTCGAGTACTCAAGTGAGTAGACATTGCTGTACCCTCTTTCATATGCAAATCCATAAGCTTTTTCAGCCAATACACTTTGCTTGCGGCACTCTTCTGTGCATACAGTTCTTGCAGTTGAGTCCAAATAGCATATGTAGAATCCAAACCTTCAATGTTTAACAGCAACAGCAAGTCATCAGAAATCGATAGCTCGATGGTTGAGTGTGCAAGACTCATCCCAATCTTCGTGTTTCATGTCTTTGCTTTGCTTGCTTCTTCTGCAATAGGATACTTAAATCAGCTTTGCCTGCTTCTTCTGCAACAGGATATTGTAGCACTGTTTTTGCCAGACAGCAAAGTTATGTGCTCCTTCAAGCTTCTTAATGTGCATGAGATTACTGCTGTCATTGTTGCCAGCCATGATTTTCAGCGTAAATGTGACAAAAAAAATTTCAGCAAATGCAGGCCCAAACTGTCACACAAGTGACCAAGGTACAAACAAGTACCAACCAGCAATAAATGACCACGTAGAAGCAGAAATTTCAGATCTGTAAGTAAATTTTCAGAAGCACCAAACCATGGTACTACAGCATTTCACAACTGATTATAGCTGTTCCAAGGGCAAATACATCACATTACATGAGAAGTCCCAAATTTTAGCTGTAATTTTTGTTGTACATGTAACCCACGGGCCTAAAATTTGACACGCACGGTCAAAGAAGCCCAAAATTTTGTGCTCAAAGCGTCAACCATACATCTGCATTGTCTCTGACATGCATAGAACATGCCAATTTTGCCAAAATAGAGCAATTTCAGCAAAATCCCCAAATTTTCCAAATGCTAGGTGTCCAAATTGCATGGAATTAAGCCCGCATATACATAAAATGACCAAATGGTGCACAAATTTTTCCCAAACAGCAAAAGCCCCAAATTGCACGGGGTCCAATGTGCATTTATGTCGAGAAATTGAGTAAATTTCACCCCAATTTTGCATGTACATGAAAAACCCCAAATGGCGGAGGCAAAATGTCACAAATTCTTGCAATTTGTGAGACGACATATTGTGTTGTCTTGCATCGCAATCCCCAAATCCAGGAAAAGCCCCAATTACTCGGACCAAGATTGTACAAAAATGGAAACTATCCTTATGCACGCGAATGTCCGGCAAGGGGAGAAGGAAAAAATTCCAAGAATTTGCCAGAAAAATGACGAGAATTAAAAAAAAAACTTCACGTCTGATGCCTGTCGGGGTCTATCGTCAACGCTCGCTGCCCGTCAGTTGCCGTGCGTCAGCTGCCACATTGGTCCCGTCTAATGTTGACCCGTCAGGTCAGGCCTAGTTGCACTGGCATGAAGTCGCCCGCCGTGAAGTTCGTGTCGCTTGCTGGTCCCATCTCGTGTTGCTGCACGCCTGCTCCTCCGCTCGATTGGTCATCGATTGTCCACACCTCCAGTCAATGCAGTAGTTGTGCAGCAGTCGCCTGTTACACCTCTCGGCTACAGAAAATGTGTCGCACGCCGTCCAACATTCTCTCGACTTGACTACTAGCCTTCGCGTGCAACCTGACGTCTCCTCAACTCGCCCTCTGCGCACGTGGTCTTCTGCCTCAGCTCAACACACAGGTTGCTCAGCTGTTTGCTGGTCTCGTTAGATCTTGGGAAGTGTGCAAAACTTGATGGCTCTGATACTAGTATGCTGAGCTCAGAGGGCATAGAGATCGAGACACGCAATGATTGCTAGCAGTAGAGAGATAGAGAGAGAGAGTGCAAAGTTGAGAGTGAGAGTGAGCACGACTTGTGGGTACAATAATGAGAGTGTACCTCTTTAAGGTTTTATATATATATGTATATATACATATGTATGTATATATACATATGTATATGAAAGTACAAGTGCTAAGGGTGTGTTCACACCCGAGCACATTTAAAAGGCACAAGGGCCTTTATTCCCAACATGAAATTTGGGGATTTAAGAGAATTTCACGAGACCAGCGAGCTAACATTAAGTTTGGGGCAGAATTTGTCACCCAAGGAGCAAAATTGAAGGCCAATCTCCAAGCAAACCAAGGCGCACATTGGTTTGAAGGCTTGGTGGTTGCTATGGACAGCAACATGTATTGAGATTGAAGGAGATCAGGTTGGATCTTAGTGTACTTCAACCTTTAGTAGTACAAGTTAAAGAAATATTGCAAGGGGCACCGGTTTTGGGGCCAACTACGTGTCCAATTCCAAGATTAAGTGGTAACCTTTGCATTTCAGTTTAATTTGATTGTATTGCTTGTTGTAATTAGTGCTTAATCAGGTTATTCACCACGCCATCCGAGAAGGAAGGCTGGTTTCATTCTGACCTGTTGCTGCCCACTTGAGCAAGCAGAGCAAACCTGTGGAGCAACTTGACACAGCAAACATGCTGAATATGAGAGTTTGGGAGGCCAGGGATAGAACACAAATATCCTAGAAAGGACAGATTGCTTGTTTGCTGAAAGTGGGAGAGTACAGTTTGACTGACTGACTGAGTAGCTGAGAACTGACTAGTCCAACCAGTCTTAAGAAATACTGGTCAGCCTGATAAATATGTGAGCTTGGACTAGATAGACAATAGATATCTGGAAGATAGAAATAGTTCCTGGAGGAAATGTCTGCCATATCTGAGGTATGCCACAAGTTTGATGGAGAGCATCGCATTTTCTACCAAGCTGATGGTCGAGGCTCTGCCCTTTTCTACGACATTGCCAACTTTGGCTGATGGATGTCAAGGCCCTGAAAAGTGTTGAGAACATCATTTTCCTCAACTAGGGGGCCATAAATGCCAATATCCTTGAGAGTAGCATGCATTGGGAATAGAAGCATTCAGGGGAGTATGCTTTAGACTATGTAAGCTCTAAGAGCAATTAATGTAAACCATCAGCTAATTCAATGTCCTCGAGAGTAGCATGCATTGGGAATGGAAGCATTCAGGGGAGTATGCTTTAGACTATGTAAGCTGTAAGAGCAATTAATGCAAACCATCAGCTAATTCAATGTCCTATGTTCCTTTTGTTTCCTTGAACCTTATTCCTTATTTTACAATTGAAGTTCATAATCTACTCTAGATATATTTGGCATGCTTGCACATGGTTCATATATAGTTGTGGCAGTTTGTTTGTCTTTCATATTGTCCTTTTACATTTGCAGAGTTAGGTATGGTGGGCAACTTGAGAAAGGCCCATTTGACAGACGGACTGCAGACTTCCTGTGGATGTTCATCTTCATAATGCTTGTTTTGCTGGTAACTTCTTTGCACCTGTAAAATTTGCCCTGCAACTTTCTTAAATAGATGCTGAAACGTTATGCCTGGTTTGTGATTTTCACATGATATGCAAACATATTTGTTATATTGGTGTTTTCTGAAAGTTGTCCTTGTGTTATGTTCAAGGTTGCTGGTTTGGCAGTGCCATCCCTGATTTTGGGTCCCTCTCTTGTTTTCTCTCTCTTACACTTATGGAGTCGTGAATATCCAAATGCACGGGTTAATATCATGGGCCTTTTCACATTGCAGGTTGTTTCTTACCCTGTATTTAGTTATTTATTTTTGTGTATAACCACTCTATTTTCTGATTGTCAGATTTGATTATTGAGACACATCAATCAATGTTGTGTCATATAGTCAGTCTGAAGAGTTTACTTTTTTCAAGGATGGTTCATTCGGTCAATCTTTGCAATAGCTATTTATGAATGGGCTTCTTGATGCTTGTATTTTTATGATTGATATCTGTCCCCTCGTCTATAATGCAGGGCTTCTATCTACCTTGGGTTATGCTTGGGCTTAATGTCATATTTGGGTCTCCCCTCCTGCCAGATCTCATGGGCATTGTGGTTGGCCACCTCTACTACTTCTTAGCAGAATTACATCCACGTGCTGGTGGACAGAACTGGTTGAAGACCCCCCTGTGGGTGTATCCTGTGTTATATGTTAAGATACTTTTCAAACAAGTGTCCTATTTATAGGTTCATCGAGTATTGTATGTTAAAGTTTGTCTTCAAACATAAAATTTCATTTTAAGTCATCGTGAATGCAATTTTATCAGGGATGAGTTCCTTAGTTTGAGTTTTTCAGAAAACAACTTGTTGCGAGGATTCCAAATATAGGGCCACAGGTATATGCTGCTTCTCGACCTCAAGTGCAAACTCGAGGGTCAGCATTCACAGGGAGAAGTTACCAGCTTCGGTAATTTGACACGCTTGATTTTTGGGCTATGCATGTGGAGGGCATGCACAGAGCTAGCCATTAGACTTCTGATCAGTTCACCTCGAGAGGATCTTTCCTGTACATGTGAGACCATTGAGATTAAGGCTTGCTCCTTCAAAAAGCTCTACACAGCACTTTGCAAATACCATGCTTGGCGTCTGAGTGCCAAAATTCACTTTCAAAGTCCTATGGGACATGCAAAATTATATGCTTACTTTGTAACCAATATATGTGCAATGTAAAGTTTTCACTAACAAATTGGGAAACACACATTTTGACATCAATATTGTCTTGACCATCTCTTGTATGTTTCTGGCCCCCTCCCAAACACATACACATGCTCACACAAAGCCGCCTCTACATCATTCTAGTAGAAATTGAATGTACAATTGGTTGTCTAGCCAGCATGTTAGTTATGTGAAGCCATAAAACAACTAGAATAGCACATGGTTAGTAGTAGAAAGATGAAACTTATTGAAGCCCCTTCTTGGACATGGAAACTCAAACATGTCCATAAGTTTATGTGAAATTCCAGGACATGCAGCAGCCACACTGCAAATGACACTTGTTGATACCCAGGAGTCTCATTGTGAATAACACATGCCGATACCCAGTTTAGTGAAATTTTGACATGGAGCAGCCACATTGCGAATGACACTTGTTGATAGCCTAGGAGTTTTATTGCAAAAAACACATGCGGATACCCTAGAAATGGCTGTCTTTGATTCTGCCTCTAGTATGTGCAAGATGTGCCAATGCTCAATTCAAGTAATAAATGAAGTTTGTTGTGGCTGAAATGTAGGCAGTCTTCTGAATGGCCTATGCACACTAATAGATGTATGTAGCATCATAAAACCCCATAACATGGAGAAAGGATCCCATATATGCGTAGCAATCTGGCAAGAAATGAGACCATGAGATGTGGTATCTACATATAGCAGAAAACATAGACATGAGCAATCTTGCGTCCTCTGACCAATCATAATAAGGAATAAGAACTCTCTAGTTAAAAATCCAATTACATATATTTTGTTGTAACAATTTATATTGTCATTTTCTATGGCCGCTACATGAGATCATCTTTATCCTTTTTTGTGTCTGATGTGATTGTGGTGCACATGGATGCTAGATGTTGATATATGAATGACATAACTCTATGGTGGGCAGCACAATCTTGCATGCTGGGTTCCCAATATAGCAAGCTTAGATCTATTCGAGGCTTTTTTTTTGTTTTTGTTTTTCTTTTTTTGGGGGGGGTGGGTGCGGCACCTCTTTGATTGCTCATGTATTGTTTGTTCTCTCACACTATCAAACAAAGTTTGAGCTTCCATCTGATGTAATTTAACTTCAAGTAGGGACTGTATATGGCAATTGTTCTCAGCCATTGCGAAAGCTTTTTTAGAGCCTTTCCTTGATGTAATTTTTGTCAAGTAGGAGCAACAGATGACATCCAGTTTTGTGACAACTTTGATGATTTACCATCATGCTAGGTAGTAGTAATATTTGATTTTGAATTCTACCAGCCAGAGCTTGAAGTGCATGCCATTTTGTGGACTCCATGAGCGTCAGTATTGCCTCAAAAATCACTTCGAGTTTGTTACTCCAATCCTGCTCTTGTACTCTCCCAGAAATCAAGTGTTTGTGCTCTAGCCCAAGATCATTTCTTAGCCATCATTTAATGTAAACCCAGCTGATTCAGCCTTTGAAAACCACCCTATAGGTATCTAGGAAAGCTAAGAGGAGAGCCATCTGCTGGTGGGATAGTACCATAGAATCGTGTGCTGTTTCATTCCTTTTAAATCTGTCCACAGCATTGCTGCTTACCAAAAAATGCAAGCATAAGTGCAGTTCTCAGCTTGCTTTTCTGGTTTAGGATCAGAGAAAAGATGCAAGATTGTGGGAGCTAGTGCAGTCAGCATTAAAAGCATGCTTGCTTTCATTTGTGTCAAAAATGTTGCTTGCCTTTTGCATTTGGGATTTCAATTGATTGCTAATTATCTATATGCTCCATCTGGGTTGAACTTAGGGGTGGTCTATCTGCTGCATTTTAATCTATCCTCATTACAATTCCTAAGATCTTGCTGTCTATGCTATCGTGCTAACAAACATTTTTATTCTATCGTGGCCAACAAACATTTAGTGATCCATTCAAGTGTGACCTTTAAGTTATTTCTTAAAATGACTGAAGTTGGTACATGGGTAGACACAATTCATACAATATCCACACCTAGGATAGGTGTGCAAGATAGAGGGTAAAGGGTTAATTTAGAATTAGACTCAATGCATTCAAAATTGTGGTGGATATGATATTCTACTCTGACCCAGAGAGATGACCATGGCACCTATCATAATCCTATTTAAAGAGTTCACGTAGCTAGATCAAGGTGTTCTTATGATTGAGATGTAAGTCATCAAAGTTTTTCAATCAGTTAAAGAGCATTGCTATCAAACACTTGGTAGTATCGCAGAATCCAAGTTTTACAAGCAAAAGTTGACCTTTCAGATCATGGATCTTAAAGAGAGAGAGATTACCGTGTTGATCGTAGACATATGCTATTGGACCGACTCTGCTTTATGGTAATCTCACTGAGGTTGGTAGATGATTCATCACCTCGATCATTTCAACATGGTTTGAGCCACGAGTGCACAGATTCATCAAGTTCTTTTCCTCGAGAAGTTTTTAGCATGTAAATTGTTATTTGCCAGTTTTAAGTGTTACCAATTAATGATTTTTGGACAGAGAGAGAGAGAAAGAGAGAGAGAGAGAGAGAGTTACATAACCACTTTGGAAGTTCAAACCTACGAGCAAGGGGAAAGATTTATCTAGTTCAAACCAACATTGACAAAATTGCTAGCAATCCTTTGTAGACAACTATTTTTCGAGGTTTACATATCACTGTAAATGTAATATCAAGGCGATACATTAACCTAACACAGCTTACCAATGTTGCACATGTGATGCACATGAGCCAATCCATATGTACACCAAGCCAATGATGTATGGAAGAGCTCTATAACCATAGAGCTGTAGAGCCACATGAGTCAATCCATGCATAAGAGCAAGCCACTGATGTATGTAAGAGCCATAGAGCTATATTAAAAAAAGTATTGTCTCAATTACGCATACATGCCAAGAAGCCATTGAGCCGATGCCATAGTTGCACTCGTACGTAGTACGAACTTGTTCGTACTATACGGTTCGTACCATACTGTACCGTACGAATTCGTACAAAAAAACAAGTTTTTTTTTTTTTTTTTTTGGTTTTGGTTGCGTGTTTGTTGGTGGTGGTGGTGGTTTGGGTTGTTGACTGTTGTTGTTGTGGTGGTGGTGGTGATTTTGTAGCCTTGATCGATCAACCAAGAAAGGGGGTGGAAGCTTGATTAAACTCCTCATATATGTTTTGTTATGATTTATCCTAGAGCCAAAGGCCATACATAAGGTATTCAAGCAGGTCCAAACGTTTTTAATTGATTCAAGCAGTTCTAAACGTTTTTGATTGAATACATAAGGTATTCAAGCAGTTCCAAACGTTTTTAATTGATGTTCCATCATTTTTCACAATATGTTAGTGTCATCAATAAATAAATTCAGCACCATTTGAGAAAATCATCAAGTAGCTTAATCCTATTGATTTTACCTTTATTCACAGCTCATTTTGCACCACCCAACCCAAAGCATTAGCATACATTGCTAATAAACTAGGCTAGAGGATAGCTTGGCCTAATGTACCTTCTAAGAGTACATGAATTAGTGAATGTACCATCGGTAGCTACTTTAGCCTTAGTAATGGAAAACAAAACCATAACAATATTCATAAATCTTTTACCAAGACCTTTGGTGGTTTGTTTGGTAACTGTTGGTCTCACAGGTCATTTTGGCCTCTTGTAGACGTTAATAAAGCATCTCATGTCATATATATATATATATATATATATCTCAACCTTCTCTCTCTCAAGCATACATGCCTCTTATTTATATGATCATTCATGTATGATGTATCCACTCCTATGTATGTACTTGTAAATTGTAGCACATGTTGCGCATGCGGCATATGCCATAGAGGTTTTGGCGTGTTACCCTCAAGTATTCATCTTATATACTCCAATAGCATTGCTATTTAGACTTTAAACATCTATTCTATCATCTATAGTTTACAATAACGAAGTTAAATTTTTTTTCGTACTAATATCGTATCGTACCTTATAAAATCTTAAGGTACCATTTAGTACCGTATTTTATCGTACCGTACCGTACCATACTTTTCATGCCTGACAACTATGGCCAATGCATTATATTTTCAAAATTCCACAAAGTTCAAGCTCCGACTATATATCATCTCAAAGCAAGAGTGTATGTATATATTAGCTATAAAATTGATGCTTGCTCTTAAGAATCCTCACCAAAGTACAAATGAAGACCAAGAAGACAAATATGAAGTCCGAGGAGCAAGTAAACCAAGGACAAGAAGATAAGAAGGGCCAGAAGTCAGGATGCAATATGAAGAAGACCAGAGAGTCAGAAGCTGAAGACCACAAGGACCAATTGCCAATACAGTAAAATGCAACTGAAGGCCATAAGGATCAAAAGCCAAGATTTAAGGGTTCAAAGTAACCCAAGAAGAATATCGTACATCTGCCGGATCAGAAACTCTTAAAAACCTTTGTGAAACATTGTATCTGAATCAAAGATGACAACCACCTTACAAGGGGGGGCACTCCACTTCAAGACTCTTATGTACATTACCTGGAAAGATCACCACCACCTTAAAAGGGGGGGCACTCTACTTCAAACTCTTATGTCCAACTTTGAGAGGGGTTGTCGAGAAGGAAAGAAGGAAAGGTGCTTATCAAGCATAAGAACTAGTACTAGATTCTGTGTTGTCAGCCAATGTTGTAACTAGTCACTAGTTTAAGGAGATGGTGTGAATATTGGGTGCGCATCCTCAATCAGCAATGATATGAATATTACATTTGGAGATGATCTAGGGATGGCCTTTGTAAGCCACATGAGTTGCAATCAATGCCTATTTAATAGCAACATGGTCATGCATGAACATGGACCACCTTCATCACCCTTTGCAAGAAGAGTCAGTTTTAGATGCTATCTCACCCATTGAATCAGACACACTAACCAAGAGTTGCTGCAGCAGTTAGATGTGGCCTCATAATCGAAGCTTTGAGACGTACTTGAGGTGATAATATCATATAGAATCAAGAAGACCAGGTAAAAGCATAAGCAGATTAATGAACAATGTGGGAGTACGAAGTGCTTCCAAGCACTCCATAGACATTGCAGAAAGACAACTGCTAGCAACAACTAGCCTAGTAAAGCTAGTACAAGCTTGGCAAGAAGCATGCTTGGTGAATTAAGAGCTAATTCTACTCTAGAGACCAGTTGGAAATCCCAGTTATAGTCGGGCAGATAGAGGAACATAGATCATGATTTGAATATGTGAGGGTGCATGCATAAGATTTTGGCCTTTGCTCAGGTGCAGAAGACATCACTGCAATGGTCCACGAGCCGAGATGACACTGAGAGGAGGTTTCAACACTTCTCTGAGTACTGCAGCGAAAACCCCTTACCCTCTTAACGCCCAGAATCTAGGAATCCGAGGGCTTGTGCCAACTGCGTCAAAATAGGGCTACAACACTACCAACCTATAGAGCACCCAAATGACTACCCTATCCAAACCCTAATAGTTCTTACCTTGCAAATAGGGCTACAATACTACAACCTATAGAGCACCCATATGACTACCCTATCCAAACCCCAATAGTTCTTACCTTGCAAATAGAGGTACATTCCATGGTGGAACAAGAGCTCCTTTGCAACTACTCGCACCATCCACGCCGAGAACCAATGTGCCCAGATTAGAGCTAAACCCATTTGGCATGCGTAGACCACTAATAATTTTTATCCCTCTCCCTCTAAGCGAAGCTCTTACCCATGAAATCCTTGTGGACAATAGACCCATACCTCTAATGGTTCTTGAGAGAGGATGGATAAGACGCATAGGAGAAGGTGGCATATTGAAACTGTGGCCAACAAGATTGCTTAACCTCCAAACCTTTGGTAAGAAAGACCTAGCAAATGATACGAAGAGAGATTAGATGTGCTCAGAATGTGGGATCATACACATGTAACCAAATTGATTCTAGGTGCAAAGCTTCAACTAGTAAGGCACTTGTATTTTTTGGTGTCATGTAGAATTTTTGGAGTAGAGCCATTTGATGAATATCCTAGCCCCATTCTTTTAAGCATCATCACTCATGAGGTGTAAGCCTTATCAAACCTTTAGTGCTAGGGTTATGTTGATGACAGACAAAAGAATTTCACGAAGAGATCCAAAAGGAGGGTTGCAAATAAAGTACGCCTTATCAAACCTTCAATGTTGGGGATAGATTGAGGATAGACAAAAAGAATTACAAAAAGAGATCCAAAAGGAGGATTGCAAATAAAGTGATATTGGAGAGCAATAGCAACACCACACACAACTAGCAATCTCACCGATACATAGTGTAGAAATTGCGACACCAAGACCATAACTACCAATATAGAAACTATTAAGGACAGAGTAACTTGACCTGGAGTAACAATGAGAGGAAATTGTGAAAGTCAAGGACCAGGGAAGAAAAGCCACGAAGAATTGGAAGAAAGAGTTGATGAGATGTTTGGAAGTAACCATGACTATTGAGCATGGGATTGTTAGTGTTTGGCCTCTTGGAGAACCATTACTCATCCCTTAGGATCAAGAAAAACCAATGAGATCAGACAGAATATACCACTATAGAGCCAAGAGAATTAGGCACAATAGGTATGCAGAAGTAGAGGCATGTTGATTTTTGAGTTGGCCTCAATTGATGCGATAGTGCATTTGGGTATGCTACTTAAGGGGAATCTAGCCATTTAGAAAAAAATTTAGGCTTGGATAGATGGAAGTGGGGGTGAGGCTGAGAATATAGGAGGACAACCTAGCGGGCCAACCTCAAGTCTACTAACACACATCAAAACCTTGGCATTAAGAGTCAACCAAGTGCAACAATATCCAAGTGCTTTAGTCTTTGAAATAGCCACCCATTTTAGAATGTGCATTTTAAGATAATTGTGGTCGATGGATCCAAAACGAGAATAGGGAGAGTACTTAAAGTTTGGCTAATGAAAGTAACAAAAATATGATTCTTTTAACTTTGTGGTTATGAAAGGTGTGGACTATGGCTTACTCCTACAACGACTATTAGTTGTAGAATGCTATACTTATAGAGGTTGGGGCCCTAGTGTTCTTCGATAACAAGATAGAGGTGATAGGAGTGGAAATGGTGGAAACCTTGAAGACTTCTCATATGGACCTAGATGCAACATTCAAACTCCTAATATAACTAGATGCAATATCTACACTCGTGATAGATATTTTTCAAACCTCAAGGATGAAGAGGATTATATACTCATCTTGGTAACCTTGGACCTCCCGTTCATGAATGAGGATGAGTTTGATGAACCTAATGAAAGAATCAGCACAAAGATCTCCATTATGCAAGTAAATGTGCACAAATCCACAATCATATAAAAGGATAATGTCAAGAGTGAACTTCGAGGTGTATTATTGTTGTTGATAATAAGGATACGTAGAATGAAGAGATGCCCTATAATATACCTCACAAAAGGTATGAGATGAATCGAGCCCTTGAGCTACTATAGAAGATATTGAGAAAGAACATGGTTGCAAACCTTCTACCTTTAGCAGAGATTTTAGGAGTGCCCACATGGAGATGAACAAGGATGCATGAACTAAAATTAGGGTATAATTGTGTCTTCCTAACTAGCTTGACACAAAAAGAATCATAGCATGTACTGCCAATGAGAGTCCAATCCATGAAATGTCGACATCAACGATGTAGTCATATAGCAGATCCCATCCTTGCAGAGATAACACGATTACCAATTCTAAATAGAATACTTGAATTAAGCTCATACCTAGATTGGTTGGAGTATAATTCAATGTGGACCTAGAATAATGAATAAAGTGTCCTTGTTGGACATTGAAGTAAATGAAAATGATTAGGCTTCAAACAAAGTATCAAGTATCAACTCTTTGCAATCTAGTATTGATAGAGGTAGTGAGAACAACACTCAGAAACCAAGGCCCAAGGAAGCGCCAAGATAGGATGTATCAATTCACCTAAGATGTGGTAAGCTGAAGGAATTGTGAAAGGGAGTAGAACTTGATGATAGTAAGAACAAAACCAATTCACAAGCTCTTAGGACAATATTTTCAAGACAAAGAAAAAAGAAGCAATTCAAACATTGGTCAAAGGTGGTCAATGTTGGTTGGTCAAAAGGAGTTAATAGAGGCCAACAGTTAAAGAAGGAAGTAACCTCGAAGATGAAAAGGATGAGAAGGAGACTAGTTGGGTGTCTAAAAAATAAAGGATTAACTTTTGGAATAAGCTTAGGCACCAGAATCTCTTAGACAATACACCTTAGCTATTTTCTTGAATCCCACAACATGTAAATAAAATTCTTGTAAAATTTGAGAGTCAAGATCACTCTCGTGTAAATTGCATTTAATTTGCATGCATAGGAAAGTCTTTCAAAAATAGTTGATTGTGGGTAAGCCAACTAAGTTTGGTAGAGTCCACAAATCTAGCAAAAGCTATCAAGCTATCATGGGTAAAAATTTGTGAAGGCCCAAGGACATTGTAAATAGGTTAAAGGACCATAGAAGAGAGAGGAAAAGGAACGAGGGTTTTCGCCTATGAAGCCCATGTATTTAAAGTTTAAAACTAATAGAAATTTTGATTCTTTTGTGAAAATTATTGAGCCATTGCTTCTCTATCTTCTCCTCCTCCTCCTTGCTTCCGAGAGAGAGAGAGAGAGAGAGAGAGAGAGAGAGAGAGAGAGAGAGAGAGAGAGAGAGAGAGAGAGAGAGAGAGAGAGAGAGAGAGAGAGAGAGAGAGAGAGAGAGAGAGAGAGAGAGAGAGAGAGAGAGAGAGAGAGAGAGAGAGAGAGAGAGAGAGAGAGAGAGAGAGAGAGAGAGAGAGAGAGAGAGAGAGAGATGATATATTAATGTTTGCAAGAGGCCAAATGTACAATTGTATAAAGAAAGAATAGTAAATGTAGATGAATAATAGAAAAATGCTATAAGCTAATGTGAGAAAAGGAGAAACCCCAACTATTATAATCCAGTAATAAAACTTGAGGTACAAAAGCTAAGACTAGGAGTGTCATGGAGGTACATAGGGCCTAGCTCTAGCCTAAGCAATGATCTCTTGTATTTATACATGCATGTGCCAAGGACATCTATGTCTGGGTTTAGGACATATCGGCTAAGCTAGATGGCTTGATCAATCAATGTCCCTTGTGTGGATGTAGATTGTGGTAGTGTCAAGGTCCTCTGAATGATCCTCCCATGCATGGATTAAGATTGGGAAGCCTCGAATTTGGACAATAGCAAATATAATGCTCTTTTAACTCTAGCTCTAGTTGACATACATGGTATATGTTGCTCCTCTAATGGTATGGATCTATTTCTTCCATTCTCAATCTCTAACTGATGTTAGGAGGTGCACATTTGGCCAATAACACATCTAATCCCATGTGATAGGTGGGTGTCCATGTATCTCGGCAAACAATAAAACCATTGTTTGTAGTATGAAGAAGATGCTCTTGATAGAGAGCTATTTTTGTTTCCAAATCTTGTACTAGTGCAAACCATGCCCTCCTAGTATCCAATTAAGTGAGATCCACCCTAATGATCCTTCCAATCTCTGAGTGGCTCAAAGTAAGAGATGGTGCATCAAGGGAGTACTGAATGGGGGGTAATCTATCCATGCTAAAGCCATCTAACTCAAACAAAGTTGACATCTATTCATACAAACATGAGGTATCTCCCTCTCTGGCAAGCTGTCACAGGAAGATTTAAGATCCAATCATGCATATCTATATTTAGGTAGATCCCATAGGTCATGCATGTACAAGATTTATTGGTTAAGGACCTTTACTACAATTCAGTGTAGCTACTAACTCAAATCTAACAATCTCATGTGGAATTATGGCCTTGCATATGATCATCCTAGAGATCATGGATACAAGGGGTCTCTCCATTGATCTCCATCCATCATAAGTGCAACCTGATCAGCTCTGCGATGATCAAGGCTAGGCCTCCATATCTACACTTCATAGAGTAATGTGGAAGTGAACAATACACTTGGGGAGTCCACCTTATAGAACATGTAAGATACCACATGAGTTCAAAAGAAAGGGCATTATATTTGGTAAAATTTATAGGACTATATTTAAAAAAGGGATTTTTAAATTACAAATTTAAAAAAAATAGTAGGTTTAGTAAAGTAAAAGGGATCATTTTAAGCCCTTATAGCATATAAAGAAAGGGTATTTCTTAATATCCTTTGAACACATGTTATATAGATGATTTCTTATAGATGGAACCCCTGGGACAGTACATACAAATTTGAAGTGTATCTCTCATTTGAAAAGGTAAAATATAAACTTAGGAAGCTAGATATTAGGCAAGACTCTGTGTAAGACAATGTCTATCATTACGAACATAAACAACATTACAAAATAAGAAGAGAAAGCATAGAAAGCTCAATGATAGCTTTGATTTGTCCATGATGTGGTTGTCTAGGTCTCATCCTAGTATTGGGACAAAAAATGCACCCTACACTTGCTCTAAGGCTCTAGCTGGGCCTCCTATACTCACCCAAACAACCCCACGGCCTCATGACCAGGAGCGTATAGACACTATGAGAACTGATTTATTGAAAGAACACATTTGTAGATACAATCTCTAGATTTTAGTCCAATGTGATGCCCTTGCCAACTCCAAGCAAAGGGAGTACCGAAACATATAGGTGGCTGGTACCTCGTAACACAAAAAAGGGGAGTGCCTCCTAGCTTATTGCTATGGGCCCAGTACGGCTCTCCTAGACCCTAGGAATTGGCCTTGATATGCGCCATCTCAACATACAACACACACACAAATTCCACTCTTCACAATATTCATTCCAGGAGATAGTATATTCCTCACCAAATCAGTCCCTAAGGAAACGATTATACTAAACCTACAACATAGGGAACCTCACACTCCATCGTAGGTCAATAGTTTGAAACCAAATGCTATGCATCTAGGAGATAGTTCTCTTTATACCATGTTGATGCAATGTAATGCAAAGTGGATGACTTTGAGTGCACAAACATTTTACTTAAACGAAATCAGCATTGTGAATGCACTCAAACATTCTTTCCAAGATTTTCTTTCACTAACGACTTTGCTGCGATGATAGGGTAGTGCCGAACTATTCTCTTCCACTGTATCTCTTAGTACTTAAAATAAGATCAAAACCTATATGAAAAAAAGTGTAGCAAAAAAATAGATGTTGAACCATATTCAACACGTAAAACCCCCTCTCTCCCTACTGTTTAAGGTTTTACTTGCGATGCGTAGGGGTGTTTCCATGTATGGTTCTTCATAATGTAAGCAAGAAATAAACAATAAAACATACAAATGGAGATAAGTTGAGATAAATCATCCCTACCTCCATTATACTTGCACAAACATAGCCCTAATTTTTCATAAATTTTCATGCGCGATATCTAATTTTTCCTCAATTAAAACTCATTTTCTCTCTATTTTTAAAAATTATTTGTAATTAAAATTCTATTTTTAATTCATTTTAAAATGTGAAACACTTAAGATGATTGAGATTCATTATGACTCTCCATTTTCCTCAATGGAAACACAATTTGCGATGGAACTCATAAAATTGACGATTTAGCATAAAATCACACTTGCACGTTTTGAATAAAGAGTATAAACAATTAAGACTTGCTATTCATGTTGATATTTCTGATAGAATGAACCATTTTCAAACACTAGAAACCAATTTCAACCATAGGAAACCAATATGCATCATAAAACTAAGAGGAAGCCCACTTACACATAAAATTGAATATACATTCCATCATATTTCAAGAATGAGAAGCCACTGATGCTCGTTTACACCCGCTGATGCTTCCTAGGCACTTTCTTGATCTATCCCTCGCATTCCGTCGTGAACTAGTATCCATTCCCCCTCATTCTCTCAACCCATATGAACCACATTTATGGCGAGAGAGAAAGACCAAAATTTGATCTTGCTAAATACTACATCATTTCTCGCGTAGATTCGAGCGATGGAGAGCAAAAAATTGGTAGATCCAATGCCCATGAGCAGGGAGAGAATCATTTGTAAAGGTTGAAAATTGCCATTTTTTGGGGGGATGGAGGAGGTGCAAAAAAGAAGCCCCCCTCGTCCTCCCCTCCCTCCCCAATGTTGTTTGATTTCTTGAAGTCGCCTCTTCTAATCAAGCTTAGCTATAAGCTTTAAATTATCTAGTTCATCTTCGCCTTTTCACACTTGACTCGAAGTGGTTTCAGCTTGGTTGAGGGGGTAAACGATCTCAAAATTGCGATCCAACTAGATAGATGGCTTTTTAGCGTTGAAATCTATCACCTTGGTCTTCATTACATGCTTTTCGGCTTTCGGATGTCGTAGCTGCTTTATAACACTAAACCTTGCAGCCATTAAATGGGGGGTCAAACAGACTCCAATTGATGAATGGACACTTGCATTGGATTTCCGACATCAAAATGCATCTAGAAAAACTCCAGCTCATCGATTCATAATTGTTTCATTTTGCACTAAAAATGCCTCTTTTATGGGTATTGGGATCGTTTTGTGTAAGAATCCCAACTTTAAAATATGCTATCATTGGCGACCACGGGATAGGGCGACTTAGCCCTTCAAATCCACACACTGATCTTCACATACAAAAACCATAAAGAGCATCATACTTTTACAAGAAAAATACACAACAAAATACAAACATAGCTTTCACCCTACCCCCTGACAAAATCAAAGCATGAAGTCCATGAGAGATAGGCTAAGCATAAAATTTGATAGAGATCTAGAGCTAGTTGCTAACTAACTGCTCCAACACAAACCATTAAAAAAACCTATAAAAAAGGTCATCCTAAGTGGTGGCATGACCTACTTACCTAACCTAGGACAACTGGACCAGGAACTCCCACTAGACGAGAACTCCTATAGCCTAATTGATATATTTTCCATTGGATCACATTTTTCTTTAGTATTTTATACTCGAGCATGTAAAAAGGAGGGAGCTGAGTGTATTGTGATCCAAGGAGAATAGGGCATCAACCTTAGGTCATATTGTCTCAGCACCCAAGAACCTACCGAGCTCTCGTAAGGCGACACTAAATTCGTTTCTTCTTTTGCTCACTTTTAATTTCGCTCTAACTGCCCTTATTTATTTTTTTGACTAAATGTCACTCCTCCTAGCAAAACAAGGCATTAGCCTTGGATTTGACTTGTCCCTATGAACCTACCAGGCATGCATAAGGTGATGATCATCTGCTATTGAAATTTTCTTGGCTTTATTCTCTTATTTTAAGGGTTAGAATCCCTTTACACAACTCCGTATACTAGGTTTGCCAGATATATTCATCATTTTCTATCTTTATTTTTGGTAGGCTTTCTTAGTTGCCTCACAACTTATAGAAGCTCATAGAAATAGCTACCTAGTAGGCTAGTAAGACAGGGTCACTAAAAGGACTGCCTTCAAATAGATCCTTAAATGCATGTCAATGCCTTTACAGGAGGTGGACAACTGCTTAGACCTCCCCTAAATATATTGTATCAAAACTTGGGATTTCCATGCCGCCTTAACTTGCCGGTCTCCAAAAGAAGAAAATTTTCCACAAACACATATACATTCAGATTAAGGGGTAATAAGCTTGGAAATGAAGAATAACACCTGGACTTGGCCACAAGAAGCTTCTACATAGCAAGAGACTTCCTCCAATGTCACAACTCTATAGAAATGGAATTTGTATCCTTTTTCATTAATTTGTCTATATAATGATTTATTAAATTTATTTCATTTGCACTAATTAGATATAAAGAAAAGTGCATTGGAGCTGGCCACTGATGAGTGGTCTTCACAGGTTATGGTGGACCCACGCGGTGGGTTAGAGAAAAGATAGTTCACACTTCCACCTATATGGCTCGATTGGGCACCTGTGACTAGAACTCACGCATATCAGGGTTAGACTCGCACACAGAAAGGATTGATGCCTTGAAGTGTGGGCTAGATCCACCAGAACAGACAGTTACAATCAACAAGATGGCATGATCATGAAATGCTTGTATAATGTGCATGTGTGGGCTGAAAGCTTGAAATGCACATTTCTTTGCATAGGAAAGTCACATGAAGATTCGGATACCATTTTTGCGATGTACACGGAAAAAGCTTTCATATGACACCCATATTGGGGGGTCCCTAAATTTTAGGAGCCTCGAATTAGCCTAAAAATGCTAGTTCTAAAAAATAGGGATGTCATTCGAAAAATAGTAAGTTCTGTACTCTGATTGTGCTTACTAAATTTGGTTGTTTCTATTCTTGACAGTATTCAACCCAAAAAGGAAGGCCATAGAGAAGAGACAAGTGTCAAGACACTTGTCTCACAAGTTTCCAAGTGTCCCACCACTTGTCACATCTCATGACATGTGGCTGGACACTTGTCTTGTGCTACTCCACTTTCCCCTTTTGTACTAGCTCTTCCCTCTCCTATAAATAAGAGCTCGTTTTTCTTCATTCAACATCATTTTTCTTTGCTGTAAACTCATGTACAACACCCACAGATAGCTAGAAACTGGCCCCATCCATTCCCATCATCATCCCCCACTTCTCTATTATCCAATTCCTCCATATTCCCTCTTCTACCACTGTTGTTTTACAGGACAGCAAGCCTGTAAATTCATTACAACACCTCCTTTTCAAGCTCTTTCTTCCATTTTAGCAATAAGAAGCAAGCCCTATCCATGTACTACTACTGTTCAACGATGGAGAAGGCTGATTTCCCCTTTTTCTTCTCTCATACTGTAAAGAAATCAGTTCTTATCATTGCATAATAGATAATGCATGTGTGTTTGTACATCTTTGCATGAGCTTGTGAGAGTGAGAATTACTTCTTCTCACTCTTAGGTTGATTGTAACTGAGCTCTTCCCTAAGGGACTTGGGTTGAGCAGAAATACATTCCTTCGGGGGGGGGGGGGGGGGGGGGGGGGTTTCCCATCTTCAACCCTCAATCCTGTCTCCATTACTTTTACATTTTCATGGCTGTAATTTTGTGAGTAATTCTCATTTTCAGCTTTAAGTGTTCATTCTCTTTTATATTAAATCTCGAAAACAAGCGAATATCATAATTGTTAAGCATACTACGTTGTTCGGGGCGTTTACATCCAAGTACTTCTTCAAACTTGCGTGGTACAATACTAAAATGGAAAACCATCAAATGCACCCACACCAAATAGACACATGGACCTCTTGGCCTAACGAAATAAAGCATTTTACGCCAAAGGAAATGGCCCTCTTGGTGTTATGAAATATAATCATATAGCACACCATCCAGCAACCTATTATTGAAAGCCAACCCCTGGTCTCCACATTAACTCTACTAAAGCACAAAACTAGACCAATGGTCGGATGGGCCACTTTGGCCCTACACTAAATGCATCAAAGTATTAGCTAGTCCCCTTGCATAAATGGCAAGGGGTGTCTAGCGAATATGTCATTGAACGATCCTATGCATCCATGAAAGAATAGTAAGATGGTCAACCGCTACCTAGCTCATCACCCATACTAACTATCGGTGGCCATAACAAGACATGTTGGCAAGTAGTCCCCACAAGAGTCCTAGGCTAATAAGATCGGACAATTCTAATAATGCCTCATGACCACAGTTGAGAAATACATACTTAACAAGGGCATAATTTGCCAACGAATCCGCAAAGCGGTTCCATTGATGAGGAACCAGCTAACAAGTCACTGTCTCAAATCTAAAGTATATCCAAGGCTACATGATGATACATCCACTACAGAATGGGATCCCTCACACTATAGGTCCCATTCAATTGGTTGATCACTAGCTATGAGTTGCCTTTTACTAATAAATAGCAGATACCACCACGTCGTACTATATTTAGCCCCATGATTAAGGCCTTGTATTTTGCCATGTTATTAGTAAATGCGGTGCCTAAATAAACTCCCATTTTCATAGTAACTCTATATTAGGGGTCTTTAATAACCATATTGACACTCGCATGCTTAGCGGGCCCTCGTGAAGCTCCATCAAAATACAAAGTATAAACCCATTTTTCATTGATAGGCCATGCCATACTGATCAGCCTACTCGTACTTATGGTAGTCAAAGTCTAGCCGGGAGAGAGGATGTATGATAGGTACAATGTCTCATTTCTTACTAAATAGGGACGCTAAGAAGAACCCTATGACAATGCCGACAGTAAACCTTAATATCCCTCGTGAAAGATCCCTCTTGCCACTCAGTAATATGATAACCCTTACTCTACCAAATCACTCGACCTTGGTGGTAGTGCTACTCTAAATATAGATGTTCAAGATAAGGAATAATTCTGTCCATCCAATTGCCTTGGCACCTACTGCAAGCTTAAGATGGATGTTAGAAGACTTGCAAAGGCACCAAGTCTTACGTCAGTCCCTACACATAATAGGGCTTCAACTTACTAAAGTTTACTTTATTTTTAAACTCTAGCCCTTGCAAATATGCTTAAAGGGCTATAGAGCCATTCTTTCCCATATGGACGGGATCTTAGAAGGACCATCCCATTTGGGTTCTAACTTGCTAGGAAATAACTCAAAATATGCATCATAATATAGGACCAATTGACCCTTCACAAATCTATATCTTTTAACACGAAGGTCATGAAGTTCTTTCATCCTCTCCTTTCCTCCTTCTTGATGTAACAAAGCCTGCAATCAAATCTCATCAAAATGTGCTAGGAAGGTCAACCTTTCTTGCAATGCTTCCTCTTCACCTAAAGAATGGTTCAACACAAACCTCACAGTGGGTAACTCAATTTCCAAGGGCAAGGCGCACTCTTCCCCATATATACCAACTTAAATGGGGTGTGGCTTGTTACTCTCTTAAACATAGTATTATAAGCCTAGACAACCACATGAAGTTTCTTGTCCCAGTCACACTTACCCTTAGATATAGTCTTGGATAGAATCCCTACAAGTTTCTTGTTGGTACTCTTTACTTGTCCATTCGCTTGTGGATTATATGGGATGGTTTCATTATGTTAATTTTTAGGGCTTCATTCAAGGCTTCTATGACCTTATTCAGAAAGTGTGTTCCATGGTCGCGAACACTAGTTCTTTAGGTGGATCGAAATGACAAAAAGTTTGTTCCATAATAAAGCTAGCTATTTTCTTGGCATTGTACTTCATCATAGCTCGAGACCATTTTGTAAAGTAGTCCATTGCCACAATGATATAATGCTTCTGCATAGTAGATGAAGGATGCACATGTCCAACATAATCGATGCCCCACTTCTCAAAGGGCAAGGTCACAACAATAGGATTAAGTTGCCGCTTATAATTTTCCCTAGCATAATGTCTTTGATAGACATCACAATGCTTAATATATGCAAAAGCATATTGGAAAACCGTCGTCCACCAATAGCCGGCACGTAAAGCTTTTTGGGTGGTGAGCTGCCCAGCAAAATGGCCTTCACATGTTGAATCATGACATTCCTCTAGAATAAGGGTACCTCATTAGGCACTACACAATGACGATAAATCTCATCTACACCTTTTCTATATAAGACACTTGCTATTATTAAAAAGTGAAGTGCTTGTTGCCACTTGATCTTCCTCTTTCCAGATATAGAAAGAGTTTTCGCCGAGTTTCTTGTTGATGATAGATAATACGTGATAGATGCATACCATGATGGAATAGAGGCTACATCAATTTTACATAAGTCCTCATAGTCACTAATATTAGCCCACTCTTCCTTAGGCTCACAAAATCTATAGACACTCTACGACATCTTATAGCTTTGGTGGCTTGCTCCTAATCTCATAGTCAAACTTCTACAAAGAGATCAACCACTTGGCTAGGAGATCAGGGGATTGAAACTTGTTTATTAATAAGCACAATCCCTTTGCCTTGGTGAAGAACACCACCTTCTCATAAAGAATATAGTTTTTGAACTTGTTGGTGGTGAACACCATAGCAAAGAAAACCTTCTCCAAATAACTGTAACGGAGCTCTGAAATTCCCAACTTCCAACTTGCGAATGCAATAGGATGATAAAGCTATGCCTCCCAAATTTGGAATAAGCAACAGCTAACACTACGTCTTGTTTTACAGCTATGAATATATAGAAAACCTCACCCTTTTTGAAGCTTTTAAAACCGACGCTTTGGATAATTCCATTTTAATATCTTCAAATGCCACTTTGCATGCTTCTATCCATTCAAAAATATGGCTATGAGATAAAAGATTCGTCAAGGGTAACGAACATGTAGGTAATGTATTAATGAATCGATGATAGTACCCTACGGATGAAACACAACTGTGAATTTTCCTAGGGCAAGTGGGTGGGCTTAGGGCCACAATAATAATCACCTTTTCAGGGTTGGTGGTAATACCGACCACACTCACCACATGACCAAATAGCAAACCATAAGACATCTCGAATACACACTTCCGAGGATTCAACGCTATATAAGTGTAGAACAATCAATTGTCTGTAACGGGCCATGGTAGAGCTGCCCCCAAATCATCAATGAAAATCTTCAGCTCTTCAAGGAATATATCGGCAAGCATCTTGTCAACTATTCTTTGCCAAGACCTAGGAGCATTACATAGGCCAAAAGCCATCACATGGTAAAAAAATGTACAAAAAACTATAATAAACATCCTCTCTAAGTAATCCTCTTCAATTATGGCCATTTGATCATAACCCAAGAAACAATCCATGAAAGAGTATATCTCTCGCCCTCTACCAACTAATCTAAAATCTGATCAATAAAGGGCAGAGGATAATAGTCCTTCATCGTTTGCTTTTTCAATTCCTTAAAATCAACACACAGGAAGATTTGACTATACTTTTCTTTCTTATTACCATCGGTGAGCACCATTTTGTATGTTCAATGGGAAAGATCGACCAACCTTCCTTAAACGCATCAATTCCTCAAAAAGAGGCTCTCTCAACTCAAAAGGCATACGTCTAACCTTCTCTTCACTAGCTTACTACCTTCTTTCAATGGGATTGTATGCATGGAAACAGAGGGGGGAATCCCCTTTAGTTCGTCATAACTCCATGCAAATATATCCTTGAACTCTTGTAGGAGTGCCACATAATTTGCACACTCATCAACAGATAATATAGTATCGAGTTTAATGGTTTGGGGATCATTGGGAGTCCCAAGATCCAACTCTGTCACATTAGCATAACAGATCCTATCCTTTGCCTCTATTGGCTCATTTAAACATACTTGCTAAACCTCCTCAGTAGTAGAACCCTCTTTAGAATTACTAGAACTTGAGTTTCCAACAACTGAGGTTCCCTTGAGTGCTTCCAATTCTGTAGTGGAAGGTAATGCCATTTCACCCAATGGGCACGCAAGGTATGTATCTAGAATTATTCTCTTTAATCCACACCCAAAAACTAGTTGGCCAGCTGGGATATCCACCAAACAATCAAAATTTAATATCCATGGACATCCAAGTAACAATTGATAGCTTGGCCTCACAACAAATCAAATAACATAGAAGCAAAGGACACAGTCAATATTAGTAACTGTCGCATGTACTTGTGCTACCATTCCTTTTGGTTGCCTTAGGATATCATTAACCATTTTAAAACTGTCATGACATCCTTTTGGATTGGTAGACCCAGCCTCTCCAATAAATCCATACTCATAATGTTTATGGATGAGCTAGGGTCCACCACCACATTTTCTATCAGTTCCATCGACATATGCCTGCATCCTAGGGCAATGCTTCTCTACATGATCCCACCATTTACTATCCACTTGATAGAGACCAAAAGGTTCTACGAAATAATCCGTTTGTAGGATTTTCTTGAACTCCTTTATAAACATTCGGTGACAATTGGATTAGTTGCAGTAGATTCACATCCGGTTTGACTTCACATAGCGTGTTTGCTAGGTCAAACTCACAAAATCTTGCCACTACTCTCTTCTCTTTCCACACCAGCCACTCTTTTGGCTTCTTGATAATCCTAGTATCCTCCTTTTCTTTTGATTTATGTTTTCTTTTTACCACAGGCTCCTCTAAAAAACCATCATTATATATTAAGAAGAATCATCTAGGCATCCAACATATTCTTATAATTCTTGCTAGGTTTAGGGTTAACTTTGCTTGTACTAGGGTCATCTTTCTGATTATCTTTTAGTTTTTGACCCCTAGTTACTACCCTAACATTGTTATGAGATAGACTTTCATTGATTGGCAAAGTTTAAACCAGACTTACCCCACTAGGTATTTCCTCGAGCGTGGCTTCGTACCTTTGCAAAATTTTCTTAGGGCCCTCTCCTTAGTATTCTCATTATTTGTCTGATGGTTCACATGCCCAAATTGTTGACTACCTTGCTGGAGAGAACTAACCCTACTCCAACAACAGGTAGTGGCTAAGTGACCAGACTTCTTGCATATATCACATTTTTGGCATTAGGACAATTACAAGGAAAATGTTGTCCACCACCACACCACTTACATATGAATCATGATGAGCCCACATCATCGGGATTTCTAGTACCTATTAGATTTTTTTGGTGCTTTAAAAAATTAACATCTACAATGATCTAGCAGTATTGCTCAATGATCACATCCATATAATGTTTCATAATATCTTTTATTTCCTCTACAATGTTTGATCTAGAGGACTCATAACTAGTGGATTTAGGAGCTACCACCCACTAGGTTGCATAGCTTGCAAAGGGGGTGCTACCTATACTGACCCTTGATTTACAAAAGGAGCTCTTTGGCTAGTTGTTGGCTTAATGACATTTGGAGGAGCTGGCAACAATGGCACATTCTGCATCATGCTTCCTTTACCATTTGGGATCTCCACTAACCAATCCCAAATTATTTCCAGGTCTAAGGCTTGAATTTAGATTTGCCCTATGCATAGGCTGCTTATAAGTGGGACTCTACTTTCTCTACTTGGGTTATAGCAATATTTACATCCGCTAGAGGGACACTACTCAATTGCACTTGGATATTGAAGTTTAATCCATGCAAGAAATATTGTAGTTGGGCAATAGGTGGGATAGGGATAGAGGCTTGAAATTTGCAAAAGACCTCTTTCATCTTCTTGGCATATGCTCGGGGATTTTTTATGGGACTCTTGACGTGTCACATTTAGCACACATAGCCGATATTGTCCACCTCTCTTAGGGGAAAATTCCCTTCAAAAGACTGTATAGAATAAATTGAGTATGGTTATGGTACTAACTTCTAAGCCCTGATACCACATTGCAGCCCCTTTCCCTTTAGGGTCATGTTAAAGAACATCATTAGACGTCCCTCGTCTTGAATTCAACAATTAAACATGAGTTTCTAAAACTCACTGATGTGAAGCTCCGCATCCTCTTCTGCTAATCCATTAAAGGTGGATGGAGGGAAACCTAAAGCTAGAAAATCTAGTGTTCCTACAAGAATTGCAATAGGTTGTGCCATAACAATAACCAGATTTTCTGTAGGAGTTTGTAACGTTGTGACTACACTCCCCCTTGAAGTGGGTTGACTTACAGGGGAAGAAGGAGAGCATTAAAGCTTCCTCCTGCTCCTAATGGTTTGTTTGTGGAATTAGGGTCACTAAGACCTCTCCCTCATAGGGGTATCGGGTTGCTACATTCAGGGGAATACCTCCTAAGGATTTCAACCCACTATCTAGCCCTTTTGACTATTTCTTGTTTTTGGATCTTAGCTTAACAATGCTTATAAAAAATTAATGGGTCTATCTCGATGCTCTTTGGCATAAACTGACTAACAAGTCCCTAATTAACCAAGTTTTAGGAACCGCCACTTAGGGGCAGCTCTTGGTATATGCATCATCTGTTGGGACCAAAAATGGGCCCCACATTGGCTCAAAGGCTCTAGTTGGGCCTCCTATACTCACCCAAACAACCCCATAGCATCGTGGTTAGGAGTGTATAGATAGTATAAATAGATTTATCGAAAGAATGAGTTTGTAGATGTAATCTTTAGATTGTAGTCCAACATGATGTCCTTCCTAGCTCCAAACAGAGGGAGTACCCGAACATATAGGTGGCTCACACCTCGTAAAACAAACAAAGGGAGTACCCACTAGCTTATCATTGTGGCCCCACTACGGTTCTTCTACACCTCGTGGATTGGACCTAGGATGTGCCGCCTCAACATATAACACATACGCACAAAGTCCACTCTTGACAATATTCATTTCAGGAGATAGTATATTCCTCACCAAATCAGTCCCCAAGGAAACAATTATACTAAACCTATAGCATAGGGAGCCTCATACTCATCATGGGTCAATAGTTTGAAACCAAATGCTATGCATCCAGAAGATATTTCTCTTTATACCATGTTGATGCAATGCAATGCAAAGTGGATGACTTTGAGTACACAAACATTTTACTTAAACGAAATCAGCATTGTGAATGTGCTCAAACATTCTTTCCATGATTTTGTTTCACTAATGAGTTTGCTGCGATGATGATAAGGTAGTGTTGGACTACTCCATGCCATTCTACCTCTTAATACTTAAAATAAGATCAAAACCTATATGAAAAGTGCATCAACAAATATATCAGATTTTGAACCATATTTAACACATAAAATCTCCTCTCTCTCCCTATCATTTCGGGTTTTGCTTGTGATGGGTAGGTTAAAAGGTGTTTCCATGTATGTCTCTTCATAATGTAGGCAATGAATATGCACTAAAACATACAAATGGGGGTAAGCTGAGCTACATTCTCATGCCCTACTTCCATTATACTGATACAAACATAGCCCTAATTTTCCATAATTTTTCACATGCGATATCTAATTTTTTCTCAAATAAACTCATTTTCTCTCAAAATTTCATAATTATTTGTAATTAAAAATCCATTTTTTTTTCATTTTTTGATGTGAAATACTTAAGACAATTGAGATTCATTACTACTCTCCATTTTCCACCATGGAAACACAATTTGCCATAATGGAACTCATAAAGTGTATAAATGATTAAGACTTGCTATTCATGTTGATATTTCTGATAGAATGAACTATTTTCAAACACTAGAAACCAATTTCAACCATAGAAAACCAATATGCATCATAAAATCAAGAGGAGGTTCAATTAAGTATACATAAAATTGCATACATATTCCATTGTATTTTGACGAGAAGCCAATAATGCTTGTTTATAGCCTTGTTGACCTTGGCACTTTCTTGATCTATCCCTTGCCTTTTGTCTTGCAAATTGGAACCCATTCCCCCTCATTAACTTAGCCCATATGAACCACATTAATGGTGAGAAAGAAAGAGAAGAGAGAAAGACTGAAATTTGATCTTGTTGAATACTACATCATTTCTTGCGTAAATCGGAGTGATGGAGGGTAAAAAATTGGTAGATCCAATGCCTAGGAGTAGGGAGAGAATCATTGTAGGTTGAAAATTGCCATTTTTTGGGGCGAATGGAGGAGGCACAAAAAAAAATGCACCCCCTCCCCATGTCGTTTGATTTCTTCAAGTTGCCTCTTCCTGATCAAGCTTAACTATAAGCTTTAAATTATCTAGTTCATTTTGGCCTTTTCACACTTGTCCCAAAGTGGTTCCAACCCGGTTGAGGGGCCAAATGATCTTGGAATTGTGATCTGATTGGACAAACGGATTTCTAACGTCGAAACCTATCACGTGGCCTCGATCACATGCTTTTCGGCTTTCGGATCCAATAGCTACTTCATAACATCAAACCTTGTAGCCATTAAATGGGGAGTCAAACAGACTCTGATTGACAAACGAACACTTGCATTGGATTCCTGGTGTCGAAATGCATCTAGACAAACTCCAACTCATTGATCCAAAACCATTTCATTTTTCACTAAAAATGCATCTTTTACGGGTCTTGAGGTTGTTTTGTGCGTGAATCTCGGCTTTAAAATCAACTCTCACCTAGATAGACATGGGCATTGATTGAGTACATGGACGTAGAAAGTTCAAAGCCACGCTTGAATCATGAGACCATTGGAGCTCCTATCAATGGATTGGTTTACAATGGTAGGGAGGTAAGGTGCAGTGAGTCTACTATACACGACTTTGAACTTTCTATTGCTATCGTGTATTGTTGAGATAGAGAGGTGGGAGTGTAGTTGGTTTGGAGCTTGTGTACACAAGTTGGCTACTATGGAAGAAGTAACTTGTGCCAAAGAGGAAGCTCTTGAATAGTTCTATCTAATCTTGTACTTACCTTGAGCTCTTATGAGCCCCAATATTTTAGTTTACCAAAATAGATCTCACATATCGTTACCACAAAGTTAGGCTTCATAAGCATGATATATTCAAAACCTCATTCAAGACTCAATTGGGGTACTAGTGATGCCATTTAGTTTGACTAATACACCAACTACTTTCAATTGAATGATGAATCACAAAGTCTTAGCACACCAAGATAAGATAGTGGTTTTCTTTGATGATATCATTGTCAAGAATCGCGTGGTGGGGAGACTTGCTTGAGCTGCTGCACCTAACACATACCATACACATAAGAGGAAGCCCACCAAGAATAAAAAAGAGAGATGGATGCCAAAACATTTTCTTGCTGGTTTCTTCTTCTTCTTACACAACAACCAAACAACTTCACTGGCCGCTAAGGCCACACCCCTGTACTCAGCTTCTATATTAGACAATGCAATTGTAGGTTGTTTTTTACTTTGCCAACTAATCATGCTGCTACCCAATCCAAATGCATATCCACCACTGGTTGACCTCCCGTCATAGACACAACAAGTCCAGTGAGCATCAGTGTGCCCTGTCAAGTCAAGGGGTTTCCGATATGCATAAAACAGCCCATAATCTATCATACCCTTTACATATCTTGTGATTCTCCTAACTGCATCCAAATGCGGTTTGCAAGGCTTTTGCATGAATTGATTGATCAGCCCCACAACATAGCTTAAGTTAGGTCAAGTAATAGTCAGGTAGATCAAGCTGCCCAACATCTATCTATACATGGTAACATTCTCTATCTCAGTTCCAACATCAATCTGCAGCTTGACATTTTGGTCTAGGGGTGTATCCATAGCCTTACATTCAACCATACCATACTTCTATAACATGTCATAAGCATACTGCTTTTGGAATAACCATATGCCTGAGGCATAGACACTACCTCGATTCCCAGAAAATATTTCAGCTCACCAAGATCTTTGACTTTGAATTCAGCTTACAACAATGACTTTATTTTAACAATCCTACTCTCATCATCTCCAGTAATGATTAAATCATCGACATAGACAACTAGAAACACATAGCCATGATCTATCTTCTTCACAAATAAATGGTGATTTGCATCACCTAATCTAAATCCATGCTACTATAAATAATTGCAAATTCGAGCATTCCAAGCTCTGGGTTCTTGTTTCAACCCATAAAATACATTTTTCAGCTTGCATACATGTGTCGAAAAATCCAAATGCACATAGCCTTCAGGTTGCTCCATATAAACTTCTTCATGTAAGTCACCATTCTAAAAGGCATTTTTTCCATCCATTTTCCATAACTTCTAGCCTTTAGTTGCTACCAATGCAATGACTGTTCTGACTATTGCCATTTTAGCTACATGGCTAAAAGTCTCCTCATAGTCAAGGCCATACTGCTGTGCATACCCTTTTGCAACCATCCTGGTCTTATAGCATTCCAATGACCCATCCGACTTGCATTTAACCTTGTCCATCCATTTGCATCCAATGGGGACTTTGCCTTCAGAGGCAACTGAACCAAATCCCATGTTCCATTTTTAGCCAAAGCTGAATACTCTTCGTCCATGGTAGCACACTAGTTATCATATGCAACTACCTCATCAAAATTAGTGGGTTCTTTGAAACCTGTCACCTTAGTCATATAGGCATAATGATGGGATGAATATCCAGTGTATGTGTACCTGTCAACTGGTCTTCTAACCCTTTTTGACCTCCTCAACTGTGGCTCACTCTGAGCTTGCCTCTCATGAGGAGGTACATACCGATTCTACCTTGCACTAGGCATCATAACAGAAGGAATCCCCAACTCACTGTCCAAGCTATCACTGCTGGATGACTCATAGCATGTAGTAAGTGGACCTATTACATCCTCAAATATCTTTTCTTTTCCCTTATCCAATCTCCCCCTCTCACTGACATGTCCATGTCAGTGGACGTAGGAGTGCGATTTCACAATCGTCCTGACCAAGGAGTCACTGTAGATGACACATCACCTGTTGGATCACTCATAGATGTACTAACTGCAGGGGTATTTTCAGCATGACTTATGCTGGCTGATCCATCAGTAGCCACTACAACTGGATTCCCATACCAAGAAGACAGCTCATCAAAGACAACATCTCTGCTTATGAACGTCTCATGAGTAGACGACACATAGCATTTATAAGCCTTCATATCCTGTGCATAACCCAAAAACATGCTCTTGACAGACTTAGGATCCAATTTCTTCCTCTTTTCATCCAGAATATGCACGTATGCAATGCAACCAAAAACCTTTAAGTGCCTAGTGTCAGGCTTATGACCATACGACCTCTCATAAGGTGTTACATCATGAATCCTTGATGTAGGGGTTCTATTCAACACATATATAGCAGTCACCACTGCTTCAGCCAAGTAAGAATTAAGCAAACACTTTTCATTCACCATAGCTCTAGTTGACTCCATTAGTATCCTATTTTTTCTCTCTGCTACACCATTTTGATGTGGTGTATAGCTGCAAGTAAGCTGTCTTTTGATCCCGTACTTTGCAAGATATCTGTCAAACTCTTTGGAGACATATTCTCTGCCTCCATTTTACCTGAGACAAGAGATATAGCAACCCAACTCATTTTCAACATGCTTCTTGAAATCTCCGAATGCATCAAACACTTCATCTTTGTGTTTCAATATGTACAACCAAGTGTACCTATTGAAATCATCAATGAAAGATACATAGTAACAAACACCTCCAAACAAAGCATTATGAGACGGATCCTAGACATCAGAGTGTATCAACTACTGCAAGGGTCTTGGGCTATTCTTCACATGTCTCATAAATGGAAATTGTGCTTGCTTTTCAAACTGACATGCGAGACATACATGGCTAAAGTCATTATACTTGAATTTGGGCAATCCAAGTGCCACTTCCTTCTGTTGCATAGATTTCAACTTTTGTACATTAACATGGCCAATCTTCTTATGCCAAATCTCAACATCCCAAATAGCACCCTCATCATGTGCAAACAGGCCTACCTTAAGTTCTGGAATGGTCGCATCCAATGTAAACATCTTTCCATCCCTTCTGCCTCGAACAGTTAATTTGCAACCATTACCGTATTCTTCAATAAAGCAACCATCTTTATTGAATGTAACTTGCAGATTTTGTTCTGCCATGTGTCCCATTGACAAGAGATTCTTAGTTATTGATAGTACATGCAATACATCATGTAAACTCTTTTTCTTGCCATTAGGCATCATCAATGGAACAACTCATGTGTGCTGAATGTCATGTTGGGTGTCATCTCCAATACAAACATAACCATGTGAACTTGCAACCAACTCATCAAACCACTCTCCATGGGGTGTCATATGGCGAGAAGCCCTAGAGTCAATGTACCATCTCTCATCTCTGTTTTGCTGCCTAGGTGCATTCTTGGACACATGCTGCATGGCAAACAATCTATCACCTTGCTCATCATGAGCACCGCTAGAAGACACATAGTTCCCATGTTGTCTACCCTTAGTCTTCATATATGCATGCTTCTTATGACAATCCTTTGCAATGTGCCCATATCTGCCACAATAATGATAGTCCTTGTCCTTGTTGGACTAATCATTCGAGTACTAGGATCCACTGCCTCTACCTCGGGGTGATCCCCCTGCCTCTAAAGCCACCGGATCTATGTTGGCCCTATGTATTTGTGCCATGCCAATTACTCTACTAATGCTGTCCATAGGTGTTTCGAGTGTCTACTCGACCTCGAAATGAGCTACGGTCTTTGTCGCCTCCCTCTGCCACGTGGCTAGAATAAAGGATAGCGTCTCTACTTTGAGACGTACTAGAACATGTGTTCAATCCTAGCTTCACTTCCTCATGCAGCAATAGCAAGGCAAGCAACTCATCCCAATCAGGGGGTTCAAATCTAACAGAAATAGATGTATCAAATGCTTTATATTCCTTGCCAAGTCCATTCAGAGTGACTATAATCATATCATCCTCAGATACATGTGATCCAATAGTGGCAAGCTTGTCCACTATGGTCTTAATCTTCGTCGTGTAAGCTTGGATGCTTCTACCATTCTTAGACATGTTGTTAAATTGATGTTTTAGTTGAATCTTTCATACATGTGTTACATTTCCATAGTTCTTCATGAGTATGTCCCAAACATCCTTCGAGGAATCACATCCAGTGATCTATATTTCCATAGCATCAAATATGCATAAGGAAAACCAATGTAGCACTTTGAATGCTCTCTCTGTCCACTCTTTATGAGCTCTTCTTTGATCATGTGTCGACCGTTCATGCAATTGAGGTTCAGCTTCATCACTTGTACATAGGTCCCAATATCCTTTGCCAACCAAAAATTTCTTCATTTTGAATTTCCACAAGGCAAAATTCTTGTTATCCAACTTCTCACTAACAATTTGGGTAATGTTGTCAGTGCCTTGTGCATTTGCAATGTCTGACCAATGCATTTGCCATATTTCAATAGACAATGTCTTACCAATGCTTGCTAACTACCTGTAAGGCAACAAGTATCACTGACCAATGCCTGACTGCCTACCAGCCAACAAGTATCATTTACCAATGCATGACTACCTGCTAGCCAACAAGTAACATTAACCAGTGCCCTGTGCATTTTCCATGTTGCAATAACTGATGTTTGGCTACTTGCAAGCCAACAAGTATCACTGACCAACTACAGTCTTTGAATATTTATGATAATTTTTTGCAACAAATTCAGTGTTAAAACGAGGGTATTTCAGCCCATCAACATCTCAAAACCATGCACAAACATGTGTCATAACCCATATGTACATCAGTCAGTACATAGACCATGTAGTTGGATTAAGTTTATATCATGTGCAACCTTACTACTAGGGTACATATACGCAATCTAAAATTTGTAGGCTATAAATGACCAACAAAGCTGATTTACAGCCAAAACTAAGGTATATGCATGGCATACATGTCCCAAAAGCTCATAGACATCTGCTAGTACATGTAGGGTTCCATACATGATCATTCGGGCACATATCAGTGCGCATACATCAAGTACAAGTGTCAAATATCTTGCCTGCAGGTTGCAATCAATAAATACTCAGCCAAACCAAGATGTATTTTAGCTCAAAGAGTCCTTAAACCACTTCATACATGTGCTATTGTGTGACAGGGTCAATTCATAACCATACATACAACCAACCATAGACACTCTGTCTTCAAGGAGCAAAGTCATGGACAGTGTTCCCTGCTTGTAACCAGCCAATACAATTTAAATGCATTTATTTTCAGCTCTAGACTTCAGTTTTCAGTAGCATTCAATTCTTGTCTTAGTCCTCCAAACATTCAGTAGACATATCCCAAGTCATATAGTTCAAAGAACCAACCGATGTCATATAATGCTTCAAGTGTAAACAATGCTTGCTGTCCACAGATTCATGACAATTTTCTAGTCAAGTAAATGCTTCAAGATCTGAGTTTTTTTACCTCTAAAATTCAGCTCCAAGACTCAAGAGTCAATACATATGTCCTTCAAGGTGTATATCTACTTCAATGAGTGTTCATGTGTATGTTAGAGAGCTTCAACCACTAACCAAAGCCAAGTATGTGTTGTATTTTGTCTATGTACAATAGTTCAAGTCTTTTTCTAGATCTGTATACATGTATTTCAGTTTATATCTCTTCCCCCAACCAAGTGTTGGCATGTCAAGCCTTCAAAATACCATCTAATGTATGCATACAAGCATTAGACCACGCCACAATCACCTTATGTGATGGATTGCAATCAATAGAGGCATCCTGAAAAATAGGTGCAATCATGTTGATAGGTCTAGAGGTTGCCATTACGGCTTGTGTAGTTGATGATGAAAAATGCACCCTTACAAGTGCTCAAAGAAGCCTTAGCAAGCTCCCAAACATGCTATAGCAACCACTTGAGCTGCCAGGAACAATGGCAGCCTACATGTCTTCTTCACTTTCTCCAAGTCTTCTTCAGTGCCTCTTGCTCCAGAGAGCCAACCTAACATGGCTCTGATACCATATTGGAAGAGAGGGAGAGACAGAGAGTGGACCAGAACCATGAGCTTCAGCTCATCTTATTCTTCTTCAATATTCCATTTACTTAGTCTACTAATTAAAAGAGAGAGAGTATTACACTGGGTTTCACTAACCATAATCTAACTATGGTTAGGTCCCGACTTATTAATGTCACACACATGTATAGCTGTCTCTAGCTAATGTCCGGGTCAGACACATACAAATAAAGAAGGGTGGAGGTTGATATTCTAACAGTTCACCCCCATCTACGATCATGACCCCTATTATGGCATATAGCTTAAGACACAATTTCAAGTTGTTTTCCGAGTGAAAACTCAAAAAACCAACTAACAATGTAAATGGTAGCCTTTTGAAAGTCAAATAAGAGAGAAATGCCAAGGCCAACCTAGAAACTAGCTTGTATATCTTCAAAAGATATTGAAGCACAAAGCTCACATTTCGTTTGAGAATAGATGCATAGTGCATTGAAAACAAGAATAGATGATGTTTAATGATCAAATCATAGGTGGCAGTTAAATTTGAATTAAAAGAGGGAGGCCTAAACTATGAAACTTGGGGAGAAGAAATAATTGCACAAGAATTGAAAATTTGAGACAAAACCAAAAACAAATAAAGGACATTAGGGCCAAAATGTTTCAAAAAGGGCATTTGTAAGAAAACAATTAAGTTTCTAATCAACTAAGGTTTTAGAAGAATGAACCCTCCAAATTTGGCCATTCAGATGTGATTAATGAGAGAATATATTTTTCATTTAAGAGGTGGACCATTAAATGCCTAAGGCCCTTAACTCATGTCAGGGGTCACTTTTTGGCCATTATTCTTTGTTTTTGAAGTGTTTAACATTCTGCTATCACATTTTCCATCAAAATCAAGTTTGTTTTTTCATCTAAGATCATTTGAATCACCATTCTCTCCTCTTGTCTTATTTTCTTAGTTGTTAGAGCATATTATACTCTATCTTAAGTTTTCTCACCAAAATTACATTAGTTTCTTACTACAAGTCTACTCTAGTCTCCCTTTGTCTCCTTTCATAAACCTTTGAGAAGGTGATCAACAATCAAAAGAGTCTTTGCCCAAAGAACCAACATTGTTTATTGTCGACTTAGCTACATCGATATGGGCCTTCATGGACTTAAAATGAGATCAACTTGTTGATTTCTAGAATCGTTTGAGTCAGGACATCCAAGTTGTATCTTTACTTTGTTCCCCAAGTCATCCATTTGGTAAGATTATGTTTCAATCGAATTCAAGATTTTTCTTCCATCTCTTCAATTTGATTCATTAGAAAATGGTTCAAAGAGACTCATGGTATTGACACAAATTGGGAGGGATAGATATATTGAGGATGAATCTTAAGCTAATAGAATAGAAAGTGAAAAGATTCAACTTGATGTTGGCACTTGAAAATAGAAAATCTTCGTTATACTCTATTGTAATATCAACTTATTAGCAATCACAAATGAATAAGACAAGCATAATATATTATGATTAGAAGAAAGGAAGAACTTTAATTTCTAGTAGACAGAAATATTGATTCGAACAATCTTGCTATTATTAATAAACCTCCTCTATTTTTTAATGCTCATTATTTATTTATTAGTTTATTAGAATATTTAAAAAGATTAACCTAGAAATATATAAAAGTATTAGTTACATTGTGCATCATATCCACTTCAAAACTTAGAAGATCTCATGTATTACTTGATATAAGCTCTCAGGAGTCCTTTTCTCATCACACCCTCAAATTGCAATTCTGAGTAGCACAATCAAATTTCAATACCTGAATGGTGTCTTGATGTCATGGGATGATGTTGCCTTTGTTATCCTATCCTTAGCACTCTCTTAAGATATCTCCCCTCGATTTGTAGGAAAAAATAGAAAGGACTTGACTCTATTTCTTCCTCTCAGAACTTTAATTTTAATGCAAACAGATTTTAGGATTGAAAGCATCATTACACTATTGATGCATTATCCTTGTATATCTTTCTTCAAATGTAATCAATCTCACATTTCACAAAAAAAAAATCTATCAAAATAATCCTTTTGATTATAGATTTTCTTTTGTCTATAGCATTCATGATCTTATTTTTTTTAAAAAAAGTTTAAAGAGTATTGTAAGATGTTATAAAAAGTTCTTTACATGAAATAACATGAACTTTTGACAAGTCAATGTAGTTAGATAAATAAATCATCAGTAGTCCTACATACAATAATATAAACATTTGATAAACCGATGGAGTTGAATAAGTGACTCATTAGTAGTCAAATTCTTACAACAATACAAGAAACCCATGATAATAGTTATAATTAGTCAACGTCTCTTCAATATTTTTCTATAGCTCAAAAGAATATAATATATTATCTAGAAAAGATACACTATATTTAATAACTCCTCAAATAGATAATCTCTCATAAATAATAAAAATTTAGTAAAAAATAGACTAATTAGTAAAGAAATGATTAAAATAATATATTATCATAAAAATATGTAACTATTTAACACGTATATTTTTTAAGAGTCTAAAGAAGATACAATTTATGTAGCAAAGATATACTAATGCAATATCTCTTAAAAAAGATAATCCCTTTTAAATCCAAATTATGTAATGATAGGTAGAAAAAATAGCAAAGTACAAGCCCAAAAATTTCCAAGTCTTATTATGCTTAAGTTACTCTAGCCAAAGGGGCTCGGACTCGCTAAGTCTAGGGCTCTGTCATCTAGTGGGGCTCAATTGGGGGCCCTTGGGACTCATCTAGGCCCTAGGCTCGACCTTCGACTTGGGCTTGGTCTAGTGCACCTCGTTCTCAAGCTAATGGGGATCTGGGCAACTGTGTTAGATCAAGTGCTCATGCTCTTTGTAAGTGTATGTCCCTCTCATGGGAGACAAGGAATCTTGACCTAGCTTGTTATCAATGAAGAGGTGAGGTGTCAATAATTTTAAGATCTTCATAGGATTCAGAAGCATGTCATACTAGAGTCGCAAGTGGTGCAAGTTGTGGATGCCTTTGGGCATGACCATCACCTTGTGGGCATGGGCTCCACGAAAATATGTGGCTTCAAAAATTTTTATGAGGAAGTCCTTAGAAATCTCCTAAAGTATGAGGATTTCCGAGGTGATCCATCATATGTGCCAAGCTTTGGAAGGATAGGCATGGTATTGTAGGTTACATTTAAAAATCTATCTTGAGTATCTCGCTAAAGCACCACACAATGAGCCTAATATTTTCTATGCCTTGTACATGAGGGACCCCTTGCGATGAGCATTGAAATATAGACCATGAAGAGTCTCCACCAAGAATTAGAAACTATTGTGTTACCCTTATGAACTATGAGCTGCTTGGTAGTGACCCTCAAAGATAAGAATACTAAACAAGGATCACAACCAAGTGATAGAGACTTCCCCACAACAATGGGTAGCCTCTATTGCTTAGTGGTGACCCTTGAAGATGAAATAAGAATACTAAATGAGGGTCATCACCAAGCAATAGAGGCTACCCTATGGCAATGGATTGCCATGAACTACTTGGTGGTGACAATCAAAGATAAGAACACTGGAATAGGTCACCAACAACAAGAGATAGAGAGGCTACCCCATGGCAATGGGGGTAGCCTCTATCACTTAGTAGTAACCCTCAAAGATAAGATGGTGATTCTTGAAGACAAGACAAGAACAATGGAGGAGGGTCATCACCAACAAGTGATAGAGGTTGCACATAGCAATGGATTGCCACAAACTACTTGTTTGATGTGGTGACCCTCAAAGACAAAAAGACTAAACAAAGGGCACCACCAAGGGACAGAGGTTGCCCCTTGGAAATATATTGCCGCAAACCACTTGGTGGTGATCCTTGAAGACAAGAATACTAGACAAGTATCACCATCAAGTGGTAGAGATTTCCTAGTTGCAAGGGGTAGCTTCTATTGCTTTGCGGTGACCCTCAAAGACAAGAACACTGAATGAGGGACACCACCAAGTGATAGAGGCTACCCTGTAGTAATGGGTTACCATGAACTGCTTGATGGTGATCCTCGAAGTCAAGAGCACTAAACGAGGGTCACCACTAAAGTGATAGAGGCTAGCCCTTAGTAATGGCTTTCCATGATTTTCTTGATGGTGACCCTAGAAGACAAAAACACTAAAGAGATAATTGCCAATCAATAGAGGCTGCTCCTTGGCAATGGATTGCCAAGACCGCTTTATGGTGATCCTAAAAGACTCTCCACATAATTGAGCCCCTAGTGCAAGGATCATCACTAGGGGAAACTCTCAAGGTGCATGTGGTGGTCAGGAATTTTCTAGAAACATGACAAAGCATTACCGGCAAATAGGTCATGATGGGATTAGCAATGTGGTCATAGAATCGCTTCTTTTGGGGGTAGATTCCCCATGTCCATGAGGTCAGAGATATGATCCTTTTGAAAGTAGGCTCAAGAGGGCACATAAGGGCTCATTGGATGGGTCAGAGGTAGAATAGAGGACTACATGAATGTGAGAGTAAGAAAATGGCAAAATGTATATAGAATCTAGTTTAATGGAAGAGCTTTTGCATTAACTAGTTTAGGTGTGGGGATCAAGTACAAAGTGCTATTGTATTAACCAATTTAGGATGTGGGAATTGAGTATTGAGTGCTTTTGCATTGATTGGTTTAGGGTGTGGGAATCAAGTATGGAGTGCTTTAGCATTAATTGAGTTAGAGTGTGGTGATCAAGTGCTTGGCATTTTTGCATAAATAAACAAAAAATTGACTAGTAAAAGTATATTTTAAAGTACTTAGCTCTTGGGGTTTCATAATTAAAGCATTTGTTAATGATAAAATCAATAATTTGTATTAAAATTTATTAAATATATCATTGCTAGTGTAAAATGAAATTTCATATCATAACATTAATTAGACTTTTTACATATGGGGGAATCTGGGATGCATCTGGAAAAATGCAAGATTCATATGGGGAAACTGGAATGGAGGAATCTTTGACACATATGGGGGAATTTGAGATGCATATGGGGGAATCTAGGATGGGGGTGCTGAGGGGATGCACATCAGCCGCACTAGTATTGGCATCCTAAGCACTAGCTTGTTGGATTGGGGGCTAGCTTGAAGTTGAAGCCAGAGGATTAGGCTAGTTATTCCATCTGAAACCATAATTTGCACAACAGTTGGCGAGTTTATCTTGGTGAAGCCAATACAATACTTGGAGTCTCTCCTTCTACTCTTTTGCGGTTGATGGGTTTAGGGTTGGAGTTTTGCGGTTGATGGGTTTAGGGTTTAATTACCACATAGTTGCAGGGCTTTCATGCAAACAAGGGGTGGGGTATCCACTACAGGTGACGTGGCTTGAGATATGGGCATGGACAAGAGGTTGCTACATTCCAAATGTCAGGGGGTCAAGAGTGAGGCCAAAGCCACCAATGCATCAATATATAGGGGAGACCTAAGAAGGCTTTCATGAAGCGAACCTCCATCTAGAATCTTGGAGCAAGCCAACAATCCCTATGGAAATGAGAGAAAGATCACCCCTAAGGGTAAATGATGAGCATGAGAGATTATTGGTGAGCAGAGGGTAGATATTAGACCTACATGAGAAGGGGAATGATAGCATGGTCAATAGAATAAGACCAAGACCCTTTGAGGATGTAATCAAGAAGCCATTGCCACACCCACTGATATGGTGATGTGATGGGAAGAGGAGAGCATGTAAATTGGCCACATGATGGTGGGGAACAAAAAGTGAGAGATACTCCTCCTAAGGGGGGTAGAGGGCCCACATATCACCCCATATTGCTTGGTGGTGACCCTTGTGTAAGGTGAGGGGGTGATAATTTTATTTTTTTGGTTTATTTGGCTTGGGGATTTTTTTTTCACTTTTTGCTTATTTTCTCTATTAGGAGTACAAAATAGAATGAATTTTAAGCCAGAGTTTGAGGATGATGTGGAGGAAACCCTACATGAAAATCTTTTTATGTTCCTCTCTATAATGTGCATGCTCATTCCATGCTCTCGAGTTATCATGTATGTTTTCTTCATCACTTCTTTTGGAGAATGTTTTATATTCTTGTAAGAATGTGCTGACTATCCACATGGTGGAAAAGCAAAGAATAACTCCAAGTGGCATAGTGTGACCATAGAGGCATATGAATATGTTCATATTCATGACTTTGTGACTATAAAAAGTCACAAAGAGAAATCTAGCCATGGTGTTGGATAATTACTAGCAATGCACACAAGAACACAGAGAACTCTCCATTACACTCAAGGATATGCCATCTTTTGCAATGCTCCTTTGCATTCCTTTGCTATTTGCATCTCCTAAGGGATGAGAATGACTTAGAAGGGACTTCATAAGCATTGCATTTGAGGATAGCAATGCACGTTTTCCATTAGGAAAGGAAACCAAATCCCAAGTATGGTTTTTTTACAATGACTACATAGCTCTCTCCCAAGAAGAGTTATTACCTTTGCACATAGTCTCCTCATAAGGGGGTCATCAGAGTTTGTTACTATGACATAATACATAGAGGGATCATAATAATCAGGCAATGGAGATGGTGCATCCAATCCTCACTATCCATCATCAATATAATCCTACACAACAAGTAGATCCTAGAACACTAGAGCATCAACAAAAATGACATGTTGTCTAGTGGGGCTAGCTATATAGTAACATTAAATTTCTCCTAAAAGATCACCATGTGCACCTCAATCACTTGCTTAGGTTTCTTATGCATCTTATTCTCATGAAATATAACATCATGACTATGGATACATTTTCCAACGTGTGGATCCCAAAGACAATAGTGTCTCGCTTGCATCAACATATCCAAGAAAGATGCATTTGACATACTTTCGATCCAAATTTTTGTGCTTGCATTTGGGAATATGGAAAAATATCTCACATCCGAAGACTCTCAAGTGTGCATATGAAGGAGATTTATTAGGCCATAATTCCTCTGGAACTCTACCATCAAGAGCAGTGCATGGGGATCTATTAATCAAATGAACTATAGTAAGAACTACCTCCAGCTAAAATGTACGAGGTGAGACTACATAACAGAGCAGACTACAAGCTCTACTGCCAAGACCCATGGACCGCTTATTGTTCAAGCGTTTCAAGCGAACTAATAACTACCTCTCACATAGCCGATGCACCATCCCTCCTACGAGTGTAGTGAGCTCACCTTGATGGCCGATTGAGTTGCTTCCTTTAGCCTAGGCCCTTTTTTCCATTGTTCTCCTATCTTCCTAGCTTCCTTCCTACCGCCCATCTACATTTACAATTTGCACAGGTCAGAGCCCGATGCTCTTAAAATAAATCACGATGCGCCTTTCACTCTTTTGCAAAAGTATTGACATGTGCTTTTTCTTGAGCGCCTCTCCTTGATTTAGGACTTTTTCACACTTTTTGTGTCTCCCGATTTTTCTTGGCGTGCCTTCGTTCTCCATTTTGCTTTTGCCTTGGCTTTGTCTTATGCTTTGGATTTTCCACCTTGTTTGTTTGAGGGTTAACATTACCCCCCTCCTAGTTGAGTGCTAGTCCCATGGCATGTGTTTGGTGGTGAGTTGGACATGGGAGTAGCCAAGTGGCTTGTTGAGTTTGTGTACAAGCCGTGTCGGGAGGTGTGTTGGAGGGATTTATGGAACTGAAAGGCCCTTGTACGAGCCCTGGTGGAAGGTGTGCTGGAGGAATTTATGCCTTTGAAATTGACGATGGTGTTGAATGGATCCTAGTGGGGAGAGAGGCTAATGGGCGGATCCACCTTTAAAATTGAATACGGTGTTAGATGGAACCATCTCCTGACCCTACACGGTTTCCTTCTCGTGTGGTGTTTCAAAATGAGCTTCATCATTCACTTTTCGACTGGGCTGTTGCGTCCGCCCCTTGCTTTGTTGTGCCCGCATGGGGACATGTTGGATAAGATGGGGAGGGCATTGCATGGATGATGGGGTCTCTAGAGTTGGTGGTTGGAGTTCTTATTTGCATTGGAAAGAAAGGAGGGTGCATTACGTGTGGGTGTGTGCCATCATCGTGTGGTGCATTGTGCGCATGCTAGTGCGATGGAGCTAAGGGTGATAGGTCTAACCACAGGTGAATGTTACCTCCCTAGGTGTGTCCTGTCACATTGATGTGCCCTAAGCGGGAAGTGGGGGATCAAAATGAGGCTAGGGGGTTAGGAATGGAGCCGGCTGACCGGGGCCACCGGACGTACCTAACTTGAGGACCCCTAGATGCTGTGGCTGTGGTGGATGTGCAACTTGCAGTGGAGCCATGTGAGATATTTTCCATTTGCTTTTCCTTTGCTTTTTTTTTCTAAATAATAATACTAATAATAAAATTATATAGTCATGATAGAAGTTTAATCGTTGTTATTAAAGTGAGGTAGAGAAGGGGGACTTAATAGATTTATCAAGGAATCGGTGGCTTTGGAGATACCCCTTGAGGTTTAGACACACTTGAAGGGTGGTGGTGGAGAGGAATGGGTGATTGCAGCAGGTGAAGTGGCTATCACTCATGTTCTCTAGTAGAGCTAAGAAAAATGAAGGCAATACAGCGGCTCGCATCCTTAGCGAGCCATCACGTAACTATCTATAGCATTAGGATCAAAATGGAGCACTGGGAAGCCACGCTTCTGTGGGGTGGGGTCTTGCCTAAGGAGTATCCTAAGAAATCCTAAGGTAATTACAAGCGGTAATAAAGGCGGGGTCAAGGCATGAGGAGAATTTGTTAGTGAAGTGGATTAGAGTATCATACAAGTTTTCTGACGTGAAAACAAGAGCATCTTCATATGTAGTACAATGAGGATTATAGAATTACAGGGAAGTCATAATGGCCGTGGAAACTGGAGTCAAATTCCACTCCCACCCTTCAAGGGTAGGGCATAAAGGTTGGGTCATTCCACTTGAAGGGTTGAGTGTTGCAAAAGGCCATCCAAGTGTCTAGGTTGGTGTTGCAGACCCTTCTTCTCCATGTAGGTTGGCATTCGTAGACCATGGTACTTCAAAAAATTTATTTTGCCAAAATTCGTTTTCTTCTATGGCCCATAATGTGGGGTTCTGCTCCCTCTCCTCCAGCCATCTTTGTTTAAGCATACTTCCGATGTTAATCACCTCCTCCACCACCTTGGTAGGTAATACTCTATTGAGAAACACGGATCTAGAGCAAGGTTTAGCTATGGTGGATGAAAGATGAAGACACTACTCATGATGACATGGACCTAGATAGACTAACTATTACATAAGTGAATTAGGTTCCAAGATAGAAGCTTGGACTCATAAAGACATTCTTGTGTAAGATGTACAATGACATTGACAATGACTCAAAATGATAGTACCATTACATTGAAATGAGTGTCAAATACATGCCTTTAAAGCTTGTGGTTCCATTTCAAAGTTCACATCCACCTCCCTTTCTCGGCTTGGCTCTTGCTGCTCCTCTTTGAGGAACCCGAGTGCATCCACTTCCTGTAAGGTTAGGTCTGCCAATAGGAGATAATGGTGTTGTTCTTTCGTTTGGGCCAACTCCACTAGGTTGTGGCAGCATCAGCAATTCGGGCCTTTAGCGCCCTACGAGCCATTCCCAATTTCTTTTTCATTGCCTCCATGGACTCTCCCTCCTCTGCCTGGGTGACATCCAATAGGGTTTCTAGGAAGGCACGTTTTTGGGTATGGAAGCTCACTTGGGTGGCCTCCACTCTACTTTCGACAAGTATCTTTTCATTTTTGGCTTGAGCGATGCGACGTTCCAAGGCATTTGACCCTTTTTTCGTTCTGAGTGGCCCATTCTTCCGCCCTCTTGTTCATGTTTTTGAGGCTTTCCCCTGCCTCTGAGCTAGTACTACCAACCCTCGTTCTTGATCTTCCATCTCGGCCCTTAGCTTTTGTTGCTCTTCCTGTGCTGAGGTAGCCTCTTGGGTTAGTCTCTCCACCTCTCTTTCATACCTGTGAGCTCTTTCCTCCCTTAGCTCCTCTAGCTCTTTCATGGCTTTAGTGATTTTCTCCATTTGAGCTTGTAGAACTTTGTAGAGTGCCACAATCTCTTCATTGTGCTACCATAGGCATCATGTGGTCTTGGTTTCTTCGTTCAAGCGCACCTGCCATTCATCTTCTGCCTCCTCGTCAGCTCATAGCTACTCTTTCAGCTCATTTACTTCCCTTTGGGCCATGGCCATTTGGCGTGTTCTCTCCAGCTAGAATGCGGCCATGGCCTTCTTTTTAGTTTCAAGCTCTTCCACCACGGTTCTCTTCTCCTCCTTGGCTCTCTCTAGTTGAGAGAGGAGCTCTCTAATGTACTCATTGTATTCTTTAGCCAGCCTCTCTGTTGCGGGGACGAAGGTTGTAGAGCCTACCACCTTTTGCCTCTTAGGGTCTCGCCTTGACTCGATGCCTGCCGCGCAGCCGGCCTTTTGGTTCCTACCAGGGGGTTCCTTCTCCTACTCCTTGGCCCATTTCTTTATTCACAAAGTATTGGACCCAAGCCATTAGGTTGCTACCGTCCACTTGGGTCATAGAACTAGGAGTGGAGATGGCGGTGGTGATGGCAGGTGTCAGGAGGGTGGGTATGGGGGTGATCGGGGCCTTTCCCTTGCCTTCTTGCACTGAAGGTGGCACGGTGTGGGAGCTTTCGCTCAACCGCCAAGACCCACGGACCGCTTATTGTTTCAAGCATTCCAAGAGAGCTCTAATGGCTATCTCTCACCTAGCCGACGTGCCGTCGATCCTATGAGTGTAGTGATTTTACCTTGATGTTGATATGAGTTGCCTCCTCTCTCACACACCTTGGTAGCTCCGCGATCCTAGATGCAAGCTCAAGCATCCTCAAGCCTCCTCCATCTCCAAGCTCCATCCTCCATAGCTGTGCGCGCAAGAAAAGAGAAGAGAAGAGAAGAAGAGAAGAGGAGATGGTGAAGAGCTTCACCCTCTTGATCCCTCACTCTCACACACTCACTCCCTCACACTCTTACACTCCCTCTCTCAAGAGCACACACAAGCAAGAAGATAAGGAGAAGAGAAGAAGAAGAAGAAGATTCTTGTTGCCATACACCAAAAAGAATGAGCTCTCATTCACTTTTTGAACTTTATGTATACAAACCCTAAAATCCCATAGGCACCCATCCCTTTTTTACATGACCGGCCCTTGTGGCAATGTCTTTTTTCCATTTCCCTCTTCTAACATCATGCCTCTAGCCTACACCCATATAGTATTTTACAATTGGCACAGGAGGGAGCTTGGCACTCTTTTACAAGAGTTTTCCGAGTTTTTTGAGGTGCCCTTCATTTAAAATTGCGCTTTTTGTCCCGACTTAGTTTTGGAGGTCGCTTGCGTATCTTTGCTCTTTTTCCATGTTTTAAAAAAAAAACTTTTTCCTTCCTTTTTCCACCATCTCGACTTGGGGTTAACATTACCCCCCTCCTAGATGGGTGCCAGTCCCATGGCACTTCTGTGTTGTTGTAGGCTGGTAGGCAATTGGCCAAGTGGTGCAATGGTGAGGGCCACTTGGAGACTTAGGTGCTTGTAGGAGCTGTGAAATTTTTGTCGGAGGAGCCAAACGGGTATTGCGTGGTTGACGGGGCCTCCGAAGTCGGTGGTTTGTTGGTCTCTGATGTTTGGAAGGAGAAGGTACAGTGTTGTTCCAAGGGGAGTGCTTACCTCATCGTGTTAGTGCATTGTGCTCATGCCAGTGGAATGGGAAGGTGGGTCTAACCGTAGGCAAGCCTGGGTGATATCCCACACTTGAGGACCCCATTGGTACCAAGGGGGGTGCAGTGCAAGTGACTTAGGGTGATAGGTGTTACCTCCCTAGGTATGTCCTGCCCTTAATGTGCCCTAAGCGTGAAGTGGGGGAGCAAAAGGGCTAGGGGCCGGCCGACCGAAGCCACCGGACACGCCTAACTTAAGAACCCCTAGGTGCAGTGATCGTGCGTTATGTGGTGGTAAGTGCTTCTACAAGTGGGTTATGTTGTCCAGTCGGTGTTTTTATTGTTGTTGTTTTCTCTGTTAAAAAAAAAAACAGAAAAAAAAAACAGTAGTGGAATGAATGACAGCCATGCCTAACCCTCTTCATCTAAATGAGGGGGGGAAGGAGGGGGGATGGATTTGCACAAAAATTGGTGGCTTTGCATGTACCCTTTCAGGTTCATGCGGATGTGGAGAGAGGTGGTGGAGAGGAAGGGGTGATTACACCTAGTAAATTAACTGTCACTCATGTCCTCTAGGAGAGCTAGGCAAAAGGAGGGGAGTAGGCTAGCTCTCATCATTAAGCGTGCCATAGAGCAGCTATATCAATAGCATTGGGATCAAAAAATAGGGGGGGCAAGCCATTTTCTTGCAGTGTCAGATCTTGCTTGAGTAATAGCTTAAGAAGCCTAAGGTAATTACATGTAGTTATAAAGGTGGGATCTGGGCAGGAGGAGAAGTCTGCGAGAAAGCGCGTCATGGAGTCACTTAGGCTTACTAAATAAAAAAGGAGGGCATTCTCGAAGGAGGTGGCGTTGGAGTTGTAGATGATGGGGAAGTCATGCCTCCCATGGAGGGTGGCAACAAAATCCACACCTACCCTACGAGGATACGCCATGAATGTGGGGTCGTTCCTCTCGTAGGGTAGGGTGTTGCAAAATGCCATCCAAGCGAGCATGTTAATATCGCATATTCACCTTCTCCAGAGAGGTTGGCAGTTGTAACCCCTTACAGTGTGTGGCACCTCGAACACTTTGTCTTGCCAAAACTCTGCTTCCTCTATGCCCCACAGAGTGGGGGTCTTTGCCCTGTCTTCTAGCCATTTTTGGCCTAGTCGGTTGCCAACCGTGATCACCTCCTCCATTACTTTAATTGACAGGACCCTTCTCAGGCTATTAGGCATAAGGAAATTGAAAGAAAAAGGGTCCTTTTCGATTTCCTGCCGTTCCCAGATCACCAGCTTCGCGTGAAATTGCATTGGGAGGTCATCGAGGCATGGTGGGAGGGATGCGGATGGCTGCACGACTGGCTTGGCTTGCAACTGCCTTCTGGCTTCTTCCACTAGTTTTCTCCGTCGCTCCTTGAGCGTGGTTTGTTTGGGTTGAGTTGTTGTTGTTCTTGATCGTGGGGCGAGGGGCGAGGGGGGTTGTGGGATTATTTCTTCGCTAGTTCTTCTTATGAAGAATTCAATGTCAGTGTCCTCCCCCTGCCGGTCGTCTAGCTGCGCCCCTTCCTCAAAGCCAAGTGCATCCACCTCCTAGGGGGTTAGGCCGGCCAATAGTAGGTACTTTCATTGTTCTTCTAAGCCCAGCCTAACCTCCACAGGTTGGGGTGGCATCTGTTGCCCCGCATGCAGGGTTCTGCCTGCGATGCTCAGTTTCTTCTGCACCACCTCCAACGACTCCTTTCCCTCCGACAGGGTTGTGTCCAGTAGTGTGTTGAGGAAGGCCTGTTGTTGGGCAGTGAAGACTTTTTGGGCAGCGTCCGCTTTGCTTTCTGCCAAGATTTTTTCCTTCTCCACCAAGGCGAGGTGCCGCGCCAGTGCCTTCACCCGTTTCTCATTCTGCGTGGCCCATTCCTCGGCCCTTTTGCTCATTCCTTCCATGCTCTCCTCCTGCTTTTGTACTAGGATTACGAGCTTCTGCTCTCCTGGGCTCTAAGTTCTTTGCTCATGTTCTCTTGCTCTTTCCTTCCGAGGTGTAGTTGATTTGTCATGGACTTGATCTCTTTTTGTTGTTGCTCCCTCTCTTGTCTTCTCTCCTCTTCTTTGGCATTTAGTTCCTCCATTATCTACTCAATGCTGGCGGTTTTTGCCTCCAATTTCTTATGTTGCATCAGGAGGAGCTTGTATTCCCACTGCATTTGCACAAGTTCTTGATTCTCGTCCTCAAGCCGTTGTTTGTAGCTTTCTTCCATGTCCTCTTTTGCTTTCAATTCTTGCTTCGGTTCAAATATTTGGCATTGTTGCATGGCTATGATGCGAGTTTTCTCCAGTTGGAAGGCCGCCACTGACTCTTTCTCTGTCACCAACTCAGCCATCGCCATTCTTTTCTCTTCCTTCGCTCTCTCCAATTGGGAGAGCAGCTCGGCAACGTATTCGTCGTAACTGGCTAGTTGCATCATTGTTGCGTGGGTGGGGGTGGTTGAGGCCTCCACACACGGATGCTTTTGGTCCTGCCTTAATTCTGCATCTATGGCAGGCCTTTTTGGCCCCGTGGTCATGGTTTCCGTGCTCTTCCCTTGGGTCATTTCTTTACTGATGAAGTATTACATCCAGGCCACTAGGTTAGAAACTTCCAAGCTGGTGGGGATGCTAGGGGTGAGCATAGTGGGTTCAGTGGAGGGTGCCATGAGGGTGGGGATAAGATGGAGGGGTGCTTTGCCCTTTCCTTCTAGGACTGCGGGCGGTGCGGGTTCTGGTGCCTGCATGCTGGAGCTAGGCCCTTCTTCCCTCAGCTGGTTCCAGGCTTCTAGATCATCTGCCTTGCATTGCTGCTCGATGGACCGATGTGTGGCCTCGGCCAAGTCCTCTTCCTTTCTTCTTAATTCCTCTTTCTCCTCCGCAACTCTTCTTTTTCTTTCTTTTTCAGCCTTTTTGTATTCTTCCTCTAGTTTCTCTTTTTCTTCCTGCTCTTCTCTTCTTCTCCTTTCAGCCTCTTGCTTTGACACCTTTTTAGCCCGCTTAACTTGCTCTGTTGTATCTTCTTCTTCCTGCTTCCTCTTCCTTTCTCTCTCCTCGGCCTCCCTAAGGGATTGTCTTTTCGCTTTTTCCAAGTCTTCCTTCTCCTTCTTGCGACCTTTATCATGTTTCTTTTTCTTTTGCGCTGCCTTCTTCTTGGTTTCCTTGACCTGCTTTTTGCTTTTCTGTTCTTCCCCTTCTTCCTCGGTCTCAGTCCTGTCACACTGGACCTCTCCTAGTGTTGATGAGGGGGTGACCTGTCAGGCATTTTCCCTTCCCTCTCTTCTGCATCTTGCGTCTCTTTCACGGCCTCCAGGATAAGCGTTGTTAAGATGCTCCCATAGGCGATGAACGAGGCTTTGAAGGAGGCCTTCTTTCTTTCTGTGGCCTTAGACACTGGGGATTCTCCTCCTGTGGGCATGCTTCCTAAGGCTAGCGCTCTAGCTGCCTGGTCGATGGTTTTGTGCATGTAGCCGTTCCAATCGACTTCATGCAGGGTATGGGCTGCCACATTCTCTAGTACCGGCACACTGATTCGGTGCATCAATGTGTTGTAGCACTGGCTGGAGAAGAGCGCATGTATCAGTTTCACCTGCAGTCTGGTCTCTGCGTCGGGGATATCTTGGATGCTGATGCCGTCGTTTGTCAGCACGTCCTTCTTTCTCATCCCCAGCATGGCATACACGTCCCTCTTCTGCTTCTTTTCCACTTTTGGTTCTAGTCCCAGTGCCTTTTCCACCAAGTCCGGTGTTAAGCAAACCAATACTTGCTTGGCATCTTGCCCCCTTCCTATTGTGATGGTGCTGCATTCGTTGTCGAGGTCGTAAGATCTGAGAAATTCCACACAGCTTGTGTGGTCGGGTTCTTGTGCGAATCTTTCCAGGTACTTGTTGAAGTTGCAGCTTTCAACGACTCTCTTGGCCGCCTCTTCCTTGGCCACTAATCCTTCTATATTATGAATAGTTTGGAATTTTAATTGGTTGTAGGCGCGGCTCTCCAAGGTGATGTTGTACTACGCTCTCTCCTCTTTCGTGAATGGAAGACGGTGGGCGAGGCCTTGTTGCGATATTTTTCATTCCTGTCATAAACCAAAATTTCCATTAGTGCTTTCCACATAGTAAATTGTTGATTGCTGAAAAAGAGAAACTCTATGCTTTTTAAATGAATTCATTAAGAACCATTGTAGATTTTCTTTTTCAGCCTTTGAATTTTTACCCGTTTTTCATAATATATGTTTATGTGTTTCACTAATTTTGATTTGGTTGGCCTGATTTGATTCACCTCACTCACCCCCTACCCTTTCAGCTTGAGAACTGGGGGTTGTACTCTAAGTGAGCATCGCGGTCCATATCAGAGGGTTTAATCCCCACTTGCCTGATGTATGTGAGAACATCTGTTAGGAAGTCACCAGAGTTGACATGGCTAGCAATGTGTAACTCTTCCTCAGTCAACAAGCGGTCGAGGTAGGGGTGTCCTTTGATGTGTTATTCCATGGGGTGGCCTCGAAGAGTGGTTAACACTCGATACGAGGTTAGGGCGACATATGTGGGGTCGTATTCCGTTGTTTTGATGGCATGGCACTGCTCAACGTTGGTCATTATGCAACACACTTCGACTTCCCATTGTAGCCTAAGAGTGTACCGATGCTTCAAGAATGGGAAGGTAGTATCAGCGAGCTTTGATAACACTGTGATTTCTTGATCAGTGATAGCAAAAGTGGTTCGTTGATCGTATGACGTAATGAGGCGCTGCTTGATGGCTTGCTCCCTGGAGATCTCGTTGTTGAGCAATTCAGCAGAGCAGAGCAAGAAGCGTTTGTGAATGCGAATTCAAAGGTTTCCTAGGAGCAAGGCATGGTTTGAACTTCAGTTGCAAAGGGTTCCTCCAATAATCCTAAGTCCAAGCGGTCATAGCTTAGTGCTAACGACATGAAGGTGGTGTATAATCATTTAATGCATTCCACTACGTCATCCCCGGTGTCCTTAGCGAGGTCGACGGCCAGTGCTAAAAAGGATTTGCGTTCGTAGGAGGGCGTAAGGCCAACAGGTGGTCGCGGTTTGCTAGAACTAGCGCTGGTGGCACTGACGAGTTGCGGTTGGGTGTGTGCTTGAGTCTGGGGTTGAGCTGCTTGGATTATGGGTGGATTAGGGGCAGCCACGACGGATGGGCTGTTGCATTCAGGATGGGTTTGAAGAGTCAGGTTGACTTGGTCGGGTGATGACTTATGTGATGGAGTCTATTGTTTGGGCCGATAGGCTTGTGTGACTTTCTAGGGTTTAGGCATGGATGAGTCGGATGGCTGTGGTTTTGGAGGGCGCTGCGGCGAATGGTTTGGAGGGTTTATGAGACTTGGGTTGATTAAGCTTGAGGGCGGCGTATGAGTAGCGCCTTTGGCCATGTAGGCCTTAGGGATCCACAGCCAGGTGTTACCCATGTAGTAGCCTTGCACATGCAAGAGGCTTTTAGGGACCCATCTTTGCTTGATCATGTGATGCTTGTTGTGACTGCGTCCTGGCCTCTTAGATTTAGCATTTTTGGTCTTATAAGGATAGGAGCGGTGATTCCTAGGCGGCAGTTGCAGCTGCTTAGGCTGCTATTGAGATCTAGGATGTTGGGCTTTAGGTTTTACTGTTGCGGCCTGTGATTCATGAAATCTGGGCAGTGGCAGTCGCGCACTACCCCCCTCCTTGGAGTTGGTTACGGATATTTCTACCGGTGGCGTTGCGGACAATGATGAGGTCGCGTAGCCCTTGCTGAAGGTTGTGACAATGCGAACGTTGCCTATTGCGAGGTGGATGCAATGCGACTCATAATCAACATTGCAATGAGTCTGCTTTTTGAAAGTTCACCCTAGTAGCGACTCCTGCCTGCGTGTTTAGAATTGGGCAACACGTAAAAAACCATTTGGGACAGTCTCAGACTCGATAGACACGGCGTCTCTGCACTTGCCGAGAAGTGTGTAGGAATGGGCCCCATATGAGCTTAATTTCACATTAGTGGGTTGAAGTGGTGGTCTGCCCAGTTGAGTCCAATGATCGTAGATTAAGGCATTGAAGTCTGCTCCCTCATCGATCAAGGCATTGAAAGCGCATGTTTGTTTTGCAATGACCATGATATGGAGGTATGCGGGCTCTATGGTTTCCTCATCCTCATTATCAATCTCTGTGATTGTGGCCACTCGTATCTTGACAGGCGGTTCTAACATCGGGGGCTCATGCAAAGGATGGGTGGGAGGGTAGTACTTCTTGACACAACTGCCATTGAAGAAGCCTATGCCCTCACCATCTAAGGTCTCGAGCTCAACATTGCCTGTGCGGCTGATTGCACGAACCTTGAAAGGTCCAAGACCTCTAAATTTCATTTTTTGCTTATGCCCCTTAACTGAGTAGAGGAGCACTAAGTCGCCCTGTTCAAAGTCGCGCTGCTTGACATGCTTGTCAAACCAAGTCTTGCATCAGGCCTTCTCACATATAAGTGCATGGCTGGCTAGAAGGCGAGTCTCTGAGAGGCGCTCGAGTTCGACCAGGCATTGCGTCCATGCCTCCTTCCCTTCCCATCATTCTTGAAGTGCTATTCTCAGGCTAGGAACAAAGAATTCTAATGGTAGAACTGCTTCAGTTCCATAGGTCAGCCTCAAGGGGGTTTGACCGACAGCCGTTTTATAAGCTGTGCGGTAAGCCCACAGAGCTGCCATTAGCTTGTTGTCCAGTCGCTGCGTTGAGGCTGAGACCACCTTGGTCAGGACATTGATAAGAATCTTATTCATGGATTCTTTCTCCCCGTTTGCCTAAGGGTAGTATGGCGAGGATTTGTGATGGATGATTAGAAAGGTGAACATGAGATGTGCTATCACTTCGTTGATGAAGTGCGTGCCTTGATCACTGACCACTTCGATGGGGCAGCCGAATCGTGAGATCACCTACTCCCATAAGAACTTGGCAGTCGTCCTAGCGTCGTTTTTTCGTGTCGCTCTTGCCTCTGCCCATTTCATGAGGTAGTCCGTTGCCACAATGATGTACTTGGCCTATGAATACTGGGCAGCAGGACTGATGGGTCCTACGAAGTCAATTTCCCATTTTTCAAAGGGTTGTTGTGCGATAACAGGGGTCAATTCCATCTGGTCCTTGTTGCGAATTGGGACTTTTGTCCGTTGGCACTCGTCACAATGCTTGACGAATCGGGTTGCATCGCAGAAAAGTGTGGGCCACCATAGTTGAGATTGCAACACTTTTCGTGCTATCGTGTCTCCGCTAAAGTGCCCTCCAGCAATGCCACCGTGTGCCTCCGAGAGCACGTCATGCATCTCATGTTCGCATACGCATCTGCGCAGCAATCCGTCTTGCCCCAGCCTGTAGAGTTGGCCTGCGATCAGCTGATAGGGCTGGATCTTAAGGATTAATCGCCTAAGTCGGGCTTTTTCTATCGATCGATCAGGTAGTCTGTGTTCAAGCACTTGGACTATATCATCTGCCCAATATGGCATTAGATCAGCCTTGAATAAATCTCTCTCGTTGGACAAGTTAAAGAGATGGGCGTCGAGTAATTCGTCAACAATGCCTTGTCCAACGGCCTCTCCCGTGGGAATGCGCGACATATGGTCAGCCATGTAGTGCTATTTTCCTTTTCGTACAACCACGGAGAAGTCGAATTCCAAGAGTAGAAGGAGCCACCAAGCTATGCGTCCTGTAGCGCAAGGTTTGTTTACTAGGTAGAGTAGGGCTTAATGGTCCACAAAAAAGGTAAAAGGTGTGGCCAATAGATAGTGCCAGGATTTCTTCACAGCAAACACCATGGCTAACTCTTCTCTTTCTGTTGTCGAGTAGTTCATTTCCATCTCAATGAGTTGTTTGCTAGCAAAGCTCATTGGATAGTCTAAGTTGTGTTCGCCAGGTCGGCACAACATTGCCCCCACGGCAAACTTAGAAGCATCGATATGCATGTGGAAAGTAATGGTCCAATCTGGGGCTCGTAGGATTGGTGTTGTGGTTAGAGCCTTTTTCAACTCTTCATATGCTCGTTGGCATGCCTCGGTCCATTCAAAGACGATCAGCAGCTTGTACAAGGGTCTCACAATCAATGCATAGTTTAGTACAAACCGCCGATAGTACCCTGTATGGCCTAGGAAGCATTGAACTCCCTTGTAGTTGATTGGGGGTGGAAGGTCGACAATAACCCTGACTTTCAAAAAGTCAGTGGCAATGTCGTTCTTCGACACCACAAGCCCTAAGATCCATCCATGCTTTAAGGGGTTCAAGGAGAGATGATATAAGCGACATCGCTCAAAGACTGCGCGGAGTTTGTCTAAGTGTTCAATCCAGGTCAAGTGAACACAGAGGTTGTCAACAAAGACTTCCAACTCCTTGCGAAGCATGTCTTTAAAGATGGTGCACATGAGGCGTTGGAAGGTGGCAGGGGCATTCGTCAACCCAAAGGGCATGACTATGTAAGCAAAGACGCCCCACTCAGTGTGGCAAAGGCAGTCTTGTGCCTATCCGCAGGATGCACTTGCACCTAGTTATAGCCTGAGAAGCCGTCCAAAAAACTGTAGGCTTCCTTGCCCGCCACTCTCTCAAGCATGTGCTTGGTGTATGGCAATGGATAGTTGTCCCTCTTAGTAGCAGCGTTCACCTTCTTGTAATTGACACACACTCGGATTTTTCCATTCTTCTTCATCACGACGACTATGGGTGACACCCAGTCTGTGTGTTCAATTTTGTAAATGAATCCCGCTCTCATTAGCTTATCAATCTCCTCTTTGATAGCATGAGTGTGTTTTGGATTCATAGGGTACGGTCGCTGCTTGATCGGCGTTGCGTCTGGTGCCATGGGTATGTTGTGAGTCATGACACTCGGATCTACCCCCTTAAGCTCTTCTAAGAACCAGGCAAGCACGTCTATGTACTCTCTCAAGAGAGCAATAAGACTCGTTTCTTCTTCCTCAGTCAAGTCATCGGCAACAATGAATACTGGTCGGGGTGTTTCCCCTTCCTGGGCTAGGTTCATCTCCTTGACCTTGGCTGGTCCCTCAATTGGTTCGCTAATTTTCCCTTGACGCTTGGCACCTAATAGAACTACTACCCTATTCCCTTTTGTAAATTTTGTAAATCGTTTAGGGAGGTCCTGTGGTCTTTGATGTTCTTCCGTTTGTGCATCCCTAGGTTGTTTTGCCTTTTTCTGCCTTAATTGTCTGCGCCTCAGGTGGATGGGTAGATCCCCCTTGGTGTGTCTGGCCGTAGGCGCCCTAGGGATTTCTAGATCACTATCTGAACTAATCTCCGACTCAGAGTTGAATTCCCCGCCGTCGCTAGAAGAGATGGTCTCCCCTGGTGGGCGCAGTTCGGACGGCGACTCTGTCCTAAGCACTAATGTCATTCTTGGCTGGGCTAGGCCCGCTTACTCAAGATCTATGGCCCCTACGCGTTCCAACCAGGCACGATCACATTCCATGCACATGACTCCCCACTTTTTCCTGAATATACTCTTTTTTTACAGCTTGGAGTTTGCTCGTATTTGCTTTATTTCTTGCCCTTCAGTGTCGTACTCCAAGGTGTCTACCTCACCCTCACTTTCGTCACTAAAGGATTGGCAGTATTCGTATTCATCATTAGTGTCCTCTTTGTCAGACTGCTCATCGTCTCCTAGGGCTTGGTATATCTCTTGTCGTTGGTCAGGAACTAGGACCCAGTTATACATGAGGTTTAAGTCATGCACTCTAGTCCATTGCCACTTGGGTTCATCTAGGAGATCCTGGAGTGGTTTGAAGTTGGCAGCTAGATTGCCAGCTAGCTTGTCCGTTAAGTATTCCAGTATCTCCTGGAGTTCCCTTTTGTTGGTTGGGACTTGGAAGTTGACAGGTTTAGGTTTCCCCCGAAGGGTTCCTGCCATCATGCAGACTGGTGCAAAGGGCGTGTTGTTAGGCTTGCCGATTGTTTTGATGGCCTGCTCATACGCCTCGTGATCAAAGAATGGCAGGTCGATTGTAGCTAGAACATGCATCCAATCCCGCTCGTCCTCTAGGCATGGGATATACTTGGTCAGGGGCCCATAGGACTTCTTAACCTGGGTGTTACCCTTAAGCATAGTAGAGATGGCATCTAAGTCGACTGGTGAGGTCTGCCAAGTGTCCATCTCTATTCTCACAGCGTCCGTTCTATTGCCAAGGAAGATCAAGCCGTTACCCCAATCTTCGATTACTCTAGCGTTGCGCATCCAAGGTCAGCCTAATAGAATATCGTGGTCCACTCCCTTCATGACTATAAAGTCCACAGAGAATTGGACACCTGCGATCTTCACTAGCCAATTCTTAAGCACCCCGAATGGCTTGACTCTCATACCGTTTGCTAATGTGACATTAACCTAACAGTTTCGATAGGCGGGTTTCCCCAAGTCTAAAGCACCGCGTGGCTAAGCATACTAACCCCAGCTCCCGTGTCCACGATCCCCTTTCTCATTGTATCGACTAAGGCTAGAACCGGTAAGACCGCATGCATCTCGGAACCTTTCCAGAAGGCATTGACGTGTAAGGATTGAGGCATAGAGTGTAGCGTCAAACTCGGTATTTGCGTCTGTGCATCATGGTCATGAGGGTCTGCCGTGACATGTTCTCGTGACCCTTCAACCCACTGCTTAAGATCTTGCCATAGGGTGGGATGATGCCTAAGCAGATCTCCCAGGCTAAGTGTTACAGGGGTCATTACCAACGTGGTTAAGAGATCGTTGGGTGCTTGTCTCTCTCCTAACCTGGATCGTCTTGACCAGTGGCCGTGACTGAACCGTGGCCCTGTAGCACCAAGGCTTGGCCTTAGCGGCACTGCTTGTGGTGCAATTGCTTCTTCCGACTTTGGTTGTGGAGGTGAGGTTGGCGTGCTTATGCTGGAGAGGTCATCGATTTCGTCCTCTATGATGGGCTCAGCATCTTTTAGATGCTCTTGAGCCTCCTTCACCCATTCCTTTACTTTTTCTATGGCCTCTAAGTGTCGCTTCGGATGCGGGTATTCCCCTACCTTAGCGCTTTCCTTTTTTGCCGTCTTAGGGGTTGAAGTCTCTGCCTCAGCATCAGAGACCTTCTTTCCAGCAGGCAGAGTTGTAGCACTCTCCGTTTTTAGTGCGATTTTAGCTTCCCACCTCTTCTTCTTCCACCTGCGACTTTTCTTCCCTATTGAAGCTGCGTCAAGGTTGCTAGGTCCTGGCAGTGATATGCCAGCCTGCTTGGTCTGGACACATGTCATGACCCGTAACGAAATAGGTGTTGCCTCCCCATCGAGGTTCTTAAATCCAAACAACCCCAATGGGACAGATGGTACATTGGCTGAGCTAGAAGACGGCTTTCGCTTTGGGCAATCGACGAATAGATGAGTGATTCCGCACTCAGCACACTTTTGGTCAGCCTTGTCTCTGTTTTGCTGCTCCCTTTCGAGGCAACGTGATGAGACATGACCTGGGTGACCACAAGTCCAACAGGTGATTGGATCCTGCATCTGCCCTCCTAGGCCTCTACCTCGTCCTCTTCCTAACGCCATCAGCGGCACGGGGCGATAATCCATGAGGACAGCGTTGCCCTCATCATCATGCGAGACATAAGGGCATATGTAAGTTTCTTCCTCATTTGGTTCTTCCACATAGTGGACTGGAGCATCACTCGGTGGATGGGTCACGTAAGGACCAGGTGGTCTGGGTATGCCAGTAGGGTTTATGTCCATCCTAGGAATAGCTGGCTTAATGTCATTAGACGCAGGAAGGGCTAATGGGGCTCCCCTTTTGAAGAATGGCTGTGGCATGTTCGCTAGGTAAGGCTGGCCGTAGGATTGCGAATATGGAAGTCTTCTTGGTAATTTACAATGCGCAGTGTCATGACTGAACCTACCACAGCTAGCACAAGGTCTTGACACTCGGCTGGTAAGTGGTTTCCACCACAATACACACATTGGACGTGTGGGCGCGTTGGTCGCCTCAACATTTCTTGCAACCTGGCTAACTTCGTCTTTACGTTAGCCAAGTCTTGATTCGTCTCGGTGGCCTTCCCCTTATCTTGGGATGATGGGACCGGTCACTCACTAGAGGCTGACGCTCTTTCTAAGCTTCGTGAGCTGGTCTCTTCTAGGTTCAAGCTCCTGGAGCTCCACTCTTTCAGCTGATCATCAACTCTGATGGCTTCCTCAAACACTCTAGCTAGCGTGTCTTGCTGCAAGCTCGAATTGCCTGCCAAAGCCTTATATAACTCCTCATCTCGAATTCCGCTGAGGAATATAGTCAAAACTGCTCTTTCTGTCAGTCGCTCGCCCATAGGGATTCTCTTGAAGAGACTCCTCACGTGGGTTACATAGTCGCAAATGTCCTCCTTCTCCTTCTGCTTGGCGTTCATCAAGCGTACTAGCAGATTGTCGGAGTATCGAGGCTTGGCAAATCTCTTGATGAAGAGATCCTTGAGGCCACTGAAGTTGGCTCATTCTGCGGCATCTAGGCTTGTATACTAAGTCTTTCCCTTGTCATCTAAGCAGAGCCCAAACGCTTGAGAGCATTGAGTCAGGTCGTTGAGACCGTTGGCTTCGCAGACTTGTTCAAACTGCTCTACAAAGCTGTATGGATCGTCGTGGGGTTGGTATTTGTCAAGTTGCTTGGCAACGATAGGGATTTTAGACTGGCTCTTTGAGCCTTGGTTCGCTCCTAATCCTGCGAGCAAAGATGTCGCTAGTGCCACAACACTTTGATCTACTGCTGTGTTATCTAGCAACCGCTTCATGAGAAGCTCGCTCAACGTCAAGTCTCCTTCTAGGGCTCTCTCGTGATCTATTCTGTTTCTTCCTGCTAAGTTCAACACTCATTGTACCTCACACAACTCCGTGCTTTGCCTTTGGCTCCTAGCCTGCTGGTCCCTATTGTATTCGACTATGCTTTGCAAAGCCTTGGGGGCTAGTTTCCTCTCTTTTTCTAGGTCTGCAATGATAGTGTCTGCCGTCCTGCCGTGGTGCTTGTATCGGGCGAGTGCATTGTAGCCGCTGACCAGCTCTGCTGGATAGCCTCCGGGAAGACATTTAAGTGGAGTTCCTTGTTGAGATATCAAGCTCCACTCGTGATATACCAGGGTGACCGTTGTGCATTTATGTCACCGACTTGTCAGTTGCAGATGCGGTTGGTGCACCGCCCATGAATAATAGCTAGATGATAGCTATCCTTATCTACTCTAGTTCGTGGCTCAGTTAGTATGCCACCTTAGTTAGTTGAGTTTGGTTTGAGACCCATATATAGGGTTCTTCTATTTCTATGTACTTGAGTTTGTGTATTCCCCCATTGTGCAAGCAAGAAAGCTACAAGTGAGACTCCTTCCTTCTCTCCCACAATCTTGGCATGGTATCAGAGCCTTGTTCGTGGTAAGGAGCTCAAGAAAGCAAACCAAGTTCACGGTGTTTTAGGCTTGTTTTGGAGGCGGAAGTTTTCTGTACGCACACAAGAAAAGGCCCTGTTTTATGCCATGCGGCCACTGTTCTACAGGTCAGTGAAAAGTTACTGTAGAAATTGCACCGTATGCCTGTGCGCAGAGACATTGGGAGTTACAAAATCGTCCTTGTTGCCTGTTGATGCAAAATCGTCACTAGGAAGTGACTGTGTGGTCAAATACCACTTTCGTCAGTTTTGCAGATTTGCCCTTGTGAGGCTGAAGCTGTGTTCTTTGTAGTGACAGAATTTTTTTGTAGTGTTCTGTAATGGCGTTTGATTCTCTTTCACAGATTGTCACTGAAAAGCTTGACAATAACAACTTCCAAGCATGGAAGTTTAGAATGACAAATTTCCTTATGGGAAAAGGATATTGGGAATTCGTTGCAGGAAATGAAGAAAAACCAGTTCTTCCTGATGTTCCCAATCAACAGCAAATGCAAGCATTTAAAGCATGGCATGAGAGAGCCAGGAAAGTTATGTACTGGTTGTCTATTAGTATTTCAGACTCTATGATTGTGCATATTCAAGATGCAAGTACGCCAAAGGAGGCATGGGATACTTTGTCAAAAATGTATAGCACAAATACGCAAGCCAGGAAAATGCAGCTCAAGCAAGAGTTGCACAATGTGCAAAGAGAAATTATGAGCATCAATGACTACCACATGAAGGTGAAGAAGATTGCAGATGCACTTGCTTCCATTGGGTCGCCAGTGGAAGATGATGATTTAGTTTCTGTGACCTTGAATGGTCTAGGAAAGGATTATGCACAGTTCCGAACATCCATTTCCGTCCGTGAAAGATTTTCTGATTTTGAGGAGTTGATTGCTATTCTAATTTCTGAGGAGCAGAGAAATGGTGGTGCATCTTCTTCAGGAGGAACTTCAAAAGAAGCTGTCTTCTACTCAAATGCTGGAAGAGGTAGAGGCAGAGGTAGAGGAGGCCGATCTGGAGGCCGTTGTAGAAATCAGAATATGCAGCAAACTCAAGAAAGCCAGTTCTATGGAGGAGGACGTGGTAACTCTAGAGGCAGGGGGAGCCAAAGAGGTCGTGGTGGATGGCAAAGAGGCCAAAATGCAAACAGCAATGTTGAATGCTACTACTGTGGTAAAATGGGTCATATGGCTAAAGATTGCTATAAAAAGCATAATGACATCATGAATGGAAAATTGCAACAAGGGAATTATGCATCTTCTAGTAGACAGGGTGATGACAAAAATGAGCATTTGTTTATGGTGCAGCACATGACCAATTCTGTGACAAGTGCAGAAGAAAGAAACGATGTGTAGTATGTTGACTCATGTGCATCAAACCACATGACAGGTCATGCAGAATGGATGCAGGATGCAAGGAACTACACATCCTATTGTGCAGATTGGAAAAATTCCTTTGTCTATGCAGGATGGGAAAAAGAAATACCTGTCGGATGTATTTCATGTCCCGAATATCACCAAGAAGGTTCTGTGTGAACAAATACAAGGCAAGATTAGTAGTCAAGGGGTATGCACAAACATATGGCATTGATTATGAAGAAACATTCAGTCCGGTTGCAAGGATGGCAACCGTAAGAGCAGTCATTGCTATGGCTGCATCAAAGGAATGGTCTTTACATCAGATAGATGTAAAGAATGCATTCTTGCATGGTGATTTGCAAGAAGATGTATATATGGAGCAGCCACCAGGTTATGTGTATGCTGTTCATCCTGAGTTTGTTTGCAGGTTGAAGAAAGCCTTGTATGGCTTGAAGCAAGCACCTAGAGCATGGTCTGACAAGATATGACAGTATCTTGTCACTATTGGCTTTCAAATTTCCAAGGCAGATTTCTCACTTTATGTGAGAAAAACAAAGAAAGGTATTATGCTACTTGTCATTTATGTTGATGATTTGATTATGACAGGTGACAGTGATGAAGATATCCTTCATGTGAAAATGCTATTGAAGTAGAAGTTTGAGATGAAGGATTGGAGAGCTGTGTTATTTCTTGGGCATTGAGGTGATTAGATCACCAAGTGGGATACGGCTCTTGCAGAGGCAGTATGGATTGGACATGCTGTCCAAATATGGGATGACAGGCTGTAAGCCTATTTCAGTTCCTTTGGAGCATAATGTGAAGCTGAGCACAGATGTAGGTGAGCTTCTAGAAGACCCTACTATGTACAGACGCATAGTAGGAAGTTTGATTTATATGACTATTACTAGGCCAGATTTGAGCTATGCTATTGGATTGGTAAGTCAGTTTATGCAGGCTCCAAGGAAACCGCATTTGGATGCGGCTAGACGCATACTCAGGTATGTGAAGTCCACATTGCAGTATGGACTACTTTATGAGACTGGGGTTCAGATACAGTTGCATGGATACACTGATGCTGATTGGGCTGGTAGTATTTCTAATAGACGATCTACCAGTGGATATGTGTTCTCTTTTGGGAGTGCTGCAGTCACTTGGAGCAGCAAGAAATAGCCTACAGTTGCCTTGTCGAGCAGAGGCTGAGTACAGGGGCGCAACAATGGCTGCATGTGAGGTAGCTTGGTTACATAAGTTACTTTATGATATGCATCAGCCTACAGATGGGCTAGTTGTCATTTACTGTGACAACATGAGTAGTATACACTTGGCAAATAACCCAATCTATCATGCTAGAACAAAGCACATTGAGATGCATTATCACTATGTGCAGGAGAGGGTTTTACTAGGTCTTATTGATCTAGTTTATGCCAGCATAGAGGATCAGGTAGCTAACATATTTACGAAGGCATTGGGCGCAGAGAAGCTGCGCAGGTTCCGAGACCTGCTTGGTGTGCAGGAATTGGGATTGAGCTCAAGGGGGAGTGTTGAGATATCGAGCTCCACTCGTGATATGCCAGGGTGACCGTTGTGCATTTATGTCACCGACTTGTCAGTTTGCAGATGTGGTTGGTACACGGCCCATGAATAATCGCTAGATGACAGCTATCCTTATCTACTCTAGTTCGTGGCTTAGTTAGTATGCCACCTTAGTTAGTTGAGTTTGGTTTGAGACCCATATATAGGGTTCTTCTATTTCTATGTACTTGAGTTCTTTTGGCTTACACAACTAAGAAGAGAAAAACTGTTTTCAACCTCCACCTTTGTGTGTATTCCCCCATTGTGCAAGCAAGAAAGCTACAAGTGGGACTCCTTCCTTTTCTCCCACAATCTTGACATTCCTCACTAGACCTATGGTCTGAGCCTTCTTCTGCCATAGTCATGTTGTTATTATGCTCCACCAAGCTGTTGATCGAGTTTAGTGGATTTGTCAGATCCACGTCGTTGACACCACCTGCTTGGTCCTACTTCACACGTTGATGGTTTGTCTACGTCTTGGGTCCTCTCCTACTACTAGTGGGTTCCTTGAGTGGTTTATCTGAGTGAGTTCCTTCAATTATTGAATACAATCCTCAATTTATGATCACTCAGTGTGCGTATCGCTCCTAGTGCACCTGTGCTCAACCAGGCTTTCAATTTCTTTAAGTGCATTCAAGTGCGGAAATTCAAAGTGAGTGCAGCAAACAACCTTGAAGCATCTTATGCACTCTTGCTTTGTTTCAGGCCTAATAGGCTTGTTGGTCATATTTTCTAGCCACCTTGATAAGGTTCAGGGTCTTTCTAGTATGCTGCCTTGTTTGTTCTTGGCCAATCAAGTTTTAACTGCTCAGCGCTTTGCGTCTAGGTCTCTGGGTCTCGATGCTACCTACTTCAAGCTGCCAAGCGGCTGCTCCCTATGATTCCGTCTATTCCAAGTGCCAGAATCGACTTCTGAGCGTCAGAAGGACTTTAGACAATTTGCGCTGCTAAGCTCCAGCCGGGTCAGGTCAAATTTTTGAGAATTTGATAAAAATTTTCACTCGGCCTAGCTGGTCCAAATTTTAGGGTCTGAGTGGGTCACTCGGACGGGCCGGGGCGCATGGGCCGAGGGCTGAATTTGTGACTTGGACAGGCCGAGGCGCGGACTCGGAAGTTGCTTGGATAGGTTAGCTCGGACGGGCCGAGGCACTTGGGCCGAGGGCTGAGAATGACATGTGGCCAAGGGCCGAATTGGGTCGATGGTCTGACTGGTCGACTCGGATGGGCCGAGGGCCGATTAGGATTTTGGGCCGAGTGGGCCGAGCGAAAAAGGACCGAGAGCCGATTCTGGGACTCGGCCCAAAAGTGACCGTTCAGACGGGTCGAGCGTGGCGCAACGTCGACAGCGAGAGTTTGATTTTGATCGTTTCTTGCGATTCACTCAATCGTATCAAGCACAAACCTTGAGATCCTATCTACGGGGGTAGGGGAAGGGATTCATATACCTGAATAGAGTGGTAGGCTCGTCGATGGTGCGATCGGATCGAATCGGGCGATATATATTATATATATATCTCTCTCTCTCTCTCTCTCTAAAATGGTCACAAATGAGCTCTACCTTGGCCTCTTGGCTCTTATGCCCCTTTCCTGGTATAGTGTTGATGCCCCCAATCACTCACTTGCCGATCTTAGGCATCACAAGCGAGCTTTTTGCCAAGTTTTGCACCATTTTTGCCATGTTTTGCCCTGCTTTGCAACAGTAAACCCTACCCTTCTCCGGTGCGATTTCCTAATCCTAACCTACTCTAAATGCAACAAGAATCGAAAGAAAAAAACTGAAATAATTTCTCCATGTTTCCCAATCATCAAACAAACAAAATATACCGAAATACTTACTTGTTTTGAAGATAAAAAACACCAAAACTTTCTGCCTATCTCAAGCTCCGTTTCGGGGACGAATCCCTTACTTCGATGCTCGATATGAGGTGTGCAAGTGCTCAAGCTTGAATCTGTTGGTCCCAGCAAACGGAACCAAAATGTGGGAGCTTTCGCTCAACTGCCAAGACCCACGGACCGCTTATTGTTTCAAGCATTCCAAGAGAGCTCTAATGGCTATCTCTCACCTAGCTGACGCACCGTCGATCCTATGAGTGTAGTGAGCTTACCTTGATGCCGATACGAGTTGCCTCCTCTCTCACACACCCCGCTAGCTCCACGATCCTAGATGCGAGCTCAAGTATCCTCAAGCCTCCTCCATCTCCAAGCTCCATTCTCCATAGTTGTGTGCGCAACAAAAGAGAAGAGAAGAGAAGAAGAGAAGAGGAGATGGTGAAGAGCTTCACCCTCTGGATCTCTCACTCTCACACACTCACTCCCTCACACTCTCACACTCCCTCTCTCAAGAGCACACACAAGCAAGAAGATGAGGAGAAGAGAAGAAGAAGAAGAATCTTGTTGCCACACACCAAAAAGAATGAGCTCTCGTTCACTTTTTGAACTTTATGTATACAAACCCTAAAATCCCATAGGCACCCATCCCTTTTTTACATGACCGGCCCTTGTGGCAAGGTCTTTTTTCCATTTCCCTCTTCTAGCATCATGCCTCTAGCCTACACCCATCTAGTATTTTACAATTGGCATAGGAGAGATCCTGGCGCTCTTTTACAAGAGTTTTTCGAGTTTTTTGAGGTGCCCTTCATTCAAAATTGCGCTTTTTGTCCCGGCTTAGTTTTGGAGGTCGCTTGCGTATCTTTGCTCTTTTCCCATGTTTTTTTTTTGTGCTTTTTCCTTCCTTTTTCTGCCATCTCGACTTGGGGTTAACACATGAACTCAAGCACATAGGTGCTTGAGCTCGGCCCTTCATTTCTGATGGGGCTCGCGGATTCCGGCTCATCGTTCCTGGACTATTGCTCAATGGACCTATGTGTGGCAAGGGCCATGTCTTCCTCCTCTTTTTTTCTCATCACCTCCTCCTCCTCTTCTTGTTTTCTCTTCCTTTCCTCCTTGGCCTTTCTAGACTCCCAGTGGGCCTTTTGCAAGTCCAGCTTTTCTTGTTTCCTCTTCTCTTCTTCTTGTTATTCTTGTGCAGTTTTCTTCTTCTTGTTTCTAGCGTTTCCTTAGCTAGTTTGCTCTTCTTGTTTCTTGCTTTTCTCCTCTTGGCTCAGTGTTCTCTCGCTGGACTATGCCTCCCATTCCTGATGAGGTGGTGACTTGCTTGGTGTTTCATCCACCCCCTCTCCTCCTTCTTCTTGCCCCTGTCCCAAGGCTTCCCTGATGATTGCGGTGAGGACCCCATCGAATCCAATGGTCGTCGCCTTTGAAGATGAAGCTTTCTTTTTAGCTTTGGTGGCGGGAGATTCTCCTCCAACGGGTTTCCCTCTCATTGCCAAGGCTTTTGCTAAGGTCTCAATGGTCTTCCTTACAAACCTGTTGAGGTTGACCTCATCCAGCAACCTTGCTGCGACACTCTCTGGTAGGGGGACGTTGATGCGGCTCATTATGGATTTGTGTCTTTGGCTAGAAAATAGTGCATGCACCATCTTGGCTTGGAGTTGGATTTCAGGATCAAGAACATCTGCCAAGTTGATGCCCCGTCATTGGTGTAGACTTTTACCTTGTCCATCCCTAGTAGGGCATATACGTCTCTTTTCGAATTCCTTTCTACTTTGTTCGCCAGGCCCAATGCATTTTCCACCAACTCTGGGGTCAATTCAATCTGCACTTGGCGAGTTCCCTCCCCCTCATGCATGGTTATGGTGCCACGATTAAAATCCTCAAGAACTCTGCACAGTGGAAGTAGTCCACCCCCCGGCTCACTGCTTCCACGTATGTCTGCAGATTGCATTGCTTGATGATCTGCCTTACCGCCCATTCCATAATGGCCACGTTATCTAAGTTGAAGATATGCCAGAATTTGAACTGGTTGAAGGCTTTCTTTTCCACCAAAAATCCATATTTTGCTTGTTCTTCCTCTAAAAAATGCAATTTGCTAGCCTTTTCTTGGCCAGCCTATTAAGAAGCCATATTCACCATTAGCGGTTTTCAAAGTACTTGCAAGCAACATGAAACGACTACATGCTTGTTGAATTGAAATGTTTGCGTGCAAAAGTAGACTTTTTTCCTCCCAGTAGTCTATTGGTTTTAACTTTTATTGACCTTTTTCTTAATCACAAGTTGTTGCATTTTACCCTTGCAATGTGTGCTTCCTTTATTGTTTTTTCTATGTGTTTGTTTTGATTCACCTTACCCCACCTTACCCCCCTCCCCCTCTTGCAATGAAAAGAATCCTTTGAGAGGATGAGAGGGGTAGAGGATGAAGGGCCTTTAGCGCACAATCTTAATGTTTTACTTTTGCATGAGCCAAGCGTAGAAATTAGGATTGTATTCTAACTTAGCATAGCTATCCATATCGAAAGGGCGGATTCCCACATGTGTAATGTAAGTGAGGACATCAAGTAAGAAGTCACCAGAGGCCACTCTGCTAGCAACATACAACTCCTCCTCAGTGAGGATGCGATCTAAATAAGGGTTTTCTTTAATGTGGTCTTCCATGGGCTGATTACGGAGAGTAGTCAACACTCTATATGAAGTTGGAGCAACATAGGTTGGGTCATGTTTAGATGCTTTGATTGTGCATCATTGTTCAGCATTGGTCATTATTTGCAATCCCTCCAGCTCCCATTGCAATCGTAGAGCATACCATTTCCGCAATAAGGGGGAATTGTTGTCGACAAGCCATTGCAACTTCTTGATTTCCTAGTTTGTGGTCATGATCATGCTCTTGCTATACGATGTGATGAGACGTTTTTTGACTGCTTGTTCCTTGGATACCTCAGTTGCAATTAACTCCACAACTGCTTCAGAAACTTTAACGAATACGAATTCCGACTCCTCCCAAGAGCAAGGGAGTGTTCGCACTTCCATCGCTATAGGTTCTTCCAAGAGTCCTAGGTCTAGTCGATTGTAGCTTTTAGCTAATGTCATGAAAGCAGCATCCAAGCATCCGAGGCAAGCAACCAAGTCATCCCCAGTATTCTCAGCTAAATCCGTGGCCAAGGTTAGAATTGAGTGCCGCTCATAAGAGGATCTAAGCCCAATTGTGGTTTGATAACACTAGAGAGGTCAGTAGCTAATGGTTGCTGCTTGGTTTGCTCATGCATTGTAGCTTGGCCTTATGTTCGATGGGCTCGGGTGGCTACAATTGATGTTCTACTTGGTGCATTTGAGAGTTGAGGGGGGCATCACCGGGACTAGATGTGGTCGGTTTGTTAGTAACAGGTTGCAGTCTTGGCCGATATGTTGGCTGATGCCCTGCTAAGCTAGGCTTTAGAGGTTCCATGGATTTAGCAGCTTTGGTGGCTTGTGATTTGAGTGGTTTTGATGGGACGTTTCATGTGATCAGGCTTAATAGGGCATTTGAGTAGTGCCTTTAGATGTTTGGGCTTTAGATAGCCAAATCCAAGTCTTACCTGCATAGTAGCCTTGCGCTTGCAATAAGGTCGTGGGGACCCATCGCAGCTTGACCATGCATCGATGTTTATGGTTCGGCATTGGCCTTGCGAGGCTGTGGGTTTCTATTCCTAGGCGGTGCTCCCTGTTTAGGCACCCATTTGAATCGGGGTTCATGGGCGTCAGTGTAGGTTCGAGTGGGTTGTTGGCTTGGAGGCTAGGTAGGTTGTGACGAGTCACAACCCCCTTCCTTAGACTTGGTGGTGCATTCCTCTACCGGTGGCTTTGTGGACTTGGAAAGAGTCACACCGTCGTTGCTAAAAGCTATAACTATGCTGACGTTACCTATGGCTAGATGGATGTGTTGTGACTCGTAGTTGACATTGCAACAAGCTTGCTTCTTGAAAGTTCGTCCTAACAGCGATTCTGTACGTGCATTCTTAGTGTTGGGCAACACATAGAAAATTATCGGCATGCTTTCAGACTTGATAGAAATTGCAACCTTGCACTTTCCCAAGAGTGTGAGGGTTGGCCTCCATAAGGGGTGAGATTAGCATTAGTGGGCTTCAACTGCGGTCTACCAATTTGGGTCCAATGGTCATGCGTTTAGATATTAAAATCAGCTCCCTCATCAATCAATGCGTTGAAGGTGCATGTGTGTTTGGCAGTGACCGTCATACGTAGGTAAGCTAGTGGTACTGCTTCCTCATCCTCACTATCCATCTCAGTGATAGTGGCTACTCATACGTTGATAGGTAGTGTTGGCATTGGGGACTCATGCAATGGGTGTGTGGGAGGGAAGTACTTCTTTATGGAGCTGCCATTGAACAAGCCTATGTCCTTGTCCTCTAGGGTTTTGATTTCTACGTGCCAGTTCAACTGATGGTTCGAACCTTGAACAATCCTAGCCCCTGAAATTTCAGCTTTTGCTTATGTCCTTTGACTAAGTACAGTAGACTTGCTAAGTCACCTTGTTTGAAGTTGCACTGCTTGACATGCTTGTTGAACCAGCTTCTCTGTCTTGCCTTCTCGCATATGAGCGCATGGGTGGCTAGAAGCTGGGTTTTTATTAAGCATTCGAGTTCAATCAAGTGTTTTGTCCATGCCCCCTTTCCATCCCATCTTTCTTGAAGGGTGATCTTGAGGCTCGGTACAAATAATTCCAAGGGAAGGATTGCTTCTGTACCATATGTCAAATCTAAAGGGGGTTTGTCCTACTATCGTCTTGTAAGCCATGCGGCAAGCCCACAAGGCCGCCATCAATTTGTTATCCCAATCACTACGTGACACAGAGACGACCTTAGTCAAGATGTTTACTAGGATTTTATTTGTTGATTTAGCTTGACCATTTTCTTATGGGTAATATGGTGAAAATTTCTTATGGATGATTAGGAAGGAGGACAGGAGGTGAGCTATTACTTCGTTGATGAACTGTGTGCCCTGGTCGTTGCTAACTAGTTTGATGGGGCAGCCAAACATGAGATCACTTGCTCCCATAGGAACTTAGCAGTGGTCCTAGCATCATTCTTTCTCGTAGCTCGTGCTTCTTCCCATTTGGTTAGATAGTCTATGGCCACGATGATGTATTTAGTCTGTGAATATTGTGCCACAAGACTAATGGGTCCAATGAAGTCAATCCCCCATTTCTCGAAAGGTTGTCGTGCGATAATTGGGGTTAGCTCCATGCAATCTTTTTGGATAGGGACTTTAGTTTGTTGGCACTCATCACAATGTTTTACGAATTGCATCACATCTCGAAAGAGAGTAGGCCATCACACCTAGAACTACAGCACTTTGCGAGCTATCGTGTCTCTGTTGAAATGTCCTCCTACGACTCCGTCGTGTGCCTTTGTCAGTACGTCATGCATCTCATGCTCACACATGCATCTGCACAGTAACCCGCCATGTCCCAACCTGTAAAGTTGGCCAGCTATCAATTGATAGGGTTGGATTTTTAGAATAAGCCACCTAAGTCGAGCCTTTTTTATTGATCATTCTGGTAGTCCATGTTCAAGCACTTGAACTATGTCATCTGCCCAATAAGGTGTCATGTCAACTCTAAACATATCCTTTTTGCTAGATAAGCGGAATAGATGCTCGTCTTGCAATTTGTCCACAGTGCCTTGTCCAGCAGCTTCTCCCGTGGGGATGTGAGATAGATGGTCAGCCATGTAATGTTGTTTCCCCTTACGCATCATCACAGAGAAATCAAACTCCAAAAGAAAAAGAAGCCATTTAGCAATGTGTCTTGTAGCGCATGGTTTGTTAACTGGGTACAACAAGGCTTGATGGTCAACAAAGAAAGTAAAAGGTGTAGCTAGAAGGTAATGTCGTTTATGGCAAACACTATGGCCAAGCCCTCTCGCTCCATTGTCAAGTAATTCATTTTGGTATTAGTGAGTTGTCTACTAGCAAAGCTCACCAGGTAACCCGGGTTGTGTTCACCAGGTTGGCACAACACCGCTCCTACGGCGAATTTTGAAGCGTCGATGTGTACATAAAACATGAGTCTCCAATCTGGGGCTTGTAGAATTGGTGATGTGGTCAAAGCCTTTTTCAGTTCCTCATACAAGCATTGGCATTCCGCAGTCCATTCGAATACAATCAATAGCTTGTATAGAGGTCTACCAATTAATGCATAGTTTAACACAAATCATTGATAGTACCCGGTATGTCCTAAGAAGCACTGAACACCCTTGTAATCAGCTGGGGGTGGAAGATCGACAATGACCTTGATCTTCGAGAAATCTGTGGCAATGCCATTCTTTAACACCACGTGTCCTAGGATGCATCCATGCCTTACCCAAAACTGGCATTTCAAGGGGTTCAGTGAGAGATGGTATAGCTGACATTGTTCAAAGACCGTGTCTAAGTGTTCCTGCCAAGCAAAGTGAACACACAAGCTATCTACGAAGACTTCTAACTCCTTCCTTAGCATATCTTTGAATATTATACACATCAGTTGTTGAAAAGTGACTAGTGCATTAGTCAATCCAAAAGGTATGACTATGTGGGCAAAGACTCCCCATTTGGTGGCAAACGCCATCTTATGCCTATTGTTAGGATGTAGTTAAACCTAATTGTACACAGAGAACCCATCTAGAAAATTGTAGGCCTCTTTGCCAACCACTCTCTCTAACATGTGCTTGGTATACGGTAGCGGGTAATTATCTCTCCTTCTAGCTGTGTTTACCTTCTTTTAATTGACACACACTCTAATCTTCCCATTCTTCTTTAGTACGATGACTATGGGCGAGACCCAATCCATGTGTACAATTTTGTAGATGAATCATGCTCTCATAGTCGCAGTCGTAGTTGTAGTCATAGTTGTGGTCATAGTCGTAGTCGTCGTAGTCGTAGTTGTAGTAGTGATGGTGGTTTTCTTATTTGTTGTTGTTGTTGTAGTAATAGTTTTTTTGGTTTTCTTGTTTACTATTGTCTAATTTTCTTATTTGTTGTTGTTGTTGTAGTGGTGGTAGTAGTAGTAGTTTTTTCTTCTTTTCTTGTTTATTATAGTGGTAATGGTAGTGATACTGGTAGTGGTAGTGGTAGTGGTAGTGGTAGTGGTAGTGGTAGTGGTAGTCGTAGTCGTGGTCGTGGTCGTGGTCGTGGTCGTGGTCGTGGTCGTGGTCGTGGTCGTAGTCGTGGTCGTAGTCGTAGTCGTAGTCGTAGTCGTAGTCGTAGTCGTAGTCATAGTCGTAGTCGTTGTCGTAGTCGTTGTCGTAGTCGTGGTCATGGTCGTGGTCGTAGTCATCGTAGTCGTGGCTGTAGTAGTAGTAGTGGTTTTCTTGTTTATTGTTGTTGTTTTAGTAGTAGTAGTAGTAGTAATAGTTTTTTTTGTTTTCTTGTATATTGTTGTCTAGTTTTCTTATTTGTTGTTGTTGTTGTAGTAGTGGTAGTAATAGTAGTTTTTCTTTTCTTTTCTTGTTTGTTGTTGTTGTTGTGGTAGTAGAAAGAGATATATGTTTTGTTAAAGAAAATGAGAGAGGGGGAGGAAGAGAAAAAGGAAGAAGGAACAAGAGAGAGGGAATAAACATACAACATAATAAAGAAAGAAAAAGAGAGAGAGAGAGAGATGGAAGGAGAGGAGATAATGAATGGATAAAAAACAAAGAGAGAGTGGTAGCGAGGTCCGGTGCAACACCACGAGACGAGAAACACTCTGACATACGTTAATATGTGGGTGAGTGGGTGGAGACTTTACATATGTTAATTTTTGCTGAGTTACAAGAGAAGAAATCCCTTCTCAAACAATTTAAGAAAGAAAAAAGGAATGATAACAAAAACAAATTGTTTGTGGTAACGTAGACAAAATGGAAAATGATGAAGGTCTTGATGTGTTCAAGATCGCAAGGTGTATCTTAATCTGTGTGTCCCATGTCCTTGCTCTCAATGTAAGCTGGCAATTAGACGAAAACGTCGATTGTCTATAGAACACGTACGACCCTTCAGCGAGTTTCAATCTGAGATCATTGATCAGGCGATCTTGGATTTTCAACAAATGATAAGAAAATTTAATACCAATCATGCATTGTACTCGCAAGCTAATAGAATACCATATACAAAAAGATTGGGTGTGGCTGGTAAATTTTCTATCTAGGGAGGTGACGTCTCATCCCAAGGAGGAGTGCACCCTTTGTGGCCAATTAGAAGAGTTCATGGGCGTGTGATGGATGGAGTGCCTGAGCCAATCCACCACTTGGAAGGTACTACCCAATCTATACCATCAATACCAGAGGAGACAGAGAGCCTTTGATACTTCTGATCCCCTTAGAGAGGAAGCATCCATACCATTATATGATGGGTGCCGAGTATCTCACATGAAGACACTGCTTGTACTCCTAAGTGTGCAAGCAAAATATGGGTGGAGTGATGCGAGTGTGACCGGGTTGATTAGGTATGTTGTACGTACGCTTCATTGATTTCTTTTCAGCATTATCATTAAAAACATTTGTGCTTTTTCAAGGTGTTTTATGATTTTTTTCAGATTACTGAAGTATCATACATTACCACTTGCAAATACCATGCCTGAGTCTTGTGATGATGCACGACATGTTTTACGAAAGCTTGCAATGGACTACAACAGCATCCATGCATGTATCAATGATTGCATACTATTTCGAGGAGAATAGAGACTATGGGGACATGTCCAAAGTGTGGTTCTCACAGGTATCGATAGGACTTGCAAGGGCAAACCATCCCTCAAAAAGTTCTTAGACACTTTCTGCTTATCCCCCGCATAAACCACATATTTCATACGTCTGGCATGGTGAGCTTGACAACGTGGCATGTGTAGAATAGGTCCACAAATGGAGTTCAACGAATATCAGCAGATTCAAGCGCATGGTGCCACATTGACTCTACCTTCCCAGGCTTTTCCTGAGAGCCAAGAAATCTTCGGCTCGGTCTTGCAATGGATGGAGTGAACCCATTCGGTCTACGCTCTCGGTCTATGCTCAACTTCTTATAGTGTGTGGCCTATAGTCCTTGTCAACTACAATATCCCTCCATGGCTTTCTACGAAGAAAGGACATCTCATCCTTAGCTTATTCATCCCCCCCGGCCGCTACAAAGTCAAAAATATGGACGTGTATCTTCATCCATTAGTCGATGAGCTTAAGATTTTGTGGGAGGAGGGGGTCACCGTACAAGATATGAGCAAGCGCGATGGTCAACGGTCCGCCAATATTCGAGCCATTCTCTTGTGGATGATGCATGACTTTCTGGGATTCGGAGAGTGCTCAGGAAAATAGGCTTCCGTTCTCGTTAGTAATATCTATCATAGCTCATTCAAGTTTTTATTCACTGGATAGAGATGTTGAGACAGGTCTGGTTGCCTCAGGTTATCATGCATGTCCATTGTGTGGGCTGCCACAATTAGTCTCCCGAAGGTCACGAACCATGAAGAAGATGGTATATCAAGGACACGCCGCTTTCTTGACAGAGGGTCATGAACTCAGGGAAGGTTATCTTGGATGACCTCCAACACGTATGAAGGCCCAAAGCTGGTACGAGCTAAAAATGGTCCACGTGGAGTCATATCCAAACAAAATGCAACGGTTCTCAGTTTTCTACGAGTTGCCATATTGGACCCACTTACAAATCAACCACTTGTTGGATCCCATGCATATTTTCAAGAACGTGGGCAGCTTGCTATGGGACCACATCACAGGAAAGAGAGACCCACTTACAAATCAACCACTTGTTGAAGGAGGTAGGTAAGATGGAGGTGCTTTGGCCTCAGTCGAGTGCTGATGGTCGTGTGCAGCTACCTCACGCTCCTTGGGGTTTGTCCACTAAAGAAAAGCCCATTGTAAAGCAAATAGTCAAGTCTATCCGCACTCCGACGGGTATGATGCATTCTCTCAGGTCTACGTTTTCTAAAGACAACCAATTATCAGGGCTAAAATCTCATGATTGGCATAAGATATGTCAAGTTTGTACTATGAATGGATTGTAAGTGGCATGTGCATTTTGCTATTTGGAGTGTAGTCATTGTTCATAATGCTTTCTCATTTGTGGTAGTTTGTACTACCGATCGTGATCGCAGGATGCCTTACTCTAGAAATACGTGGGGCCATTTACAGGTTGTCGACTTTAGTGCAATGGATCTCACAGAAGGAGATTAAGACGTCCTCTATTGAATTCGCGAGGCAGAGAGCTGTCTCTTTGAGAAATACCTGCCTACCAGCATGCTCACGATACAAATCCACCTTCTTGTGTATCTTATAGATGAAGTGGAGATCACTGGACGTGTCCATATGTGATGGATGTTCTTCTTGGAGCGCTTCATGAAAACCCTGAAAGGCTTTGTGCAACAACGAGCTCAGCCAGAAGGTAGCATGGCTGAAGGTTGGTTGGTGTCTGAGGTGCTAGTGCATATTTCACAATGGCTACCAACAGTGCATCCAGACAACAGTATGCTATGGTCGTTGAAGGACGATGATAGATTGACCAGAGATGTGGTGGTTGGAAATGGGGTAGAAAAAAGAATGGATGCTGCAATGGAGGAGAAAGTGAATTGCTTTGTATGTTGCACCATGCCTCTATGGAGACGTGGCTCGCCAAGTACTAGCAAGCTAGGCAAGATCGAGAGGAAGCGTGATTTGAATTTTGACGTAGTACGTGCCATCGATATCTCGAGGGCATGGAGGAGATTCCGCGGTTTATGTCAATGCAATGGTTGCATGGAGCTTTGACCACAGCATCTCGCGAAGGGGCGGAGGTCTCAACCGAGGAGTGGGAATTCTCGAGGGGATGTAGTCCAAAGGTGATGACGTGTTTAGGGTACGGTCTCACTGCATTGATTGACCAATTGTATGGACACGGTGGCCCTATAAGTCACTTATCTTTCTTGTCCATAGTTACCATGTTTAATTAGAATGCATTATGTATGGTGGACTAATGTGTAGTTGTTTCTTTTTTTGTAGAGTCCGTTCAATGCTCCTTTGCAGCGGGACGAGCTTTCAGATGGCGATGATCTATAGCTCGCCCTTGGATCCCTGGAGCTCACACACCCTTCTTTTTTGGTCATGTGATCTATGTAGACATTTTCTATGTAGTAGTGATATCTTGCCATGATTGTACCAGTCGCTTTCATTATGCGATCAGATATTTATTTCATGTATCAGTGTTATGATTTAAGTACACTTTGTCTTTATTTGCAAGAGCATTGTACACAGTGCAAAAACTATTTTGTATGGCCCAAATAAAGCACATATTGCTATATGTGGCAGGGCAGCTTGCTGCCCTGCCACCAAAAAAAAAATCCATGTTACCATCGCTATTAGTGCCACAAATTTATTACACACGTCGTTATTGGCGTCGTTATTAGCGTCACAAAGCGTCGTTATCATCATCGTTATTTGTGTCGGTATCAGTGTCCAAATGTAGTGACGTTGATTATGACACTAATACTGACTATTCTATGGCATCGCCAATAACGACGCTTTTTGCGACGACAGAGAAAATTTTCTTTATTTACATTTTCATCACTTTTAACGTCGGTATAAGGCCTATATCTTGTAGTGGGTCCAAGCTGTCTAGGGATACCCATAGGATTTATTTCAATCCTAGGGATGGTTGGTTTAGCATCATTTGATGCCGGAAGAGCTAATCATGCTCCCCTTTTGAAGAAGTTCGGTGGCATGTTCGCAAGGTGGGGTTGACCATAAGGCTGCGGGTATGGGAGCCTCCAAGGTAATCGACAATGCATGGTGTCATGGTCGAACCTACCACAATTAGCACAAGATCGTGACCTAGGGTCCTGACACTCAGCTGGCAAGTGGTTTCCATCACAATGCATGCATTGAACATGTGGGCGAGTTGGTCTTCTCATCATCTCCTACAGTTTGGTTATGTCCATCCTAATCTCTGCTAGCTCCCAAGCCAGTGTCTTTCCCTTTATCCTGGCATGATGGTGTTGTATATCTGACTAGAGAACAATGCGTGCACCATCTTGGCTTGGAGTTGGGCTTCGGGATCCAGGATATTTGTCAAGCTGATGGCGTTGTTGCTGTGGACCTTTATCTTGTCCATTTCTAGCAAGGCATATGTATCTCTCTTCGGCTTCCTCTCTACTTTGTTCGCCAAGCCCAATGCCTTTTCCACTAGCTCTGGGATCGATTCAATCTACACCTGACGTGTTTCCTCTCCCTCATGCATAGTTACGGTGTTGCATTTCCTGTGGAAAGTCCTCAGGAACTTTGCATAGTGGAAGTAGTCCACCCCTTGGCTTACTGCTTCTACGTATTTCTGCAAATTGCATTGCTCGATGATCTACCTCATAGCCCATTCTTCAATGCCGGAACTTGAACTGGTTGAAGGCTTGTGTTTCCATTGAAAGTCCGTATTTTGCTGGTTCTTCTTTTGAAAAAGGAAAATTGCTCTTGGCCTACCATGATGGGTGCCTGTCATGAAGCCATACTCACGGTTAGTTTTTTTTAGAATAATTACAAGCAATAGGAAATAAAACTGAAATGCTTGAGTGCATAAGTAGACTTTTTCCTCCAAGTAGTCTATTGATTTCAAATTTTATTGACAGTTTCCTCAATCCCAAGTTATTGCATCCTACCCTTGCAATGTGTGCTTTTCCTTTATTGCTTTCCTTATGTGTTTGGTTTGATTCACCTTACCCCCTCCCTTGTTTGAAATGAGAAGAATCGTTCCTCAGATTAAAGGGTTAGAGGATGAAGGGCCTTTAGCACATGATCTTAGTGTTTTACTTTCGCATGAGCTAGGCATAGAAATTCGGATTATATTCTAAATTAGCATAGCTATCCATATCGAAAGAGTGGATGCCTACATGCATAATGTAAGTGAGGACATCAATCAAGAAGTCATCGAAGTCCACTCAACTAGCAACATGCAACTCCTCAGTGAGGATGCAATCTAAATAAGGATGTCCCTTAATGTGTTCTTTGAGGGGTCGATTTATGGAGGGCATAGGTTGGGCCATATTCTGATGCCTTGATTGCACGTCATTGCTCAGCATTGGTCATTATTTGGCATCCCTCTAGCTCCCAATGCAGTTGTAGAGCATACCATTTCCGCAAGAACGAGGAGTCATTGTTAGCAAGCTATTTCAACTTCTCAATTTCTTGGTTTGTGGCCATGATCATGTTGTTGCTATACGACGTGATGAGACACTGTTTGATTGCTTGTTCCTTGGATATCTCAGTTGCAATTAACTCCTCGGCTGCTTTAGAAGCCTTCACAAATGCAAATTCTGACTCCTCCCAAGAGCAAGGGAGTGTTTGTACTTCCATTGCTATAGGTTCTCTTGGGCCTACTCTCTCACTCAGTGATGAGGCCCTCTCGAAACTCCTGGCACCGGACTCTTCTTGATTCGATCCTATGGAGCCTCCTTTCTTGAGCTGGTCATCCACTCTAATAGCTTCTTCAAAGACCCTTGCCAATGCATCTCGCTGCAAGCTTGAGTTGTCGGCCAAGGCTTTGTGGAGCTCATCACTTTGTATTCCGCTGAAGAATACTGTGGATACCGCTCTTTCGGTTTGTCTCTCACCCATTGGGATTCTCTTCAAGAGGCTCCTCACACGAGTCACATAATCTTGAATATCCTCTTTCTCTCTCTGCTTGACGTTCATGAGTCGACTAACAGGTTATCGGAGTATCCAGGTTCGAAAAATCTCTTAATGAAGAGATTTTTCAAGCCATTGAAATCAAAACACTCCGCAACATCTAGACTTGTATACCAGGTCCGACCCTTATTACCTAAGCACAGTCCAAAGGCTTGGGAGCATTGACTAGGATTAGTGAGGCCGTTGGCTTCGCAGACCTGCTCAAACTACTCCACAAAACTGTATGGGTCATAGGTAGCTTGGTATTTGTCTAGCTGCTTTGCTACCACATGGATTTTCGATTGACTCTTAGAGCCTTGGTTGACTCCTAACCCGGTTAGTAGCGATGTTGCCAATGTTGCAACCTCTTTGTGAGGAGCTCGCTCAATGTGAGATCTCCTTCCAATGCTCTCTCACTCTCTGACCAATTCTTGCCCGCTAAGGCTAGGACCCTTTGGATCTCTTGCATTTCTAAGATCTGGCACAAGTTCCTAGTTTGGTAATCCTGGTTGTATGCAACCACGGCTTGCAGAGCCCTACAGGCCAGTTTTCTCTCTTCCTCTAGGTCTGCTATGATGTCCTCTGCCAGCTTGCCGCAGTGTTCTAGCTAGGTTTGAGTGTCATATTGGCTCACTAAATGTTGGACAACCTCAGGAAAGTTTCCTAGGTTAAGCTCCTCATTGCTTTTGCAGCCTAAGTTGCCTCCTTCCATGTCTAAGACTTCTCATTCTACTAGGTTGTCGATCAAGTTGATAAGGCCGGACAGATCTACTTCCACGGTATTGTCTGTTCTTGTGGCATTTAGATATCTTTGGTGGTGGTCTCTGCTTGGTCCTACCTTTGGGGATTTGATATCCCTTCTATGTCTTTGGGTCTTCTCTTATTGGTGGGTTCCTTCAAGTCCTTAAGTCTGGGTGGTTTCCTTGTTAATTACAACCAGTGCTCGCGTGTGTTCTTTTTTGTGCATTGTGCGAAATCAAGCTTTTAGCTCTTTTCAAGTATGCTTTGAGTGATGGAAATTAGAGTGAGTGAGAAAACAAAGCGTGTGCAACTCTGGCACCTATGTCTATGGGTTGACTTAATAGGGTCATGTGTTCGGTTCCTAGCTGTTCTAACCGGCTTCTTGGGTTTTATGCTATGTTGTTTGGTTTGGCTCATTCAGGGCCAAGTTGGGGTCTTACAATCAGCCCACAACACTAGACATCATTCCAGATTGTTTGGCCATAATTTCTAGGTTTGTAACCACATGTGAGGCATTTGGTGGGTTCTTCCGTTGCGGGTCACACTTCTCATCAGCCAGGGTTTGTCAATTTTCCAAATTTTCTCTCTTAGGCTGTGTTCAATTTTCTAATGTCCAATTTTCAAAATCGGACATCCAATTTACCAGTGTCCGATTCTGGGAATCGGACAAGTTCGGGTCCAATTGTCACAATCGGACAAGTGTGTGTTCGATCGAATAGTTGAAGTTGGTCTAATTCTGGCGGTCCGATTTGCATACATCTAATTCTGGGAGTCTGATCCTAGGAATTGGACATCCAATAGGAAAGTGTGTCTGATTGGGGTGTGTCTGATTGGACAAGGGTGTTGGTCCATTTGATACGATCAAATGGGTCCGATCAGACGGGTTGTGTGTCCGATTGGAGTTGGTCCGATCGGTCGATCGGACAATCCGAGTCCAAGGGGTCCAATTATTGGTTGTCCGATTTCCAAAATCGGACAGGGTGCCCGATCGAACGAGGTGGGTTTTTCCCGGGGTCCGATTCTAAGAATCAGACAAGGCTGTTGGTCCGATTCTAGGAATCGGACATTGTGGCCGGCATCTAAATTCTGCAAACCGAAACACATGTCGACTTATTTGCCAAAAATCTAACATAGATGTTGCCTTTACCCATAACAATAGTCAGGAATCAAGAGGAGGTGTGCACCAAGGGCATCCTATACCTGAATCTCACAGGAAGCCCCGATATACTCCGATTGATCTGATGTATACATGGACCTACAAGCTCTCTCTCTCTCTCTCTCTCTCTCTCTCTCTCTCTCTCTCTCTCTCTCTCTCTCTCTCTCTCTCTCTCTCTCTCTCTCTCTCTCTCTCTCTCTCTCTCTCTCTCTCTCTCTCTCTCTCTCTCTCTCTCTCTCTCTCTCTCTCTCTCTCTCTCTCTCTCTCTCTCTCTCTGTGTGCTACCCTGAGACCTGTGAGCCCTCTCTTTTTTCCATTTTGCCCTGTTATTGCCGTGTGTAGGATTGTTTTACAATAGTGAACTGTAAACTTCCCGCCTTGATTTCTCCTACCTATCCTACTCTAAATGCGACAAAAATCAAAAGTAGGGTACTGAATGGATTTCTCCTACTCAACCAATCATCAAAAACCAGAAATACTTACTTGTAACACATATTAAACCCAAAACCTTCTATTTATCTCAAGCTCCGGTTTGAGGGTGAAACCCTTACTTTGATGCTCGATTTGAAGCGCTCAAGCTTGAATCCATTGGTCCCAACAATGGAACCAAAATATAGAGGCGAGCACAAGCTCTACCCCCAAGACCCACGGACCACTTATTGTTCAAGTATTTCAAGAGAGCACTAATGGCTACCTCTCACATAGCCGACGTGCCATCCCTCTCTATGAGTGTAGTGAGCTCACCTTGATACCCGATTGAGTTGCTTCCTCTTTCAAGCACTCCGATAGCTCCATGATTCTTGATGCAAGCTCAAGCATTCTCAAACCTCCACCTCCAAGCTACATTCTCCATAGCTGCACGCGAGACAACAAAAGAGGAGGAGAGAAGAAGAAGAGAGGAGATGGTGGAGAGCTTCACCTCCTTGATCTCTCATCCTCACACTCTCACACTCTCTCCCTCAAGCACACACAAGCAAGCAAAGAGAAGAGAAGGAGAGAAGAAGAGTCCACTTTGCCACACACCAAAGAATGAGCTCTCATTCGTCTTTTGAACTTTATATACAAAGCCCTAAATCCCATTTGGTTATCCATTTTTACATGGCTAGCCATTGCCTAGGCCCTTTTTCCCATTGTTCTCCTATCTTCCTAGCTTCCTTCCTACCGCCCATCTAGATTTACAATTTGCACAGGTCAGAGCCTGGCGCTCTTAAAATAAATCATGGTGTCCCTTGTGCTCTTTTATAAAAGTATTGACTTGAGCTTTTTCTTGAGCGCCTCTCCTTGATATAGAAATTTTCACACTTCTTGTGTCTCCCTATCTTTCTTGGTGTGACTTCATTCTCCATTCTGCTTCTGCCTTGGCTTTGTCTTCTACTTTGGATTTTTCACCTTGTTCGTTTGAGGGTTAACAAGGATAAAGACTACCAATTCGACACTTCTACCAAAAATGAGGTTATCAAGAGTGGTTTTTTAAGAAAATTCACCAAAAGAAACATGATAACCAACATCATCCAAAATTTTCAGCTCACCTAAATCTTTCATATCAAACTCAATTTTCAGCATTGATATTGCATCCTATATTCCAATGTCATCATCACCTATAATAGTGAGATCATCTACATAGATGACTAGCACCACAAGACCTACTCCTATCTTTTTGGTAAAAAGACTGTGCTCAGCCTTGCCAAATATAAATCCAAGACTCTACAAGTAACTGCTAATGCGTGCATGCCAAGCTCTTAGAGCTTCTTTCAATCCATAAAGAGCTTTTTTCAACTTTCATATGGACTTCAGATACTAAGGGTGTACATACCCTTCAGGCTAATTCATAAACACTTCTTCTTCCAAGTCACCATTGGGGAATGCATTCTTCACATCCATTTGTTGTACTTTCCAACCCTTTTCTACAACCAAAGTTCTAATAGTTGCCATTATAACAACAAGGCTAAAAGTTTCTTCATAGTCAAAGCCATACTATTGTGCATATCCTTTCACCACTAGCCAAGCCTTATACCTTTCAATGCTACCATCAAACTTGCATTTTACTTTAAACACCCATTTGCAACCAATAGACTTCTTGCCATTAGCAACCAATTTCCAAGTCTACTTTTCAGCCAATGCATTCATTTCCTCATCCATTGCTTTGCACCAGTTCTTATCCATAACTACTTCACTAAATGTAGCAGGCTCTTTGTATTCCATGAACTTAGTCATATACGCATAGTCCTTTACAAAGTATCCATTGTATGTAAGTTTGTCAACTAGGTATCTCACTCTCTGTGAGCATCTCAACTACAGTGGAATTCTAGATTCCCCTCTTTCATGAGGCGGTACATATCTGCTCTGTGTCTGACACCAAAAGTATACACAAATGGAATTCCAAGCTCACTGTCCAAGCTATCAACTGAATCATATCCAAATGTCAAAAAACTAGGAGCATCACCAAGAGCTTTTTTTTGCTCTTGTCGTCCACATCATTTTTCCCCCTCTCACTGACGTAGTGCTATCAGTGGTGGATGATGATGCATAACTCTGTAACCTGCCAGTCCAAGGAGTTACACTAGGAGAGACATCACCAGTAGGCCATCCTGACATAGTAGTACTTTGGTGGGGAGTAATAGTGGATACATGATCTGAAGGTATAACAATAGGAACATCAGTGATGCATACCATGAAGCTAGTTCATCAAAGATAACATCTCTACTGAAGATAGTTTCATGAGTTGATGGATCAAGAAATTTGTAGGCCTTATGCTCATCCTGAGCATAACCAATGAACACACACTTTTGTGCCTTCGGATCCAACTTTCACCTTTTCTCATCTGGAATATGTACATGTGCTTTCCATTAATTCTCCCTTTAATGTGCAATATGTTTGGGCTTCAAGACCCATCCATGCATCCATAGGAATGGAGCAGAGGGAAGTGTAGTAGAAGTGAGCAAACCAATATCAAGAGGTGGACAATTGCTTGGGTCAAAGGGAAATCCATCCTCCAAATCATAGAGTTATTCATTATCCAAGTCCTTTGCATAATCCTCACTTTCAGCATGTGCAAAGTTACTTGCAACATTCAAAGCATGCAATTCCTCCTTGTCATTTTGGCAATCCTCCATAACGTACATGCTGTGAACTTTGACCTTGGTTGTTTTATAGGGGCATTTGAAAGCATGGTCTACCATGTACTTATCTCCACACTTAAAACATAAGCCTTTTTCCTTCCTATCCTTCACAACATCTGGGAGAATGATTTTTTGGACACCTTTGCCACTCGAGCAACCTAATGCATTGCGGGGTCTAATTTCAACATACTTACCCTCGCCATTTGAGCTAAGTGTTGTCCCAAAAGTACTATGTTTTCTTTCATCATGGAAGGGGGGTAAGTGAGAATTTTGGGGCTGTTGGTAGGCATGGGTTTCCCTTGTAAAGACCGTCATATTAACATTGTCTCATAAGGTTTCATGGCTACCCAAAACTTTGCTGAAAACCCTTATTTTTTAAAATATTTCCTTGTGTATTTCAGCCAATTCAATTGCATCAAATAAGGTAGAAGAATTTTGAGCCATGACATCCACAAATAAACTTGGCTCTAACCCATAGATGTACTTGTGCAATTTTATATAATCACTAATGCTTTCCACATACATGTCAAGTTCATAAACTAGTTCATGTACTCCCATACAATGAGATTGCATTGATCAAGAGTGTACCATTGTCGTGCGAACTGCTCTTTTTCTACGAGAGATACAAATACGTGAGGCATGTGTATCTTAAAGTCTTCCCAAGCAATAAACTAATGATCTCTCGATTAATATAGTGCCACCATGTGTGGGTCCAAGTAGAGAGACACAAATATAATTTTTTGAAAGTCCATTCTTCCAAGTTTGATGGGGATGGGGACTACCCCTAGTGTACTTCATAAGAAGGATCTTGTCACGGAGACCATTGGGGCCTTGCAACCCATAAAAGGCCTTGTTGTCCATACATACCATGCTATCCATACATACCATGTTGTGCATTTAACCCATATTACCTATGATAACCATGCTACCCATTATTTCCATGTTTCCCATTATTACCATGTTGGCCATTAATATCATGTTGTCCATGATTGGTGGGCTGAGCTATATAAGTGTCATTGGGACTCCTAGGGAGAGTGGGGGAGATTCTACCAATTGTGAGCAGGGTCTCATTGGAGGGTTGGACTCATGGATGATGATGGGAGAGCTCAAGAGAGGCTCATCATTACCATGAGAGGGCTCACCAACATAAGTGGGAGGGGGAACACCCTTGGCTCCAAGAATGCCCTATGGACCACAACTCATTTGCCTTTTCTTGTGTCAGAGTGGTAGCTAACTGGGCTACAAGAGTGGTGAGATGCTGTAGGGTTTGTTGAGTCTAAGAATTTGAGAGGGCCATTTTCTCAATCGCTAAATCAATTTTAGACAGCATCTAGTGATGATTGGAAACCATGTCATTATGCCTCTCCATGTGACAAAGCTCACATTGACATTGAGTGTGATTGAGCAAGATGTAGGGGTCCATATCGGATACTTACTCTTACATATCACCATAATAATCTTGTGTTGAGATAGGTTCATCATTCATTGAGGTCCTAGAGTCCCTAATCTCTCTTTGGACCTTCTCATGGGCCTTGCATTTGCCTTTTTGTCCTGCCATTTGAGCGCAATCCACAAGACCCACCATCAGTGAATTGGGCATAACTTTTAGTAGGAAACTTCAATCGATTAGATTTTTTTATTCAAATGGAAGTGGAAAAAGCCCTCTTCAAGGTGAGCTATGAATCTTTGTGATAAAAAATAATCATAGAATTTTGCAATTGAATCTCTATACCTAAGCAGTCTACATCCTATCCACAGTGACTGTAATGCACAAAAATGGCCATATCTTTTAGAATTTGTAGCTCCAATCAAGGATAATTTTTTATCCAAATCAAAGGGGACAATGCCCTCTTTGAGGTAAGATATAGGATTCACTCCCATATCCAATATAGAATTTACTGATGCAAGATTTTTTTCACTATTCATGCATGCCTACAACTAAAACACTGCATGTCCCGGTTCAAACATGCATTGTATGAGTGGTTCATTGGCTAAGAAGCCTAAGCATCATAGTGAGCAACATCTTTAGCATAATAATCATGATCCCAAGTATATTTAAGCATTAGTTTGTTTTACCATCACTGCATAAGGAAGCCTCAATTCCATATATCTTAGATTGATTGCATATATATCAAAGCCATACATGGGGATGGGTGCCTTGATCACACTGAAAGTGCCTCATATCAAGGGGATATCTCATTGGGAATGGGGTGATCATGGAGTGTATCTACACCTACACACAAGTATCAGGCTCCAAATCACCGAGAGGTAGGCAAAGTTCCCCCTAGGTAGCCAAGTTGTGTATCCCTTTGAGGTCTTAAGTGGTAAGCAAGGGTCACCTCACTTTTGGCTTACCACCTCGCTTGGCATTGGCCTTTTTCCTCAATCAAAGTATACATGGCATACATTTTTAATTAACCAACCAGCATGAGATGCATTGGAAAATAAAGCTTGGTTCTTTTCTGTTGAGAATGTAAGCTTCGGTGTTTGCAGGTGTGTATATGTGAAAGCACTCTTATGTGCTTATGGTGCATGAATATAGATGAGAGATGTGGAGTGAAGCGTGCCACATAGATGCACACATGTAAAGTGTGGGTTGTATGGTGTCACATGGGGACACACATGGAAAGTGTGAGGCTACATAAATGATGCCTTATCTCGTCTATAAAAGTATAGCCATTGTATGCGATGGAAAATATAAAAATAAAAAGAGAACATTTGTTGAGTGTGCATATTGTTTGCCTTCTCTTTGTAGCCATGGAGTTCCTTGTCTATTACAATCCTCTATGATAATGTATCGATCATTATGTACACACCATGATCAACCCCACATTAGGTTTCTTGACATGGTATCAGAGCCAAGGTTTAGGGCTATTGATCATGGTGTACTTATATGTGTAGATATCATTGTATGTGGTTTTCTCGAATTTAGCCTTAGTATGTTTTAGCCATTCTTTCCTTAAAAATATTGCACACTCATTATTATGCTGGTTCACGATTTCAAGGGAGCTAAAATCTTTTGAGAATTATGAAGAGGCCATCTTTGTATAATGGAAGCTAGAAATGGAGTTTTTCAACACAAATCGTGGAGCCACTGTCAACAAAGAAGCTACTAATAGAAGGCAAAGGTATTTGGTTGTTTTTTTCTCTCCGGTTACTATTTTTGAGCTTGGAAGAATGCTCAAATAAGAGAAAGGTTGTTGTTTGTGGACATTGTTGTCCTATTGGCTCTTGCTATTGAGCAAGGAGCATGTGAAGGTGTATATGCTTATTTTCATTGGAACAGCAAGTATTGTTGGGATGGTTGCAGTCCAAGATGGAGCATGTCGGTTGAGGCATGTCTCATGTGTGTGCTCAAGGATGGAGAAATGGAAGTTGGGTTGGCTTCAACAACAATAAGAGAAGAGGAGGAGAAGCCTATTGATATTCTTGGTCAAAAGATAGAAGTTGTTAGTCTTTGATTCAGAAGCTATTAGCTCTTTATTGGGCTCTTCAAAGAAACCCATTGATATTACTAGTACAACAAAAAGAGTTTCTTGCAAACATGGTGTTGCAAAGAGAAAGTTATGAGAAGGTGAAGCCCATAAAGATGGAGTGTCAAGAGAGCATGTTGATTTCAAAGGCCCACAAAGGAATGGAGAACAGAAGTCGTGAAAGAATAGCGGAGCTAGAGACTGGGTCCAACTCAAAGGGCTTCCAAGGAAAAGAATGCGGCAAACGAGAGAGAGAGAGAGAGAGAGAGAGAGAGCTCTCTATCATCCGAAAGACGGGACCGTCAGTTGTACAGCAGCAAACGAAGACTCGGCTCGGAAGACGCCCCTTCAGAACAGGAAATGCTTCTCTGTTTGGCTCTTAAAGGTCAATTTGATCTGAAGGCTTTATTAATGCTTTATTGAATGAGCGTTACCCGCTCTCTCTGTAACACTGTTCTAGATCTCGATTAGTGGCATTCATGAAGGAAGAAGAAGAAGAAGAAAGGGACAGAAGAAGGAGCGAAAGTAGCTACTATAATAGGTCAACAACTTCAGAAATATCAGAGTATCGCATCTATGGACATGAGCTCAGGCAGTTTTGTAGGTACTCTATTGAAGAGTCTGTGCAAAACAATCATATGGCTATGGATGTCGCAGAAGATCGTGTAACCCACAGATCCGTTGTTGCAGACCAAAATGCCTTATGCCAAAGCTATAGTCGTAGGCATTAGAATACCAGAAGATGCGACAGTTGGGGTACATCCCATCGCAGCTGTGGGGTGCATCCCGTCAGCTGGAGTACATCCCATTGCAACTCTAGGGTGCTAGTGGAGTGTCAACAATGAGTGCTCCACCTACCTCAACCAGATCATCTCCAACCTTAACGATGCCCTCGAGCTCCTCATTACCTACCTCAACTCCAACGTCCCCAATGCCATCTTCATCTATGAAGAACACCCGCAAAACCCAAGCAGCACAGTAGCTGAAGGAGAAATGAAAGAAAACGATGTAGAAGAAGATGAGAGACGATAAGGTGCCACCTGTCTCACAAGGATAAACTCTTATAGTTAGTTTTTCATGAAAATGAATATTTTTGTAAGTAGACATTCCCACATCATAAACAAGAGCCACAATGAATTCATGTCTAAGCATATATGCTTAGAAGCATGCAATTTTACTCACCCATGGTATGAGGGTACTCTACCCGAGCCCACCTAGAGGCTCAGAATGAATGTATCTACATGCATATGTGTCTCAAAAGAGTCTATTTGAGACGAGGTTGCACAAGAATTGGCTTGTGTGGGGTTCTCTGCCCGAGATTGAGATCTCAAAAAGAATCTTGCGAGTGTGTGGTGTGTGCACATGATTGTTGCACCTTGAGGTTTGTCATACCTTTCTTGAACATCTAGGATTGTTCAAAAATGATGGGTTAGGTTCACCCGAGCAAGTGGTGCTCAAACGAACATTGTACACACACATAAAACATGCATATGGTGGACTAGATGTGTCTAGTCATGTAAACACTCCAATATAGCATTGAGGGGGAGTGTTGAAAGGTAGTAGCGATTGCGGTCATGCAATGCTACATTGGATGGGTGATAAGGTAAAGTAAACACCTTGCTTAAGAGGGGGTGTTGAGAATGTAAGCTTCGGTGTTTGCAGGTGTGTATATGTGAAAGCACTCTTATGTGCTTAAGATTGTACGGTGCATGAATATAGATGAGAGATGTGGAGTGAAGCGTGCCACATAGGTGCACACATGTAAAGTGTGGGTTGTATGGTGTCACATGGGGACACACATGGAATATGTGAGGCTACATAAATGAGGCCTTATCTCGTCTATAAAAGTATAGCCATTGTATGCAATGAAAAATATAAAAAAAAAGAGAACATTTGTTGAGTGTGCATATTGTTTACCTTCTCTTTGTAGCCATGGAGTTCCTTGTCTATTACAATCCTCCGTGATAATGTATCAATCATTTTGTACACACCATGATCAACCCCACATTGGGTTTCTTGACATTTTCATGAGATGCAAGGATTGAATAAGAGCTTGGGTGGGCTTACCTTGGCAATCCAGTGACTCACTAGCTGCACCTTACCCTTTTACATATCCACTTGGGATCAATTCAAGACACACATGATCGGATAAGTGTTAGAGTCAACAAGAACCAGTGACTCACTAGCTGCACCTTACCCTTTTACAATGGCTTAATATCCACTTGGGATCAATTCAAGACACACATGATCGGATAAGTGTTAGAGTCAACAAGAACCAATGAGGAAGAGTTAACATGGTGCATTGGAAGGAAAATGGGGTCAAGTAGGTTATTGATTCAATGTGGGAAACATGCATGCAATGAAGGGCTCTACAAAGGAGGCAATGTGCATTCTTAATCTCTCCAACAAAGGAAGTAAGCTCAGAAAGTGGATTTAAATGAGATATTAAGATTGATTTGGCATACCTCTTTAATGTTTAGATGGATGAAGCATTGTCCCACAATGATTTAAGTTCTCCATTAAGTCAGTCTCCCAGGTAAGCAAGGCACTCCAATGGGTACAATCTTCAAGAGTGTGGTGCTTCCTTTGATGGTGGCAACTCTTGTGCTTGGTCCCAAGCTTGCTCTTCAAGAATAGAAAGCTTTAAGTGGAGCTTTCATAGCTACCCATTAGACTTCTTTGCATGTTGAGCTCCATGTCTTCAATCCAAGTGGGGGTGGCCAAGAATGATTGAGGGATCTCTTGAGGGTTGAGATTTCAGAGGTTGTGGATTGATTTGAGAGGGCAGGTTGAGCTTCAATGGCTGCCCAAAATATTTCACTATTATTCACTATTTTTTAAGCTTGCCGAAGCTCAAATAGTGAAGGAAGAAGGTCAACCCCGATTGAGAGGGTGAAGAAAGGTTGTGTGAGCTTAGGAGGAGCACCAAAGAGGATGCGCAGTGTTGGAAATGGAGCAGGGAAACCACGGACAATAGCACAAAATGTGCCACATTTTTTGGATTGCTTCCTAGAGCTACTACTATCAAGAGAATCTTCACCAATATGGTGCTCTACACCTAATGTTGGTGTGCAAGGAGTCAAGCTCTAATGGTTGTTGATGTCCGAGAGAAGTGGAAGTGAAGATCTTGAAGGTTCTTGGATCTAGTAGCCATGGTAGCCTATAGAGGAAGAAAGAGAAAAGGATTGAAGCAAAAAGTAACTGAGATTTTTACCCTCCTCTAACTCTTGAGTCTCCAACTTTGTCCTAGAACCCCTAAAAGTTGCATAGAAAAGAGTGATGATCTGCAAAGTTCAATATTTTACCTCCAAAAGTGTTATAGGCTCTAGCCATACCTCCTACTAGCTTCAAGAAAGTTGTCACTAATTGTAGTCCTCTTGCTATACATGTACATTTTGCCTGAGTAACTAGGGTTTTCATATTTGAAAAGGGAACTAGATTGAGAGAAAGGAAGGTAAAAAGGGATCAAAGCTTAAAGATCTAATACCACTTGTAATAATGAATGAAGCTGAGAGGAGAGAGAATAATGAGCAAAAGAGAGAGAAAGAGAGGAAGAAGAAGGGAGAGAGACTAGAAGAGGAGAGAGAAAGACAAGAAAGAGAAGAGAAGGAGGAAGGAAGTCATGGAAGCTGCAGGACAAGGTGAAGAGTCTGTTTGATTATGTTTGGATGTCCTAAATTGGGTCTCCTACACCTTTTATACCCCGGTCAGTGTGATTAGGTATGTAACCTTGGTTTATGTGTGTCTTGTTCATTACATTAATCATAGATATTCATAACCATTTCCTTATCTATAAGCTTGCAACTCTCAAAGATAATAACCATGCTCATGTAATAATATATCCCTTATGCCACAACCACTAACATCACACTATATAGTAAACTGCCTAGAGAAATATGGACATACTACTATAGGAGCAAAAGTAAGAAGTTCATTTAACTAGAGTTGCATGTGTATCCCAAAAGAAGGCTTCCTTCTTCAACCTATTAGTCAAAGGAGCTGCTATAGCCACATTATGCTTAATGAACTTGCAATAGAATGACGATAGACCAAGAAATCCTCTAAGTGAAGTGGTGGTGGTAGGTATTGATCAACCTCTAATATATTGCACCTTCTTAAGATCAGCTTGTATCCCTTTCTCACTAACAATATGGCCTAAGTACTCCACCTCTTTCTACATGAAAGAACACTTCTTCTCCTTAAACAAAGAGTTTGTGATGCCCCCAATACATCAAAACCCTTCCTCATGTGTAACAAATGATCCTATAGCGTATTGTTGTAAATCAATATGTCATCAAAGAAAACAAGAACAATACAAAAAAGAAAAAGCTTTAAAATCTTATTCATCACACTTTGGAAGGTAGCTAGAGCATTGGTAACCCCAAATGGCATCATTAAGAAACGATATAACCCATAATCTGTCCTAGCCCCCTTGAGCTCATCAAACAAATCGTCCACCCTAGGAATTGGATACATATTCTTCACTGTGATCTTATTTAGATCCCTGTAATCAAATCCTGAAGGATTCATCTTTCTTCTTTACTAGCAAGACCAAAGAAGCAACGGTGAAGAACTAGGCTCAATAAATCCCATCTCTAGAAGCTCCTTGATTTTCTTGGATACTTCTTTATGCTCAAATTTAGACAATCTATAGTGGCTTATTGGCTGCCTTTGAATGTGGCTCCAACTCTATAGGGTGATCCACTCCTCTCTTGGGAGGTAATGAAGTAGGCACTTCAAACAAATCCATGTATTCTTCAAGTAGAGCTTTTAAAGTAGGATGTTCTACTAAATTCTTGCACTAATCCTCAACCTATTTAATCAGGTGTGTGATAAAAATCTGAGAGCGCTTCTTATACTCCTTCTTGAGCTGCTTTATGGTGATAAGTTGAAATTTAGATTTACTAGGGATTTCTTGTAGATGGATAGGCTACCCATCAATGGAAAAATCCATATTCAACTGTGAGAACTCCATAGTAATCTTCCCTAAGGTCATTAGCCAATCACATCTAAGTACAATATCTATGGGTCCCATTTCGGTCCCATTTCTAGAGTAATCAGGTTCACCTTTGCTTCAATGTTTTCAACCAACTATATGGGAACATATGTACACATGTGGGTGCTGATCTCCTATTCACCATTGGCTATATGAACTCTTATATGCTACTATAAATTAGTGGGAAAACAATATAAGTTATCCACAACTGACTTATTCACAAATCTATGTGTAATACTATCACTATCTATCAAGCTAAACACATATTTTCCATGAATGATACCCTTCATACGAAGTGCATTAGGGATCTTTGATCATGTCCAAGCATCCATGGAAATAGAACAAAGAGTAGTGGCATAACTATGTAAATTTTTCTTACCAATAGGTAAATAATCCCACCATGATAAAATAGAATATGCCAACTAGGGTCAAATGGAAATCGATTTGTTGGTCTAGATCAAGATCCCCATCTTGCTCTTCAAATTCAGCTTGTGCACTCACAATTGGTTCTTCAATGACCTCTTCATCTATATCCTCAAGTACTATCATATTGTAATTCTTGGATTTAGCATTCTTATAATCACACTTGGATGCATGATCAATCATATATTTTTCACCACATTTGAAGCATAGACCCTTCTCTTTGTACTCTCTAAAAGGATCTATAAGTATAGACTTGTCATTGTTTGCTAAATTATTTCTAGGTCTATTATCACCTTGCTTAGGCTCAACCTTATGGGCTGATTGTGCTGGTTTTGAAGCACTTTGTTGTCTTGAAGTATTAAAAGTAGGGTATGTAGGGACTTTGGAGTTGCCACTGAACCCACCATAATTGCCACCAAAGTTACCCTATTTACCAATAGCCCTTTGCTACCCAAAAGAAGCTTGCATGGGAATGTCCTTCCTATACTTGCGAGCATACCTCCTTGCTAACTCAATAGCCTGAAATAGTATGGCAAGTTTCTAGGCCATAACATCAACTAATAGATTAGGCTCTAGACCATAGATGTACTTATGCAATTTTGTACCACTCTTCCAAATCAACCCATGATTATTAATGGCCACTATATTTGGTCAAAACAATCTTATCACGAAGTTCCCTCTCAACAAAGCCTTGCTTTCCATTGGTTATTTGGGGATGAGTATCCATATAACTGCCAATGGGGTTTGAAATATTAGAGGCACTCTTATGATAGTTGGTTTGAAACCTTCCTAGAAGAATAGATGGCTGGCTTCTAGCTCTTAGAGGAGGATTTGATCCATGAATGCTCAAAATAGGCTCATTGGTTCTAAAAGAAGTCTTCCCAATCTCATAGATGGTGTGTGGTATATCCTTCTTTCCAATAATACCTAGCTGAGGGTTATTATTTGATGGTTGAAAGGATTGTTTATCTCTACTCTCTTTGTCTGCCATTTGTTCTGCCACAAGCATAGAAATATAGGCACTAAGTTTGTTGTCCAATGAATCTCTAGTAGAAGAGGCAAACTTCTCCAAGGAATCCTTCATAGAATGAGCCAACTACTCCATAGCTTCCTTGGTTTGAAGGTTAGACTGAACCATTTGTTCAACCACTTGGTCCAGTTTAGAAACTAACTCCATATGTCTAATAGAATGCCTAGTTTCACGGTTACAAAGAGTGGCATTGAGAGTACTGTACGTGCCATACTCTTGAGATTTTTCATCATCATGACAATTCTCATGTATTGCCTCACTTACTTTTTTGATTTGTTGTTGAACATCATCATTAGTTTTGTTCTTTCCCTTGTCTCCAACCATTTCTACTCACTCTTTTAGTGCAATCCTGGTAGACCACCTGTCACTAAAATGGCTATAACTTTTGACTCCAATATCCAAATCAAGAACTTTTTGGTTGAAAACAACACTAATGAATAGCTCTTCAAGATGAGCTATAATAGTCCACTTTAAATTGAAAAAGAATATTTTTCGAATATTCTTTTTTAGCTATATAGAATAGTCTTACACCTTGTAAAAGCATTGTTTTAGTGTATCCACCTCCCTTAGGTCCAAAATAAGGTCTCCCAACCCTATACTACCCTGTATATGACCTATGGGGACTGAATACAACTTGCAATACCCTGTGTAGACTCTAAAAAATCTTTGAATCACTTTGTAACACCTGTAGCCAAGTATTAAGTTTTTCAAGATGGGTCTCCAATTCATTGTTTGGCTGAAATACCTTGTGTCAACCTGTAATCAACCTGGAATACCTATGAATGATTGAATATCATCCCATTTCACTATCCAAATGCCTTGTTATAGCTGAGTACACATGCCCCTACTCTAATGAAGAGTAAAACAGGCTAAATCACCCTATAGTAAACTTGTATAATCCCTGTGACTGATCAATGAAGCCCTGCTCAATGTTCTTCAACTGAAATCTTCTAGTCTTCACTCAATGATTCCACTCGCAAAACCTATGATGAGGGACATAACAATATGACAGGCTCCCTACAGGGACTCTAAATCATCAAGAGGTGGGAAAAGTTCCCCCCGGGTTGGTTGGTTGCACCCCTTTGGGATCTTTGATAGTGGGGGAGGGTCACCTCTCTATTATCCCACTATCTCCCCCGACATCCATCTTTTTTTATCGGTGGGAATTCCAACATGGTAGGAGTATTCCAATTAAGCAAACAGGGATGAGACGCATAACTCAAAAAGATTTGATTGATGAAAATTGGAATCAAGAAATGGAGATTGGCTAAGGGTCTTACCAATGCAATTCAGTGACTCACTAATTGCAAGTACCTACCCTTTACAATATTTCTTTCTTGGACAAAGAGAATCACACAAACAAATCAGGGTTATGCATCAACACAATGTAAATAGTAATTGTCATGAAAGAGGACTAAAATGAAAGCTGAGATTCAATTGAGAGGCTCTGAATAATGAAAATAAGCACTAATCTCTGATCTTTTGTGATCAATTCAAAGAATTAATTGATCAAGAATCTCCATCAACAAGTGGACAAATTGTTAACAAGTGGACGTTGAGATATTTTAGAGATTAAGCAAGTAAAATACCTTTATTAAGCTTGAACAAGATGATTGATTCACTCAAAATCAAGCTTCAGTCCAATAGTTAAAGAGAATGCCCAAAATCGATCATAAAGCTCCAATAATCAATTTCTTAAAGAATCAATGCCTTGGACCTTCTTGAATACTTGAATGCCAAAGATTCAAGGCCTCTAAGCAAAAGCCCCAAAATATCTCCATTATAAGCTTCAAGAGGCTCAATGTGCTAAAATCTCTGAAATATCTTCAATCTTAAAGGCCAAATGGTAATAGAGAAGCCCTGGAGATTGAGAAGAACCAAATATTGAAGAAATTGAAGCTTCCAAATCAGTGGCTATGGCTGCTCTATTGTGTATTAGGGTTTTCATCAAAGAAAATGAAGATCAAAGGCTCAAAGTTATGTATGTTTGTTGAGAGTGATGTACAAAACTTGTCCAAGAAATAAGCAAGCAATAGGGAAGAGCTTGATGCTTGCCTTGATGTGAGAATGGAGAGCAATAAATCTGCGCATTTTTTGGGCATGTTTTTGGTGTTCTTTTAAGCCTTATGCCTCAAGTATGGTGATTAAAATGATCATCAAGAGATAAATAACCATTGCCCCATGCTCAAAAGGAAGGATATGATCACTGAGAAGCAAGAGATAGGATTCCTTGGTAGCCACTATGAAAGCTTCAGAAAGAGAGAAGAAAGAGAAAGCATGCCTTGAAAAGTAACTAGACTTTTAACCAAAACTACATTATTCTTCGTATCTTCAACCATTTTACCTCCAAAATAGCCTATATTTTGTGCACAACTTGCCATTTTGTCCATGATGCCTCTGACTTTGGTCCAAGATTCCATTAATGCTTCTAGGTCTACTATCCTCTTAGCTTGTAAGACCATTGGTCACTTAGATGCTCCCTGACATGCTTGTACTTTGTTGTACCTTAAGGTCCATGGATTTTTTGACTAAAAATTAGGGAAAATAGACTTGGAAAGAAATAAAAATGGTTCTGATACCACTTGTCATGAAGGAAGCTAAGAGGCGAGAGAAAAAAGTGCAAAAGAGAGAGAAAAGAGGAGAGGTAATGGGTGATGAGGAGAGAGAAAGACAATAATGATAAGAAGAAGAGAGAGAAAACATGAAAGCTGTGAACAAGGAGGTGAGATGAGAGACAATAATTGTATTATTGTCAAAATATATCAAAAGTTACATGTGTCACACATTTTATACCCATGTCAGTGTGACAAGGTATTATCAATATTCTCTCACTAAAACATTCATCTTCCAGCTTCTTACATGATTTATTTACACAAAAGAAAATCATGCAAAATGAGAAAAAGCAAGGAACAAAAAAGGATGCTTTCAATGTATTTTGGGCATTAAAAGTTGATTCTAATATTATAAATACGGGCATGGGGGAGATTGTAATCTTATGTCATGCAAGTTCTTGGTGTTTTCTTCTCTCATGCTATTTGTTCGCTTTTTATTTTATTCTCAATTATGTTCTATTCTATGGTGAAGGCAATAAAAATTGGTATCAGAGCAAGGTGATTGGTCTATGTGTCAGCATCGAAGTAGAGACATCCATCCATCTTGAAGGCTTCATCGGCATCATCCACATCAAGTATCATACCAATATCCATGGGATGAAAGCTTTTAACCACTAGTTTTTTTTGCTCAAAGTGTGAAGGGTGGTTTTCAAGGAAGAAAGGTTCAAAGGTTGAAAAAGATGGTTAAGGTAGGTTTAATTCCTTCTCTTTTCTCCAAAACCATGAGACTAATCACAAAATCACTTCTCCTAGTGGTTTTTCCACTCTTGGTGGTTTTTCAAGAGAGCCAAATAGAGAAAGATCAAACACCGTTAATCAAATTACGCTGTGAGGCTAGCCTCCAAACCGCCTTCCTCAATTCGGATAGCCGCCAACTTTGATGTGGTTAGACGGCCGTCGTCCGCCGTCTCAACCTACCGCTTCGTTTTCTTTGCTAAAGGCTTTTAAAGCTCAACCATACAACTTAAAGCTTTACCTTCTTAAAGCTCAACCCTAAATCTTAAAGCTTTACCTTCTTAAATCTCAACCATAAATCTTAAAGCTTTACCTTCTTACTTTTTGTCTTGAGCAATGCCCATAATACTCCTAGAAGGGTCGGGGGGACTATTACTAAAGACCCCTTCACACACACCTCTTTTTACTCCTCCAAGGACGCAAAGAAGCTATCCCTCCACACTATTTTTTTTAAACACCCATAAAGATATTCTTTAAACCTCCGCTCTTACACAAGAATTCTAGAACATTGACTCTTTGTACGCAGAAAAAGTAATCCTCTATTTTGTGGACTCCATATGTGGCACTTTACACACTGAGCAGTTTAACTCGCTTGTGATTTTTAAAGACCTATTCCTATGCAATGGGTTTTTCTTCAAGTTATTCCTTGCACCATTAATCATTTTCATTATGCCAAATCCTTCCAACACCAAAACGAAGTGAACATGGAATCTCCATTACCGAAAATCACCTTGCAACAACAAACCGATCTTCTTTAACATAATTTAAAGGCAGTCAGGTGGGTGCTTCAAGAGCAGAACAGCAACCAAATCCTATACCTAAAGACAAAGATGATCAAATTTCTCATATTTTGAAGGGTATATTTGATGCTCAACAAATTGAAAAGGACCAAAAAGTAAGCCGTAAGTCTTTCCAATTTTCTAAATTTAATGGGAAAAAGGATGGAAATTTTGTATTATCTTGGTTGAGCCAGTTTAGCAATTACTTTGATGAATAATATTTTCCCAAGAATGATAAAATCAAGTGCGCAACCAATTATTTGATGGATAAAGCTTCACTTCGATGGAATCATCCAAGAACATGGGCAATTTTTCAAGACAACGTTAAAGAATCTTTCTTTTTCACCCCATTTTCATCTTCAAGCAAGGTGTAATTGGTCCAATTTATCTTGGCAAGAAGGTGATATTGTTTTTATTTATACCAAAAGATTTTGGCAAATACTTTTGCTGTTGCACGTGCTTGAGAAAGTTATCGAGAGCACACTGGAAAACAAATATGAAGATGGACTACATTCAAGCTAATATAGGCTTTGACTAGTGATCTTGGGATAGAATTGTTTCCAACACTAATTAGCCATACACATGCTAAGCAAGCACTTAAAAAACAACACAAGGCCTGCATGATTTTTGTGACTGAAGTTGAAAAGTCTAACTCTTCTGGATTATCACCCACATGGAAAAAAAATTTAGATCCATATAAACATTGTTTTGTGGATGATTATTCACCTAAGTTACCACCAATGCAAGGAGAACTAGATCACAAAATTGAATTGTTTCATGGCATTACTTCACTGCACAAAGTTGCATATAGATATAGTCCTTTGCATTAAAAAAATTTCAAAGACAAGTGACTAAATTATTTAAAAAATGTTTAATTCATCCTAGTTCTTCTTCTTTTGGTGCACCTATTTTATTGGTTAAAAGAAGAATAAAACATATAGAATGTGCATTGATTATCCAACTTTAAATAAAGTCATTGTTCAAAACTGACATTTGATTCTTAGAGTTGATGATCTATTTGATAAAAGGAGTTAAAATTTTTGGCAAAATAGATCTTAAATCAAGATATCATCAAATTTGCAAGGATTCAGAGCTGATATATTTAAGATTGCATTTAGAATAGCTTGGTCACTATGAATTTGTTGTTATGACTTTTGGTCTTACTAATGCACTAGCTACATTTACATGAATGATGAATAGAATTTTTTCAGATTATCAAGATTTTGTAATTGTTTTCTTTGATGATATACCTTTTTTCAATAAATCAAAAGAGAAACACAAGAAACATCTTCACATTGTATTTGATTTATTGCATAAAAACCATTTTTATGCTAAGCTTGATAAGAGTTTGTTATTTCAACATCAAATTGAATATTTGGGTCATATAGTTTCTTTTGAGGGTATCACTATGGATCTTAATAAAATTTAGACCATTGAAGACTGGCCTAATCCCAAGAGTGTGCATAAAGTTTGATCTTTCCTAGGCTTAGTTGGACTTTTACGAGAAAATTTATTAGAAATTTTTCCTTGATTGCTTTGCCTTTGACCATGTTACTACGCAAAAATATTGTTTTCCATTCGGGCCCTAGTCAGCAAAATTTGTTTGACACTTTGAAATACCTTTTCACCCATGCACCTATTCTTCAATTGTCTAACCTTTCCATCCCTTCTTCTTAGTTGTCAACTAATGCTAGTAGTTCAAACATAGGTGCTATTTTAATGCAAAATGAATATCATATTGCCTATGAAAGTCATAAACTAAAACCTTTGAAACAAAAGTATAATACATATAATAAAGAATTATTATTTGTAGTTCATGCTTGAGATATTTGGAAATATTACTTAATGGGCTTTGAAGTTCTTATAAAGACTTATCAATTGGCCATAAAACATTTATTGAATCAATCCTTAATTTCTAACCAACACATTAAATGGGCTTTCTTCATTCAAAATTTTCACCCTATGATTCAATATCAACCAAGTCATGTTAATGTTGTTGCATATGCATTAAATCGTAGGCCACAAGAAACTATTACAATACATCATCTAATTGGATTTGATAAAATCAAAAGTGTGTATTTAAATCATATTTCTACAGTACAAATTCAAACTTCTGATGCAATGAGTACAGCGTATGTTACTGACCTAGATTTTTATTTTATTTGCCAAAATATCAAGAATACTAATACCATTGTGTTTGATAATTACTCTTATGTAAATGGAATTTTATATTATCAACACAAGCTATGTGCTACCATACCTTTTAGACATGTCTATTGGCCGGCTATGAAGCATGACATAACAAAGTTTGTCTCTAAATGCATTGTATGCCAGCAAATTAAGCATCGCCATGGAAAAACGTATGTTTTACTTAAACCTTTGTTAATTCCTAATGGTCCATGGGATCAAATTTCCATGGACTTTATCAGTGGCCTTTCTACTACATCTTCTCATCATGACATAATTTGGACCATTGTTGACCAATTTAGTAAACACTTTGTCTACTCCTCAAGCTACTAAGTTATTTATTAATACCATATTTCCTCATCATGGATTTCCTAAGATTATCCTATAAGACCAAGATGGTCGATTTTGCAATCATTTTTGGATAGCTCTCTTTAAGAATCTAGTTTCTACGATGGATCTTACTTCAACCTTTCATCCTAAGAGTAATGGGCAAACTAAAGCAACCAATAGTACCATTCTTGACCTTCTTAGATCCTACACATTAACTAACCTAGTAATTGCAACCAACATTTGCCTATTCTTCAATTTTCTTACAACAATACCCCACATTTTTCCAACTAGTAGAGCTCCTTTTGAAGTAGTTTATGGAAAGAAATTACATGTGCCCATAACCACTATTACTGGTGATGTACCATTGTTGTTGATTCTTTGGATACTCACCATAGAAAAAATTTTAAAAGAAGTAACAAACCAAATTAAATAATCTCAATTGAGATACACATCTCAAGCTAACAAAAGATGCAAGGCTATTAAATTTCAAGAAAATGATCTCGTATGGTTAAGAATTGAAAAGAGAAGGCTTCAATCCATTGATTAGCACCTAGATATTATGGCCCATTCAGAATTGTTCACAAGATTAATGAGAATGCATTTAGATTAGGCATTCCCCCTTATTGGAAAATACATAATTCTTTTCATATTAGTTTGTTGAAACCATTCAAGGGAACACCTCCAGTTACTCTTGTAGTTGATGATCCACCTTTATTAGAAGCTAATATTGAAATTTTAGTTTCTGAAGTAATACTTGACCATGAGACCGTATTACCACTAGAATAGGAAATCAACAATATAGATATTTAGTCAAGTATAGATATCATTCTATAAAAGTATCACAATGAATATAGAAATTAGTGCCAACTCCGCAATATGACAATATAATTAATGCCTACCACTTACAATCACATTAGAGATCCCATATGCACAAATTCGTCATAATAGGCAATATTCTATCTTAAATCCATGAAATTTTACAGTGCAAATTCGCCATAGGAGGCATCACTAGCATGTGGTTGGCCACCCTTGCATATTTTACTTTGAGTCATCTATTGGGGACGGTTTCTTTTTAATCCTTAGGAAATGTTATGGAATTATGTTTATCACAGTATCTTATCAAAATTATGGAATTATTTTTATCATGATATTTTATCAAAATTTTAAAATTATCATGGTATTTTACCATAATTTTTTGTGGATTTTGTTTATTTACCACATAATCCATGACTTACCATTTGAACGTATGCGTATGATCCTGGTCGCATTATACCTAGCAAATAGATGGAAGAATACTAATATGTGTTGTGTTATGGTGAGCAGATAATTTGATGGAGCAAGCAAAATCATTATTTTTTTAGTTTGTAATTTTTTGTATGGAATTTATGTGCTCAATAGTGTGGAAAATTATTATCAAAGACATTATATTTTGTATGCACCTATTAGCACAAGAACTTTGTGTGTACACATAGATTTATTTTTAATGTATTTATTAGAGAGGATAAAATACTATTTTTATAAAGATATTAGAATAGAATGTGTTTTGATTTATTTCCACAGAAGCAAGTTGTGCAAAGTGAGGAAAAGTAAGGAACACAAAAGTAAGGGATACTTTCAATGTATATTTGGCACAAAAGCTAATTTTAATATTATAAATACATGCATAGGGGAGGTGCTCATCCATGCATGGGGGGAGATTGTACCTAATCTTATGTCATGCAAGTTCCTAGTGTTTTCTTTCCTCATGCTATTTTTTCACTTTCTATTTTATTCTCAATTATGATCTATTCTATGGTGAAGGTAAGCAACACTTGATCAATAGATAAAATATAAACATGATGGCATTGACAAAGATAGAGCAGGCAATGAGAAAGAAGAAAGTGATTGTGACAGTAACAAGTATGATGAGAGCATTCAAGCAAGCGATGATATTTCTCTCCCCTCACACATAAAAGCGCAATATGCATTACATGATGATCTCTCCCATTCTCTTAAACAATTGCAGCCCTAAGAAGATGGCCATTTTTTCCTCTTGTTTTTTCTTTTTTCATTCTCCAGATCCTTTCTTTTGATACCCCTTTAAATGCACTCTCTTATCCTAAATTACATAACTCTCTAGCCTTAAAAAGCAATACTAAAATATGACTTTATACTTTGAAAGGGTTGTTCCTAGATTCGATAATGATGTTGTAATAGACGATGATTAACTGAGAAGGATCAATGTCATATGGGGTACTCCCAAGATCTTCTGTCTATATTCAACCCCAGGTGTAGGCAAGATTAGCCATCTTTAAATATCTTTGAGATTTATATTTCTCCTTATTTTTTAATATATCCATACCTATGTATCTACTTATTTAACTATTGCCATTTTTTTACTTACACACACATACATATAGGATAATTTTTTATTTTTAAATAAATATTATGCTCTATGCAATTTCTTTCTTATGATTACTATCCACATTATTTAATCTAATATATCGATTTATGTATAAAAATATGTGATTAAAAGTAATATTTTAAGTTACATATATACTTCTATATGTACATGTATATGATTAATTGATATTTAAATAATTACTCATTAATTATTATTTTTTACCACATGTACTTCATAATTTTTAGCAAGACATAGGTGAACCTTTGAGCACATTTGGGTGATGATCTCTCGTCCCCATTGGCCACTTAAACTTTTATTGGATGCTACAAATCAATGGATAAACACTTCAATCAATCCATGGTTGATTTATTAATAAAATTGTGTATGTGTACACTATCCATTAGAATGAAAATATTATTTCCATGGTTGCTTCCTTGGATTTGAAGTGTACTTGGACTCCTAGAACTAATCCTTGCATACATTGAGACGGACTAAACTAAAGTAGCAACATGTGAAAATTCATTCCCACTCAGATCAAATGGTACATGCCCACCCAGGTCAAAAGGAAAGCCATCGAATGGATCAAAACTATTATTGAATGCTTTCTTCCTCATAATACTCAACTTCAGCATGGTTCATGATATTTGGATCCTCATCCTCGTCTTCAAAATCTTCAATTTGACGAACAAGCTATTGACTTTGGCCTTTTTGTAAGCACATTTTGAGGCATGGTTCATGATACTTGGATCCTCATCCTCATCTTCAAAATCTTCAATGTGATGAACAAGCTGTTAACTTTGGCCTTTTTGTAAGCACATTTAGAGGCATGATCTACTATATATTTCTCCCAAAACTTAAGGCACAAGCCTTTTTCCTTTCTTTTCTCAAATAGATCTGTGGAAATTGACTTTTCATTGCCTTGAAAAGTTGACCCTTTTGGCTTGCTATCCACTTGCCTATTCTCAGTTTTATAATTGTTTATTGGTCTAAGATTACCTTGGGACTTAGAAGCATCAAATGGTGGATAAACAAATATTCTTTTACTCCCATTAGGCATGTTATTGCTGCCATAAGGGTTGCCAACTTGGCCCTGCTTTAAACCAATCCTTGGATGTCCACAAGTGGGCTAAAATGTAGGCTCTCTTCTATACTTTCTTCCATACCTTTTTGCAAGCTCTATAGCCTTGAAAAGGGTAGTAGACCATGACATTTGCCAACAAAGTAAGGTCTAAGTCATACATAGACTTATGGAGTTTCACATCATCACTTATACTTTCCACATACATGGTGAGATTAAGGAATTGACTGGTATACTCATGCATGGTGAGACCCTTTGCTCCAATCCATACCACTACCTAGCAAGCTTCGCTTTCTCTACCGAAGAAACAAAAACTTGAGCCATTAGCATCTTAAATGCTTTCCATGAATCCACTAATTTATTCTTTCTTTTGATGTAAGATCACCATGTATGGGCAAAACCTTCTGTGTAAGACGAAAAAATAAATTTTTTGCTCATCATTCCTAGGGAAGATATCAAATAGGATTCCAACTTTGCAACCCACTCCTCAAGGTCGAATGGAGATTATGAATGCCCATTATACTTTTCCAAAATAATTTTATCCCTTAGCTCTCTTTCCTAAAAAGGTTGTTATCCATTTATGAAGTAATCATGATAATTGTGCATCTGGCCTCCAACATTAGAAGAAACCCTTTCATAAGGTGGCTAAGAGCTTTGTTGAAACCTACCCATAGGTAGAGGACCTCTTATTAGTACTTGAGAATTCAGCCCATGTACTTGAGAATTTATTCCATTGGTGTTACCAATATAGTCCATTCATTTGAGAGGTTTCTCCAACTTCAAATTGACTGTTAGGGATGCCTCTTTGTTCAGTAATAGAGTTGATGGGCATATTGTTGCTTGGATGAGCCTTCTCTTTGTTCTCCTTTTTTCACATTTGAAATTGCATCCATTGAGAAAATTGAGATATGATTTTGAGTGTTGGATTCAACAAGTTTATCAATTGAAGCTATGATTTGGGCATTTGGCTTCACAAGTTTGTCTATGGAAGACTTAGTTAGACTACTACATAACACTATCTTCTCCATTCTTAACAATAGTGAGCATGCCTATGAGCATATCTTATCTCATGTCCACACATGGTATTGTTAAGTACACTATTTTCCCTTGCATTTGGATGTCTTTGAAGGTTCTTTGGGATGTGTTTTCAATCATGGAATCTTTGGTTTGCTGTGTAATTCATCCTAGCCTTGCTTTTTCCTTTATGAATTGACATAGTAATGTAGTCATATAGTCTCCCCTATCAAAAAAACAGGTATATCTTACCTTTGTGACATATCATAGTAATGCAATCATGTAGTACCCCCATCAAAAAATGGGTATATAGCTTTAAAAACTCTAATTTCAAAAAAAATATTTAAATATATGCCCTTGATCCCCTCTTCAAGATGAGTACTTCAGCACTATAATAGATTTAAAATAGAAAATTCCACGATCAAAACTCTGAACCTAAACTGTACAATCCTATATCCTATCTACATCTGTAAGTGTCTTGTTTCAAGCTATATATTCCTTATAAAGGCTATTCCAAGACACAAACCCTTATGGATACTTCAACATGACCTATGGACAATCTATAACACCTATGCATCACCTCCTATAGTGAATAGTATACATGTAATGACTTGTAAGAATCCTGCAATGCCTTGAAAATGCCATGTTTGACCATGTTCCAATCTTCAAGAGACTTGAATCTTCAAGGGAGCTAGACTTCAATTCTCCATGTGTTGTACATGTGTGAGGGATTAAATAGTGGGGAAGGGCTCCCTACATAGGGTCCAAATCATGGGGATGTGCAAAGTTTCTCCCCAGGTCAAATTGTATATCCCTTCAAGATCTTCAATAGTGAGGGAGAGTCACATCTCTTTTGTCCCACTATCTCCCCTAACATCCATCTTTTTCCTCGATGGGAATGTTAAGATGGAAATTTCAAACTACTTTATGCAAAAAAGAAATGGAAATTGCAATTGGAAAGGAAAGGATCAAACAAATGGAGCAAAGATTGGGATAAAGAGTACCTCTCGGATCAGTGATGCACTATCCATACAATATACTTACCCTCTTTTATGAATTTTATCAAGAATGGAATGAAACATGGATTATGGATCAGTAACTAAATTTGCAAAGATGAAATCACTCTTATTCAAGCTTTCCTAGGTAAGATTCAAGCCAAATGGTAGTCCATGAACATGTACAAGAGGCTTCTATTTCACTGTTTTGATCAAGAGGCTTATTCTAAAAATAAATCAAAGTAAAATTTGATTATATTTCCAATTCTTTGATCTCTCTTAAAAAGTGGATAAAGCTCAAAAAAAGGATGAATGAGAGAGATTGAGAATGGAAGAATGAGAGAGATTAAGAATGGAAGAAGATTACCTCTTTCAATTAGTTGGAGATGGTTTGAATGCTTCAAATGCTTGATGATGCTTCCTGGTGATCAATTTAGCTTGAGGAACCATCAATCTTCACTCCTTGAGATATTTGAAATAAACTTCAGGAATCATATGTGAGAAATTGATGCATTATAACCATTTGCCCCAAATCTTGAATGCATAAGAGACTCCATGGATGATATCTTGTCAATCTTGATCAATGTCTTCAATGTCTACAAGAAAGCTTGATGTAGATGAACCCCCAAGCTGAAATAGAGTGTATCCTTCCAAAAAACATTGAATATTTAAAGCTTGAAAACAAGCTTTCATGGCTGCCCCTATTGTCCATTTCTACAATTTCCATGAGGAAGAATGCCTTCAATATGAAGGTAATAGGCTTCATTTCTAAGTGATTATTTGTTCCATATTAGGGAGAGAAGTAGCAAGCATCAATTATAGGAATTGTGTTGATAATAAATCCTTTTAAGTGTTGTAAAAATGGTGCAAACTACCCTAAATAGGTTGCTCATCATGTGAATGGATTGCTTGCTCAAAGCTCATCTATATGGTTCTTAACCTGAAGCTTGGAATGCTAGGAAGCTTACTCTATTTTCCAGTGGGCATAAGAAGTGGAGATCAAGAAGGGAGATGAAGATTTCTTGCTATAGGTTTCATGAAATCTTGAAAGGGGAGAAGAAGAAGAAGAAGAAGAAGAAGAAGAAGTTCTCTCAAAACGTAACTAAGGATTTAGTCTTCTCTAACTGCTTTAGTTTCCATTTTAGCAAAGTGCCTATCAAAATGGCTTGAAATTGATGCATCACTTGCTATTTTAGCCTTGATGCCGTCAAATTTCATCTAGACTCCTAGAAAAGCCTTTAAAGATGGTCACAAGTACATATAAAGGCCTACCAGTATCTACCACTGTGTCTGATGTACCTGTTGCCTTGGATTTTCTAAAGCAAAACAGAAAAATGGATATGGATAAATGGATAAATAAAATAGATCAAAAGCCTAGGCTCTAATATCACTTGTAAGGAAGGAGACTAAGAGGAGAGAGGAAGTCTAAAAAGGAGAGAGAAATTCTAAACAAGGAGAGAGAGAGAGAGAGAGAGAGAGATAGAGAGATGGAAACAAGAGATGGAAAGAAGAGAAAGTCATGGAAGTTGAAGACAAGAAGGTTGGAGATGAAGAGGATTTCTATTATTCAATGAATGGTGAAAAAATAATGCTCATATCTTAATAATCATGGCATTGTGGTTGGAGTATTTCCCATATATTCTCTCTCTAAAAATAAGGGTCTTTTCCACTTCATTACACAAGCAAAGGGTTTAAGTAGAGGGCTCAAGCTAGGGCCTTAAGCAAAGGCTCTGCTTGTGTCTCTTAACAGAGAAAAGGAAATGAGAGAGACTTGATAATTTGTTGAGATCGTGGTGTCTATGGACTATACTATTAATTCAAATATAGGAAGATATTGTTTATGGTGAAAGTGACTTGTGTTGATGCATTTTGATGATTTGGGCTACTCATATCAATTTTTAACTTTTTTATCTTTTGAAAATATAGGACATCTATTTTATCACAAAAAGCTTTCTATAAGGTTCAAACATTAGTTATAGTGACAATAGTTCGTACTTAGAGGCTACCGAACTACTATGAGATTCACATTGCACATAAAATTGACATGTTTGTCATCTTGGAGGTTTTCTCATGGTTTCCTCATCTTGCTGTGATTATATGGGTTGAAATTGATTTTATGAAGGTAGTTTGCATGTACTTGGTCTCTAGTGGGTTGTTGTATTATGCTTAGAAGACAGCTAGAATACTTTGAAAAGCTTGTAAATAATTCATATACCTTTGGGAGTGTTAAAATATGATTTTTGCATCAAATTTATGATGGTTTGATATTTGAATACATGTTTCTTAGCTTTGCAAGGCACTCAATTTAAAGTCTATTGGTCTACTTTGAGCTTGCACTTGAGTATATTTTGCAATTTTTAGTGTGTAAATATACTTTTATCATCATGGATTTTTCATCAAGGTCAAAGAAAATATTTTTTAAGATTAAAAAGCCTAATGAATAAACTTTTCATATTGGAAAGAGTAAATATACAATGTATTGGTCCAAAAGCAAGTCAAGCTAATCAATACAGTGAGATTAAGCTTGAGGACATGGATCCAATGTATTGAAAGAATTGGATGAGTTGGTATGCTCCACTATTATCTTAAGACTCTCAAAGTCTATGTATTTTAATGTGAAAAATATGAAAAGTACATATATATTAAGGAAAAAGCTTGGTATATAATGTCCCCATTACTTAGTTTATTTTAATAAACAATGTGTGTATACATTCCGAAGAAAATTGATTTATATTGCACATTTTTAAAAACTAGCTCTAATTATGAAATTGGCTCTACTTATGAAGATAATTGTTACTATTAATAAGGTATTACATGCCAATTTATGAAAAAAGACTTAGAAAACCCTCCCAAGACTAGCTTATTAAAACTATGTTTGTAGTATAGAACAATAAAAAGAATTAGGCTAGTAGATAGTCACTTAGTAGTTAAGTGCACTTGGGTGACGACACTATCGGGATGGCCATGAAGATTTTCGTACAAGCTAGTGGGAGCTTCTCACGCGCAGCCAACGGCACCAACAAAGCTTTCATAGCCCGTTGCCAAGTATGCCAAGGCCGCCTTAGAGTGACAGCTGCTCGACGACGCGCCACGCAGTGCTTGCCCATATATCCATAAATTTTTATCTTTGTACTACAAAAATGGAGCTCCCTCTTTGATGTCATCAATGATGTCATCAAAAGCGCTAAAAGAAATCATTCTCTCTTTATCATTGATGATGTCATTGAAAAATGCTAAAAAACAAGCATCCTCTCCCCTCCCCCCCCCGATTACTATATAAACAGGGGTAGAATGTCATGTCAAGGACACGACAGACAACAACCGTGCAAAAGTCTCTATGTTATTGACACGACAAAGCTCTGTTGCAATCAATCGAGTCTCTCTCTCTCTCTCTCTCTAGAAGCACTGCTCAAATCCATCAAGCTTCTTCTATAGCTCCCAAGAGACGTCGATATACTGAGCGAAGTCACGCTCACAGAGCTCCCCAATGTGAGGAAGTGGTCGTTGCTGAAGCACAAACAGAAGTTAACCCCGAACCCATTCAACCTGAAGGACTGGTTATTCCACAACAAACCGAGGTTGCGACCATAAACCATAATCATGATGGATGGTCGAACGGAGATAATCAGGTTTAGTACATAAGAAAAGCATTACTTTTAAGTTATTAATTCTACAACTTCCTAATGAGGGATAAGTTAGTCCATTAAATAGATTACGATCAGTTAGAATGCACTTAAGCTTACAAAAACATATTAGTATTATTAATTGCTTTTTCGGAAGGAATACGGGAATTGATCTAGGGGATATATTCTATGCATCACATACATTGACAATTGTGTTAAAAATGTCTTATGGTTATGATTGCTTTTGGATTTGTGAATGAAGAATTATGGCTCTTATGATTCTGTGCTTGTACAGATGGCCGAGTTGTGAATTCTGGTGGTTCTGGACGTTGGGGTCCCCAACCCAATGCTCCCTAACACTCTGCGGAGCGTGAAAAAACTCAGAATGCGGGTGGGGGTCCTATGCTCCCGAGGGAGGTAGGTGTTTTTGGTTTTTGATCACTCGAGCACCTGAGAGGGCAAAGGGCCAAGTGATAAGTGCCCCTGTTATGTAGGATGGCTCCTGAGACTCAGGGAAGCTTAGAGGGGCTTTGAGCCAGTAAATACCATGTTGACCACGGATGGAGTGTGATCACATACAACCCAATCCCGAGGGATTGGAAGGTCCTATCCTAGGCTAGACGGTGTCTTTTTGTAGAAAGATGAATTTTGTACCACTCTGTGGAGTGATGGTTTTGGAAGTTACTATGAAATAAAGTATCTGATTTTTTGAATTGTTTTTTATATGCTAAGGATTGAGTTTAACGAACACAATTTAATGGAGTAATAAAAGGCAGCTAATTTTATATGTCCGAACACCGTGGTAGTATGCTTTGCTAATTAGAAAACTAAGCAAACCCCATCGAGGAAAGTGGGAGGCTTCGATCCTAAGATGATCAAATGCCTATGGCTGGGTGGACCCGATAAGTCGGGTAACTTTCCACTAGATAGAGTTGATTAAATCGTGACCCTCCCAATATTGGTAGGATTATCAGGTTTAATGCCGTTTTAGGGGGTTGAAGCTAAGATTTTACCTTATGGGTAGGGGGATCGAGTTGCACTCTCCCCCATCTCTCACTCTCTTTGAACCAAGTGCGGTGTTAACCTCACTCCTGCCTTTGATTGATTACAAAGTGGTATTTCTTAGGTCACGAGCATTAGATTGTTGTTAGGGGTGACTTGTCCACGCTTCCCCTATAAGGTAGAACCAAGATTCCCATGTTCTAACTAAGTCCTAGGTTTCCCATGGGGAGACTGAATGGTGATGTGCATGGATATGGATTTCAGTCAACTACTAAGAGGACTCCTCCAAGTCTATTGGAGGAGGCACCTCACATGGTGACCCGTATGAAAGAGAAAGTGCAACCTCGCAAGTTTATTTGCCAAAAAAATTCATTGGTCTCCTCATGGAGAAGAGGGCTTCTATGACAATCACTACAATGAGTTCAATACTATTTTCAACCATTTGATATCTCAAAAGATTATCTTTCATGATTTAGTAAAGGCTATGTTCTTGTTAGTCACCTTGCCTGAGAGTTCAAATATTTTTAAGATTGTCGTTAATAACTATGCATCTGCAAGCGGCTTTACGAGTGCTAATGTTGAGAGCAATTTACTCACTAAAGATGTGAACAAAAAACAATGCAAGATCAAAGAGGTTCAATGCACTTATGGTGAGAGGAAAGTCAAATGCCAGGGAAAATTATTATGATAGAGGCAAGTCAATGAGCAACTCATACAACAAAAATAATGTAGAATATTTATTTTGTAACAAGAAGGAAAACATCAAAAAGGACTACTACAAGTAGAAGAACATGAAAAATAGAAAAAATGAAAATAAGGATGATGGCAAAGAGGAGGAGAAAAGCAAGATAAAGACTGACTAGAAAAATGCATGCAATAGTAATGATGATTATGTTTTCTAGGTATCCTTGGTGGGCAATGCATTCTTGGTTGCTAGGGATAATGCCATGTCTCAAAATTGAATTTTGGATTTTGGAGCATCATTTCATGTCACTCTGCATAGAGAGTGGTTCTCTACTTATGATGCTAGAAAGAGAGGATGCATTCCTCTTGGAAATAACTATGCATATAGCATTGTTGGCATCAAGGATTTATACTTATCATTGCCAAACCGTTCTTTTTTTGTCTTACGAAATATACAGCATGTTTTAGACTTGACAAAAAGTTTAACCTACATAGGATAGCTTGATGATTGTGGTTACAAAGTGATCCTTGGTGATCATGTGTGGAAGATTTACAAGGGATCTCTTGTTATGGCCAAAAGATTAAAATCTAGTACTTTGTATCATTTTCATATTTTCGGTGTTAAAGACCATGTTGTAGTTGTCATTAAATAGCCATCTATTTCTTTATAGCATCGTCGTTTAGGGCACATGTCATCTCACTAGAATAAAAGCTTTTTGCCATTTGAACTATCTTCCTTGTCTATTTTTTTCTAATCTTGGTTTTTGTGAGCATTGTCTCGTTGGAAAGCAAACTAATATCTCGCTAAAGAGATGTAGTAGAAGTAGAAGATCAAAATGATAGCCCAAGGAATGTTTGGACTTACCCTCTTCGCAAAAAGAGTAATGTGTTGGATGCATTTCAAAATTTCTTAGCATTTGTAGAGAGTTAGTTAGGCAAGAAGCTTAAGTTCTTGAGAACTGATAATAGTGGAGAGTACATCTCATATACCTTCAAAATTTTGTGCAAAAGGAATGATATCAAGAGAGAGTTGATAACTCCTAACAATCTTGCTCAAAATAATGTGGCTAAGAGGATGAACAAGACCATTCAGAAAAGGATCCATGGTATGCTCTCTAATGTTGGTCTCAATAACAGATTTTGGGCTAGATCTATAAAGACAATAGTGCATTTGATCAACATATCTCATAGCAAGCCATTGAATGACAAGAAACAAAAGGAGTTATGGTCTCGCAAGAGACCTAGTTATGATCACATTAGATTGATTGTTGCTACCCACAATCTTGACTATTGGTTTTTTATTGAAACATACTTACTTGGGAAACTCAACACCTTCTTAGCATAATTTTTTGTACCTAGAGAATCCATTGTATGCAGCATAATTGATTTGATAGAGAAACATTATTTTTGGCTCACATGCGAGAGTGTCTGCACCATCACCTGATTGAGAGCAGCCATCACTATGAATGGTGTTCACCCCAGATAGAGAAGGTTAGAGAAAGAACATACATTTTTGAGTTGGCTATGAGATATTAATGCATGTACCTAGGGACAAGCAAAGCAAGCTTGATCCTAAATCCAAGAAATGCATTTTTCTTGGCTATGGAGAATCAAGTGAAATGGGCTATCACTTGTGGGATCATGAATTTAGAAGGATAGTATGCAGCCATCTTTAATGAGGATAAGATACATAAGCAGCCTACCAAAATGGTTGAAATCTGCAAAGTGGTTGTTCAAGAGGATGGGCACCTAGCATATGAGTAGATTGTCCGACCTATTCCACATGATGCAGGTCTTAGAGCTAGCAAATGCTGAGATGGAAGTGCCACATGATGGTAGAAAAACTCAATTCTTACATGGTAGAGAGCTGGGATAGCCAAAGGCTCTCGTTGAGCCAATTTCATGCAAGTCTATGAGGATTTCTAGATCGCCATATATATATACTTTATCTCTAGACTATGTCATTGTCAATATTGTGACGAGCCTTCTTGTTATGCTAATGTTATGACTAGACATGAAAGTCATAAGTAGCAGAGAGCTATGGAGTCAGAGATGGATTGTTTGGAAGAGAATGCTACATGGGAGTTGGTCTCTTTACCTAAGGATTTAAGTAGGAGAAGTAAGTTGACTTTTAATGAGATTTTCTCACCAATAGTGAAGATGACTACCCTCTATATAATTCTTATTTTGGTTGCTAGAAAGGATATGGAGTTGATTCACATGGATATAAAGATCATTTCTTGTATGGAGACTTGTATGAGGATATTTATATGCAATAGTCTAAGGGATTTTTTGTAGAAGGCAAGGAATAGTTAATGTGTAAGCTACATAAGAGCTCATATTGTTTGAAACAAGTTCCCAAGTAATGATATCATAAGTTCAATGCCTTTATGTGTGGTATCAGGGGTATACTAGAAGCAAGATAGATTATTGTCTATATACTAGGAAGGCTAGGGATAGTAGCCTCATGGTCTTGATTCTTTGTGTGAATGTCATGTTGATTGCTCAAAAGGTAGTCATAGGTGTGGATGCTTTAAAGAAAAGAATGCATGAAACCTTTGACATGGACTTGCTGGTCACATTTTCAATATGTATATTATGTGAGATTGAGACAAAAAGATATTGATTTTATCTCAAAAGAAATATATTGAGAAGGTATTGGATTGTTTCAATGTGGAGAGAGGGAAGGCTATCAATGTTCCATTGCCTCCATATTTAAAACTTAGCAAGGAGGATAGCCCTAAGGTAGAGGAGCTGAAGGCTAAAATGGTCAAGGTTCATTATACATTCATAGTTGATAGCTTGATGTACGCCATGGTTACTACATGTCTAGATATCACCTATTCAATGGGAGTTCTTAGCAAGTATATGGCAAACCCTAGGCAAGAAGCTTTGGGAGGCAGTAAAGAGTATCATGATATACTTGAACAACACTAGATCTATATATATATGCTTCAAAATGAAGAATTTGTCTATTCTTGGATATGTGGATATTGATTTTGAAGGGGATGTAGACTCTAAGGGGTCTATTACCAGATTTTATCTTCACTTTTACAAGTGATGAAATCTCGGGGATCTCCTGATTGCATCCATGTATGACTTTATCTACCACTAAGCTGGAGTATTTTATAGCCACTAAGGCATGCAAGGAAACTTTATGGCTTACCTGTCTATAGTGGGAGACTTGAGCATTACAAGAGAGGTGCCTACATTGCATTGTGATGGTCAAAGTGTCATTGCATTGGTAGGGAACCTTATCTTTCATGCAAAGACAAGGCATATTGAGGTGAAGTATCACTTCATCAAGGAGGTGCTTGAAGATGAGTACATTGAGCTTGTCAAGATTCATGTGGATGATAACCCTAGATATCTTCTCACTAATAGTTTGCCTCTTAAGCACTTTGCACATTGCAAAGTGTTGATAGGCATTCAATAGTATCTTCACTTTCTTCTTATACTCTCATAAAGGTGCATTGGCCTTTAAGTGGGAGACTATTGGGATAAAGGCCAATGGCCTATAGCCATGCGAGCATCATTTGTGTAAGTACCCACTGTATATTCATTTTTGTACCCACATAACTCTCTTTGGTATTCTTCTCTCTTGCACTCCATAGCTTTGACCTCGTATCCCACCATTATTTCCCCCTCAAAATGTATTTGGGGGTTCAATCCCCCTAGAGTTTATTTTTCATATTCTTTGCTTTCAATTGTTTAATGACCAACTCTTAGAAAAGAATGGTGATGAATCATGTCTAGTGTCTTGCGACTTGTGTTCCCTCAATAAGAATAGGTGGTGTGGTGTCTATCTTGCAATCCAAGCGAACATTCATGAATGCAAACACATCCTAGATTTAGTCTCTCAAGTCCAAATGGCAAGACTTGGTCATTTTTTGTGTGTCTAGTACAAGGGATATAAGCTTAAAGTCCTTGTGGTGATTTGTCTATATTTGTCCCATAGTGAGCTTATATCACATTAACATAACTATGTATGCATAATCATTCTTTTGACATAAGCATATAAGCCTTTGCATAGATTTTTAGTTACAACAAGCCTAAAAGTGAAAAGATCATTTGATGTGAAAAGTAATAGAATGCAACCTTTTTTGCTCAATTGTCACTCCTTAGGGGTTTTAAAGGAGAGAGACACACACACACACACACAAAAGTGGATTTTTACAAACCAATAAGCTTAAGGTCTTGACTAACCATCATCATTCTCTCTATCCTCTATATGTATCTTAAAGTTATCCTCTGTAGACACGAGGCAACCTAAGTGAACAATGGAGACTCAAGAGACTATATCACCAAGGCACTAACCTACAACTTTATGAATATATATATTTTATATCTTGAATGCACTACCAATCAAATATCCATATTACAAGCACATTCCCTACACACACTCCTTAGAAACTCAAAATATCATGGGCTAAAAATCCCATATATGCATGTCCATCCCTACGTATATATCTATTTACAAATAATCAAGACACGCACATGTACATTTTGTGCATGCTTGAATATATGTACCTACACATCCACACACCAAAAAATACTCATACTACCAATTCTCAACCTCCTTACACACTTGTAGTAATCTTTTCTAAATCATAATCTTACACACACATAGAGGTACAGATTATTGGCAATCATTGCCATTTTAGATATTAATAAGTCTAAGCAGCAAAATATTCGTGTTGTGAAAGAAAAGTTATAGAACGTGTTTTGCCATGTGAGATTAAATCTCCATGTAAGTGTATTCACGTTGGAAAAGTTAAAAGACAAAGGTTTGACATTACTTTGATGCCCTTGCCACATAGCATTAATAGAATAGATAGTGCTCTCTCCCCCCCCCCTCTCTCTCTCTCTCTCTCTCTCTCTCTCTCTCTCTCTCTCATATCTGTAGAAACACACATATGCACACAGAGACACATACATCCTAATCCCTAACTAACATGCAAGATTATTATAATATGATTTTACAAGTGATACATGAGGATACTACATACTATGCGAGTGAGAGGTGACACCATGTGCAATCCCTTCCCCCCCCCCCCCCCCCCCCCCCAAATCCCCCATCATATTGTTCCAAATGAATGAATTGTTTGATTCACATACAAGCTACATTCAATATCTAAAAATTTGTGTCATAGCTTCAAGTAACTAAAGACGTACATTGTTTTTTCATATTGTATCATACCTTCAAGTAGCTAAAAACATACATTGTTTGTTGTCTACGAAGTGTACTTTTTGTTTTAGTTTTTGTGAGCAAAGGGAAGCAATTGCACAACTTTGATCACAAAAATGCATAGCAAGCCACAAGCTTTGCAATGATGCCAATTGCATGGTTAGTGAACCTAGCCAACAACACCAATCGAACCAACTACTGAGAAATTATTGTGCTCTTTATTGCATGCACAAGAGAATGGTTACACAAGCTAGTGCCCACAAACTTGTAAGAAAGCTATGAACTCTCCATTGTATATACAGTAGTAGCACAAAAAGGAGCAAGGATGAGCATGCAAGTGTTTGAAGATACATCTTAGACTAAGAATAGAGCATCAATTAGCTATATGTAGCTCAAATGAGATCACTAGAGGAAGTTCACTACCTCAAAGTGACCTCACCGTATTGTTGAGAGAACACACAAGCATCCTTTGTAGAAGCAATGCTTGAGCAGCTACAACACTTTGAACGTATACTCACATGAATGCTGAATGCTATTGGAGAACCTTGTTGGTATGTGGGCACTAATCACAGTAACATTCCCAGTAGTTTCCTCTTGGAGATTGATGATTGCTTAGTATACAATTGGTATTTGCCCAAGCACTAAAAGCTGTTTGTAACAGTCAAAAAATGGGCCTTCAATGGTTTGAGTGATTTTGTTCTACATACGAGCACTATCAATAATGGGTGTACCATAGTTTGCCGTCGAACTCTAGGGACAATAGACAAGGTAGCAAATGCCAAGTTGAACACTAGTTATACCTTCCTATTTAGCTTTTGCTTATCATGAATTCAAAAAACTCAAGTTGGATGCCTTGTGTCCCACTTCAACCAATGGAGGAATTAAATTCTGCAATCCCAAAGCAGGATGGTGAATGCATCACATTTTAGAGAAGAGTAACATGTCATAGAGGGTTAGGGTTTATTATGCTACTTTAGTGTCTGTCATTTGACTCAATCTTTTAATTTTCTTGGCTTACAAGCTGACCTTCCTGGCACCCCTGCTTTCTAAGTAAATGCTCTTGCAGCCCATTTAGCTGTCCTTTCCACCATTTTATGCATGCAGCTTAAGCCTTTGTAAGGTATTTTGTCATACTAAGCCAAGATGATTCCAGTGGCACCTCCCTGAATCACCTGGCATTTACATCAATGTCATCCATGGATCTGGGGCACAAGTTAAAATAACAGATCCGTAACTCATTACAGTGGTAGCTCAGAACCTGCCTTGAATATCAACAGCTTCACATTTCAAGGCAAAGCTGCCATTCCCACTTGTCAAGTGTGTGATTGCTACTTCTTACTTGTGACAATCCCCACCCATCAAGTGGATGGGATTCCAAATGAAAGAGCTTCTCCACCATCATCAAGGACATGTAACTGCTTGGTGTTTTCATGATCTGCTTTTTAATTGACCATAGAAAGTGGGCCTGGAGTGCAGCATGAAAGCACCTGCACTCAGCTCCCACATGCTCCCAGCAACAAAGTTAGCAACCAATCAACAAAAGCTCACATAGAAGATAATCCACTCAGCAGATTTGTCTATATGACCTGACCAGTGTGCCTTAGATGCTGTTCTCAATCCAGGGTTGAGTATCAGAGAGTTGGATGCTTAGCAAATTGTTCCATGGCTGAGCAAGGTGCTAGTCAGATATTATTACAAGAGCTTCATTTGTTTCCAAATCATTTGAGCTTCTACCTCCCTGCCAGCTTTCATAAATCCATTGAAAAGAGTTGTGTATGTCAGCTTGTCAGGCACTAGACCAAGGTCTGCCATTTTCTTAAAAAGACCATACGCCTCATCTGTTCTGTCTACATTACAGAGGCATGTTATCAAACTAGTGTAAGTGCACACATCTAGAGATATCCCTTGCTTTTGCATGCTCTTACACAAACTCTGAGCCTCTGCTGGCTTTCCAGCTTTACAAAAACTAGAAATAAAAGTATTGTACAAGTATGCATTGGCAGGTAAACCCACAACTACAGCTTCTTGGAAAAGCTCATACGCCTTACTTAACTGTCCAGTTTTACAAAATCCATCAATCAAGCTGTTGTAAGTGACAGAAGATGGTAAAATGCCTCTGTCCACCATTGACCTGAAAACTTTCTCAGCCCCACTAGCTTTTCCAGCTTTACAAAGCCCATCAATTAGTACAGTGTATGTAACAACATCTGGTTGGCAATTCATCTTCACCATGTCCATAAACAGCTGCATTGCTTTGTCTATCTGTTCCCTTTTTAGCATGCTCTGGATGAGGAGGGTATAGATTACAGCATCTGGAGCAAACCCTTTCCTCTGCATTTCCTCAAGATATTGCATTGCTAGGTCTGACATGCCAGCTTTGCAAAGTCCATGGATCAAGATAGTATATGTATAGATGTCACGAGAACACCCATGCTTTATTGTCTCATCAAACAAACACAGTGCCTTATCAAGTCTACCAGCTTTACAAAAGCCATCTATCAGTATGTTGTAGGTTCTTCTGTCAGGAATAATTTTAAGACAGTCCATTTCCTCCAAAAGAGAGAGTGCATGATCCATCTTTCCAATCTTGCAAAACCCAGTGATGACTGCATTGAAAGAGACAACATTCGGCCCTTTACCTTTCAACCCCATTTCCTTTAAGAGCTGACTGGCCTTATCCATTTTTCCTGACACACAGAAGCCATTTATCAAGATATTGTATGTGTCAACAGAACCACCTTTAAACACTTCTTCAAATATTTTGTAAGCTTCATCCACATTTCCCCCCTTGCATAATCCATCTATAAGGCAATTCCGAGTGACTCTGTCAGGATTACAATCTGTGGCTACCATGTCAGCATAGAGCTCATACACACGATTCATGTTGCCTACCTTTCCATATCCATACAAAAGAACACTGAATATATGATTGTTAGGTTCAAGTCTGTCCTTTAGCAGAAGCTGATACACCTCTTCAGCTTTTTCTAGCATCTCAGCTTTTACCAGTACATCAATCAGGCAGCTATAAATAATGATATTGCCTTTGTACTTGTATTTGCTCATGACACTCAACACCTGAGTTGCTTTGCCAGGTTTCCCTGCCCTGCTGTAGCTTTTAATGAGAGTGGTGAATGTCCAGTCATTCATTCCACATCTATTTGTGTGCATCTGCTCAAGTATCTCCCATGCAGTATCAAATTTCCTGGCAGATGCCAGCTTTCCAAGTAGAATATTATAGGCAGGGGTATCATGCTTGTAGCCTTTTTGCTTCTCAGCCCACTTAAAGAGCCATAGTGATAGCTCAACACTTCTGGCATGCTTCAGAACTTCAGAGACATCAGACGTTTTTAATTCTCCCTTGAATTGATCAAAAGTTTCCTGCAATGCTTGTTCACTTCGACCGCTGTGCAAGGTATTCAATATGGTATCAAAATTGAGCTTTTGATAGGCAGCCCTCATCGGGCCAGGCATCACTATTCTTAAGTCTATATCAATGCATCTTAAGCCATCGGTGAACAAATCACGAAATTCAAGCTTTGAACCGACCAAAAAGCACCTGAAGCTGCCAAATAGAAGCAAAAGCACTAAAACAAAGTGCCGATGAATAAATCCTCACTTTCCTGTGTCTGATATTGGGGGCAATTTGTCTAATGATACGACACCATTACATATCTTGTAGTTGGGGAAATCATATCAAAAATCCATCAAGAAAGATATTTCCTGAAGCACACCAAGAGCCTCATTTGCTGCTTCTATTGAAGGTTGAGCTTCATATGCAGATTTTGATCAAACTGGCGAAGCCATGTGATGTAACTCGCACGACTTGGCCAAAGGCCTGTAAAAGAGTCTTACAATGAGCCCATTCTGAAAGGATTTTCCCGTTTATGGTGAGGCAAGCCAAAGACCTGCAATCCGGCATTTGTCCAACAGTGTCAGATGCTACATGACAGACTGAACCGGAAGGCAACAGTCGGGAAACCCTAATTTGTCTGTCCCCCGGATGAAACTTAAGAAGCGGGCATTTTTCTCTGCATGAGAGAAGCATTGGGTTTCTCGCAGCGTGTCGAAACATAGTCAGGAAAGGAGCAGGAAAGGAGCATGGAAAGGGGCCAGAAGATTGTCAACCTACCAGTTCCCCATTATAGCCTTTTTTCCTCTATAAAGTTACTTGACACATCCTGTTGGATATATATTTTTCAGTATTGAGTGAAAATTATCCTTAAGTATAATTGTTCGTGTTAAATATTGTTAATATATATTGCTTGCTGAATTATTAAGTAAAGCAATTATTGAAATTGTGCTTTAAATCCAATTGTATGTCAATATATGTAATTAGTATTTATTTTTTATTTCTCTGAATCTGATATTTAAAAACCATTATCAAATTTTAGTATTTGTTATACTATCTTAGTTTAAATGTTTTATCATTGGAAAATGAATTGTTTTAATTATTGTTGTATATTGTATATTTGATGCGATAATTTAATATTATTTTATTTTTGTATTCATTTAATAATGATACCAGATTGAAACTTTTTATCTACTTTTTAAATCTACTTTTAAAAATATTCAAGTACTAATATTTTTTTCTATGTATAAAAATTTAATAAATATGAATGTATTTGAGATAATGACTCATGGTCTTGCCTCTTACTAACGTAAATATGGCAGCCATTCTTTAACATTCAGCTTTCGCTTAGTGAACTCGGAGTTATTTCTTGTCGTTCAATTACTATATAAAAATTTATCTTAGAAATGGATATTAGTTATAATAATACTTGGGTGTATGGTTTAGTTCGAGCATTGGGCTTTTAACTCCCTAACTAGGCATCTTTTTTAAAAATTTGATATATAATGTGAAGAGGGATAGAAATTGTATAATCAATAAAAATAAAACTATTTATATTAATATATTTATAAACAAAAATACTCATATTCAATTAAGTTTGTCATACCACAAGCTGTTTTTTAAATTATATTGTTAAATAATTTAATGAATGCTTAAGATATTATCATTGAATGTGTTAGTAAAAATGAATATATGTAATTGTATTTTAATTTAGAAATTTTTTTAAAAGTTGCTTCATGTAATGGATAAGTATTTGATAATAAATTGTATATATTTACTTGTATGTTAATTGAAACCTTTTTAATTTTCATGTCATAAGCTTTTTGTGTAAGAAATATGCTACATTAGTAATTTGTCAGGTTAATGTTTTACATTATAAGGTCCATAAATTTGATAATTATATGTGTATGGAGCTCAAAATTAATATGTTTTATTATAAACATTTGTCTAGGTACTTGGAAAAGAAAGGTTGTTTCATGCAATAAACAAAGCTTCTATAAGAAATTATTCATATTTGTGTAAGAATATTTAAATGTTTGCACATGGCATGTTATATGCTCTATATTCTCTTATCTTATATTTTAATATTTTTATATACATTCTATATTCTCTTATCCTATCTTTTCATATTTTGATTTTTTATATGTTTTATATTCTCTTATCCTATCTTTTCATATTTTGATTTTTTTAGCTTCTTAACTAAGTATTTGCTTAAGGCACAAAATCTAGGCCATCTTTATGCTTTAGATATAGCTCATCTTCTTTAGGAAGTAAAGGAAATCAAAATAACACACATAGTAACATATTGAAACTTATAAATGAATAATATAGTTTTAACATTAAAGTTAACAACATAAGGTATTATAGAAATTATACTTAAAATTTAAGCATTTACATATACACAACTATGTATATTAAAAAATCGTTGATACTCGTTGAAGAGCAATTTGTGAATGCAAATCAATGCGAAAACCACAAATTTGTAGAAAGTTCACATTAGTATGTGATTTATAATCAATCCACATCCTCATAAATATAAGTTTCTATTTGGTATTCCATCAATAAGTTGCCTAATTCAATCTATCTTTCAGTCCAATAAACTGCTTATTTGTGAGTACATGAGTTTTCAAGAAGTATGTTTCACTACAACCTAACTTTTATTTCATCCACTTTTGTAATTTATATCCTAAAGCATTAGAATTAATATTTTTATGGATGAAAAAATTGAAAGTAAACTCATGTAAACATTTACAATACTTAACTCGATCATGATACCATTTTAAATCATGATAACATGATATGTTGTGTAACATTGTCCATTGCTTCAAATTTTTAATATTATAATTCAAATAACATTCATGGTTGTCTTTTCACCTAATGCTTGTTTACAAGTGATTTGGATGGAAAAGGTGGTCTTTATCATATGGGATTCCCTCTAATGGATGTATTAAATTGATAGAAATAAAAGGAGCTAGCTTATATTTAATGTTTTGTAAATCAATGTATATTATTAAAAATAATATATCTCAAAATAAGTTAGCCAACTATATTGTTTGAGAAGAGGATATTTTCACACATTCATTTTTTGTAAAAAGTGAATGTATTCTAAATTTGACATTTCTTATAGCTTATTTGGTCTCAAACATTATTCACATAAATAAGAGCTTCTAAGTCTTTGATTTTGAAGAACCAAAAGAATTTGATCACACTAAGTGCTTCAAAGATCTGAGCTCGTAGTACATCACTCTTAATGTGGTTAACTTTATACTAAGTAATTTCCGTTTCACAATTTCCAACTTTCATCCTTGTTTTTTTATCAATATGATCCTAGGATAGCCTTGAAAGTAACCAAGGCAACATTAAGTCTGAATTGGAAATTGTAGGATCCACAAACCATGGTATACATTGCTCGAAACACCCATGGCTAAAGAGTTGGTTAAAAATTCACTAGAAAAAAAAAGTCCCGGCTTTAATCAATTGTTTACCACGTGAAACAAACCTAACCCTAATTTGTAGGGTAGATTGTTTGGTAATCATCTAGGGACTTGATCATAATCACCACCATCCATGTGGATTAAAGTCCAATCCAACCACCATTGACTAATTTCCATCATTATAATGGCTAGGTTTCTTTTTGTTGGTATATCCTCACTATTTCTTGTAATCTTGAACTTGTTATTTAAGTTCTATAGATCATTTTCCTTCGCAATCCTAGACCTCCTGACGTTTTGTAGTAATCATAGTCTTCATAAGTACCAAATGTCTTTGAAACCTTGTAATCCTTATAACATACCTATTTTTCTTGTTCAAATGCACACAATTGGTCTTAATTTCACCCCTCAACTACTTCTCCATGAGTTTTGCATCTATATATACTTATATGTCATCATAGTAGCTCATATTATTTTAATATTTGTTCAATTGGCTCAAAAAAAGCCTAATTTAAATAATATTTATTTAATAAAATAAACTTATTTTTGAAAATTTTCTAAATTTATTTTACATTTACTTGAATTATGATTATTTATTATCAATTTGATTCAATAACCAATGTATTGGCAAATACTAATAAAATATAATAGATTTAACTAAGATTTTTAGACGATAGATCAAGTTTATTAATATGAATAAAACAAAAAGTTGAACATAAATATACTTTTATTATAGGAAAAGTTTGACCTAAAATAGTAATGTATACTTTAAAAAATATTTATCAAGTTCTTTGTACAAAGAATATAAAATACTTATCAACAATGATTGGCTAAAATATTCTTCATATATTTAAAAAAATAAAAGTATACAAGAAAATAACTTTTAATTAAATGATACCAATGATAATGATATTTCTATCGATTTGTGACACCATGTGAAAATAATAACCCTATAAATATAATAAAAGATTTAGATTGTGAAGATTTGCCATTTTCAACATTATTCTTTGGTGAATGAAGATTTAAATCTAATCTCCAATATTTGTATCTTAAACAAGCTAAATGACAAATTTTACAATATGAGCAGTGATTTTCATAACATATATCAAATCCTTTTTAAAAGGCATTAAAAATATGAACAAAAAATTTTATTGATTTGATATGGGTAAGAATGCATAAAGGTACATTAAATAGCAAACAATTGACTGCTAAAGATGTTCAAAATAATACAAATATAAAAAGAATATCAAAATCAAGATTGGCTTTAAAGATTTTGAAAATTTTCAAACATCACTAGATTCTAAGATATCATTAAAGAAAAAAGTTCTCTCTATGATTAGACAATTAGGAAAACCAACATTATTTGTTATTTTTTCTTGGGCAAAGCGACTTTGGGAACCTTTAGTTGATAAAGGGGGAAGCCCGAGTGGAAGCAAGAGAGATATGAGCTATAGAAGATGGAGCAAGAGAGCAAGAGAGAGAGAGAGACATAGGATGTGGAAACTCCAACAATCACAATCTGTGTAACCAACCTTCTCTTATTCAAGAGTCACTAAAAGAATAAATAATAAAGTGATAGAGATGGGCACCCACCATTTGCAATGTAAGGTGTATGGTCACGGTGTGTGAAGTAAATACAGGGTGATGTAGGCACATGAACCTTTACTCACAACAACCTCCCACTTAAAGGTCAATGTGCTTGTAGCGAGAAGAGATCACAAAAAAAGTAACAAAGTACAAATGTACATAAAGTACAATATATGTCATCTCATCATGTACCCATCATCTTCCTAAGGAATGTAAAATGTTCTACTGAGAGACTTTTAGTGAGTAGATCTGCAAGATTCTCATCAATCGAGATCTTAACAGGCTCAATAGACCACCTCCCTAATGAAGTGATAGCACATCTCAATGTACTTGGTCTTTTCATGGAAGAGCGGATTCTTAGCCAACTAAATAACACTTATAGAGTCCAAATGTAATGTAGAAGTAACAGTAATACCAAGGTTTGCCACCACACGGAAAACCATAGGGCCTCCTTGCAAGCCTCAGTGGCTGCAACATACTATGCCTCACTAATAGATAAGGTATGCACCTTGGACATCCAAGAAAAAACACCCTAGGAAAAGTGAAGACATATCCACAGGTGGACTTGCTGCTATTTGCACGGCCTACAATGTCGAAGTCAATGTAACCCATGAATGCAATTTTTGGCGCATTTTTAGGGGGCTAGGCTGACCTGCTCCTAGCATTTCCCTACTTCTCCTCAGCTTCCCGACACTCTTGGCAACCTTGACTCCCCGGCATTAGTGCTTAACTCCCGGTGATCGATTCGAGTGCTTCCCCCTTTAGCCCTTTGCTATATACACAATCCCAAGACTGTCAAAACAGGTTAGCACTTTACATTTACTGTTTGATGATTCTTGGCATTGCCCGTTTGATGCCTATTGATGCCTGGTGATGCCCGAATGTTATGCGATGCTATATCTATGCTTTGGGACTGATTTGGAGCAGATTTGAGCACTATTTGGGCTTCATTTAATAGTAAATTTCTTGCTATAATATAGTGGGCTAAAGCTCATTTACTTGGTGTATGCATTGGTTCATGGATACGGGGTGCATAAATACTGGAGGTTTAAATGATCATACCAATGTATTTGGAGGTTTTCAAATGCTTCTTCTTGGTTCCGAAATGCTTTTGAGCTTGGAATAGGCTCCGCCTTGGTCGTCATCACTGGAATTTGGCTTCAGTTGGCATGCTTTGGACCGGTTTATGCTTGCCTATTGTCACTACTTGACATTTAGGCCTCTTGCATTTATGCTTTGCTTAGATATGGATGCCACTTGGTTTGCCCATGCTTGACAGTTACTTGGAGCTTCATCTTCAGATATATTTGAGCATTTTGGATCTACTGGGCATTACATTTGGTTGCCAGTTACATGCTCTTTGAATGCTTTCAGGCTTATGCTTTATGGGTCTGAGATAGCTTGGGATTTATGCTCCAGATGTACCCTACTAGGATTTGGCATGTCTGATGCTATGTATTTGATGTATTAGAGTGTTGCTTGCTCTCTTTGCATTTGATTTCACTTCTAGTGGGAGCCTCTTGGTATATTCAAATGTACACGAAGTCTTATTTTACAGATGAGCTTGAGCTTGTGGCACAGTTACATGCATTTGCTCTCTTGAGAGCTTTATGTCTGTAGTTTGTCTATAGTGGGCTGATTTGATACGCCTATTGGGGCAGGCACCTATCTTTGTCACAAGTTTGTCAGTTTTGTATGAATCTTGAATGGTTATGTATTGAGCTTCTTGCTCTATCAGTTGTGCTTGTGCTTGGTCTCTTCTCTTACCCCGAGACCCATTACATGCATGACTTCTAGACCTATGAGATGTCTCTTGCCCGACAAGTGATTGGTTTGACAATTCGTGGTACCTTCTTGCCCCTAGAAACTCACTATTGGAGGTATCTTGCTACTTGGTAGTTGTAATAACATATGTATTAGTGATTTCTTCATTTTGGGACAGTTTTACATACTGCTGTCATTTATTACAGGAAGCAGAAATCTGTAGATTTTGAGCACTTCTATGAGAGTAATGCTTACTATTTGATGTTATCTTGGTCATATTTGGTGGACAGGTGCTTCTCTTGGTGAAATCCACCCTTTCAGCCAGTATTAGTAGTGGTTTTAGTGCATTTTTTGCTAATTACAATAACCTGCAATTTTCTTTTTTGCATTGATTTGGGACAGTGTGGCTGGTCATCCAAAAGACATAGCTCTCCTTAACATTGCCAAGTTGGATGGTACCAACTATGGGTATTGGAAGTCCCAGATAGGGCAGGCTTTGGTGCAGAAGTTGCAGATTAAACCCTTGCATTTCAAGGGTGTCAAACCTGACGATATGGATGATGATGTTTGGATGGAAGTTGATGAGCTATGCAAGTCTACCATTATTTTGTCATTCTCAGAAGAGGTCCATCATAATGTTGTTGAAGATAAGAATCAGAGTGCATAGGATTTATGGGAGAAGATTCAGGAGCTCTATGCATAGTAGAGTCCTGCGTCACAAATATATTGGGTGAAGCAGCTAATGGACCTTCACATGAAGGAGAGGACTTCCCTTTCATCTCATTTTAGTCAATTTCATGCTATCATGAAGAGTCTCTTGTCACAGGGTATTGAGTTCAAAGACAACTTGCACCCGTTGTTTCTGCTTGGCACCTTGCCTGAATCATGGGATGTCTTCCGTATTTCCATATGCACGAACAAGCTTGATGGGCTGAAAATCAAAGATGTTGAGAGTGCTTTATTGACTAAGGAAATCAACATGAGAAACAATGATGCTTTCCGCTCTTCACATGCATTGACTGTTAGATGTGGCAAACATGGCAAGCATGATAATGATCATAAGGGCAGGGACTCTCAGAAGTCCAAGTCCAAGTCACGTGGTCACAGTTAGTCCTGTGGACAGAAGTCTAATCTTACTGTCATTATTATGGGAAAGTAGGACATATTAGGCTGCAGTGCCATAAAATGCCCGATGATAAGCGCAAGGAAAAGGGAAAAGAAAAAGTGCATGAAAAGTCTTATGAGCGCAATATTATACCTGTAAGTCCAGTGTGAAGATAGAAGAGGTTAATGTCATGCATGCCACTGATTCAAATGATGATTACATACTTGCAGCTTCTTCATGCGATGCCTTACAGGCTTCTGGGATACATTTTATGTATGCAAAGTGCTGCTGGCTCTTGGATTCGGGTGTATCCTTTCATGTGACACCCTATAGAGATTGGTTTCATACCTATCGTACTATGTCTGGTTCTGTGCATCTTGGTGATGATAGGTCTCTTGACATTGTGGGCATTGGAGAAGCTAGGCTGCAGTTTCCTTCTGGCAGTTCTTTTGTTTTGCATGACATACGCCATGTACTTGCGTTGACTCGCAGCCTTATGTCAGCTGGACAGCTTGATGATGCAGGGTATTTTGTGTCTTTCAGAAACTCTGCATGGAAGATTACTCATGGCAGGCTTGTACTTGCAAGAGGTGCCAAGTCTGATAGCCTCTATCCCTTACTTGTATCTGGAGCTACATTGGATCATGTTTTGTCTGTGGGTTCTATTCCCCATGTATCCCTTTGGCATGCTTGTTTGGGGCATATGTCTCTTAAAGGAATGAAAATGCTCTGTGCTTTGCAGCATCTTTTGCCTTTTGACTCTTCGCATTTTGATTCTTGTGATCATTGTTTGCATGGCAAGCAGACTAGAAATACGCATAAAAAGTTTGGTAGGAAACGCATGGGAGCCCTTGGCTCTTGTGCACTCAGATGTATGTGGACCCATGCCCTGTCAGTCACTTGGTGGGGCAAAGTACTTTGTTACTTTCATAGATGATTACTCACGTAAGGTTTAGGCTTATCCCATAAAGAGAAAATCCAATGTCTTAGGCACATTTCAGCGTTGGCTTGCATTGGCAAAGAACCAGTCTGGGAAAAGGCTCAAATGCCTAAGGTCAGATAATGGGGGTGACTATGTATCATGTGCTTTTGAGCAATTTTGTGATGAGCAGGGTATTAAGCATCAATTGACCGCCCCTTACACCCCACCCCAGAATGGTACAATTGAACGCATTAATAGGACCATTCAAGAAAGGGTCCGTAGCATGCTTAGCCAGGCTAGCTTATGGAAACACTTTTGGGCTGAGGCAGTTACTATTGCAGTGCATCTTATTAACAGGTCACCTAGCAGTGGCATTGACTTTCAGGTTGCAGAGGAGGTATGGGCATGCAAGCCCCCCTCTTATGATCATTTGCGTGTCTTTGGATGTGAGGCATTCTGCCATGTGCCCAAGGACAAACACAACAAACTAGATCCTAAAAGTGTCAAATGCATTTTCATTGGCTATGGAGATGCAGGAGAGATGGGTTACCGTCTATGGGATCCGTAGGTGTGAAAAGTGATCCGCAGCCATGATGTCATCTTTCATGAGGACAAAATGCATATGCAGCCTGAGAAAGTGGTTGAGGTACGCAGAGATATCTTTCAGGAGGAGCCACCTGCTCCCATTTAGCCCACCCCACAGCCAACTAGACAGCATGCGACATCACCTGATGCTCATGGCCCAGATGCTAGACATGCTGATATTAGATAGAATGTTAGTCAAGTAGCAGAGCCTGGGTTGAGGTATTCTACTAGAGATAGACGACCTCCTGACCGTTTTGCACCCTCTATGGATTATGTACTAGTTATAGATGTAGGAGAGCCTCTCACTTATGATGAGGCTATGCGCAGGGGTAATTGTCACTCTTGGGAGAGGGCTATGCAGTCTGAACTTTACTCGCTGCATAAGAATCAGACTTGGGATTTGGTTTCCTTGCCTCAGGGTAAGAAAGCTTTGCCATGCAAGTGGGTGTACAAGCTGAAAAGTACCCTTGGACACCCCAAGCTGACATACAAGGCTCGATTGGTTGCTAAGGGTTTTAAGCAAAAGCATGGTGTTGACTTTGATGAAATCTTGTCTCTTGTGGTCAAGATGACCACCCTACGCTTAGTCTTGGCCTTGGTTGTACAACTTAACTTGGACTTGTACCAGATGGATGTCAAGACGGCTTTTCTACATGGTGACTTGCATGATGAGATTTACATGGAGCAGCCTAAGGGCTTTGCAGACCTTGGCAGGGAACACCTAGTGTGCAAGCTACAGAAGAGTCTCTATGGCTTAAAGCAAGCACCTAGGGAATGGTACCATAAGTTTGATGCATTCAAGCAGTGACAGGGCTACAGCCGCAATGCTATGGATCCGTGCTTGTACATGAAGAAAGCCCATGATGGTTCTTTACTGATTTTGGTACTCTATGTGGATGACATGATTTTAGCATGGACAGCTCATGAGGAGCTAGACGCTCTTAAGGCTCAGGTCAAGAAGAGCTTTAAGATTAAAGATCTGGGAAAGGCCTCTCATATACTTGGTATGTGCATTACGCGTGATAGATCTCAGGGACTACTCTATCTGTCACAGAGGGAGTACATACATAAAGTCCTTGAGCGCTTCCGCATGCAGGATGTTAAGCCTATTGGCTGTCCATTACCTTCTCATGTGAAGGTTTCACAGGCCGATTGTCCACAGACAGATGAGAAGAGGGCTGAGATGGCCAAGATTCCCTATGCATCAGCCATGGGCAGTCTTATGTATGCCATGATAGAGCCACCCGTCCAGATATTACTTTTGCGATTGGGGTTGTGGCACGTTATATGGCTACACCTGGCAAGAAACATTGGGATGCCGTGAAGGATATCATGAGGTACCTGAAGGACACAACAGATATGTGCCTTTGTTATGGCAGCCAGGATATAGGAGTCGTGAGATACACTGACTCTGATTATGTAGGACATGCAGATAGTAGGAAGTCCACTTCTGGCTATGTGTTCACTTATGCTGGAGGGGCTATCTCATGGATGTCCAGGGCGTAGAAGTGTATGCTCCTTTCTACTACAGAGGCCGAGTATATTGCAGCCATAGAGGCTTGCAAGGAGACTAACTGGTTAGGCCGTTTGATTGCTGGCCTTGGTATGACAGATGCTATGCCTACACTGCATTCGGATTCTATGAGTGCCATTCAATTGGCCAAGAATCTGGTCTTCCATGTGAAGACGAAACATATTGAGGTGAGGTATCACTTCATTCGTGAGGTTGTTGAGGACAGGTCTGTTGACCTTGTCAAGATTCCGACTGAGCAGAATCCTGCAGACTTGCTCATGAAGAGCCTCACTACCGAGTGCTTTGCCTTCCTCAGGAGATTGATGGGCATTGGATGAGATGACATCTTTTTCCTCATCCTATTGTACATATGTACATGTTGTACTGTCTTTTCTTTTTTCTCTCTCATTGGGGCAAATTCGCCTTTAAGTGGGAGGTTGTTGGGGGTAAGGTTGCCTCCGCCTAGCCACCCGTGTATTACTACACTGACAATACTCGCCACTGCACACTGCAAGTGTGGGCGCCCGTCACAGTCACTTATTCTTTATTCTTTTAGTGACAGTTTGAATAAAGAAAGGCCCGGCCACACATTGTGGTTGTTGGAGTTCCCACTTTTGAGTCTCTCTCTCTCTTGGCTCTTGCTCTCCATCTGCCATAGCTCTCATCGCCAAGCTTCTTTCTCCTGGGTTCCACTTCCCTTTCACATAGTCCACAACCGAGGGCATCATTAGTAGTGCTATGGTGGATGCTTCTAGCTTTTGCCACTTTGGGTATCTGCCTAGACTCGGCGTATGTCACAGACAACCTTTTGGCTCTTGCCCCTGGCACCATCTCTTGTACTTTTGTGACCAAGAACTGCATCATGGACATGAGTTGAGTGGTATCCATGGCATACGCTAGCTCCTATGTGGTGGAGGTGGTGGTGGTAGTTTGAGGCATGAGAGTCGAAGGGAGGGGGTGCGATGGGGCCTTGCCCTTTCCCACAATGACTAGGGCTACTTCGGCATTGCCGCTTGGTTCGCCTTCATGCCGTGGGCTCAAGGTGGTCGTTCCTCTGGAGCCATGGGTCTCCTTTAGAGACCTGTGCATGGCCTTCGCCATGTCCTCATCTTCCTTTCTCCTTAGCTCTTCTGTATCTTTCTCGGCTCTTCTCTTTCTCTCATCTTCGGCCCTCTTGGACTCCTTTTGGGCCTTCATCAACTCAGCCCATTCCTCCCTTATCATTGTTTCTTTTGTCTCCTTCTAGCAGCTTTGATGGGGTTCCCTTCGTCTATGCCTTCAGTTCTCCTTGGTTGGACTATGTCTCCTGCTCTTCCTTATCACTTATAGTCCTTTCACTTGACTACACTTGTACATGGTAAGGCAATTAATCAGGGGTTCCCCTACTCCCTCTCCACCTTCCTCTGTGTCCTTCAAGGCCTCTTGGATGATGGCCGTTAGGATCCCACCGAACCTGATGGTGGATGCTTTGGAGGAGGACTTCTTTCGAATTGATCTTGCTGTGGAGGTCGGGGATTCTCCTCCTGCTACTATTCTACTAGTGATCAAAGCTTTCACTGGGTTCTCAATAGTTTTGCGCACGAAGGCGTTTCGATCTATTTCGTTTGGGGATCCTACTACAATGCTCTCCAACAAAGGCACCCCGATTCTGTTCATAAGGTCATTGTACCTTTGGCTAGAGAAGAGAGTATGGACCATCTTTGCTTACAGCTTGATCTCAAGATTTGGAATATCCGCTAAACTTACCCCATCCACTGTGCATACGACAGCCTTGTTCATCCGTAGCATGCTGTACACGTCCCTTTTTGGGCATCGCTCAGTCCTGCTGGTTAAGCCTAGGGCCTTCTCCACCATCTCAGGGCTCAATTCCACCTCTACTTGGTGGGCTTATTTCCCTTTCCTGATTGTCACCATGCCACAGTTCCTTTCGGCATTGAAGCTCCTCAGAAACTCTACGCATTTTTCATAGTTGATTGCCTGCCCAACCTTTTCTACATACTTCTGTAGGCTGCACTGGTCCACGAGTCATTTTATGGGTGGCTCTTCCATGACGATATCCTCTACGTTCACGGCGTGCTTGAATGTGAACTAGCTGTAGCCGCTCGTTTCTACCGGCAAGCCATACTTAGCTTGCTCTTCCTCCTCCGTGAACAGAAGCTTACTGCCTTTATCTTGCCCTGCCATTTTAGGTTCTTGTCATATATCATGGTTCACCATTAGTATTCCTATGACATTTTCTTGCTGGAAAATAAACAGGAATTGGTCATGCTTTTATGACAAGAAGAACATGCTTTAAACAATAAAAAGAATTTCCCCTTGAGCAGCTCTATTCATTTCCAAGATCTTATGGCACTTTTCCTTGATTTCACCTTTGCCCTCTGCCCCCTTAGGAATGAGAAGAATCCTCCCTAGGATTTGACATGGGAGAGGCAAGACATTTTAGCACCATAGGGTGCTATCTACTTTGGCATGAGCCAATCGTAGAAATCAGGGTTGTATTCCAAGTGGGCATGACAATCAAGATTACGACAACTACCACATACTTGGGTTATGTAAGTTAGGACACCGGCTAGAAAATCAACCCACCAATAAGTGTAATACACAGAATATCCAAGATGGCATGTAAATAAGGTAAGAGTCCCACTATCTCAATAAGCCAAGCTCAACTATGTACAAAAACCCAAAGCTCTAATGCAATGTATCCAAGTAAATACAAATATCTTTGAAGCACATCCACTGAAGCATATCCGAAGAGTGAAAGAGCAAGAGTGAAAGAGCAATGCAAGGCTCAATACATCAAACACATGACATTTGGATGCCCATAGACATCACCCGATACATCTGGGAGCATAAAACCCAAGTAAGTCTTCAAACCTATAATGTCAATGACACTAAAGCAACTGAAGCATAAAGCCAAATCTCCAAAGCATCCAGTGTAGCTCAAATCTGAGTGGTAAAGCAACCCATAATCATATCTAGGTCCAAGTAGCAATGCTAAACATCAATAAACGCAAGAGTCTTACCCAAATAGCATCAAGCCTCAATAGGCATGACCTTCCTAATTTAAAAGCTTGTTGTCCAAACTATTATTATAGCAAAGAATCTTTGCAAAACTAAGCTAATCAAGCTCTAAGCAATCCAAATAGCATCCCAAAGCATAGCCATACCATCTAGGCACCAAAGGAGCATCCCTGAGGCATCAAATATGTATAATAGAGCTCATTGTTTGTTGTCTAGACTTGTATACAAGAGGTCTGCTATAAATAACACTAATGACATAGATATAATATCTCAAGAGAGTATCAAATCGGGGCCAATTAGTGCTAATACAATGCCAAGGTATTGTTCAAGTGCAAAATGATGTCCACAAGTTGCAGATGGATGTTACAGGTAGTAAGGGAAGACCTTGAAGTATTGAATGAATGGCTACCATGAACTTGAACTGAAGGTATTCAAATCTAGGCTAAAGTGAATGGTGAAGGACCTTCTCGAATGGTTGGCTCTAATACCAATTAAAGGGAGAAGCCCCAGTGGAAGTACAAGCAAGCAAAAGCAATAGAGATACGTGCTATGAAGAAGGAGAGAGAGAGAGAGAGAGAGAGAGAGAGAGAGAGAGAGAGAGAGAGACTAGATGTGGAAACTCCGATAGTTACAATGTGTGACCAACCTTCTCTTATTCAATAGTCACTAAAAGAATAAGAAAAAATTGACAGTGATGGATGCCCACCACTTGCAATGTACAAGTGTGCGGTCATGGTATGTGAAGTAAATATAGGGCAGCATAGGCACAAGCATCTTTACCTCCAATAGTTGATTGTTTAATAAACCAAAAATCAAATGAAAAATATTATAATATAAATGAGGACATAAATAATCTTATAAGATATAATCCATTGATATGTGCAAGTTATTTCAATCATAAGCTTAATTAGTTTAAAAATATAATTTTATAATTGGACTCATACAAGATTATTTTTGTAATAGAATTTCAAAATAAAGAAAGTTAACATAATTGTGGATTAATAGGATTAAGGAAGCACCAATATAAAATAGTAATAATAATGACAAAATGTATGCTTTTATTAATCAAAATATTAGTTGTGATTTTGATTTATTACCTTTTGCTATTAAATTGATCCCATTTCCAACAACGAATGTATATATTATAAAAATGTAAAAAATATCTAAATGTTATCACCTAACTCCATAATTATAATATATTAATCAATTATATATTAATATATTCAATCATAAAAAATATTAAAATAAATATGTCTTACTAAATTTACTACTCTATATAAAGTAATAAATTTGTGTGTGTATGTGTGTGTGTGTGTGTGTACAAATTTGAAAATAAATAAGTAATAGTTTTGGTTAAATAAAACCAACATAAAATTAAAAAAACTCTTATTGAGAATATATATATAATTATATGTTCTTTTTTAACACTCATGATTGTGAACAATTATAAGAATATCAAAATTGAAAAAATGCATATAATTATAATAAACCACTAATATCAAAAAAAAATTAAATTTAAAAGATTAAAATTTATGATTATAAAAAATCAAAGAATTTGATTCAAATAAAGATAATACAATGAAATTACAATATACTAAAACTTATTCTATTTTAATAAATTCTCGAATGTTTTCATTAACTAAGAATTTAAAAAGTATTATCTCAAATACAATTTTCTTATTTACTAAATATTGATATTTATCTTAGTAGGTTAAGATCATTGCAAATAATGAATAATGAATTATATTGGATTATATTAATTTTAAAAAAACAAAATAAATCATTTAATCCAATAAATATTTTTTCAAGTATCCATGAGAAATTGGTGAAACATATTTATTACTACTATTAGTTGAAGCTTTAATAAGATTTTATATACATAATTTTCAAGAAGAATATGATTTTGACCTTCAATTTAGTCTACTTATCGCTTATATTAGAAAAGCTGCTTACAACATTGGTGAAACAACAATACATGCAATGCTACATATTCAAATAAATAATTAAAAAATGACTTCTATTAAGAAAGTCTAAAGAAATTATGTGAAAAATATAGCAAATAAAACTATTCTTGCTTGATTAAATTTTATTAATTGGAAAAATAACATTTAACAAAACGAGATCTTTCATACATAAATATAAATAATGTTTTGGAGATGTTGATATATTAATATGTGGAGACTTATATCAAACTAGAACTGTAAAAGACCAATAGATATTCAAACAAAATGATAATTATATATTTTTAAAAAAATCTTTTGGATTGATGAAATAAAATACTATGAATTAAGCAAAATCATACATCAAAAAGCTATATTGTTTATCAATCTTCTAAATTGAATATGAACTAGAAAACAAACAATGTAAGATATTCAAACTTTTAATAATAAACACTTATAATAAAGCTATTTTGATAATCAAATGCCAACACTTTTTCTTACAAATCTTACAAGAGAAATAAATAAGAAAACAGTTTATCGATGTTTAAAAAAGAAGGAATTTTCAAAAGCCAAAGATGTTTTGTCTTTTGACAAACTTAAAAGTATTAATGTGGGAGATAATATTGACAAAATAAAATATTTGCTTTTAAAATATTTATTTAAAAACATATGTTAATTGAAATTTATTTCAAAATATTTAATATTAATTATGGTCTTGTAAATGGAACACATGAAATTTTTAAGACTATGAATATTTATAAAAATATAAAAATTTTAATACTATAAATACTTATAAAAATATGATAGTTTTATAGATACAATTTAATGATAATAAAGTTGGAAAGATTATAATGCATAAAAATAAAAATTTATACATAAATTATGTAGATTAAAACTAGACAACAATTTTTTCACTAAGTAAAGAAATTCATATTGTTGACATTCCTCATCATATATTTGTTAGAACAATTTCGAATTAGACCATGTAGAACTCTAACAATATATCGATCACAAGGTCTAAACTTGCATTTGATCCAATTAAGGTTAAAAGACATGGAATTTTATACACAACATTATCATAAATAAAAGATCTCTAATTTTTAATTTTACTATCGTGAATTAAGATGAATAATATAAATATTAATAAATCCATTATCAATGGGCTTAATAGATTGAATAAAACAAGAAAATGGAATCTTACAATTTCAAATTTTGATATTAAAATTTTAAAATTATATTCTTAAAATGCACGTTCTTTAAATAAGCATATACTAGAAATAAATAATTTCCTTACTTAATAAATAGCTATATATCTTTCTATAAAAAGATAATATAATATACAATAGTTTTAAAACACTTAAAAATAAAAATGATGTACAATTATTTTATAAAAATATAATTATAAAGGATATTGAATTCAATAAATAGCACATTCTAAGTTAATTTATTCCATTATTTAGATCACATAACATAACCTCTATAAAATACTAAATCCATATAAAAAATGAAATATAAACTTCTCAATACTTTGTGAGGTTCTTAATCATTATCTTTCAATACTAATATTAATGTTATTTTATTAGGAGATCTTTATATTTTACTTGATCAAATTAATATTAACTCAATGTGAATTCAATAATAAACAAACATAAATTATCAAATCAATAATACTAAGAAATGGCTATGTACTTCACACAAATACATTATTGAATGAAAAGTATAATTATAATACACTCAATTCCGACATATTGGTTACATCATTCAATGATTTATACAATAATATAGAACTTTAATTTGTGCTTAAATCATTTGTTAACTTATTATTTTTCCATTAAATTATTTTAGTTATATATTTATACATAGAATAATAATATAGATATTATATATATAAAATACTCAATTTCTAATTATAATTAATACAAATATACATAACCAATTCTCATATCAAAGAAAATCTTACAATTTTTTTAATTCCATATTTTTTGTAGATACTCAAAGATTGTTATGATCAACAAATACTTCAAGAGCTTATATAGATAGAGGGGATCAAAAAACATACGAACAATTAACAAGAAAATTTGATAATCAACAATGGATAATCTAGCTCTTTTTGAAGAATTTTCAAATAATGTAAAATGGAATATATTAAAGAAACTCAAGGAATATTGGTTAATAAAAGTTCAAATTAAATATAAAACTTGGAATCTTCGTGTAGATGCTTTGCAACAACATACATGGGATGCTTGGTGTACTAGTAATCTTTTATTTATCCAATTGGTAACTCATTGGAGGCTAGTGGACAACATCATATTTACAACTTTCACCACTGAGATCTCTAGAAGCTATTGTTACTATTATAACAGCATGATGCAAATTTCTAAAGTGAATGGACTTTGAAAAATTTTAAGTTAACTATCTTCCACTCTATAGTACTATGAAGCCCGAATTTAGTGGGTTGGATAAAAAATAAGTCGAAAGGCTACTCATAGAACAATATTTGGATGAATGATTATCCAATATATGTAGTCTATTTGCAAATCTTTAAAACATGCAATATAATAATGTTTGTAATGATATGCATACTTCATGTTCTTTTTGTCAAATTATATACATGCAAGTCAAGCTTTCCATCTAAAAAATGCTAATGAAACTCAAGTATATCTTTCAAGTTTCAAAAAGAAGTTAAAATTTTCAAAGTTTAATTATGTTCAAGATCTCTGTAACTGGTGCGCAGATCGGATGCAGGTAGCTCACGTAGTGAATTCCCAAAGGTCCCCAAGAACAAAGTACTCTACTTTTTAGCACAAAAACCAATGTAAAAGCAAGCACGACATGAGACAAGAGACAAATTGGGTTGAATCTCCCCCATGCCTTGTGTGAGCGCTTCACAAAGCATGTATTTAATGTATATTTCCAATCTTTATGCTCAAAAATAGCCCAATTACAAAAATATGACAAGCTTTTAGCTTTTGAGTTGCTTTCTACCAAAAATAGGAAAATAAAGCTAATGGACGGTGCCCATAGTGTCTGGCACGCCCAATCTCAATGTCCAAATAGAAATAACATATCCAGGCGCATAAGCGCATACAAAATAATAATAAATAATCGATGTCTCTATAGACATAACAAAATATAGGCGTGGCGCCTATCAAAATATAGTCCAAAGATCGAAAATCCGCTAGACTCCAATGCTTTCCTCCGCCACTGCTACTATCTCTACACATCAACTGAAGCATTCGCAATCGTTAGTAAAATAACACAATTAAACCGACAAAAGTGAATACCTAGCAGTCTTCAGCTACATAAATAAATCAACTGGTTAGAAATAAATCCTAACCTTAATTTATTACGAGTGCGCACTCTAAACTCATAAACGTTTATTAATTTAATATGCATTTTGCGGAATCACCCGCTATGGAATCACCCATGTACACACTAAATTAATGAAACGCCCGAAAAGGACAGGCGTCCCCATCAACTTCTCGCACAAAGAATCCTCTTTGCGTATGAGCCCCGGTTATCTAAGTTTACGGAATCCACCGTAAAACCTCACGGAATCCACCGTGGAATATGCCTCCTGGCATCAATAACAATTATCAATTGATGTCACATTTGATATTGATATTGATATTTTCTTTGACAATATGTTTGTAAGATTACATACTTTATAATATAAATTGTTATTATAAATTCCTAAAAAATATACATGTTCAAAGTTCTAAGATTGAACATAAAAATATCGCTTTGAGTTATGTATTATTAAAATGGATTTTATTAGACACACTAAACTCTTTTAATTGAGAAAATCATCTCAAAAGTATAAAGAAAAATATGTAGTTCCTAACTTGATTTGAACTTTATTATTATTTATTCAACTACTATCTTACATTGATCAAATTTCCTTTTAAAAACTGCTTTATAATTCCTATTATCTCCACCTATGGTCCAACTCTCTCCCTGCAACCCACGCTCATGATTTACGATGCAAATCATGATAATCTCCTTGTTCTCTCCCACACAACACCAAAGTTTCACACATACACACTTAAGTTACCTAAGTCACTAATTGGGGCATATACCATGTCCCGTGCTCAAACCTAGTAGACTTGCTGAACTAAGTGACTTCCAAGCAAAAATGAACTTAAAGAGTCGCTGCATTATGTCCTGTATCCTGTCTTGAAGCTCCTATAGACCAAGTACGCAAACCTACATGATCCATAGCATCTCCATTTTTCACACTATAAACATAAAATCCCATGACATCCACCCCCTCCTAACTTGCACATCCTCCAGCATGTGCCAAAATCTTATGGATCTGCAGTGTTAGACAAAGTATCCTCTACCATGTCAATGTCTGCTTCTTCTACCTCTTCTTCTTCCATATTCTCATGTTCATGCTTAGTCTCCAACTCTATCAACTCATATGCTGAAGACTCCCTACATTTAAAGAGCTTGATATGTTTTCCAACCCACTGGAACCCTTAGAGTTGTCCCATCCATCTCATTTAATGCATATATAGAATTGTCAAAAACAAACCTTACCACATATGGTCCAAACCACCACTTTGCCATCTTCTGACTAGCATTATGCTGATTTTCCCAACTGTTGTCATAAACCAGCACCCAGTCCCGTTCCTATATAGCTCATGGTCGAAGTCTGTGTCGCTTGTCAAATCTCTTCTTGTTCTTGATCCTTGCAATCTTCAACTTTTTCATGAATGTATCAATATCTTCAAGCCTTCTTTCTAACTATCTAATGCATAGGACCAGCAACTCTTCTCTATTCAAACCCTCTTCCCATGGTAACACACTCCAAGTAGGAATAGTCTCTTCAATAGGCACGATTGGCTACTATCCATACATTAATTCAACAGGCATATGCCCTGTAACTGCACTATGAGTGGTCCTATCATCCCATAAAGCAAAGGGTAACATTCTTGGCCACTCTTTCATCCTGTCCTTGCATGACTTTGCTAATGCCTTAATGATAGGTTGATGACCCATTTCACTTTTCTCCTTTGCTTCAAGATTATAGGCTAAAGTTAAAGCTAGCTTGATACCCAATCATGAAAAGAAGTCACAAGCCTCATCCGCATCTAATTCTCCTCTTTCAACAACCACTTTACCAACACAACCATACCTGCAAAAAACTTCTTCCAATAAGAACCTGCAAACTACTTGAGTAGTCGTTGTACTAAGAGCTCAACCTTCCACTTGATTTGTCAAGTATTCTCGTGCAAGCACAAGATATCTCATATTCCATAAACCTGTAGGGATGGTAACCAAATCAACTACCCATTTATAATGCGTAGACAATGGATAGGTTGATTGCAACCTATCTCTATGCTTTAGCATGGAAAGAAGCCATATCTCCCAACACACATACTGGAGCTCCTCTCTATTTCTTTGCATGCTTACATAAATATCCGTCCTTCAAGAAAAACCCATAAGCTTTTGTTTTAATCCACTTGAATTTAGCTTTAGACCACTTAGCCTTCTTTGTCATGAGGTTGAGATATTGGCCTATTTTCAGCCAATCATCCTTATACAACTCTTCCAAAAATTGTGTTCACACTGAAGCATAACACTAATGATGCTTTCTCTCTGTTTAATCCATCTCTTCTCCATGGGTATAAGCTCTTTTCTTACTGCTAAAATCCCTGTTACAATAGTTGTACCTACTGTATTTGTTGTTATGATAGTTGTACTTGCTGTTTTCATATTTGTACATGCAGTAACAGTAGTTGCATACTCATTCCCTACTGTCATAAAGTCATTTTCAACACCTGTCATGTCATTCTCTTCATCTTCCATCAGATTCTCTTCATCTTCAAACCTTGCTCATGAAAGCATGTTAGCCATGGGGTTTTCTCTACTTGCAATATGCTAAAAATCAGGGTTAAGTGACTTTATATATCCAATCCACTGTAACATGGCAATATCGAGAGTTGAGCAATTCACTATCATGTCCAATAGAGGTAGACAATCAATCTTTACCACTACATGAACTCCCATAAAATATTTCCTATCACACTTAAGGGCTGTCACTACAACCCAAAGCTCTCTTTTGACTTGAGAATACTGTCGTTGCCGTTCATTGAGGACCTTTGCTCCAAACCGAATGGCATACCTATTCCCATCAGCATCATCTTGACCCACTGCCCAACCAATACCAATTGGACTTGTATCCACAGTGATAATGATAGGCTACCCATTCTCATAATTTGCCCTCTTTAATGTTGGAGCTGAAATCAATAAGCTCTTTAACTTCTAAAGTGCCTTTGTATGTTGTTTACCCCACCAAAACTTTTGTCCTTTTCTCAAGAGCTGATATAAACTCTCAACCACATGAGCAAAATGTGGAATCCATATCAAGTAAAAGACACATGCACCCAAAAAATTTCTCACCTCGGATACATTCGAACATGTCTCCCGCATCCTACTTATGGCATCAATCTTCACTAGTGAGGGTTTTCTTCCATATGGTCCACACATGTGCCTAACAACCAATACTTCCTCTACTCCAAAAACCAACTTTTCTCCTAATAGAGGCAAATGCACTTCTTCAAGATGGCTCAAAATCCTGTCACAATCAACAATATGATTAGCCACAAATCTTCTACATCCCTGCTCATTTGACCCTTCATTCTTCTCATGGATATCACACCCTTTTATCGGCACATCATCAAGAAAGGGTAAGGTCAACTGAGGAATATACTCCCTCAAAACTTTATGCATAGCATTCATCATATATGCCACTAAATTGGTTGCTCCTGGTGGAAGCGTATACATCCTAACCAATCCAAGCGGTGTCTTCATGGTAGTGATATCTCGACTTTCCAATCCAAGATGGAACTGATCATATCCTAAATATAAATCACCCATAGAGTAAATTGCCTTGCCTGCAAATGCTTCTGCAAATTCATCCACTATCGGACCCGATCCAACATTCCTTATGGTGACTTTATTAACTGGTTGTAAATCTTGTATAAACCTCAAAGCACCATTCTTTTTTGGAATAGTAAACCACCGATTCAAATATGGAGCAGAAGAGGGCTCCAAGATTTGCATCATAATCTTCTCATTCAAAAGCTCCAACAGCTTATGCAAATATGCTCGAGGCACTAGAATAGGCTTTAAATTCCATGGCACATGAGGTACTGTAAAGATCACCATAGGTGCAACTATGGTTGGATCAGCACATCCAATTTCATCTGGCTGAAACGCAAAGACTTTCCCATGCCTTGCCAACATCTACAAGAAACAAGCTCTTTCTGCAGCAAAAGAAAGCTTGTTTCACCAATTTTCAGCTTTTGTAAAGTTTCAACTCTGAACTTATGTCCTACTCCATCTAGATCCCACAAACTAGGCTATTGAGACACTTTTTTAGCCAATTCATCACTTTCAAGTGGTAAAGGCAAAGCCACATGCTTGATCTTCTTTGCAACTATTTTGTTTTTTGTTTCCACCCTTGCTTCAGGCCTGTTTTGCAACCCATATTGCAACCCATAACATTCATGCTTAGCAAACTCTTGAATGACTTCATACATCTCTAAAGTATCAACATAAATAACCTCTTTTTAGCCATGTTTTTAGCATTAATTGTTGCAAAAATTTCAGCAACTGTATCAACATCAACCAACCCTGAAATACCTTAATAGCTTCATTTGCAGCCATCAACCCATATGTCTTCAGCTCTTTTTCAGCCCAACCTACATATTTATTTTCAACCCTACACATGGCTAAAATATTCTTAAAACCGTCAAGACTACATGTTGTCCATTTCTGCAATCCAAACACAAATAGAGTTTCCCCCCTTTCTTGGAGGCAGAATTATCATCCTAGAGGCATTGCCATAGCCTCCACTTGCAATAGTGCTGTCTAAAAACCCTTAAACTCTCATGTAGTAGGTGGCATGGGATTATCCCATAGCCTATCCCGATTGCCGGGATGATTCACATGAATAGTGAGAAACTGTACCGCCTTTGTATTGTCTTTACTCCATACCCGAGCATATGAAGAACCATCATCCAAGGATTTTGTTTTCAACCTTGATTCCGAAATATAGGGCTACCCCAAAATCATCGAATAACTACATAAATCCTACACAAAAAAATGATATTCATCCCTAACATCTCTAATAGTCATGGGTACATTCGAGCAAGCTGCATAAAGAACCCCTGATGAATTGTTTGATGCTCGCATGCGCCATCCCGGATCTATATCAATCGGCCAACCTCCATTCTCATACAAACTGTGTGCCATAACATTGATTTCGGAACCATGATCCAAGAGAGCTATGCAAGGCGTCTCTCTTTCTCCCACTTTAACAATTGTCTCTGTTGTAGCACAAGCCCAATGCGTTCGTGAATAATGACTGCTTGGAATAAAATGAGCATCTTCTTCTTCATGTACTTGTTGATGGGCATCCCCATTATGCATAGCCTTCTCGCCATATCTTTACGGTGAGTCCATTCTCTCCTTCTTTTGCTTGTTTAGGGTTTAATTCTCTCCTTCTTTTGCTTGTTTAGGAGAGGAAATGAGAGAGAAAGAGAGGGAGAGGGAGAGGGAGGGAGAGAAAGAGAGGGGGAGAGAAAGAGAAAGAGAAAGAGAGGGAGAGGGAGAGAGAGAGAGGGAGAGGGATGGGGAGGAAATGAGAGGGAGAGGGAGGGAGAGTGCATTCTCTCTCTCTTTTACTTTTGCTTATATGATTTGTGTATATATATTGAGAGAGGGAGAGGAAATGAGAGAGAAAGAGAGGGAAAGGGAGGGGGAGGGAGGGAGAGAGAGAGAAAGAGAGGGAGATAGAGAGACAAGCTTGCTGTCTACACTCCCATTCAGCCCATTTTCAACATCATCCTATTCCGAAACAGCATTGCATGCATCATCATACACCATCTGAAGTTGTTTCTTTAGGTCTTTGTCAACCTGCATCAATGCTTGCAAAACTTCACTATCAAACTATCTTTTTCGTTTTAGTATATCAATGATTGCATCATGAAATTCACGCTTTGCGATTCCAATAACTTTGCCAAGTGTGAATTCCACTCTACTACCAAGTATGCATTCTTCCAATACTTTTTTAAGGTTTGTAGCAGTCTCAAGATCCGATTATAGCTTGTAACTAGGCTACTTGCCCCTTTTCTTCCCTTCTTGTTTCTTCTCCTAAGATGCATCCTCCATAACAAGTTCAATTATGGCTTTTTCAACCTCTTTCTATTGCTCTATTTTACTTCATGTTCTGCGTTTAGATGGACCTGAAGAGGAAGGACTAGTAGTGTCCTCTTCTTTTCTTCTCTTTTCTTCCCATAGGAGCTTCTTGATTATAAAATTTAGCCAAATAAGCATTGGCTAAAAATGAATTCACTAGTGCACTCCATCATGTTCTCCCTCATATACTTTGACTTACATCAACCAATTCAACCTTTACTGTTTTGCCCTTTTCCATGCAATCTAATGCTTGCATCCAAATTCAAGATTTTGCTTTAGTCATGCATCCTTTATGAGATTCATCAGCCCTTTCAATTCTCAAACCATATGTGGCTGCATCTATGGCTACAAATGCTATCCTTGCAGCCATCTCTTCCAACCTCTTTTGCATACCACCATTTCCAAAATTTGGCTCTATTGAAAGACCAATTTCAATTTCATGTATTTTGCCATCTTTCCAAAAGACTAACATTTTCGCTTCCGCTTCACGGTAGGCTATACAATCTCACTTTTCATGTCATAAACTGTCGCACCAAATGCATCTCCTCTTGTATCCTTCTTTATACGGCCTTTGGGTTGTTACTTGATCCTTTTATTCTACCTTGACATCCAATTTTTTGACCTTTGTATTGATTTCTATTAAATTCTGCCTCAAATCATGCATGCCCCTTATTAATTCATCCACAACATCACCTTTAAGAGCCAGACCAACAGGTATAGCCAGTTGTTCCGCCATAGCTACAAGTGCCTTGGCTGCAATTTTAGCCTCCTTCTTAGCACTGGCAAATGTGGTGCTTGTACCCTTGTCCCCATCTTAATTTCACCCACTCTCTCTCTACCAACATATGCACTGCCTCAGTTACATTAGCCAATCTGATTTCATCCCTGTTTCAGAAGAGATGTCTTCTAAACAATCAATCACTTTCTCTTGCAAGACAGGATCTATAGCCTTTAGAAACAAATCAAATTTTTGATTCTCTAATGATTGCTGCTCATCAGCATACTTTTGAATTCAAAGAGCAAAGCTATAGCAACCAACCCTTTATTGGGCTTTTCAATCTAATCTGTAAATGTCTTTTTAGTTACCAATCTTGCATCTTCCAAGAAAAACTATTCTCTCAAAGCTTTCTTAAAAGCTCCCCAATCAGCATCTCTTCTATGTAACTTATTAATTTGATCATGCAATGCATGCATGGCCAAATGAGAGAAATAACAATTCCATGCATACTATAGTACCCCATGAAACAACATATTTTCTTCATACAACCAGATGAAGGCCAAAACATTTTGACCCTTAAATTGCTTCAATTCCTATCCCACTGCCTATAATGCATTCATAGCTAAGGAATCAATTATTTTTGTTTCCTGCCGAGTTTGCATCTGTTGTTGTAACAACAACTGTTGTTGTTTGTTGTTGTTGCAACAAAGCAATCATTTGTTGTAAAGCATCACCACCAATTGAACATGTAGAATCATCTTTACACACTTGCTGCCAACTTTCACGTCGAGTTCACCACTGTCAGAGTGTTTGGGGTCAAAAGTTTACCATGGGGGTAAGAGACTGTAGGATGAAGGGAGATTCAGGGAGAGGAGTAGATGAAAGAGAAGGGGTAGAGGTGAATCCAATCAATTTATTTCAGCATCCTGTCATACATGAAAGACATCAGCGCATAAACAAATACATCCAAATAAGGAAGGGTCGAAGCCCAAGACACACTAATACAATAGCTCAGCTCATACACAAATACATAACATAACCCATTATCATAATTCATGATCCATTATGCTACCATCCATTGAATGCTATTGGTATTCACCTCAAAATTACAAGTAGCTTCAATCTAGTAGTGGTAGAAGCCTTTACAATTAAGACATATATCAAATACTTTTGTCAAATTCATGTCAAAGTTAAAGAAGCACTCAGCCTTGTCAATAATAATGTATTCCAGCCCTCAATAAAGGCTCCACAATGTATACAAATCCAATCATAAGCTTATCTAATGAATGCCCAAGGTTGCATTGTTGTTTAGGGACCGTATCCAATACATACATGCACTTAGATTACTTGCAAGCTCTTCCAAATTGAGTGAATTGTGGGCTGTCCTATTTATGACAGATTTAAACAGCCCAAAATAGCCCATAGACCAAGAAAAATCAAACCTCCCAAGTGGTACACTAGATCCTGAGAGCAAGAACCAAGTTCCAAGCATCAAGAAAAGCCTTGAGAATGAAGATGAAGCAAGAAGAGACCTTGCTAGTCATGGATTCCCTATTGTTTCCTATTAGGATAGCACCATAGCTCTCCTCTTCTCTCCCAAAATGCATACATCAAACACAAGTTTACCTTCCTCTCCTTAATCTTGGACGTTTCTAAGTTGAACTCCAGTTGCATGGCTTTGGAAAGCTCCACCTATGGTCCAACTCTCTCCCTACAGCCCACGCTCATGATTTGCGAGTGCAAATCATGCTAATATCCTTGTTCTCTCCCACACAACACCAAAGTTTCACACAGACACACTTAAGTTACCAAAGTCACTAATTGGGGCATATACCATGTCCCGTGCTCAAACCTAGTAGACTTGCTGAACTAAATGACTTCCAAACAAAAATGAACTTAAAAAGTCACTGCATTATGTCATGTATCCTGTCTTGAAGCTCTTGTAGACCAAGTATGCAAACCTACATGATCCATAGCATCTCCATTTTTCACACTATAAACATACCATGACAATGTGTATGCCTATATGGGCTTATGTGTGTCATTAAACTAATTAATTGGTTTGATTATTTAATCTATTAGTTTTTAGTGTGATAAAAGAATTTATTTTTAGTTCATTATACTTATTTTTTTATTTTGTTTTATAATGTTATTAGTTATTGTAGTTGCTCCTGGTGCGAAGCAGAAAACACGTGGCAAATCTAGCAAATCAAACATCTCAACTATTAAATACAAACAACATTATTATACATAAGAGGATTTGAATAACTCAATAGATTGAGAAAGACAAGAGAAAAACACATGATTGAGCCCAACCTCCCCCATGGCAAAAGCCACGGTTTGTTTGCCATCATTAATTATATAGTATAGTTTTACATGGATATTTGCATTCATATCTTACATATAATCACAAAGAAAGTACAAATATCAATTGAAATACAGAGGTTTAAGAGTCAAGAGGTATCCTGTAAGATGCTGCAGTTGCTATAGAAAATGCTATGCTCTGAATCATGACATTTTGACATCACCATTGCATCCGGAGCATGCTAAAATCTCCCAAAACGAGTCTTGAAGCTCTGAATTCCAATTCCGGATGAAGGAGAAACGAAAAATCTCAGTTTTCACCCTATTCTCCTATCTATGTGCGATCCTATTGCTTTTATAAAGAAAACTAGAAAAGCCTTCTATACTTAACCACATTAAGAAAATAGCAAGGTGTTCCATAAAGAAAGATTATTTCAATAAAAGCATATATTAAATCTCATATTCTAAAATAATCTATATTAAAAACAAATAAATTAATAGTACTAAGGACAATGATCTAATTATTGCTAAAGAAGCTTTACAAATAGAGTAATAATTTTAATAATACAATATCATATAAATACATAACATTATATATTATACTTAAGATAACTAATCATAATTATGAAATTTACGCTTGGACTTACGCTAACGCCTAATGCTACCCAAAGCCACCGCTACCTGCTCTACACATCAACTGAAGCATTCACAATTGGTTATAAATAAAATAAACAAACAATAGTGAATACCTAATAGTCTTTAGCTACAAATCAACTTCTCACATAAGGAATCTACCTTATGTACAAGCCGCGAAAAATACATATAGTTTTACAAAATCCATCGAAAAACCTCACAGAATCCACCGTAGAATATGCCTCTAGTTTTACAGAATCCACCGAAAAACCTCACAGAATCCACCGTGGAATATGCCTCTAGATTTACGGAATCCACCGAAAAACCTCACAAAATCCACCGTGGAATATGTCTCCTGGCATCAGCTTCTTTGAAAAAATAAAAATTCTCTTTAGAGTATTTGCATATGCTTTCTTTCAAATCCCTTGTTATTTTAAAGTATAGTTAATTACAATTGTTTTTATTTTAGAATACTTAATTTAAATTTTACTCAATTCATTTTCTAAAATCTTCAAAAGTACTTTTAATTCAATAAAATCTAATTAATCTTAATGTATAACCATATTCATCACAAGATGAACTTGTTTATAGTCAAATAAAATTTTTTGAAACATTTTGATATTTTTATGAAATAGATGTCGCTTGGAAGGCCAGTGTACTAGATGTTGCTTCCAACATACAAAGGGGACACTAGTGAGTTATATGGGGAGATGTGGGGGATGCTATGGGGTGGGGAAGATGGATCTATGGTTCAAAACTTGAGGTCTCATATAGACAGCCTTGGAGCAAAGAGTACTACAAACTTTAGGATGCAGCTTGGTTGTCTTCTATTGGGCTAACAAATGATGTGGGTGGTAGAGTGAGTGACATTGTTTCACATGTGATACTAAGTGGTCCACGTCCCTTTGGGGGCATCCCTTTAATGGTGGAAATTTGGTTACTAGCCCTTCTAGAAATAGGTGCTAGGAATGGGAGGATGTACTTATTTTGGATTTGTTACTACTGTTCTAGCTCTGCTACAACCAACATTGTTTTGATGATATTCTGTTATGTCTTTTATCTCTTGTAGACCTAGTTGTAAATGAAGAGTTCATAATAAGGGGCAAATAGAGTGACACCCAAGGATGGGCTATTTTAAGGTTTTATTATATCCAAAATATTTAAAAACTTTAGATGGCTCAATTGTTCAACTCACATCAAGCTTATATGTAATGCATGAAGAGTTCAACTATAACTTTAAGTAGCTAAACAAGATGCATCTTTTGTGCAAAATTCTCACTAAATTGGGGTGGCATTTTGCTTTTGGGAGGCATGACCTTATTGGTTGCTTTGCCCTATACACACAAAAAAAAGGGGAGTGATACTAACACTTCAATATATATACTCAGCAATGTTTAGAGTACTGCTTAAGGCTTTAAGGCATTTGTGTGTGTAATATGAGAAGCCAAAGTTCAATTCCCAATGAAAAATTAGTGGATTTCTAACTCTATATGTATGGGGCCACAATGAGGTTACCAAATACACTACCTAAAATGGCATCTCATTTATAAATGAAACACTTCATATTTGTATAGGAACAACACAATTGCATCACCTATCTAAATGAATAAGTATGTTTTGATTACCAAATTCTTCCTAAGTGTGACTCATGGTATTAATGGTCATGCAAATGCTATACGTAGTGATGTTCATGAGGAAAGTGCAATTAGTAATACTTGGAATGTATGGGAAAATGTATCTCAATATGGTTGATGGTATATAAATGCACAGTCACATTGTAATGATTCAAAGTAGCTCTACAAATTTTCTCCTATTGCAATTAGTGTTAACATTGGAGATTATGGCCTTTGGCAAAGAAGATTATGGTGAAGGTGCTACTTATGATGATATGGATGGAAGGCAACAAAATCTCCTATATGGAGTCTCTAATGCTAAGGCTAATTCTAGAGTGTTTCAACTGGTTCAAGGCAACGTTCAAGATATCGATCTTAATGGTGACCCCACATATGCATGTGTTCAAGTAAATAATAATTGTGACTTAACTGAGTTAAAGTCGGTACTGAAGTTGAAAACACATCGCATGTGTTGATATGAATGATAAAGGTGAGTTGACTGACTTTGAAGACAGTACTGTGGACTTAAGAACCCATTGCATGCTGTAGTTCAATCAATATGTGGTTATTTACTAGTTTCTGATTCCATCACTTGTTACAAACATAGAGGCATCCAATTGTAACCATAGAGATGGACTCCATCTTGGAGTTAATTTAGCAAATCGTGTTGTTCATTTTAGAGCCCCCCATCCCATTTTGGTAGTGCTGTATAAAATCAATCTGTAGATTAACATGACATGTGTATTAGCATATAGTTTCTTATGATGATGTCAATGGCCAAGACACCTCACCTCCACCATAAACATCTCACATCCATCATAGACTACTTACCGGGTTCTAATCTTCCCGTCAGTCCCATCCATCCTAAGCTTAATAGACTCACTAGCCTCCAACTTGATAGAGCACTCGACTACAATCCCCTTTGTAATAGCCATGGAATAGGCATGTGACCTACATTATTTGATTGTTTTGAATGGTGACCTACTCCTAGTGGTCAAGGAATGTGATCACATACTTCATGCTTTGAGCTTGACAAGTTGAGCTTCTCAACAATGGGCATTGAAGCCACAGTGCCAAAGTCTTGCAACTAACACTTACTTCTTTCTTATCCATCAACAAAGAAGAGGAAGGTAATTTGAATTGAAGAAGGAAGTTTGTGCATTAGAGCTTCGCTTCAAATGAGGAAGCTACTCTCATACCTCTATTTGTATCATCTCCTATCCTTGATCCTTGGTTTGGCTTCTTGATCCTGAACTTCCTTCTTGATGGCTATCACCTTGTCATGATGTTTCTTAGTCTCTCTTGGGTCTAAACCTGTGTCTCATTGGTTGCTTGGGCTTGAATTGATGAGCCTCCACCCAATGGCTCCTTGGTACCCCCTTCTTGGTCCTATTTAACCTTCAACATTCTTTCCCTTTGTCAAATCTGGTTTTTGGAGTGGATACATAAAGTTATTGGAATTTTGAGAGTCTAGATAACTCCTAGTATCCCTATCCTGTTGGATAAAGGTACTTTGAATGCTAATCTAAGCACATTTGGTCTTTTGACTGTGTCCATCTGTTTATGTAGATTAGTCAACATGGTTTGCTTTTAGATATAGGAGCTCACCCTAGATCCATTGTCTCAATGCTTCCATGAGTTCTCTAATTCTAGATTTGAATACCATTGCTTTCTATTTTTACATTAGCAACCCAACTAGAGCAAGTTTTGAATTCCTCCATCTTCCATTTAATTTCCATTACCACCTTCCCCACATACTACTTGCAACTCTTCTATGGCATGGTCCTTGGTATCTTTGGCCCTTTTCCTTGGCAAATTCTATGTGCATCTCCTTTTTCTTGGCCCTTCAAATGGCCACCTAGAATTTCTACTGTCAATTGCAATAGAGACTTGGGCCCCAGCTTTGTACACACACCAATGAGCAATTCCTATCCAAACATCTTATCAAGGGTTTGATGTGATGCACCTTCACCTCCATCTAAGAGTTCCAAGAGCTCCTCATTCATACAAAGCTTTTCCAGGTGATTGACTTAAATGCATTGGGTATGTAAGTGTAGTTGTAGGAGCTCCCAGAAGTGTGCCCATGCTTATCATATTTTGAAGGTTGCATAGGAGTTGTCAATCATGTCCAAGGTTGTCTACGCTACATAAATTTTGGCTATCTTCTCTATTTCTTTAAGCATGTATTTTAGGCCTTGTGGGTTTTCTATCATGTGTTTGCACTAATCATGAAGCTGATAGGGGAGATGCATCTGGAAGCTTCTCAATCACTTGTTCAACCAATTTTTAAGTGTCAATGAGGTGATACCATGATACTATAGGTTGCCTATAGTTGATATATAAGACATAATGTCAAAAGCGAAATAAAAATATTATATAAGCACATTAATCTAAATTTACTACTACAAGCATACTAATATGGGTTTATCGTAGTAGTCTCTAATGATCTCTATCTCTCATCAAATTGAGTAGTTTATGTAACAAGAAAAGGGAAGGGGGAAATCTACATACTTGATTGATTAGTTGTAATGCTACAAAGTCTATGTCATTACATGTATGAGATGATTGAGTGTAAGATCATATCAAGAACATGGAAGGGTTGGAGGAGCATTTTTCTATCTTTTTTGTTTGGGTTTCTCATACAATAAAACTAGTTTTTTTGCGGGATGATATAGAAAGAGAGGCCCTAGCTTTGTGCACACACCAATGAATAATTCCTATCCAATATTTTATAAGGGGTTTGATGTGATGCACCTTCACCTCCATCTAAGAGTTCCAAGAGCTCCTCATTCATTTGAAGCTTTTCTAGGTGATTGATTTGAATGCATTAGGTCTCTAGATGTAGTTATAGGACCTCTGAGAAGTGTGCCCCATAACATGGTCCTCATGTTTTGAAGGTTGTGTAGAAGGTGTCAATCATGTCCAAGGTTGTCTACACTACATAAATTTTGGTTGTGTTCTGTATTTCTTTAAGCATGTATTTTAGGCCTTGTGGGTTTTCTATCACTTGTGTGCACCAAGCATGAAGCTTACAAGGGAGATGCATCTGGAAGCTTCTCAATCACTTGTTCAACCAATTTTTTAAGTGTTAATGAGGTGATACCATGATACTATTGGTTGTCTATGATTGATATATAAGTCATCATGTCCAAAGAAAACTAAAAGATTCTATATGCACATTAATCTAAGTTTACCACAAGCATCCTAATATGAGTTTATTGCAATAGTCTCTCTAATGATCTCTGTCTCTCGTCAAATTGAGTAGTTTATGTAACAAGGAAAGGGAAGGGGGCAATCTACATAATTGATTGATTGGCTATAATGTTGTGGAGTCTATTTCATTACATGTATCAGATTATTGAGTGTAAGATCATATAGAGAAAACATGTGACCATGTGTTGAGAGAGAGAGAGAGAGAGAGAGAGAGAGAGAGAGAGAGATGTGTGTGTGTGTGTGTGTGTGTGTGTGTGTGTGTGTGTGTGTGTGTGTGTGTGTGTGTGTGTGTGTGTGTGTGTGTGTGTGTGTGTGTGTGTGTGTGTGTGTGTGTGTGTGTGTGTGTGTGTGTGTGTGTGTGTGTGTGTGTGTGTGTGTGTGTGTGTGTGTGTGTGTGTGTGTGTGTGTGTGTGTGTGTGTGTGTGTGTGTGTGTGTGTGTGTGTGTGTGTGTGTGTGTGTGTGTGTGTGTGTGTGTGTGTGTGTGTGTGTGTGTGTGTGTGTGTGTGTGTGTGTGTGTGTGTGTGTGTGTGTGTTGAAACATATTTAAGTGATTTTGTACAATGAGTTTACAAGAATTCCACCAAGTAGTTTAAGGGTAGTATGATTCACTAATGTAAATTTTTTAAATAGAATTAAATATTCCATCTAGTAGTTTAAGAGTAATATGATTTACTAATTTAATTTATTAATTTCATGTTGGAATTGGTGCTTACTTGCATATCCCTATTTTACTTTTTAATAAATGTTGATTTGGTAGCCAACTAAACAATTGCTTGTTTATGTAGGAGCCATAAATCTTTTGATTGTATTTGTTGTAATGCTCATAGTAGAATAATGGGACCCTACTCCTATCCAATCAAGAGTTTGGTATTACCTTGACATCTTGTGCAACTCTTTTTATATTACAAACCCTCCTTACATAGAATATAGAATGGTCTTATGATTACTCGATTGATATCAATATTTAAAAGTATTGAAGAGTTTGTTCTTGATGGATAGAACTTTAAATTTATCGAAGGGTTTGCAAATATAAGTGATGTATAAATCAACTATGAATAACAAAATTCTAGGTTTCTTTTGAACTTCTTTTAATAATTCTTTTAAGTTCTTTAATAGGAGCACATAAAGCTACACACATGTAAAGCTAACAAGAAGTATTATTGCAGGGAGCTGATGGAGGGGAGGGAGGAGTTTGGAGAGAGAGAGAAAGAGAGAGAGAGAGTGTGTGTGTGTGTGTGTGTGTGAAAGAGAGAGAGAGGCTGATCCCCATAATTGTTTTGATTGCATTTATTATAATGCTCACTGATAGAATAGTGGGAGCCAACTCCTATCCAAGCAAATATTTTGGTACCCTAGTGATTTATATAATTATTTTTGTGTAACCCCCCTTCTTATTCAAACATATAATGATATTATGGTTACTTTTTAATTGAGCAATCCAAAATTATTGAAGAGTTGGTTTTAAAAAGTGATGTTGAATATATTGACTATGAATTGTTAACCAATTTCTTGGTTTCTTTGAACTTCTTTTTATAAATCTTTTAGTTGCTTGAATAGGAGCACTCAAACACACACACATGTGGGAAAGCAAAAAGGAGAATTGTTGTTGAAGGGAGCTCTTGAAAGGGAGTATTCCAAAACTGTCTAATCCAAGGTTCTAGAAATCTCTTTTTTATAACAATCGTAATTAGAAAGGGAAAGATCATTAAATATCCAATATATTTTATAGAGCATAATGCTTGATACCTAGCCAGTTGAAAATCATGAAGCACCAATGGACTTGGATGATTTGTTAATTATGCTTGAAATTTGGATAAAGTATGATTTATGGATCGTGGTATGAAGCAATAGAGAAGAAGTTTGGAGAGAGAGAGAGAGAGAGAGAGAGAGAGAGAGAGAGAGAGAGAGAGAGAGAGAGAGAGAGAGGTGGTATCGGTAAGTACTAGTAGTGGAGGAGGTGGTGATGGTGGTGATTGCAACACCCTTGGTGGTGATTGCAACAAAGGGTGGAATAAATGGACTACATGGAACAAAAATAAGGGGTTGCCAAAAGAATCTCACTCCTTACTCCTCCCCCTTTTGTCTCTAATCATCTCCCTACAGAGATCGTCTATTCTAATGGCCTCATCTAGTACCCTCTTGATATTATATCAATCATAAAAGTGAATTACTAGAGATGGCCTCATATATTCTTTAATTTCAAATGTTGTTGATGGAAACTTTAATTGCTACCTTGGCTTTAGGTCTTTCCATTGCTAATATCATTTTGTAGAGACTCCTTACCTTGGAGCCATAGTCTCTCACGTTCTCTTCTCTTGTTACTCCACATTCATTAGCATTACTCTGAGGTTGTTGCCACATTAAACCAATCATGTACAATGAGGTTATCTAAATCAATTCACGAGTTAACCTTCATGGAATAAGTATTCCATTAGGGAGGTTGGAGATAGTGCCATTTGCTAATGTAATTCACTTTGTTTTCATGTCAACATTGGTTCTTGTCTACATATCCCTATTTTAGAGCATCCTAGCTTCTAACAATTGCTCATTTATGTAGGATCCATAAATGTTTAATTGTATCTATTGTAATGCTCAACAATAGAATTGGGATCCAACCACTTTATCCAACTCAATAGTCTAGTATTGCATTGGTGGCTTGCACAACCTTTTTTATATTGCCAACACTCCTTATTCAAAACACAAAATGCTTACTAATCAATTGATCAATCTAAAATGATTGAAGAGTTTATTCTTTAAAGTGATATTAAGTAAATTGTTTATGACTTGTTACCAAAATTCTTGGTTTCTTTTGGTTTGCTTTCTAGAATTCTTTTAGTTGCTTCAATAGGAGCACACAAAGTAATACATAGAGAAAAGCACATAGGAGAGGTTTGCCATAGGGAGTTGGTGGAGGGGATGGAGGTGAGAGAGAGAGAGAGAGAGAGAGAGAGAGAGAGAGAGAGAGAGAGAGAGAGAGAGAGAGAGAGAGAGAGAGAGAGAGAGAGAGAGAGAGAGAGAGAGAGAGGGAGGGAGAGGGAGAGAGAGAGAGAGAGAGAGAGAGAGAGGCTGTGTGTGTGTGAGTGAACCATAAATGTTTTGATTGTGTTTGTTGTAATATCGCTAGAATATTGGGATATCCAACTCCAAATATTCCCACTATCTTGACTTGGCAAGATGTGCAACTCTTTTTGAATTAACAACCCTCCTTACTCAAATACAAAATAGTCTTATGTTTACTTTTCTTGATCAATGTAAAAACTATAAAAAGAATTGGCTTTAAAAAGTGGTCTTAAGTAGATTGACCATGAATTATTAACAAAATTCCTAGTTTCATTTGAGCTTATTTCTGTTATTCTTTTAGTTTCTTCAATGGGAGCACTAAGATACACAGATAGAGAAAGAAAAAGAAGTGTTGTCCCCATGACCTGAGAGAGAGAGAGAGAGAGAGAGAGAGAGAGAGAGAGAGAGAGAGAGAGAGAGAGAGAGAGAGAGAGAGAGAGATGGTGGTTGCAACAAAGGGTGGAATACATGGACTATGTGGAACAAAAATGTAGGCACATCTTGCCTTATCTCTACTCCTCTCCCTATGGAGATAGTTTATATTTGTAATAGCCTTATCTAGCATGCTCTTGATGTTAGATTGGTCCAAAAGTGTATTACTAACCATGGCCTTGTATATCCTTTCATCTTGGATACCCTTGATGAAAACTCTAGTCACTACCTTAGCTTTAGGTTATTTCTATTTGTTGATATTCTTTGTATAGACTCTTTACCATGAAGACATAGTCTCCCATGTTCTCTTTCTCTTGCTACTCCATATTCATTAGCCTTGCTATGAGTTTACCCCCATATTTGACTTATCATGTACAACAAGTTTACCTACATCAATTCATGAGTTTATACTCACCTTAATAGAACTACATATTCCATTAGATAGTTTGGGGGTAGTGTCATTCACTAATGATTTTGCTTTTGTGTCAAGATTGGTTCTCACTCACATACCCCTATTTTAGCTTGTACTAAATGTGGATTTTATAGGTACTAAAATTTTACTCATGTATGTACGAGCCATAAATGTTTTGATTGTATTCGTTCTAATGCTCACCAATAGAATAGTGGTATCCAACTCCTATCCATTTAAGAGTTTGTTGATGGCTTGTGAAACTCTTTTCTATTACGGACCCTCCTTATTCAAACATACAATGGTCTTACGGTTACTTTTCAATCATTCAATCAAAAAATTATTGAAGAGTCGATTTTTAAAGTAATATTAAATAGATCAATTACTACAGATTATTAATAACATTATTGGTTTCTTTTGAATTGTTTGCTATATTTCTTTTAGTTGCATCAATAGGAGCACTTGGATACACACATACATAGAAAAAGCAAAAAGAAGAAGTATGGGGAATGGCAAGGAGCGGGCTTTTCAACGAGTTCTTTTTTTTCTTGGCAAACCCTACTTTTATTCCACATAGTACACTTGTTCCACTTTGGTACAACCACCACCACCCCTCTCTCTCTCTCTCTCTCTCTCTCTCTCTCTCTCTCTCTCTCTCTCTCTCTCTCTCTCTCTCTCTCTCTCTCTCTCTCTCTCTCTCTCTCTCTCTCTCTCTCTCTCTCTCTCTCTCTCTCTCTCTCTCTCTCTCTCTCTCTCTCTCTCTCTTTGTGCATGTGCATTGTTGTGCCCTACATGGACAAGGTGTTAAAAATCCTAGAATTCATCATCATCTAGCTTTCTTATTAATCTAGAGAGTTAATATATTAGTCACTAGTGTTAGTGTCCATATGATGGATAGTTTCAAAATATGGGATTTCTGAACCATGATATTTTTGGATATTATTTCTTGTAAATATCATCAAAAGGTATGGTAAACTTCTAGAATAGGGTATCATGCAAAAAATCAAGTTGCTTTTTAGCCAGTTTGGGAGATCTCAAGCAAAAAGAAGGGCTCCAGAATTTTCACAGCGTGCGATTGCAGTTTTCAGGTAGCAAATAGCACTTCCAACTAGGACAAAGAATGAGCGATCCAAGAGAATTATGATTAGGTGTCCTAGATTTTTACCCCCCTTTCGAAGCCAACTAAACCATCAGATTTGTTGCCTGGCAGCAAAGAAGAAGCTAGTGTTTGGGGCACATTTTTAGTCTAACAGGGAGCTCCAAGAGATCTAATGCTTGGAGATTGCTTCTGAGTTGTAGTAGATGTTGTCTAGACAATCCAAGAACTATTTGTCTTAGAGTTTAGCCATCAAACAATCAGCTTATGACTAATGTAATATTGTTTACCTTCTCAGGTTCTATTAATACATAGTGCTTCAAATAATTGAGCATTGTCTTTATATTATGTAAAGGCTTTGGCAGATTTGAATCTCTTGTTTATTCCTTTTCTTCTGTTCCATCTCCTATTTTCTACTTCCTTCTCTCACTGATCCCCTGTGGATACAACCTTTTGGCTAAAACCCTGTCGACATTGGCGAACCTGACATGAAAGGTCATCGAAAGAAAAGGCAAGATAGGAAAACTTTCACTCACAATTTCTAGTGATGTTTTGCAGTAGCTAGTGTTGAATATGAACATGCTTATATAGGTACAGCAACAACAACATGTGATGCATGCTTCTGCTCAAACAGAAACTATTATGATGAATGCTATGCACATGCAGAAGAGTGTGAGATGGAGTTTTTTAATGGCACGAATGTATTTGCATAATTGCATATATATGCTCAAAAGATGGAGTTCTTTGAGATGGCTCAACTTGCATGGAGCCAGTATTTTTTATGGGTCACTATTCATGAATTGAAAGCCTGAGTTAGTGAATTGTACATGCAAGATGCTGACTAGGTAGCTTTCAAGAAGACACTTAGGGAAAAATTTTACATTGAAGACATGAGTTTGAGTGCCCACAAGACTTTTTTAGGAGTGGATTCTACAACCCAATAAGGATCCCATGGCACGGTTATTAAGAGAATTTGAAAGTTCATTTGTGCAATTAGATCTTGCAAAACAACAAGCTCTTACAAGTTAGAAAATTGAATTGTTTCTATAAGTGGCAGATCCTAAGCTTCAAGAGAAGCTTGATGATTTGTTAGAGGATCATACTATAGAGACAGGGCTTAAAATAGAGTAGAGGCATGTTAAGCATGTTGTTACTACACTGGTGAAAAGGCACAAAAGAAGGGAAAGATTGCATGTATATAGCTTACCCAATGCTACAAGCAAAACAGTTGATGTATCCAGTAAGCCACCTACTTCTGTGTGGCTGACCCTATGGCTACACCTGTTGTTCCTACTATTAGAGAAGATGTATTAGATGAATTGGTTAAAGGCATGCGGGATGTTCAGTTGAAGATCACAAAATTAGATAAGAAAGGACAAGAAAAAAGGGGACGGGCAATAGCTCCTAAACTAGGGAAAAGATGTATGTGGTGTGATATTTTGTAGCATGAAAGGAAGGATCGTGTTGCTTATCGGAAAGCCTTGGCATGACAGCTCATCTTTTGGAAAGATGGCAAGATCCATGCACAAGAAACTGGATTGCCTCTTGCTTTGAATTTTAGAAAGGGAGGTATGCAAAAGTTATTGGAAGACTTGGCTATCCAAAATGCTTATGTGGTTGTACATGCTGCTACTTTTGGCCTACAGTTGAATAGAATGCCTAGCCAAAGTGATGGTTGGTCCAAATGTTGCAATATGGACACATGCTTTGCATGCAGCTGAAAAGAGGAAAGCTACTAATAGTGAAATGTCTCATGCTGAGTAAGACATTCGTAACATAACTAGTTGGGAATCACCAATAGATGCATATTCAGTGCATGCATATTTAGCAAAAGTGTAAAACACAAATGTACTTCTGGAAGAGAAACGAAAGAGAGATAAAGATAATGCATGGACATTTAAGAGAGTGACAAGAAGAAGTGTGGATTGGGCTAAAGCTGTAAACCAGCCACCTCCCGAGCATGTTTTGGAGGAGGTCGGGTAGGAGCAAAAACAAGATAGCAAACAAGAGGACAAAAAGAAGGGCAAGCAGCTAGGATGCTGCAATCTGATATTAAGATAGCCACAAATGCCATGGAAGATCCTATAGTGGAAGAGTCAATCATTGTATTTGTGGATTTTCTTAATGAATCTGAAGAGGTTTATGAATCTCATGTTTTACTTGTTGTAGGGACTTAGAGAGAGATTGGTGACTTGTTGGATGTACATGATTTGCAAGACATAGTTGCTATCTTTGAGATAGTTCATGAGCTAGAGGTTATGCAGATAGAGGATACTGTGTATCATCGATGCTCCACAACTAGAAAATATATTGGGTGCTTTGTCAAAGGCCTCGATAGGCAATTCAAAAGTGTTGTGAGATATGGAATGCTCCATTATTTTCAATGATGGTTAGCATGTATTGGATGCAAGTGAGGCTTAGTTTATGTTTGATCTGGTACACAATTGTCAGTATAAGTAGATTTTCATGCACTGAACTCTAAAAGAGCAGGCATGTTGCTATGTATTTGTTGATTGGGTGCATCGATAGCCTGTATATGGAGACTCAACAGCTTTTAGTATATGATGTGCACCCAAGGCTTGTTGACCTTGGAGTGGATACTTGGTATGGTATTAGAGTTGTGCAAATGCTAGCCATTTTGCTCTATAATCTAGGGGGATACCTTTTTATGTACATGATGAGCGAAAAAGTTAACTCTGTGGGTGTATGATATGGGTGGTGTATTAGTGGCACATACTAGAGAATGTGCAAGTTCAGAGGGGGTGGATATCATGCCGTTATGCGGACATGGTGTGAAAAACCCTGAAGTGCATCATCATCCAGATTTCTTATTAATCTAGGGAGTCAATGTCATATTAGTCATTAGTGTCATTGTCCATAGTATGGAATACGGGATTTTAGAACAATTTTAGCTTATTTTTGATACTTTGGATCTTATTGCTTATAAACATCCTCAAAAGGTGTAGAAAACTTCTAGAATAAAGTGCCATGAAAAAAACAAGTTGTTTTTCATTCAGTTTTGGAAAATCTTTAAAAAAAAAGGAAGGGCTTCTGAATTCACACGGCATGCGATCGTAGTTTTCAAGTAGTAAACATCACTTCCAACTAGGAAGAAGAGAAAAGAGCGATCTGGGAGAATTCTGACCAGGTGTCCTAAGGTTTTACCCCCCCTTTCAGAGCCAACGGAACCATTAGATTTTCCCTCTAAGCAGCAAAGAATAAGCTAGTGGTTGGTGCTCATTTTTGGTCTAGCAGGGAGCTCTAGGAGATCTAATGCATGGAGATTGCTTGCAACTTGTATTAGACATTGTCTTGATAATCGAAGAACCATTTGTCTTGGAGTTTAGCCATCAAACAATCAGCTTATGACTGCTATAATATTGTTTACCTTCTCAAGTTCTATCAATACATAGTGCTTCGAATCATTGAGCTTTGTCTTTATATTTTATAAAGGCTTTGGCATATTTGAATCTCTGGCCTATTCTTTTTCTTATCTTTTATCTCCTATTCTCTACTTCCTTCTCTCATTGATCCTCGGTGGATAGGACCTTTTGACTAAAACCCCTCTGACAACATGCATTTTCATCTTCCTCAAATTGATTTGCATACTTTCAAAATAATTGTGATCCCTTTATGACCATTTTCAAAATATGATCTTTTAATTATTGGTTAACTTATTGTAATACGTAAATGTAAGTAAATCAACTTTGTATGCATGTGTGCACATGTGCACATGTAATTTTTGTTGATTATTTGTTATAGAGGGATGTCAATCGATATTTAAAAAAATTTGAATTTTGATAGCTTCATAACCATAAAATTCTCTTCATTTGTGAATTTCATTCCCCATTAAGACTTCTAATTGAAGCCCAATCATTTGCTAGGGATCTAAACTTCATTTGTTTTTTCCAATTATTCTTCCTCTTTCAATTCCTATCCCTTTCCTCATTAAGGAAATCAAAACCTCCATTTAGAAGGAGAACCTTAATAGCCATATGAGTGGATTTTTCCTAAAATGTTATCATTTCCATCATTCACCATGAAATTAAGTGCATCCATGAAATTTTTTAGCTAGCACATGAGTTTGTTGGCTTTATTATGCATGTTTCTAGCAACTTTGCTAAATATTGGTTAAAAAACAAAAACTTGTTATTAAAGTTTGCACATTTATTTATTGTTTATTGTGGTGGCAAGAAGGGATGCCGATTAGTGAAAACATGCGTAAATTCTATGGTCAATGGGCAAGAGATAGAGAGACAAAGAGAGGAGAAGACTAAGAGTGTGCATATGTTCCTCGAGTAAGCTACTCATGAATATATGTGTGCATCACGTGGGTTCAAAATAAAGTATTTTTTAAATACCATTTTTATACATTTTTTAAATACAGAAGGGTGGAATATAAAGGGGTTATTTATAGATGGAATAGAAAATGGTTATGTTTTATTCAACGAAAATTGACAGATAAGGAAATTTATAAATAGGCCTTGAACACATGTGATGTAGAGGATATATGTATAGTAACTTACCCAAGATATGTTCACAATAACTTAATTTGTATGCGTGGATAAGAATGTCATATAAGACCATGTATCGCCATGTCTTTGGATTAGTACTAGAGTTAATTGTCACCCCAAGTACATGTCTTTAGATCATGAAAAAAACTTATCCAAGAAAGGGGGCTTATGGCATAAGAGTTTTACATGACCCCTGAGAGAGAGAGAGAGAGAGAGAGAGAGAGAGAGAGAGAGAGAGAGAGAGAGAGAGAGAGAGAGAGAGAGAGAGAGCCATCACCTTGATCTCTCATTATGTGTGTCTTTGCCAACTCAGCCTCATGTTGTTGTAATATTAATATTCATGATCTATAAATGTAGTTACACTCTTTCTATGTTTAGGACTTCCAATACACACACGCACATGCACACCCTTTATCTGTGTGTGTGTGTGTGTGGCAATAGTTTTTTAGAGAGAGAGAGAGAGAGAGAGAGAGAACACAATTAATGTAGGTTTCTTTAGTGTATATCAAAGGAGTAAAGACATAGCTTTAAATATTACTACTCATAAAAACTCCAATCCACCTTGAATAAGTAATTTATCAATGGGTTGCCTAGTTTTTAAAATAAAATATATATTCTTACATAATTTGAATTTGAGGAATTTCAATTGGAAGAGCATTAGGACTCAATGGAGAAGAGAGGGAGGAGAGAGAGTTTAAAATAGCTTTTCCATATGAGAGAGAGTGTGTGTGAGAAAGAGAGATGATATTTTAAAAATGATTGATGAGAGACAAGAGAGAGGTGTCTTTTTCAAAAATTATTGATAAGAAAGAGGAGAAAGATATATGAAAAGTATATTGGCTAAAGAGGTATTGTTTTAAATTGATGTAAGAGAGGGCCAAAAGTAGTATTGTAGCATTATAGAAGAGAGGCCCAAAAGGAGGAGAATTGGATAAAGACAGACTCAAGGGAGAGAGAGAAAGAGAGGGGTGGTGCTGGTGCTGGTAGAGGATGAGGAGCTGGTGATGGCGGTGCAGCTAATTGCAATGAAAGGTAGAACAAATGGATTATATGGAACAAAAATAGAGAGGTTGCCAAAAGAAGATCGCTCCTAGCACTCCCCCTTTTGTCCCTAGTGCTCTCTCTATGGAGATTGTGTTAGAAGAGCAATATAACTAGAAAAATAACAAAATACACAAGAACAATGAAAGAGATGGTGCACAAAATGTAACCAAGAAAAGGAATCCACTATGATAATGATGAGTACAATGGTTGAAAATCGACTCACGCACTCCACAAACTCCTCTCCCCACATTAAAAATCTACAAGTACATGAACTAATGATTTTGGTCACACACTATAGACAAAAAGAAACAAGTTGTCCTACCACAAAATAGACTCGCCAATGATCCAATACACAATAAAGAGGTTGCCCATAAATTAGGATGTGGGTACTTATGAACAAGTGATATGACCATTTCTAAAAGATTATCTATTCTAATGGCCTCATCTAGTATACCCTTAAAGTTAGATTGGTCAATAAGTGAATTACTCGCCATCACCTCATATATTCTTTCATACCACATCTCCCAATACATTTGATAATGACATCCAAATACCTATTTTTCAAGTTTTAGTTACATTTTTCTTTTGGAGTAAAATTTTTCTAATTATTTTGTTTTTCCAGTCTCTCTTTGCATTCCACATATTCTTATGTTGCTTTGTTCACTATTTCCTTTCCTTACTCCTCTTGTTAGCATTCTCCTTCTCTGGTTTGTTCGTGCCATTGGAAGAAGCTTTAAAAATCATTTTACATGACCTATTGAAATGAGAAAGAAACAAGTAAAAATTTTAATGGTTTTAGAAGTCATTTTCATGGTGAAGGACCTTTCTTAGGAAGTCACTTGTAACCATATCTTTCAATTGCTTTCAGAAAACATGGATGAAGCTCCAATGAAAAAGAGGAGTCATATTCATATTAGTGTTGAAGAAGAATATTCCACATGGAGAGGAAACAACTGTAAGGTGCTTTGCGATGAAGTTGAGGCTAGAGAGTTGAGAGATCAAGGCAAGAAGTACATTGATCTATGGGTGAATGGAGACAAATCCATTAACAAGTCAATCATCAAGATTTCGAACTCTTCGTGACACAATCAGGTTTATTGGGGATGAAAAGGATGGCTTGTTGGGGTATTGCAATCATTGAGTCTCAACATGTAAATGAGGTCACAATTTGAGGGATTTATTTTATCACAGCCATTCTTCTTGGGAGGCAAAGTATGGACAACAAGTGAATAAATTGGTTGAGGTAGAAACAAAGTTTAAAAATATGAAGGAGGAAATGGAGAAACTCAAAGAGGAAAATAAATTATAGAAGGATCGAGTGGCAAATTTGAAAGCCTCATTGACATCAGCTAGTTTTAGGTTTAGGCAAAGGCATTTCAAAAGCCTTGATAATTTAGCCCTGAAGGGTGGAGATTTCAAGTGAAGAATAAAAAAGAATATAACAAGTGTGGACTTCAAGAATTTTCATTTCATGGGGCAAATAGCATGCAAAAACAAAGGTAACATTATCAACTTACTACGGAACCCCGCTTCAATCTCTTTGTGGAAAGATGTGTGGAAGGAGCTAAGCAAGGATTTTCAAAACATAGTTGAACCAGGGGAAACTTTTGAAGCATGTGACAATGCTTCTATAAGTAGACAAGGGTATAGAGCAATTAATAAGAAGGTGGTGAAAAATCTTCATCGACGTCACCAAAGTGGTTTAGTTTTTCCTAAACCATATATGATTGCAAAAGAGAAACAAAGGCAAAACTTGGCAATCACAAGGCTCTTAGGTGTCTACAAGCATATTACAAATTCAATGCATTTTAAGAAGGGGAAGAAAAAATATATGTTGATTTTTTAGTATAATGAATTTAACAATGTATGGGTGGACCTAAAGTTGCAATGATACATGCTTATGCTATGACTATAGAGAATACAAAGAGTAGACTTGAATTTGTATCGATACTAGACGAGGCACAAATATTAAAGCACCAAAAGATGGAACGTATAAGTATTACACTCATGAACAAGGATCTATAGCATGCAAGAGATTTGTCATCGCAAGGAAAGATTAAAAGCATTGAATCCAAAAATGATCTATAGTGGATAGGTGTAGCTCAAGTGCCCAACAAGAGCCATGAGACCCTCAAATGGCTTTTTAATCACACAAACATCCTAAGCATCATAGAGTCATAAGAAAAAGGAAAGCTACTTGTGGTAGAAGGCATAGGGTTACTTGAGGTAAATTGGCATTTAAGTGCTGACTTGAAAGCCTTAAAATGCATGTTAGTGATTTTTGGTGGAGCAACAACACCACATCTGTACTTGTATTATATGGATGGAATGACCTCCTTGGACTAGTCTGACACAAGAAGCATAGGTATTGCCCCATCAAGGGACAAGACAAATAGATAGCTAGGGCTTTGAACAATGTAGGAAGGAGTTTACAAAGTAGTGCCATTGATGAATTGCAAGATAGAAATTGGAAGGCTATCCTTCGAATTCTATTAGAAAGAGTGCATATTTATAGATTGCATGCAAAGATCTAGATTCATGATAAGCTTTTAAGGTTGCATTTAGATTATACCTACTCTATCAAACCTACATCACTTTCAAATGCATGCATCAAGAAATATGAAGAACTCCCATTAAGAATGGGCTTTCATGGCAGTGGCCATATGCAACTTCAACAAAAATATACAACAATCTGGAAATTCAGGCGATGTCTTAGCCCCTATATCAATGGGGGGGACAAAGGCTAGAAGATTTCTCTCTAATTTTGATCATGTCCAAAAAAATGGAATATGGAAATACCGAAAGAATTGTGCACATGTATAGCCAATGTAGCAAGTGATCCTTGAGTAGCAAATAATCATATGAAGGTCTGGATGGAGCTCGAAATTTTCTTAAGAGAGTTACTCCAAAGCAGGACTAGTGCAAGCTATTGTTTGGACTACAAGGAGGCTATAAAAAGTTTGGTGGAAGCAATAGTTAAAGCTTGGGCAAAGAAAGACATCATGGTTTACTTGGTGAGTATACTACTTGGAACTTTATCTTATAGTTGCATTTTTTCTTGGACTTGATATGTTCGTTTTATAGCACATTTCACTAAACCATGGAACACATTTTATTAACAACTATGGACCATTATCCATATGAAACACACAAGGCATGGAGAAGTCTCACTATCAAGCAAGAACATTCTACTTTAGAACCATGAGATGTGGTGGTGGACAAAGAAAAACAAAATCATAGTGTAAAATGTTCAATAATTTTTATAGAAAATAGCTTAGGCATGTTAAAACAATTTGCACACGTAGAAAACTAAGAAATCCATAGAGGATTGATATGAAACTTAAAAAGAATACTCTCATTAGCAATATGACTTTATACATAATGTAATTGTCATCAGATTTTCTTGGAGAGCATTCACTCTTTATAAAATTCCCTAAATACAATCAAGGATATTATGTACATATGGCTCAAAGATTAATCGAAGAGTAGTCTTCTTTGGTTGCTCTTTACTTCCCTTCCCCATGTTCTTTGTCTTTATTGTTCTCTAGGAAAAATGCACTACTTTTGTTTTGTAATAGATATCTTAACCTCCCATACTCTTGCAAAGGGGGATTTCCTCAAGGGATTGGCAACAAGGGTATAAGCACTGTAACATAGGAAGTATCCAAGCCTTGAACCTTTATATCCTAGAGCATAGCCAAAAAACCTAATTGTGGCATTTTTTTCAATAAGTATAATTTTATCTCTATTTGTAGGTATGTGGAAGAAACCTAAATATTTGGACAAGGTCTTAAGAGCAATCATTGTAAGAGATGGGTCATCACTATACTTTGAATGGAAAATATTTACAATATTTGGATCAAGCTTTGGAAAGTAGTGTGCAAGGGCAAAGTCTTGGCCAAACTTGGTCTATATGCCACCAAAGTAGGTGAGGAAACCATCATCATTGTATATCAATACATGTGGAAAATATGAGACAACTACTCAATCGAAGATTCGAGTAATAAGAGGAAACGAGCAATAGTAAATAGAAGACTCACATTTTGGGGATTTTCTTCCTCTACAACCTTATCATTGATCCACAAATCAATAGAACCTTGATGAGGCTCTTCCACAATATGCTTCCGCTCCACCTCCTTACCCATTGACTCAATTCCAATTTGCCTTTGGGTCTCCACAAACTCCTCTTCAAATTGAAGTGTCTCATAGTGCTCAAGAGCCTTTTGTAGATAGAACTTTAGAGCATCATTTGCAAGGACAAAAAGGGAATCATCAATTGAGTCCCTTTTATCCTCACAAAACTCTATTATCACTCCAATGCAAAATTCTTCCCTTAGCCTTATGTATTACTATATATCATTAAGCATGAAGAACTCCTTTTCGAGAATGGGAATGGTGAGAAGATTGGCAAGGGTCTAGGATTTAATGGACATTAGAATGTCCTTTTGGACCTCTTCAACAAGATTGCCTTTCTTTAAAATTTATTATGTCAAGCTCATTTGACATTTTCTCCTCCTTCTTAATAGGCAAGACTTCTTCAATGTCCATGACTGCATCGTTGATGTCTACAATGCTTTTCCAAGAAGAAGCAATCTATTGTAGCCTTGTAGGGTTAGCCAACTCCTCCTAAGAAGCTAGCTAGCATCGGAAGACAAAGAATAGTTCATAGAACTCACATATCTTTTTTTGGAATGGAAAAATCCATAGTCTTCTGACAATATGTTGGGAGTTATTGGAGTCACTTTCTGATAATCCTCTTGAGATTATACTTCCTTTCCTAGTATGGAAAATGTATAAAGTACTTGGAATATTCTACAACTTTCTCTACCTTAATGAGTATGTTGAATGCCTCGAACTCATCCTTAATGAAACCTAGGTTTGCCACAATTACCTCCCTCACATCAAAGGGAGTATTGAACATAACCCTTGCATTATCAAAACTAGAAGAATGCCTGACTTTGCTAGGAATGACAATAGCTTCTCTGCAGGAGTTTCCTCAATAATGACCTCCTCTCCAACATCGACATCACCTTGGAACTCAGGATCTTATCGACCCTTGAGAAGTGCTCTAGTTTTACACTCCTCTTGAAATAGAGCTCCCTCCATAGCAGGGTACTCCTCACCAATGAAAATATCTTTTGAATATGGGCAATCTTTCTTTGATTCCATTTGATCTCACTTAGGAAAAACAAAAATACAAACAAAGATAAAGGTTAAGGAAAACAACCTGAACACCATGGCACGTAAAAATTAAATTGGACTATAAGGTGTGAGGAGTTTGCACATCATGAGGTCCATATTGAAGTCCTAAGCCACACTCGAGTCCCTATGGCATGGGTATAGGATTTTGGTGTGGAAGAGTAATGGTTCTTGCACGCTGTAGGTTACGACATTGCCTAAATACAGATTAAAAGAAATGTGAAAGGTGACTTTGTGAGTTCCTATTCAAATTGGAAAATAAATGCTCCTTGCACATTGTGGGGTCCAACAGATTTGGACTTTTGTAAATAGAATTAGAGGGTTAAATATTTTTGGAAAATGCATCAGTGACAATGGGATAGACCCTACAGCACAAGAAGAGAGAATGGGAGTGGATTAGAATTATCTTGTGCACACCATTGAGTTTGACTTTTGAATAAACTACATTATATTATAGATATGTTTTTTTAATACATATATGAAAAGGCCAACAAGGTGGAATGTGATGGTCCATATGGCACGAGAAGAGATATTGGGGGTTGGTGAAAATTATCTCTTGTGCCCCCTTATGTCCGACTTATGAGTTGATGAAATAACATTGAAGAAAAGTTTTCAATGTTATCGCATTATCCTATGAAAACTTAATTTTGAATAGTAATAATAAATATTCACATTTGCACAATAATGAGAAATATTATGTCTAGCCAAAAAAACATATTCGCTAAAGAAAGGGGTTTCCTTTAAAAAGGGAAAGGTAATAGTTCAATATTTAAACTAAAACTAATGGATTGTGACTCTTGGATGTTTTCCCTTTGCTTTCCATTCATTTGACTAAACATGCCATCCTAACGTAGCCAAAAAAATTTGTTATCGAATATAAATCCTCCTTGCATGGGGTTCATCTCGCAAAATCGCACACTTACACAACAAACAATTCCCACACACTATCTTAAAAGCTCATAAAAGTACGAAAACACTTTTTAACCCCATTCCATGCACATTATGAAAAGACTAGTAAAGGCAAATAAAATGCCAATTTGTGTTTTGGCCTAAATATTTGTATAATAGTGGGACGATGTGCACTAGACAGGTCCCTAAGGCATGAGGAGAGGCATTGATAGCAGTCAATTAGTAGTACTGACACTTGCATGCCCTTGGATCCACCGACTTATCAAATAACTACATAACATTCAAGATATGAATGTGGATTTAATTATACTAAAACAATTATCATTGTAACACCCTTAGAAATTAAACCATGAGACAACAATCCAAAGCCAAACGAGAAAGACAAACTCTTGTTTTTATGCTCATTGGTATACAAAGACAATTTGGTCCACTACCTCCCATGGTCTATGACCTTTTCACTTGAAGATGTGTTCCTCTTTGGACATCTTGTTTGGATCTCCTTCCCACATCTACATGTAGCCTCCTCTGACAACAATGAGGTTAGAACCATTGCCTTAGCTTTTGGGAAAGTCCTTTACGTCCCTCCCCTACTAGTCAATCCAAAAGGAGAGCGCCAAAGCATGCATTCTATGGGATCGTAGGGTTGAATCCCCTAATGTCCCCAAGACTTATAATAAGAGAGGGCGTGACATTGTCTGTGAAGTTAGGTTTTCAAATTTGTTGATGTTTGTTATGTGTGCCACCAGGCTGGGACACTTTGCCAAGGGATGCCCCCAAAAAAATAGTAAGCTTTAACCTGCCTAGCTCAATCCAGGATCGTGGGACATGAAGGTGGATGGTAAGCAAGATGAGCCTGTCGAATTGTCTCCCAGTGGCACATGGACCAAGGATACTAAAGGCCCTAATCCTATGGCTACAGGTGGGGTTGATATGAGAGGAGAGACTACTCAAGGTGGTCAGGTCCTCCAACCACTTGACCCTAACAAGGACAATTAGGTTATTGATAAGTTCATGGAGGTAAGACATAAGGGAGCCAACTTGAGGGTGTCATTCAATAAGCAACTTGCTAGGGGGCAATACGACTTCACAAATCTATATGCTCCTCTCAATAAAGTCTCGAAGGATAGAGCTACACATAGTGTAACAGTTCTATCCTCGAATGCACATAGTCTATGCTTAAAAGAAAGGCAAAGAGTGCTTATGGATATGCTGTTCAAGTGTAAGCCAAACATTAGGTCAAGCTTGATATATCTAAGGTGATGACTATCAAAATCCCAAGCTCAGAATATTTCAACAATGTACATGAGAGAATGAGATGAGGCAATTTGATGTTAGTGAAGTAGAAGATGCAAGCATCCATCATGGCTAATGATTGAATGTGAAGTGTTTCGAGAATTAGGGTCAACATGTGTGGTGAGGATATAGATTGTATTTTTGTCTATGCCCCTAGTATCTCTCATCTAAGATACGTGGAAGTGGATAGCCTCACAAGTGCAAGGAGATTCTTTAGTCCTTTTTGGTGACCCTAACATGATGTCTCCCTTGGTGACAAATCACAAATGATTGAAACCATGATTTGAAGAGTGAGGAGGTCATGGTGTGAGTTGACAAATTCTCTTGCTATGGTCAACCTCATGGTGCAAGGAGATTCTTCTATCCTTTTTGGTGACTTCAACATGATCATCTCCCCTAGTGACAAATTGTACAGGAGTGGGAACATGATTGAAGAGAGAGGAGATCATGGTGTGAGTGGACAACTTCTCTTGTCATTATCAATGCTTCTCTCTCTCGTGATGGCCAAGCCTTAATAAAGGACCTCCCCCTTTTCATTTTAGCAGTGATCAAAGATGACGAAGGAGACAATAACGATGATCAAAGATGACAAAGGCAACCAACATTTGAATGAGAAATCAATAAGTCTTTAGGAAACATCTATTCACCATTGTAGGTGAACCCTTTACCCCCCCAGGGACAAAGAGGAGTCGTGCCCCAGGCCTCGTCGAATTTCCTATTGAAATTTATATTGACGCTTGGGACATGTGTGAATATGATTTGTGTGGAACGCTTAATCCCCTCAAGGTCACCTAGTAGTATGTCTAGATTGGCCAACAAAGGCATCATAAACCTTGTCCTTAACATTGTACTAGGTATTGATCATGCCTTAGGCCCTAGAGATGACCATCTACTACTAAACATGGACTTTGAAAAGGCATATGATAGAGTTATCTCTAAGAGTTTTTTTAGTGCTTCTCCAAAGAGCAAGATTCAACAAGCATTTTTGGACTATGACACGTGCTTTATTCTTTAATGCAACTGCCACTGCTGCCATAAATGGCTACTCTTCAAGCAACTTCACTCTACACAATAGGAGCATCAAGCAAGGATGCCCAATTGCCCCTTTGCCGTTTGCAACATTACACATCCCCTCTCATGATGTATTGATCATGCCATAAGGGTGCAGACGATTCATCCCTTGCCCCTTCCTCATGTTAACTGCCTCTACTCTCAAATAATGTTTACAGATGATAATTCTAATGTTGTTCATGCAGACCGTCTTTCAGCAGGTACTCTACTTAGCATCTACAATGAATTCTCTTCTCTGTCAAGATCTAAGATAAGCAATCAGAAGTCTAAGCTCTTGTATCTCTCCTGGGAGGACTCCCCTCTTTGGGAATAGGTATCCCCCATAAGTGAAGGGGGGACTCAAGATGGAACCCCTTAAAGAATGGCTCAGAGGCTCCTTGTCTCATAGCTCCAAAGGGTTGAGATGTCTCAACCCTTGTCTTGATCAATATGGCTAAAATCTATGGGAAGTTTTGCCTAATGTGAAATGGTTTGATGTATTGCTTGTGGGTTCATGTATTGTTATTCAGCAGTCCAAGGTAGCCAACCAAATCATTATTGCATGGCAAGATACTTGTTCTTAGGGCTCATGGAAGGGTGGGGATTCCAATAAGGAAGATTCTAAGGGTCAAGTAGCAATTGTCAGCCATGGCATGTTTGCAAGAATCAGTTGAGGACTACCTCATTGATTTTATGCAAGATAGCTATGTTTGTGCAACCCATGCCCATAGGGTGACCTGAATGGATAAAGACACGTACACAACCAAGCTAATTAGGTACCACTTTTACAAATTGCTTGAGCCTACTCACACTATCGATAGAAAATCTTATGAGATTTTGAACATTGCTCTCAATAGAAGACCAAGGGAGTCAAGGGGGTCATATAATAAAGAGGTGATCATTGAAGAAGCTACCTATGACAAATGGCATGACATATCTTCCAAGGTCAGCACTACTATAGACCTAGGAGGTGTGGATGATCACATTTTTATAGAAGAGGGCCAACAATAAAATTTTAAAAAGCTAGTGGGTGTGCAACAAGAAATGCCAAAAGAATCACTCATGTTACATCTGAAAATGAAAATGAATGGCAAAAAAATTCAAGAGTAACTATTGATGTGCAAAATAGTCAAGTTGAAGAGTAGGAGAGGGTGGATGCTATGCAAAATGATTGAGATCATGAAGGTAAACAACATGAGGAGTCCTCAAGGCAAGAGGATCAACAAGCAACAAAAGAAGAAAAAGAGGCGAAAGATCAATGAGCTGTAGAACATAATAACATTAAAAAGGAAGTGTACCCTCACAACAAGAATCTGCCAAACACCAAGGTGCATCTGAACAATAGGGTACACTTGGTAATGTTGTCGAAGACCAACATTCAGGAGGCCATCAAATAGTGATAAAGAAACACCCTCAAGAGAGTGGTCATTGTAACAATAGCTTAGAAGAACTTGAGAATGAAAACATTAGAATGATCAACCGATTCCACGCCAAGTCATAGTCAACATCACATTGGATGATGATCTGCACCACTTGTCCATCTCGCTAAAAGATAAGATCTTCCTACATAGAGAAGATAAAGAAATCAAAGATGCAACAATTTTGATTCTTTTAAGGTCAGTGCCTCTCTTCTCTATTCATTTCCAGGAGCCTTTTAATTAATCTACTTGCAAAACTCATGTCAATAATTCTTATGCACCTGGACCTAATGGTGTGCAACAATCTAAATATTCTCGACTAAGGAGGCGCAAGCTTGAGTGTCGTGGGATGCAGGTCTTTGAGAAACTCAAACCCTATGTCATGCATATGTAAACTCATCTTCCACTTAGTCACCACCTTATGCACATTGTAGAGTTTGCGAGTACCTCAAAGACTGTACCCCATGACTTGCAAAGTGACTCCATGTCCATGGTGAAGTCAATTGTCTAAGTCATAGAGTCCCTAACATTGGGATGGACCCTATGCCATGGAAATTTATGTGTTGTCTGAGCTTGAACTTCCCTTTGCATGCCATTCAATCCACATCATCAAATAGTGCCTTTCACATCCCCAGACTCTATGGTGTGAGATAGAAATTGGCATGTCCGCTTGCACATTGTGGGGTGCCACACATCTTTGAGAAACTTGGACCCTATGGCATGCATGCTAACTCATCTTCCACTTTGTCACCACTTTACATGCATTATACAGTCTGGGTACCTCAAAAGTCCATAATCCATGACAAACAAAGAGACTCTACATCCACGATGGTCTCTCATCCACGTCATAGAGTCCAAGACCTTGGGATACTTGGACCTTACTTCGTGTAAAATTACCTAGAGTCCAATCATAGACTTCTTTTTGCGAGCCATTCGGTCCATGTGGTCGAGGCAAATCCTTTCACAATCTCGCATGGTCAAGTAATAGCCAATTGCACATCATAAAGTCCAGGTCTTCACGACACAAGGTGGATTTGATGCACAAATATTCAGCTCATCCACTTTGGATTAATCCCACTCATGTCATCGTTTCGGGACTGGGTCTTTAAGGCACTGGGAACCTTCCACGCACAAATAATCCACACACCCAATTTGAAATTTTCCCATTTGCATCATAGAGTCCGAGCAATTGTCTCCACCTATTTTCAATATAAGCTAATCAGTTTTTTTGTATTATATTTCTAGGTGCCTTATTCTTACACTCCCAACTCACAAGGTCAACAAGGTATATGCCATTGACCCCCTTATATCTGCAAAGGCAAATGCAAAATCGATTGATAATCCATTGAGTTCTGGTGAAGAGAACTCTTCCGACCTTCCAATTTCTTGTGTGTTTGGTGGAACAATATAGGATGCACATACCCAAAAAAAAATCAATGAAAGAGGAGGATGGGCAATTGGGGAAAATAACGTTTACTATTTCAACATGCATCACATGAAATATACTTGTCAAGGACTACAATGGTTGCCATTCCATGCTTGTTGATGGAAATACATGTGCACAAACTAAAACTTACTCTGCAATCTCTAAAATAACCATATTAACTAAAGTAAGAAGTTCCACAAGAAGACAATGTTATGAAAATTAAATTTCATCGCCTTACAATGTGTTGGGAATTATTGCTGCATATGGAAGGTGCCAAAGTGAAGATCCTTCATAGTATACACATGTTGAATCCTTGCATACCATTTTTTATCCTATATTTTGAACCCTACAATTCGGACTTTCCAATGAAAGCTCATGTTTTCTCTTTTTCATTTATTAATCTTGTGAGAACCTTTACAAGATGGAAGCATTGTTATCCAATCTTGTAGCTTGTATGTTGACAGATACCACAAATAATCCTCTCTTGTATTGTAGCATGTGCATACATGTATGGAGTTAGATCCCTATCTTGAAGAAGCCATGGAAGTCGAATACTAATGTATTGACAATAAATGAGGTTGAGATAGAATAGGAATATTGCAAATTTGAGTTTAGAGAAGTTGCGTCAATAAAATAGTGACAACTACAAGATGAATACATATAAAAAGGTAGGAACTACAAAAACTTCTAAATAATACATTGCTTTGAGTTATAATTACAAATAATCTACTTTTATTATTTTTGGGTGACTTTAAAGTACTCCACTTTTCAAAAGGTCACATCAATGGCCCGAGTTGATGTGGCTAGTCACATGTAGTTCTTATTTTGTAAGGATACGATCAATGTAAGGATGGGCCAAGACCTAGTATAAGTTTTAGATGCTCTTTTTCACCTTTTTGCTAGTCTTAAAAGAAATTTGGCCGAATTAATGGAGAGTCAAGTGTTGCATTGGACCACACATGGCAATGTCCCATTGGCCTATTCACTAATCTCATCATTAGTGAATGCTAATTAAATGTCCCTTCTTTCCTCAAAATCAACCATAATGGTTGTGGCTCTAAGTTAGCGAAGTAAGTCTTGTACCTCTCCTACAAGGTTGGGTCTTTTCTAGTAGGTTAGAGTTTGTAGAAGGTTTAAGCTTCTTGAGAGCTTGTTAAGGTTTCACTTGGTGTTTGGTGATTCCCTTTGTCCCTCTCTTATCATTATTCCTTTTTCGCTAAGCTCCTTGATTTCTCTTGCATATGACATTGTAAACTCTACCCTACTTCTATTTCAAAGCTCCATTCTTACTCGCGTCTTGTCTATGAAATGTGTCTCATTTAAGAAGTTATTCAACTAGCTTGGATCCTCTCAAAGGGTTATGTTTCCTTAAGTTTTTGATGGATCGAGTTGAATTATTAGAGTTTATGGTCTAAGTCTCAAGGTTCCTTAGTTTCAATTCTATCTATTTGAGTTAAGTCATATTCCTTCAAATTGTTTTTGTTAGACTTTCTTGGTTTTTTATTTCAATTTACCTTTAAGCGTTGACTCTACCACTTTTTCAATGCAACCACAAGGATTGATGGAGAATCAATCATTCAAATTTTTAATGCTCAATGCAAGATCGATGAGTGATGGTGCAAGTGTCTTTCTTGTGCTCAACCAATTTTCAACCTTCTTAAGTGCCAATCGAGTGTCCAAATAACCTTTTTGTGCATGCATACAGTGTATCTCTAGATTGCTAATGCTAGACCCTCGTAACAATCATGGCCTATCTACTTTTATGGGCTGATATGTATAAATTGCATAGTTTAGCTCTCAAGCAAGTAGGCTGCTTCCTCTTGGCATTGGGTAAGCATGCCTTGGCAACACGATCATAGTCCACCTCCTTCTAAATTTTGGTCAAGATAAGTGGATGGGAAATAGACAAGTGGGCTAGTGGGTTAAGGTTAGTCGCTAGTGAAGACATGGCACTAACGCTTAATATGCACACAATAGTGTCTAAGTGAGTGGATGGACGAGGAGGCTAGCAAGTTGGGTTTCAAATCTTCAACAATCAAGTAGGTGGTGTGCCAACCATAGGCTAGGAACTTTCTCATGTGGAAGTTATTAGTAGTTGTGGACTCACTAGTCAATTGGTTGGAGATCAACACTCATGGCCTAAGACTAGTGACCATGGACTAGGGTAGACCAATCATGGGCTATGCACCAATTGTGGCATGAGCAATAGGAGATCACGAATTAGTAGTCATGGGCTAGGTGGGGCAATCATGGGCTAATTGAAAGTCTCAAGACATGGGCTAGCAGCCGATAATTGTGGGTTGACTCTTCAATTTAGGTATTGGTAATTGAGAAAAAATGTTAGGCTCTATGAGAGCTTAGCAACCTGACATTGGATGGAGTCTCTTATTGTCTTAAGAGCTCAATACACATACGACTCAACTATCTCTTACATAGTTGGCTTGCATTCTTGCTCTGAATTGTCTAAGCTCTCAAAAAGTTAAAAATTCAAAGGATGTAGTAGACTTACCTACTCACCTTAACCATGTTATAGTCCAAAATCATGGAAGGACCATTAATGGTCTCGTGATTCATGTGTTGCTCACTAGGCTGTTGCCTCTACTCCTTTACATCTACATCTCTACCACGAGATGAAGGCATAGAAGAAGAAAGAGAATAAGGGGATGGAAAACAGCTTCTCCTAATTGGTCCCCCCCCCCCTCTCTCTCTCTCTCTCTCTCTCTCTCTCTCTCTCTCTCTCTCTCTCTCTCACTCATCTCTCTCTCTCTCTCTCTCTCTCTCTCTCTCTCTCTCTCTCTCTCTCTCTCTCTCTCTCTCTCTCTCTCTCTCTCTCTCTCTCTCTCTCTCTCTCTCGCTCTCTCTCTCTCTCTCTCACTCACTCACTCACTCACTCTCTCTCTCTCTCTCTCTCTCTCTCTCTCTCTCTCTCTCTCTCTCTCTCTCTCTCTCTCTCTCTCTCTCTCTCTCTCTCTCTCTCTCTCTCTCTCTCTCTCTCTATTCCACACAAGCAAAAATGATTGTACCCCCACATCCTTGGATTTCATCTTTGGCAGAACACTTGTGCCCTAAGTAAGCCATGTATTTCAAAAATTACACCAAGGTCATGTGGAGGAAAACTCACATGATCAGCTTAAAAATGGTCTAATTTGACTTAATAGTAAGATTGTTATTCCCTCTACTTCTTATTTCAGGTTGAGAATTATAGAGTAGTTGCATTCTTTGCTTATAGCTATATATTTTGGAGTCTTTAAGACCTATGATAAGATCAACAAAAGCTTTCACTAGAAAGGATGGTGGAGAGATGTAAAAGATTATGTCATGAAGTGCATGCCTTGTTACAAAACAAGGATAGCACCCATTCTCTATTACATCATGCTCCAACATTTTTCATGCAATGCAATGACATCTACTCATACTTGCATGCATATTTGATGCATGCAATACACTTATTCCCATCATCAAAACATCATATATTCCATGACAAAATGGCAACCTTGGAAGTTAAGTTACTAGAATTGCACATGTAAAAATCATATCATCAACCAAACCTTCCTCCTAGATTTCATAAACATCTCTTTGAACTAGAGGGCACAATCGTCCCAATTAAAAGGTTGCTTATTGCTTATTTGCCAACCATATTTAGTAGGTGGCTTGATATTTTCATTTTCCTTGTTAATAATGGCCTAATTCTACCATTTCACCAATTTACAATTACGGTGCATCATTGTGCTTGGTGACTTGCTTGGGCTCTTCATGCTTCAAATGCCTTAGGATTAGTCTAGCCATTTCCTCACGTGAGTGCTTTGCTTGTACTTCTTATATTTGTTATTGCTTTAGCTTTTGGGATGGCTTCAGTTGTGCCTTTCTCTAGGATGCTTCTTCTTCACTTCAACCTTTTTTAAAAAAGCACATGCACTTGCAAAGTGTCCTGAGACTCTAGAAACATATCATTCAACTTGAAAAGTAGCAAAGTCAACTTTTGTAACAATTTTCAAACTATTGGAAACAAATAGCTCCAATACTTCAGGAGCTTCTCCCCTTCTATCCCACAAAACTCATACTCATTTGTGAACTTGCATAGGTCCTACATGATTAAGTAAAACATATAATACATTACCTAGTAGCTCGTCAAGTGCATGCAACTCACTCTCCAACCAATCGAGTAGGGTTGGGAATGGAATCCATGCATAGCATATTAGCCCAAGATAACAATTATACCTCTTAGTAGAATACCCAATTATGACAAAGAAAAATCCCTTTTCCCACAATTTGGTATTAAGTGGAGCATGGTATTAGTCTAGAACATGCTTGCAAACCATTGGGCAAACTCATCCTCCACAAGGATCTTTCCCATGAAATACACGTATACGCAAATAATAGAATATAAAAGATACATGCTTTGAGCCTTGAGAAAGAGAAGGTGGTCGGGGCTATAATGGCTCTTTTATCTACATTCAACACCTCTCCCTTATTGTACTTGTGAATACATGGAGATTCCTTGAGCCCTTTCTCCTATCAATCTAGTTGCCTCTAATCGCCACTTCAAAATCAGCCTCCTTACTTTTCAATGATCTCTTTTGCACCTTACAACTACTACTTGTTCCATCTCCTCCTTATGTGTTGAGGGACTCTCCCTTAGCCAGACTCTTCTAAGTCAATGCAAACAAGATCACATGCAAGCGACACAAGGCCATTGTCGCCACCCTCTCCAGAAGGTGGTATAGTGATAAAGTTGAGAGTAAACTAGATGGTGGAATGAGGACTAAACAATATTGTAAGAAGTAGAGTTTAAGGAGAAACTAGAAGGTAAGAGAGTAGAGTTTGCAAAAGATACTATAGTGAGTACACAAGAGGAGAGACCAAATAGAGAATTGCTATCTATTTCTCTTCTATCTCTACAAGTGAGGGCTAAGCCCTTATACACATTACAAGAAGTAAGTTGCATGATTGCTCATAAGAGTGGGCAAATAATCTTTACACGAGTGTCAGTTGCTTTTGAGGTGTTAAGATAAGAAAGAATCTTTTATATTGTGGAAAGAAGTAGGATTGAGTGTTATATACCTCAATTTTAGGGCTTGCAGGAAAGTAATTTAGTAAGGAGGACATTGTCTTTTCCTTTGATGTGTTCAAAAGTAATGTTTGGGTCATCAAATAATAGTGACTAGTGGAGGAGTCATTTATTCCCAATCTTAGTAGGAGCCTTTTTGGTGAGGTAGTTATACACATGCAGCAAGTTTGTCCTTATGGTGAATGGGACAAATTCAACAAAGAGGTGAAAAGCTTTTATACATTTGATGATACCAAGGATTTCTTGTTGGTATGAGGGATAATTTTTCTACATGGGATTAAAGATGCTAAAGGATTATCCATAAAATTGAAGCTTTTTGTTAATATTATTCGCAAGTAGTTCTTCACATAGGACTACATCCCATCCAATATTAGAAGCATCTAAATAGATGATGAGAGAATGAACAAATGGTAAAGTCAATGGGGGTAATTGTGACACAAAAGTTTTCATTTGGCGAAGTTCTTTAGTATGGAGAGGTTTCCAATGAAAATTGATTTGTCGAAGAAATAGATATAGAACTGCAGCATAGAATGCCAAATTGGGTGTAGAGGAGTTAATCCAATTCAAATATCCAAGGAGTTATTGAAGCATATGTACATTGGGCACGATATATAGAAACTACTTAAATTTTAGGGGGCACATGCTCTTGGAGTTCAACCTGTCCATGATGGAACTTCAAGCCTAAGAATTCGACACACGTCACTAATAAGATAGACTTTGTACACAATAGCACCATTCTTGCCTTGTCTATTGGAACCATAATTTGTATAAGATGTTAAATGTGTTCATTGACATTTTTGGAAAACACCAAAATATCACACACACACACACACACACACACACACACACACACACACACACCCGCCCCAAAGAAAATGGAAACAAGCCAAAAGTGGTATCTATCCACCCTTGAAAATAGCTTGGAGGCGTTTTAATGCCACAAGGGCAAGATAGTCCATTAGTATTGTCCTTGTGGCTGCTTTTTTTCT